>NC_138202.1:203483925-204208133 GCF_964194415.1 Vipera berus | reverse complement strand
CCATTTTCTGCCACCAAAACAACTTGGCTTACTTTTGGCTATTCTGGTGAAATACATAAACAAGTTCTTCCTTTTCCAGCATTTCTAAATACAAGCAACGTATTAGGACTAAAATACTGAGCTGGTTTCCTCTTCAGAGCCTTTGTTTAAGCAAATGGTAATCCTTCCTTGTTGTCTTGGAAACAAAGGGCATATGTTTTGCCTTCAGTGGAGGGGGACAAATGTAGGGAATAAATGGCTGAGTTAAGATTGCCGTCTGATCAGGAGCAAAAGAGGACTCATAGAACCTCATAAGGCTATGATAAGGGCCGTCTACATTATTGGTTTTGATCAGACTTTTTACATATGTGCTGGAATAGACTGGGGTACTGGGTATAGCTTTCTGATGAAGTCATGTTCGCAAATAATCTGGAAGCCATTCGTTGAAGGCTTCCTGTGAATTTTAATAAGAAGATCCTTTCTAGTGGGCTCACTATTCAGTTCAGATCAGGATATATTCTGAGAAAGGAATTTTTCTAACACGTAATGAAGTCCTGTATCATTTTCTCTTCTCATTGTCAAATGGTCAAGATACTGAGGCAATGACCAGCAAATGCATCAAGAGTCGGTTGGTTGGCTAAGGGATGGGGAAATGGTAGATTTTGACAAATTTTGCTTTTGGAGTGGATTTCCTTATGGCTCTGAGAAGGTAAAGAGGATCATTGATATATTCCTTGATTTTTGTTTTAACAGATTTCCTGTCTGTGGTTAGCCGTGGAGACACAGGGGTTAGAATCCCATATTGCAGGCTAATTCTGCTGAGTGCCAGGAGTTCAATTCTCTCTGCCTCAAGGTTGACTCAGCCTTCCATCTTTCCGAGATCAGTAAAATGAGGACCCAAATTCTTGGGGGCGATATGCTGACTCTATAAAACCCCTTAGAGAGGGCTGTAAAGCAATGTGAAGCAGTACGTAAGTCTAAGTGCTATTGGTATTGCTGTCTGGAACTCATCAGTCCTCTTTTAGCCAGAGTTCCAGCTAGAACTATTTACATTTTCATTCATTTGAATAGTTCTCAATCAGAACAGAACAAGTTGCAAAATGTTGTAATAGGATCCTCCAGATTCAGAAAATGATTAATATTATTTTGTGATTATTTCAGTTGAGGTTAATCTATGCTCTTTAAGTATTTCTGTTGGAGCCTCTACACCTACAGCTGTAAGTCCATTGAAGTCATGCAATAGTACAGTTATGGAGAAGAGAATTGTGTTCTATAAGCAGCAGCAAATGATGGGACTTATTTGGGATAGTACTGTAGTGTTTAAACATAGTAAACAAAACATCATAGACCTTTGACTTATTATCAGGTAGCCCCATTGAGACATATTATCTACTGTGGGCCAACAGTAAGTGGATATGTCATAGGGAAGGCATTTATTAAATTTGTGTATTGTATCCAACTATGTTAAATATTTTTTATAATAATTAGATCCTTGTTAAAAGAGAGAATATGTATGTTAAAGCATTCCTGAGCAATTAACTGCTGTGCCAAATCAGTTGTGGTTTACATATAAACCAAATTCTTGATGGAAAACTGAAGTAGCAACTTTGGACATACAATTTGTCATCTTTCACCGAAAGCAAAACTAACAAGGAATTGAAAACAAAATAGATTAGGAATTGTTTTGAAGGTAATGGCTCTTTCTAGATGGTTTTGGATTCGGTGAAGGTTTCCAGTGATGGTACAGAGGTGGATGTAATTTTAAGTATCTTTAGTCTCTGTAGTTCCATGTGCTTTTCTAAACTTTGCTTTGGAAGTGATATGTGTCAGCTGAGGATAGATTTTTCTCAAGATTAAATCCCTATTGAATTTGACTACAGTAATTTGGGACAGTCAGATTAACTGGATACAGACCAGTGTTGCTATACTAAGATTTCTAACCTGCTTCAAATGGTGGATGAATATCTCAGGCTTTCAATTAATTTCAGTGTAATGTCAAGAGCTATGTTTCAAAATTTCTACTCTCGGGACCCCTTCCCATTTTTTAAAAAATTATGGAGAACCCCAAAAGAGCTATTATGTATATTTATTCATATTTACCATTTTAAAAATTAAAATTGGCACATTTGTAGAATATTTGTTGAATATAAAAATAACAATATTAAATCCATTAGACATTAACATAAATAAAATATTTTATGGAAAAAACTTATATTTGAACAAATAAGAAATAACAATGAGAAGAGTGACATTTTGCAAATTTCTTCAATATCTGATACATAACTTTGATTTCACAGAACCCTGAAAAAGTAAAAACGCTGATCTAGAGGATGGCTGATGGATAAAAATTCTTATATATTAAACAGGAATGGGGAACTCATAACCATCCAGACACAGCAGAGGATAGCAGTTGCAACACATTTTAATACACAAATAACAGATGGATCATTAATCGATTGATACTATGTAGGCTGATCTTTTGAAGAATAAATAAGATTTGGTGAAATAGTATTGTCAGATAAATTGATTCCAATAATGAGAGTCCATATTTTAACCCACATTCTTGGTATATAAAACTGGTAGGTACGATTAAAGACATGATGGTTGCTTAATAACAAAATGAAATTCAGTGGTGAAAAAAAGTAAGGTTCTACATGTAGGCAAGAAAAACTAAACACACAGGTACAGTATAGGTCAGGGGTAGGCAACCTTGGCTCTTTTACGACTCGTGGACTTCAACTCCCAGAATTCCTGAGCCAGCCATGCTGGCTCAGGAATTCTGGAAGTTGAAGTCCACGAGTCGTAAAAGAGCCAAGGTTGCCTACCCCTGGTATAGGTTGTACCTGGCTCAATAGTAGTAACTTTGAGAGAGATCTCGGAGTCCTAGTAGACAGTCACTTAAATATGAGCCAGCAGTGTGCTGCAGCTGCCAAAAAAGCCAACACAGTGCTAGGCTGCATTTACAGAGGGATAGAATCAAGATCACGTGAAGTGTTAATACCACTTTATTTATTGATTGATTGATTGATTGATTGATTGATTGGATTTATATACCACCCCTCTCCCGAAGGACTCGGGGCAGTGTACAGGGCAATTAAAACGCTATATACAACACATAATATACAAAAATTAAAATAAATTAAACCAAGTAGCCCTAAACAATAAAACACGTTCTAAAATGTAAAATGTAAAATCTAAAATCCCAGTCCCTCAGTCCAGGCCGGCAAATTCAAATAGCCAAGTCTTTATAATGCCACACTTGGAATACTGCATCCAGTTTTGGTCACCACGATGTAAAAAAAATGTTGAGACTACAAAGAGTACAGAGAAGAGCAACAAAGATGATTAGGGGACTGGAGGCTAAAACATAAAGATCGGTTGCTGGAATTGGATATGTCTAGTTTAATGAACCCCTTCATGGATTACTGCCTTGTCGTGGCGAAGGGGCTTGCGTAATTCAATGAAGCTATGAGCTATGCCGTGCAGGGCCACCCAAGACGGACAGGTCATAGCAGAGAGTTCTGACAAAACGTGATCCACTGGAGAAGGAAATGGCAAACCACTCCAGTATCTTTGCCATGAAAACCCTATGGACAGTACCAAAAGGCAAAACGATATGACGCTGGAAGATGAGCCCCTCAGGTCGGAAGGTGTCCAATATGCTACTGGGGAAGAGCAGAGGGCTAGTACTAGTAGCGCCAGAAAGAATGAAGCGACTGGGCCAAAGCCGAAAGGACGCTCAGCTGTGGATATGTCTGGTGGTGAAAGGAAAGTCCGATGCTGTAAAGATTTTTTCTCCATAGGAACCTGGAATGTAAGATCCATGAATCAAGGAAAACTGGACGTGGTCAAACAAGAGATGACAAGACTGAACATCGACATCTTAGGTATCAGCGAACTAAAATGGACAGGAATGGGTGAATTTAATTCAGATGACCATCAGGTATACTACTGTGGGCAAGAATCCTTCAGAAGAAATGGAGTAGCCTTCATAGTCAATAAAAGAGTAGGAAAAGCAATACTGGGATACAATCCTCAAAATGACAGAATGATCTCAGTTCGAATCCAAGGCAAACCATTCAATATCACAGTAGTCCAGGTCTATGCCCCAACCACCAGTGCTGAAGAGGATGAAATTGACCAGTTCTATGAAGCACTACAGCACCTTATAGAACTAACACCAAAAAATGATGTTCTTATCATCATGGGGGATTGGAATGCTAAAGTAGGAAGCCAAAAGATAACTGGAATAACAGGCAAGTTTGGCCTTGGAGTGCAAAATGAAGCAGGGCACAGGCTGATAGAATTCTGTCAAGAGAATACGATGGTCATAGCAAACACTCTTTTCCAACAACCCAAGAGACGGCTCTACACATGGACATCACCAGATGGTCAACACAGAAATCAGATTGACTATATGCTCTGCAGCCAAAGATGGAGAAGCTCTATACAGTCAGTAAAAACAAGACCAGGAGCTGACTGTGGCTCAGACCATGAGCTTCTCCTTGCAAAGTTTAGGCTTAAACTGAAGAAAGTAGGGAAAAGCACTAGGCCACTCAGGTATGAATTAAATCATATCCCTGTTGAATATACAGTAGAGGTGACAAATAGATTTAAGGAATTAGATCTGATAGACAGAGTGCCTGAAGAACTATGGACAGAGGTTCGCGACATTGTACAACAGGTAGCAACCAAAACCATCCCAAAGAAAAAGAAATGCAAGAAAGCAAAATGGCTGTCTGAGGAAGCTTTGCAAATAGCTGAGGAAAGGAGGGAAGCGAAAGGCAAGGGAGAAAAAGAAAGATACTGTACACCCAATTGAATGCAGAATTCCAGAGAATAGCTAGAAGAGATAAGAATGCCTTCTTAAATGAACAGTGCAAAGAAATAGAAGAAAATAATAGAATAGGGAGGACCAGAGATCTTTTCAAGAAAATTGGAGAAATGAAGGGAACGTTTAATGCAAAAATGGGCATGATAAAGGACCAAAATGGCAGGGACCTAACAGAGGCAGAAGAGATTAAGAAGAGGTGGCAAAATTACACAGAAGAACTATACAAGAATGAGCTTAATGTCCCTGATAATCACAATGAAGTGGTCACTGACCTCGAGCCAGACATCCTAGAATGTGAAGTGAAGTGGGCCTTAGAAAAGCTGAGCAACAACAAAGCTAGTGGAAGTGACAGTATTCCAGCTGAGCTATTCAAAATCTTAAAAGACAATGCAGTAAAAGTGCTACACTCAATTTGCCAGCAAATTTGGAAAACTCAACAATGGCCACAGGATTGGAAAAGATCAGTTTACATTCCAATTCCAAAGAAAGGCAGCGCCAAAGAATGTTCAAACTATCGCACCATTGCACTCATTTCTCATGCTAGTAAAGTCATGCTTAAAATCCTACAAGCTAGACTTCAGCAGTATGTGGATCGAGAACTACCAGAAGTACAGGCAGGATTTCGAAGAGGCAGAGGAACTAGAGATCAAATTGCCAACATACGCTGGATCATGGAGAAAGCTAGGGAGTTCCAGAAAAACATCTACTTCTGCTTCATTGACTATGCTAAAGCCTTTGATTGTGTGGATCATAACAAACTGTGGCAAGTTCTTAAAGAGATGGGAGTACCAGACCATCTTATTTGTCTCTTGAGAAACCTATATGCGGGTCAAGAAGCAACAGTGAGAACTGGACACGGAACCACTGATTGGTTCAAAATTGGGAAAGGAGTCCGGCAAGGCTGTATACTGTCGCCCTGCCTATTTAACTTATATGCAGAGCACATCATGAGAAAGGCAGGGCTAGATGAATCAAAAGTTGGAATTAAGATTGCCGGAAGAAATATCAACAACCTAAGATACGCAGATGATACCACTCTAATGGCAGAAAGTGAAGAAGAACTAAAGAGCCTCTTGTTGCAGGTGAAGAAGGAGAGTGCAAAACTTGGGTTGAAACTTAACATTAAGAAAACCAAGATCATGGCATCTGGCCCTCTCAATTCCTGGCAAATAGATGGGGAAGAAATGGAGGTAGTGACAGATTTTATTTTCCTGGGCTCCAAGATCACTGCAGATGGGGACTGTAGCCAAGAAATTAAAAGACGCTTGCTCCTGGGGAGGAAAGCCATGGCAAATCTAGACAGCACACTAAAAAGCAGAGACATCACCCTGTCAACAAAAGTGCGTATAGTCAAGGCTATGGTCTTCCCAGTTGCAACGTATGGCAGTGAAAGTTGGACCATAAGAAAGGCTGAGCGCCAAAGAATTGAGGCCTTTGAACTGTGGTGCTGGAGAAGACTCCTGCGAGTCCCTTGGACCGCAAGGCGATCAAACCGGTCAGTCCTAGAGGAGATCAATCCTGACTGCTCTTTAGAAGGCCAGATCCTGAAGCTAAAACTCAAGTACTTTGGCCACCTAATGAGAAGGAAGGACTCACTGGAGAAGAGCCTAATGCTGGGAAAGATCGAGGGCAATAGAAGAAGGGGACGACAGAGAATGAGGTGGCTGGATGGAGTCACTGAAGCAGTAGGCGTGAGCTTAAATGGACTCCAGAAGATGGTAGAGGACAGGAAGGCCTGGAGGAATGTTGTCCATAGGGTCGCGATGGGTTGGACACGACTTCGCAGCTAACAACAACAACAACAGTTTAATGAAAAGAAAGACTGGGAGTGACATGATAGCAATGTTCCAATATCTCAGGGGCTGCCACAAAGAAGAGGGAGTCAAGCTATTCTTCAAAGCACCTGAAGGCAGGACAAGAAGCAACGGATGGAAACTCATCAAGGAGAGAAGCAATCTAGAACTAAGGAGAAATTTCCTGACAGTTAGAACAATCAATCAGTGGAACAACCTGCCTCCAGAAGCTGTGAATGGAATATTGGAAGTTTTTAAGAAGAGATTGAAGAACTGTTTGTCCAAAATGGTATAGGGTTTCCTACCTGGGCAGGGGTTGGACTAGAAGGCCTCCAAGGTCCCTTCCACCTCTGTTATTCTGTTAATTATTAGCTGTATATACTATGGAATTGGTATTGACTCCTATCATTTTACAACTGAATATGTAATTAATTTTAATACATTTGCAGCTATTTTAAATCTTTGTGATTGAAGATGAATTCAAACACCAAATCATATCTTAGAAGTAGATAGATAATCCACAATTGAAAGTGTCTTTTCAAAATAATATTTCTATGTATTTTTATGTAGCTTCATTGTTTTTCCTTATTTTATTGATGTGCTCTCGATATCTCATTAATTTTAATATAGTAGAATGATAGTAACATTACAGCTTCAACTTATTATTTTTACATATTTAACATGCACTGGCAATTTATATAACAACAAACCTATCTAATCAGCAAAACCATTTTTCCATTTTTTTCCATCTCAAGCACAAAATCCCAAAGCGGTTTCCTCCATTTTCTTTCACATCTTACACTACCTTATAATTAACTCATGGTGCTTTTTCCCCCTGCCATACAAATTTAGATATATACTCCTGCCTTGTTTAATTGGTACATCAGTTGTCAAAACAGGTATTATCTGAAACGAAAATAACATTTCTAGGTAAAACATTCATCTTAATGACAGAAATTCTACATAACAATGACAATTGTAATTTGTCCCATCTTCATTTCACGTCTTAACATAGTTATTTTGAAATAACATACAGCACAGTTTCTGTTTGTCATAATCATACCCAAATATTTTACCTTCTTCTTAAGCTGAAAACCTGTTTTATTCATCAGTTCTATTTGATTTTGCAGCTTCCTATTTTTTATTAGGTTGAGGAGAAATTTCTATATCACTTTTTGAGCCTATATAGGAATGACATTGTATATTCTTTGGATCATATATTTGATGCCTGGGCATATGTTGGTTGTTATTTATGGCTTGGGCCTCAGCAGTGTAGTTGCTAGTCTGAATATTAAGAAGATACCTGTTTTGTGCTTCTATTACTGCATTATGGCAGGAAATCTTTAGGATTGTTTCCCCCCCCCCCATTTACAAAATAAAATTCTTCACTGGATTTAACTATTTAAAAACTTCTCCTTCCCACTCCACCAGTTTCCACTTAAGTTTATAAATACACCAGTTGCTTTGCTCTTTCCCAGTGCACACATTGGATGGATCATTATATGTTTAAAATAGAAACAGCTCTCTATACCGTTATGGGACAATTACAGGGTTGGAAGACATTTTGCAGTTCACTGATGCTGGCAGGGCATCCATGTGTATGTTTCCTGGGTGCCCCCCTGTTTTTTGTGGTGAGGGTAATTGTCTAGAATATGGCTGGCATTTTCAAGGGGACAGATTGCGATTAATATTTAAGGGTGTTATTTAAATATTGCAAAGCGCAACTTGAAGTAGGTCAGTGCAGGGCAACTCTGCTGTGTAAAGAAGAGTGCTTGTTACTTCCTAACTGACATATAATTCTGCATGGCTTTGTGTTCCGAAATGTATTATTTCATAGAAATAGAAATAATACATACTGTACTGTAGAAATGGCCACCGCAAGCTCAAATAGGAGCAGAAGTACTCTGTATATCTAAAGATAACATCTCAGCTGCTTTGTAAAGAATTAGTCATCAGTGCAGATGTAACAAACAGACCAATTTCTCTATGTAAAGTGACTTAACCCTGATTTTCAGAACATGGCAGAAAGAAAGTGTGCTTTGATGGAGTCTTGTCCTTATAAGCAAGGAGAAGAGATGGGAGAGCAGGAAAGTAGTTGCACAAAATAAAAAAACTCTGTTGGCTTTATTTCTTCACTGCTGATTTAACTCTACTTGTAGTGTTCTCCCCCCCCCCCCGCGAGCACTCTAGAGCAAATTAGACGTAAGAAAGTGATAGAATGGTCTTGATTTCATTAATGTTTATTTTACACTGTTGGTTGCTTTACATATTAATGGCGGCCGTTCTGAACACCATTTGGGGGGAAGCTTGGCTGAGGGTGGGAGGAGAGACTTGGTGCTGATGAGGAGAGGGCAAAGGGATGAATTTCCAAAGAGGGCGTTTGAGTAAAACTCCATTTCAAATAAGCCTATAAGGGGAGAATTAATACTTTTGTTGCTAAATTAGTAATTGTTTGCTTATTTCTGAGCCAGATGTGTTTGGAAATTAAATGGTAGCATTGTCCCATTGAGCATCTGAGGGGGGAAATGGGAGTAAGTGTCTTTTGCTTCCTGTCTCCCTACCATGGGAATAACCTCCCCCTTCTATGGGGGATTTCTACCCTTGGCATCTTGAGAGGCTGCGTAAGCTCAACCGTTATTTTTCAGAATAAGGGATGAATCTTGTTTGGCTGTCTTGGGCATGCTTGTTGGTTTCCTTGCTTGCTTGTTTCTGCTGCCCAGGAGGGGGATTTTACAAGGGAGATTTTGGTTTTCTCTATAGCAGCTAGATGGGCCATTTTGAAAATTCTCTGTGTGTTTTTTACTTAAAATCTTAAATTACTGAATTCATTCTTATTAACAGTTTTTTGGTTATGGTGCAATAAACCAACCTCCTCTTCTTCTTCTTTTTGGAGTCACCTAGGAATTCATTTTAAAAACTAGATATTCCATGACAGTTCTGTACAGAACTTTTGTAGAAGGTTTGTCTGGATTTTAAAAAAAATAGGAAAGACTTTTTACCATACCAAATTGCAACCTGAGTTTGGCTTCAGAAAATAAGAAAAATTTCTCTCCCTTCCAATACCTTGGCTGTAATAAAGTATCAAATTGCAAGCAGTCCTCAAATTAAGACTACTTGTTTAACGTCTGTTCAAAGTTACAACTGAGCTGAAAAGAGTGATTTACAAAGGTTGCATCAGTCACGTGATCAAAATTTGGGTGCTTGGCAACTGGCATGTATTTACAACAGTTGCAGCGTTGCATAATCACATAATCACTATTTGTGATTGTTGGAAGAAAAATCTTCCATCACGGTCCAGTCCAAGCCGGGAATAAACAAAATGGAGACTGGTTTAGAAAGAAGGTTGTAGTTTATTGAAGAGCAGAGCCAAACAGAAACTTGACAGGTGGGTCTGGAGCAGCTGACCACATGTTGCTGGGAGTGGTGGGTTTTTATACCTTTTTGGACTTTTGTTTGGAGTTGTTCCTGTGGCATGAACTTTGACCTGAGTCTTGAGTGTGCCTTTCTGGTATTCTGATGGTGGTGGGTTAATTCCCTGCATCACATTTCTCTGTTCTCTGAAGAAAGTAGGAGAGCCTACATTTTTATGGCAGTCTAACGTAAGTATTAGATTGCCTTCTAGACTTTCTCCCTTATGGTGATCATTTTAAAGTATTCTAGTAGTCTGTACGGTGCAATGGCCAAAATACAAATATTTTCCCTTTCAAATATATACTGCTCAAAAAAAAATAAAGGGAACACAAAATAAGACATCCTACTGTTAAATACAGTACATTGTGTTGTTTAAATGTTCCCTTTATTTTTTTGAGCAGTATATTTATATGAACTCTTATATAATAACATAAATATCATTGGGTTTATTACAGCAGTTTCTCTTTTATATTTTCTAATGAAAAAAATGGCATGGTACATACGTGTACATGTATGCTTATATGGCCCATAGACTTACAAGAAGATTAATTGCACCAATGAGAAGAACAACATATGTTGTAGGAATACTCAAAAAGGGGAGTTCATTCATCTGACAACTAAAGCCCGGGAAATGTTCAATTTACAGCAGCTTCAGTCACACAGATCTCTAACTGCAACCAGATGGTCATGGCATGGAAACACCTTTACCTGGTCAAATAGCTCTCTTCCCACCCCAACCCCCACTCCCCAAACCTCAGATCTCTGAAACCAAAAGCCCCTCCATTACAGAGGTACCACTTTTGTGGTCACAGGTACCACAACATTTGACCGGTCAAGGAAAAGGAACTGGTGAAATCATAAAACTTTGGCATTATATTCCTGGCATAAGACACTTGGTACTTGGCAAAGTGGTTTGGAACTTGGTATTCCACAAGTAATGGGCTTTGGCTTAGTGGCTTTGTTTGTCTTCTGCTAGCACCCCTGATAAGGGGATGTACCTGGGGAATGGTTGACTGCGCTAAGTATGTTGTAGGAAGAAGGTCACAGAGTTGGCTGTAATCCTGATGACACTGCCTCATGAATCAAGTTGTTGGCCACTGCAGGTCGGGTTCCTGGTGTGGCCTCTCTATTGTTCAGAGCTAAGGTACCACAAACAGTACCCAAATATGCCATGAAGTAGTGCATCTTTTTTTTTTAGAAAAAAAATTCATTTTCTGGAGAACATCTTTATTTAGCAAAATAAATAAACAAACAAACAAATGAATAAATAAATAAATCTTAAGAAGGAATAAGATCATTCCCCTTCTCCCTGCTCAGCAGCATTTGTCTGAAATAACCATTCTCCAGCATGATTGATCATTTAAGTAAATCTGACACATCAGAAAAACTATCAACCTGAATCAATATTTGTTAGTTCAGCAGAGAAAATAAATTGGCCTTCACGAGCTCAATTTGGCCACATCACAGTTTCACAATTAGAAGAATCCTGTTCAAAATTATGTGAATGGTACGTGCATGCACATGATGACATATTAGTTATCTCCTGAGGTTGCACAGTTGCCTATGTTGTCCTTAAATGGGGTAGATATCGCAACTCTATTTGCTCCAATACTTCACCATTCTTATTTTTCACATTGTTATGCCTGATTTACAACCCATTAAAGTATGTGTCTATTGCACATCAACCATATCACTTCCTTAACAAATCCCTAATGTATTTTTTTTTAATTTAGAAGGGAAGAAGAGATAGAATCGTCATTTCCAGCAGGTAGAAAGTAAACAGTCTTCTTTTAAATCAGTTTTATCTAAGTGATAACATAGGGGTGGTTTAAAGCAGGGCTCTCCAACCCCCGGTCCGTGGACCAGTACCGGGCCGCAGCATTCCAGCAACCAGTCCACACAAACAAGCAAAGCTCCCATCTGTGGGGTACAGGCAGCACACAAAACCACCTCCAGTCCATGGAAAAACCTCTCTCCATGGAACCGGTTCCTGGTGCCCAGAAGGTTGGGGACCTCTGGTTTAGAGGACATAAGGAATGGCCTTGAATGAAAGGAGAAAGAGCTGCTAAAAGGAAGTAGTGAAATAAGAACGGTTTGAGCCCAGGCCAAGAAAATAACTTGAAAAAAGATCTCATAAACCACTCACTAGTTCACATAAAGATAAAGGGAAGGAAGGGGAAGCCCATTCACACTTGAAAAATTCTATTACTCTAACTGTTACCATAAAAGTAATCCTTTTAACAAAAACATTGTTTTAACAAAAACGCTGCATTATTAGTAGGTCAGTCTACTTAGTGCAGGGGTGTCAAACTCAATTTCATTGAGGACCACATCAGCATTGCAGTTGCCCTCAGGGGGCCGGGTGGGCATGGCCTGGGTGGGCATGGCCTACTGGGTGGGCGTGGCTAGAGTGCATATGGCCTACTGGGTGGGCATGGCCAGCTCTACATAGTTCGCATCAAGGGTGCCTATGGGGGCCTGGGCAGGAGTGGGACAGATCTGAGGGTCTCTGGCAGAAGGAGGGTCTCTGGGCCAGGGCCAAGGCAGTGGGGGCCGTTCCCTCACTGTTTCCAGGATGGCTTCGCGGGCCACATGAAACCACTTCGTGGGCCGGATCTGGCCCCCGGGCCTTGTGTTTGACATGTCTGACTTAGTGTTTTGTGTGTCCCATGTATATGTCAGGCAATATCCTCTGAGACAAGTGAATATAGAAAGTACTAAACCATTCTTATGGATCAATTGCCTGTCGATGTATCTGATCACTTTTAAAAACTATTTCAGTCAGCAGTGTCATATATTTTAGAAGCAAATTCTTTAATGAAACATAATGTGAAAAACTTAAGTTTCACTGACCTTTAATTTATTGTTTTGACAGATGTTCCCAAGTTCTTCTCTGTTGCACAACACAAGGGTGATGAATGATCTACACCGTAACACCAACAGTAACTAGTTCTATGAGGCTTAGAAGGAGGTTAAACAAATGTGTGCAGAAGATGAAGCTTGGACATTAGCAAGATTTGAGTCATGACAGTATAATTGAAATTGATAACATTTAGAATGGTATGCTCAACTGTCTTACTATATAAAGAAAGTTTAATATAGGTGTGAGTGAGCTTGATGCAGGCTGAAATGTGCCATTTTTCTTATATTTGAAAGAAAATCAGTTGCAATATTCATCACATCAGTATAACTCTGGTATCCAAAATGCAAATACAGTATCACAGTCTGGTTTGGAAGCATCCCTGCTTCAGACAAGAAGGCGGTGCAGAGAGTGGTGAGGATGGCCGAAAAGATTATTGGTAGTTCCCTCCCTTCCATCCAGGACATAGCACAGAAGCGTTGTTTGAACAGGGTCTGCAGGATTGTCTGGCACATGATACATCCTCTTCACAACCTGTTTTCCTTGTTACCTTCTGGGAGGAGGCTTTGTGGTATCTGAAGCAGAACATCCAGATTCAGCCACAGTTTCATTCCATACAGTATTAACCTTGTGAACTCTCAAGCTTCCTCCTTCCATTATGTATTCAAGATGGTCAGTGATTAATATTTATATGTTACTTATATGTAAGGGTGTAGATCTATACATGTGTTTTATATAGTATGTTTAAATGTGTGTTATGTATGTGTACACTTTGAGAGCAAGCAACTAAATTTCATTTTTAATATGTGCCAATGTGCCCACAGTAAAAAATGACAATAAAGGTTGTCTGTCCGTCCGTCCGTCCGTCCGTCCATCCATCCATCCATCCATCCATCCATCCATCCATCCAGCTATCTATCTGTCTGTCTGTCTGTCTGTCTATCTATCTATCTATCTATCTATCTATCTATCTATCTATCTATCTATCTATCTATCTATCTATCTATCTATCTATCTATCTATCTATCTATCTATCAAGCTTGCTTGCTTGCTTGCTTGCTTGCTTGCTTGCTTGCTTGCTCATAGATTTACTAGTCTAGATACTTTTAGTGGATTTGATTATGTAATTCACTTGTTGAAAGAAACACTTAGGCAACCAAGTTTTGACAATTCCTTGGCCCATCAAGATTAGCTTGTAAATAGCTTGTTTTGATCTCGGTGAGACAGTTTGCCAAGTAGTTTTGCCTTTGAAACTTGTGTGCAATCTAATTCTAGAAACCTTTTGTAAGTCTCCACATTGTGGCATTAATAGTTGATGTGTTGATGGTTGATAGTTGATGTTCATGGATCAAGGAAGCTGTTTGGAGTCTAGAGCAAAATATTTTTATAGTGTTAGCAATGTTTGTGCACTCTTAAATGTGACACTTCACAGAGAAAGTCCTCAATGTTTGTATTAGATAAAGAATTAATATTGGAAGTTGTCACAGAGTAGCTTTGGAACTCAGTTAATTGAGGAAAAGTAATTGTATTGGTAGAATTACTCACTAAAAAGCAGAGACATCACCCTGTCAACAAAAGTGCGTATAGTCAAGGCTATGGTTTTCCCAGTTGCTATGTATGGCAGTGAAAGCTGGACCATAAAAAAGGCTGAGCGCCAAAGAATTGAGGCCTTTGAACTATGGTGCTGGAGAAGACTCCTGCGAGTTCATTGGACTGCAAGGCAATCAAACCGGTCAGTCCTAGAGGAGATCAACCCTGACTGCTCTTTAGAAGGCCAGATCCTGAAGCTGAAACTCAAATCCTTTGGCCACCTAATGAGAAGGAAGGACTCACTGGAGAAGAGCCTAATGCTGGGAAAGATTGAGGGCAATAGTAGAAGGGGACGACAGAGAATGAGGTGGCTGGATGGAGTCACTGAAGCAGTAGGCGTGAGCTTAAGTGGACTCCAGAAGATGGTAGAGGACAGGAAGGCCTGGAGGAACGTTGTCCATAGGGTTGCGATGGGTCAGACACGACTTCGCAGCTAACAACAACAGAATTACTCAGCTAGGAAAAAAATAGGAAAAACTCTGTGATGGATGAACGTCGGCTGCCAGAACCTAATTGTTAGGAGCCAGATAGGCAGATCAAGAATTAAGGTCCCTCTGCTTGTTTATAGAGATTGCTGATTGGCTTTTTTATTTTTCATGCGTAAATGCTGGGTAATTTACTGTGTTATACCTGAGTGCATTAAAAATAAAACAGCCTGCATTATGTAGTTATATGAAAACTCTTTAAAACTATCTTAGATATTAGGACATTAACTGAAGGATATTCAAGTCTTATTTCTCTTAAAAGCTGAAGTTAGGAACCTGCAATTTATGCCTTGAAGAACATGAGTGCTGAAAAGACAGCATTTCAGATGGCCCTTGATAGGTAAAGTTACTTTTGCTGCTAGTGACTGCATTTTGGATTTGAATCATTGGATAGTCAAATTGTAGTTTGTTTGGTACTTACAAGTTATACCTTGATACCCAAATAAAATTTACAAAGCAAAGGTTTTCTTCCCCTTATTTGTATCCCATATTAAGTCAGACAGTCATGCAGTTTTGTCCATGGTCCAATCTCAACTGATTTAGCCTATTTCCAGGCCTAATGTTAGCTTTTACAGAGTAGTCTCTAAAATTTATTGAATTCTGTGCAGTGCTCTGTGTACTTGAAATACTGAGTATCTCGGTATATTGTTGCTCAGAGGGACTACACTACTGTGTAGCCTCGTTTGATGTTGATTGAGAACCAGGAAGGATTTGAAGATTGGGTGTGGGGTCTCCATTTAGATATGTGGTGGTGAACCAGTGGGACACGTGCCACAGGTGGCACACAAAGGCCTCTCTTTGGGCACGCATGACGTCGCCCCAATCCTAGGCCTTCAGCTGGGTTTTATAAAATCTTTTCACTTTAGCCCTCCACCGCTGTGTGGAAAGAAAAGAAAGATTCAATCAATCAATTTCAACTCCTCACGGGAAAAAAAAGATCTCACAAAGTTGGAACTGATTGATTGAACCTTTTAGTCCCACCCGGTCTGCTGTTACCACCGCAGCCACGCCCACCCAATGGGCCATGCCCACCTGGCACCCAACAATACATAAGTGGGTTTTGGGTTGCACTTTGGGCACTCTGTCTCTAAAAGATTCGCCATCACTGACCTACATCATCAAATGTTGGTGCCTCCCCTCTAGAATAATAGTAACAAAAGCTACCTCACAACAGCATACGTTGTTCCCTTCTTTGCAACATTGTTTCTAGTACTCTTCCAAAACAAGTAGATTATAAAGGCTGAATAATCACTAATCAATGCTTGAAGAAACTGTCTGATATTTTTTTCTTATCGGTAAACAAGATAGAATCGCCGATCGATTTTGGAATCGTGGGTTAAGGTGTAGGATGCAAAAACACAATTTATAGAAGAAGATATTGAAAATAGCCTCTGATATTGCGGTGAGATCCTGTACTTTATATTCTCTCATCAATGTATTGAGATTTAATAGCTGTATCTGAACAAACCCACGTATTTACTATGGAGAATTAGGTATTGTACTCCAAGGTAATTTACAGCATTCTGTCTTTCAGGGCCATAACCTGGCTTTCTCACTCTCTAGTTGACCGCAGAAATATTTGTTTGACAACTGAAAGCATACAACCCTGCGTAAAACACTTTTAATGCTTTTCTGTTTATCTTTTGGCTGGTATGCAAACTTTGATAGCAAAAGCAAAAAAGGAAATTTGTTGGCTTTTGCATTTTAAGTGTTCTGTCGGAGGTAAATAATTTATGGGCAAAGTCCAAAGATGTAATATCTCAGCCATGTAGGATAATATTTGAAACTGAATCAGAGCTTAATAGACAAACATCTCATTTCTCTTTGTCAGTCATATTAGTCATTTGAGACTGAAACTATGGTTTGGGAGGCGTCCATTTTTTCCCCTTTCCTGTGTTTTAATTTGTTTTGTTTTTCCTTTAAACCTTACAAGATTATATCTGATTAGAAGAAAGCTTGTGTTACTGACTTTTCTTTGTCTCCTCAGGTTTTCCAGCGTGAGGGCACCAGGATGATGTAGAAGTCAATGCTAGGTTTTAACTGGGGAAACCATAAACCTCAATGGGTTGTTGTGAGGATCCAATCATTGGTTGGGTATGACACTTGCAAGCAACCCTAAGTTGGAAGGAAGAGTGGGACAAAGATGTGACTAATTAAAATGTATTTATACCAGGGGTAGGCAACCTTGGCTCTTTTATGACTCGTGGATTTCAACTCCCAGAATTCCTGAGCCAGCCATGCCCTATGCACGGTTACCCATGCCCTCGTCACTTCTCGCCTGGATTACTGCAATGCTCTTTACATGGGGCTGCCCTTGAAGAGCACCCGGAGGCTTCAACTGGTGCAAAATGCGGCCGCGCGGGTGCTTATGGGAGTATCTCGGTACTCCCATGTTATACCACTCCTGTGCGAGCTGCATTGGCTTTCGGTTACCCTCCGAGTGCAATTCAAGGTGCTGGTATCAACCTTTAAAGCCCTGCATGGCTTAGGCCCGGGGTACTTGTGAGACCACCTGCTGCCATTGTCAACCTCCCATCGCCCGGTTCGCTCCCACAGAGTTGGCCTCCTCAGGGTTCCGTCGGCCAGGCAATGCCGGCTGGTGACCCCCAGGGGGAGAGCCTTCTTTGTGGGCGCGCCGACCCTCTGGAATGAGTTGCCTCTGGAGCTGCGGACGGCCCCTGACCTTCGGTCCTTCCACCGTGACCTGAAGACTTGGTTGTTCCAACAAGCGGGCCTGGACTGACTACGATTTTTAATTAGGCTTTTACTGGGTTAAATTGTTTTGTAATTTTGTATTTATTGTTTAATTCTCTTTTACATTTTTTACTCTATGTTTTTTAATTTTTATTGTTGTGAGCCGCCCTGAGTCCTCAGGGAGAAGGGCGGCATATAAATTTAATAAAATGAAATGAAATGAAATGAAGCCCACGAGTCATAAAAGAGCCAAGGTTGCCTACCTTTATACCATAGAATTATGTTCTATCTTCCATTCAGGAGTTTAATGTGGCATATATTGCATGCCCTCCTAATCCTTCTGCCCAGTAACTTTTCAGTATCCAGTGAGATGAGTTGAGTGAGATCTGGTCCAGTGCTATCCTGTGAGCAGATAGACTGGAAGTCTCATTGTACATTAATCTTATGTCCCACTGAGGAAGTATGAATGCAGGGAGGAAATGAAAGAACTTAGTTTACTTGCAGAGGGAAAACATGGGATTTTTCTATTCCCTTACTAACCATGAAGTGGGAAAAGGAGATGAAAAAGGTGCTAACATTTTAGATTCGTTTCTGTTAGTCATATCTTCAGTCAATCAATCAGTCAGCCAGAGCTGGCGGGGGACCTTGGAGGTCTTCTGGTCCACCCCCCTTGCTCAAGCAGGAGTCCCTATACAATTTCAGACAAGTGACTGTCCAGTCTCTTTTTTAAAAATACTCCAGTGGTGAAGCACCCACAACCTCTGAAGGCAAGCTGTTCCACTAGTTAATTGACCTCACTGAAAGTTCCTGCTTAATTCCAGATTGCTTTTTTCCTTGTTTAGTTTCCATCCATTTTTTCTTATCCTGCCCTCTGGTGCTTAAGTTGACTCTCTCCTCTTTGTGGCCACCCCTCAAATACTGGAATACTGCTCTCATGTCCTCCCTAGTCTTTCTTTTCTCTAGACTGGCCAAACACAAATCTCACAGCCGTTCTTCATATGTTTCCGTCTTCATCTTAGTTGTTCTTCTCTGCACTTTTTCCAAAAGTCTCAACTTCTTTCTTTTTTTTTTGTAATGTGGTGACCAAAACGGGATGCAGTATTCCAGGTGTGGTCTTACGAAGGCTTTATAAAGCAGTACTAATACTTCATGAGATTTTGATTCTGTGCTTCTGTTTACACAAACAAGGATTGTGTTAGCTTTTTTGGCCGCTGTCACACATTGCTGCCTCCTATTTAAGTGAGCCAGCAATGTGCGGCTGCAGCCAAAATATCTTGAAGCTGATGTTCTGAAATAGTTTGATGAACTTGGCTATGGGATAACAGGCACAGTACGCCAGAGAATCTTTCTCTCAAATTTCCAAAAGTAGACATGCTCATAAAAGGAGAACTTAAACAGGTGGTGTGTCAAATTCAAATGAAAGAATATGCTACTGCTGGATATTTTATTTGTTTATTTCAATTTATAAGGCTATCCAGCTCAAATTCATTACTCTTAGTGGCTAACAATAATTAAAACAGCACATTAAAAAGAGAGAAAGAAACAGCAACACACATGTGATCTGCAACCAGCATAAAATAAACTCATCAACCATTGCACAGGCTCAACCAGACCTTCACATCCCTTGGTCTCGTGGCATATTTGGGATACAAGACAGCAGATCAGGATGCTGGGCGGCAACAAAACATGAATTTATAAACATTGACCCAAAGCACTTTGGACCAACTCTGTTCTCAGCTATGTTATTCCCTCTTCAACATCTCTGAAGAAGCTTTCTAGTGCTGAAGAGAGGCTCTGAATAAACAGAATAATTAGAAACTAACAGTACCTGATATGTCTTAACCCCTTTCACTTCACATTGTGTTTTGCACAAAACAAACATTCCACTTCTCCTCACCTACTTTTTGCAGTTTAAAAGGAAAAAAAAATTCTACCACTCAAATTGCATAAAGACAGAATACTTTATACTTTATTGCCCAGTCTTCCATAAGCTAGCCACTTTACAGATGTGTGGATTTGAATTCCCCAGCCAGCTTATCCATTCTCAAGAATTCTCAAGGTTCTTATCCACATTTTGGAACGGAACCCAGAAATTGAACTAGCTGTCTCTAACTTGAGGGCATTCTGCATGTGCAAATGTAGTTTTTCCCCCGCGGATATGCTTTCCATAGCTCAGAAAGGATTGGTGAGCATCCTAAATAATGTGAGGAAATCTGTTTCCGTGAATGCAGAATCTTAAAGGCGTCTTTTCAGTTGCCTTCAGGAAGGAAACCCAAGAATGGACTTGCCTTTGATCTGAATTTAGTAGATCCTACTTGTAAATAATAAACGGTTGCCAGTACTTTTAACTGCTGCTATGGGAACTGCAGCCCTGGAATGGATTTCAGCGAGCTCTGTGTATGCTGAGCTTTTAACCTTGACAAGTGACAAATGGATTTCACAGCTCTTTTGAAAGTAGTTTAGTCCTGCTTGAAGGTGCCAAGATAGATAGCTCTCAAGAGATGATGCCTCTGAGATACAGTTCATCGGAGAGTTAATACACAACATTTTCTCTAGGATATTTTGGCCATTTCTAAAAGCTGAATATTTCCCCTTTTTTCTAAAGCTGGAAGCAAGGCTTGATGTACAGCAAGCCACTGACCAATGAGGCTTGTTTTCACCAGTCTGCATGAGGCAGTTGTTATCAAGAGCCAGGTAGTTAGCAAACCAAAGAAGCAAGAAAACAACTGCTTTTCAGAAAGGCTTTTTTTTTAAAAAAAAAAAGCTAGCTTGGTATAAAAACACAGTAATGAAAACCGCAAGAGTAAATTCCTAGCCAATCTTACAATGAATAAGGAATAAGGAAGAATAAGGAATAAGGAAGAATAAGGAAGAATCGTTTTGAAATATTTCTTTCTGATGCCTCTCACATCTGGACTGGGGTTGCT
This sequence comes from Vipera berus, assembly GCF_964194415.1. Lineage (NCBI taxonomy): Eukaryota > Metazoa > Chordata > Lepidosauria > Squamata > Viperidae > Vipera > Vipera berus. The sequence continues at coordinate 204,187,560 of NC_138202.1, read as the reverse complement.
TCTTTTCACCTAAATTGCATTCCTTCTCTGATTTCTTCCCAGTGGAAGAGAGAAGTAAGGCCTCTTTACTGTGTCTGTTGTGTGTCAAAAGGTAAGATTTGAAATGGGTTATACTTTGCTTTCAGTCTCTCGACCCAAGATACTTTTCACTTTCTCTCAAGCTACTTTGCCTCACTTCTTCATCACTTTGGTTTCCATGCTAAAGCAGAGAGATGATTTAGCTTGGATTAGAGCTCAGATGTCCTGGTGGGAAGGATAGGAGAGAGTTGTAGGTAGGAATGGGGAGAGCATTCAGAGTTCCCAGTTCTTCCCAGTTCAAAGCCATTATGAATTTGGATGATGTATTTGTGGACAATTCTTTGCTGCCTATGTTAGAAGTTGGAATGTATCCATTCATTGATCCTCAACAAACAAATCATTCTCTGAACAATTATACTGGTTAATTTTTTTTTCTCCATTAGACCAGCAGCAGTTATAAAATTACCTGATTACCCATAGCTGGTGTTATATTTATACTGACAGGAATTCTTGAGGTTATTGGAAATCTTGTAATGTGAACTGTCCTGTACTTTTCTGCAATGGTTCATTGATATTTTAATGCAGTTACACTAATGTCAGATATGTTTAAGATAGAAGGAGCTTTCATAATCTGACAATTAGATATTGTCAGCATTTTTTCACCATGCATTTATGTTATAACTGACATATAATGCCAATTAATCAAAGTATTTTGAACACTTTTCTTATTACCAAAAAGGCCATTTTATTCTCCCAAATTATAATTTTGATGAGATTTTGAATTCCGTTCTTGCAAATATTTTTGATCTTACATTTTCTTCCATTGGAAACATATTGCTGTTCTTTAAGAATATGGCTCCTGTCCTTGGTAAGATAAGATAAGATAAGATCACCTTTATTGTGTGCACAACGACACACATCAAAAATGAAATTTAGTTGCCCACTGTCAAAGTGAACACATACATGACACACACCTGTGTACTTAAAACAATGAACTTTTTTGAAGTACCACTGGTACTGATACATCTTGGGTATGCTAGAAGAAACTATCATAAAAATGCCAAATCAAAACAGATATTTTTTCGTCTGATTCGCTTTCATCTGAGTTCATGAGGGCATCCTTCCTTTTTACTTCATTTTGCACTACGAACCCTACATTCAAAGACATATCTCAATGAAATGGAATAAAAATTGACGTCTCTCTCTCTCTCTCTGTGTGTGTGTGTGTGTGTGTGTGTGTAGATAGATAGATAGATAGATAGATAGATAGATAGATAGATAGATAGATGATAGATAGATGATAGATAGATATGGAGAGATACATATGGAGAGATACATATAGTGTTAGATAACTGGACCAGTCATTTTAAGTGATGGGATGCTAAATCTTTAGAGTGTTGTATCACAGTAAAATAAAGAAACATTCCCTTAAACTAAATAACAAGCAATTTGTTGCTATTCTGCAACTTCCAAAATCTGCTCAATGACTTCCTTTAAAAGTGGCATTTCAAAAAGCAGAAACAGGAGGGAAAGGAATAGAGCAATAGCATTTAGACTTATATACTGCTTCACAGTGCTTTACAGATCCCTCTATGTGGTTTACTGAATCAGCATATTGCCCCCAACAATCTGGGTCCTCATTTTACCAACCTCGGAAGGATGGAAAGCTGGCTGAGTCAACCTGAAGCTTTTGAGAATCAAAATGCAGTCAGCAGAATTAGCTTAAAATAGTGTATTCTAACCATTACACCACTACAGCTCCTTGGCACGACTATTTATTCAGTAGGGGGTTTTCATTACTTAAAAGACAGTAGACAAATAAGACATACCTGTTGCATATTTTACCTGACAATTATTAATAGCTCTAATAATCAGGGCATTTCTTGTTGTTTCTAAATAATTGCTTGAACAAAAGATTCTGAGTTTTGGTTTTTACCATATTGTTTGATGTTATGCATTTGTTTTGAAAACTTCAGGGTTGCCACTCAGAGTAAAGCCATGTGAAACTTGGCTTTTATTCAAAACACAAACAACAAGTAATAACCTGCTACTTCCTGGCATTTTGATTTTTTAATTGAAACAGGATGGGGGAAAGCATTAAAAGAATTGCTTCTGGGATTCTTTCCAACACCTTTGACGGCACCGGCCGTACTTGGTGTGTATGCACATTGGGAAATGCTGGGTGGGTTGCATACATTTTGGCTGGGTCAGATGATCAGGCGAGAAATGGGCTTAGGATATAGGAGATGGCAACATTTTAAGCCACTTCCCAGCTGTCTTGTAGGGATGCATTCACCAACCCGGTCCTGCCTATTTTCAAACTCTGCCTTTCTTTTGCCAACTTCTTCCCCACACTAGATTTAGTCCAGCTTCACTCTATTTTCAGTAAGTTCCCCATCGCTACAGAAAAGGTTTTACATAATTTTGCATAATTTCTTTTCAATAATATTAGATGGAATAAATAAAAATGTAGTAGTATCCTTTATGTGTAGTAGACTCCTGTTGCTTTTTATCAGAGGAATTCAAATCACCCTTGTGCCAAGCAGTATGGTCTGTGTTTAAGGTTAGCAGTGAAGCATGTTACTTAAACAGCAAGTAAAATGATAAATGCAAGTGTTTTCATATATGCCACTTGAGGTCCTATGAATCCTAGCTAACTTTGGTGACATTTCCTTACAGATAACAGTATAGTTAACCAGTATTGCACTGACTAGCTAAGATAAAGAACTGCCATATGCTTGGATAGTTGTGAGAACATGTATGGTGATATGCTACTGGATTCTGTTAGATTATGGGATATATAGGCTCCTTCAAATAACAGAAAAATAAGGCTTCTAGAAAAACTGCTTTGTGGTTTTGATGAAAACCAACATTTGCCACAAATTGGGTTTATCGTACTCATAAACACTTCCCAATACGAACTAATCTTCCTTTAAATTGACATGTACTTAGAAATCATGTTGTACTTGGAACGTCTGCTGCATAATAACATAATGGAATGCACATTTATTTTCCTCTGTATGTTTATAACAACATGTGGTAATGATTGGATTGATCTTATGTGGAGTAATTGCAAAAGGTTCTGCAGTGCACATATACAGGCATATATACTGTTGTTATGACTGTAGTTTACGGCCCTTTTGAAAAATAGCCTCAGCAACAAAGGTCTATAGCAAACAATCATCCCTTGTAAATAGATGGCATAGGCAGAGCATTGGCTGAGGGCATCCTGCCTATTTCATAGTGTCCAATGTAATTACACCTGGAGCCAGAGAACAGTATAGCATTTTAGGTGTTCATCCATCAACTTATTTCCATCAAGAGCGCTCTTTCTTTTCCAGGACTTTAAAAAAATGGCTTGGGACTGAAGCTGCTTCTAGAAGAGTGTCTGATTATTTGTTTTTGAAAATTTCCATCTCATATTTGGCTAAGAATGAAGCACTTTTATCCCCTGGCAATTACCTCCTGGAAGTAGAACTGCCAAAACAATTTCTCTTTCTTCAGATGAGGTGTCAATATATTGGACTTGCTTTGAAAGTACGGCAGTGTCTGGCAATGATGCCATGCTTATAAGAAAGCAAGGGCAGCAGCAACAGCCACAAAATCTGAAGTAGATAAAAGCAAGGTTCCGAATTTCCTAAGAAATCTTAAAACACTATTTGGCAGAACTATTTCCACTGTATACAACACTTCCTGTCTAGCTACGATAAGATCCTCAGATCTTTGAAGCAGACATGTGTAATGCTTTTGAGAAAAACAATGAGAAGTTCCTCATTGTTAAGTTGAGACAAAACAACCCTCTGGCAGGAAAAGTTTTTCTGAAGACAAATCAAATGCAGTAAAATAGCTTTGTTCAGAAGTGTAAAAAATACACACTACTGTGTATGTTCGTTTAGAAGTACAAGTCCCAGCATACTGCTTCCCAAGAAGTATATTCTAAAACCAGTGACTTAGTATCACCCTATGCATAAAAGAGTTAGGTACACCCACAATCTCTGGCATATTTATAGACTAACGAGCCTAGGTGGTGTCACTTTTAAAATGTATCAGATGGCACAATTCTGCAACATCCTAAATGTGGTTAAATAGCAACTTAGCAATTATCATTGAGCCCTCCTTGCTTGTTACAGTTCTGTACCAGCCTACTACCGGCCCTGCAGAAAAGGCAGGGACAACCCCTTTACAAGAAGGCAAGAGGCTGGAACTAAGCCTGCCAAATTTATGGACACAAAAGCAAACAGAGCAAAACAAAACACGAACCATGAAACAGGAGCTATTCAAACGGTTGCCTTCAGCAAACCAGCCCTCCCACACATTCCCCTTTTAAACAGTTCAAGGTGTGGCTTCTCTCTGCCTCCTTCCGAGGTGCCCCATTGCCTTCCTCTGTTTACTCCTGCTTGACTGCCTCCTGCGTCGGGCGTCCTTGAACAGGGCCAGCTGTGGGTCATCTTCATCCACGCTGTCAGGCTCACACAGCAAGGTCTGTGTCGTAACCAGATGGGAGGGGCCTGGCTGAGGGCTCTGCGGAGCCTCAAGGCTATCCTCAGCAAACTCTCCAACACCCCCCTCCTCCTCCTCTGAATTGTCCGACCCAACTGCCGAACCCACAGGCTGACCCTGAATCACAACAGTTACGTAAATTAAGAATATAAAGAATATGAAGAGCTGCGTGACATATTCTAGCCTTAGGTGGCATCATAATTAGAGGTCAATGGCAGCTTGTGGCCCTCTGATTTAGGATTATGATATACAAATAACTCTAAATCAGAGTTCAGTGATGCAGTCCTATAATCAAGTGTGGTCTCAAGTCAAACTAGATGCCCTTATCAGCGTGAAGGAATCGTAATGAAAGAGGTTGGACATAGGGAAAGATGCGGATCCTGAACAAACAGCATTAGTAGCCTTGCTATGTCTTAATATTAAAGAAAGTAACATTTAGGGCAACTTTTATAAGTATTGCTATAAGCTCATTGATTTTTATAAAATGTAACCTTGATCCAAATGTCAGTGGAATGTAAATGTAAGGTTTGACTCAGGAGTGCCTACTGGAGTGGTCAGACTGGGGCACATAAGACTTAAATTAAACTTCTGATTGTGTTAGCAGAACTAGCACAGAATTATATTGTTCTGTTAGCTGAAGAAAGTAAAGTTAAGGTTTATGGCTAACCAAATTAAAATATTTCGAGAGCTGGGAAAGTGAATGAAGTCAAAAGCTTTTAGCTTGCCACTCTGAAAAAGCTTTACTAGACAGAGAATTTAATGAGATTGTGATTTTCATTGACCATTTACTTATATCAGAAGGCCATCAACTTCTCCTACATGGAGATGAACTTGTAATTATCCCAGAAACATCAGCAAAGCCATCAAATCTGTAAAGTGCTATGATTCGGTGCTTTGTGGATCTACTTCAACGAGATAATTTGATTTACATTTTGTCAAATTGAAGGAACTATTTGAAATTTCAGTCAAGCCTATTTTCTATCACTATTATGTGATTGAGAATGAGCTGTTTCAACAGACTCTCTTGGAGACTGCATAGTTATTTCTAGCAGACTTGTGCATAAACCTTATTAATATTACATGTTTAACTTTCTTGCAGTATATTCTCTTAATTTCCCCAAGTAATAAGGTGCCCTGGAAAATTATTCTGAGTGGAAAGCAGTTAGGGGGAAAAAACCCGCATCCATTCAAATTCATTAGCATGCTTAGTTAGAAGTAAAAATTTTGGAGCAAGTTACATTTGTGTTAGCTTGCCCAGAAGCCAGGTCTTGACTGTACAGCTTGCTTACCACACACTTGTGTAGGAAATAAATTATGTTATTAATTGAGGAGGTATAATTCCCTATAATAAAGTATGTATGGTAGGGGATGTATGGAACATTTTGAGGCAGTTCCACTTTAATACTGCCACATGACAGTCATCTTCATCTCCAAATGCCATTTTTCAAGTGACATGACACAATTTCACTGAATGCCTTGGGAGCTTAAGAAAGGGAAACTTAAAAAAAACACTTGTGAAGAATGAGAAATTAGCTTTCACTATTAAGAGGTTGAGCAGGTAATTTTAAAAACGTGTCTCATAATTTATCAGCATGTGTTATTATTCTCTGGATTAAAGTTCCTTTGAATGGCATCTTATATACTTTTGGAATGGTAATTTAACTTTTATTCTGTATAAACAGCCAACTTGCAGTATTGTGCTACATGCGTGGGAGGGAGTGCTAAATAGGAGGCATAGAATGAAAAATAGGAATTAAAAAATGTCTGTAGGCTTGAAGATTGGAAAGCTGCAGCAAATGCTGAGATCATGGCATTTATGAAATGAATGCCGTTAATAGTGGTCACCACCTTGTGTTTAATGATTTGTTATAAAAAAAATCTAAATTGCTTTTTTGTTCTTTGCTGTGTATCTATCTACCTTTCTTATTTGATATAATGTGGGAAGACAAGGTACTTAAATCTCCAAGTATTTAGGATTGTTTATGTAGGTGTATAAAATACATTTATCTCAATAGGTTTAAATGTTTCATGGCCAATGCCAGTCCAGAAAACAAGCTCTAAAACACTAGCAAATTACAGGAGCTTCTGTTTTTAAGATTATAGATATAGAAGAACAAGAATGCACTTCATGTTTTATGCTGAAGTACTTCTGAAAGAGGGAACTCGCTACAAATGTGCCAGTACTTTGGAGTACACAGGAGTACAAATCTTAAAAGGAGGCACAACTTTTCGCAGGATTGTGTGGCACTGAAAAAGGAAGTACTTACACATCCCAAAGCACAACTTAGCCCTAGAAGTCATATTTTCCTGCAGTAGAAACATTTAAATTATATTGAGGTCATATAGATCCATGGACTTCATGCAAGATTCCTCATTTTTTAAAAATTGAAATTGACAGGATCCAGTACAATCACATTAACTAAATGTGATTCAAATTATGTTAACTAAGTTTCAGTAGCTAAAAAAGGATAGTTAAAAGTAAGTAATACAACTGTTCAGTGATACCCTATTTTTATTTGGGCCTTCTGAGGAAATACCTCTTTGTTCCCATTATGCAGTACTTAAAGTTCTCACAAACAAAAACCCCAGCCTCCTTACCTAGGAATCCCTTCACTTTTCATTTCACTTCTGTGTGTCTTGGGGTTACAACAGCAACCAGATCTGCCAGGATCGCCGTGTCTAAGCAATGTGGTCACATGACATGACGCTTTATTACCTCACTGCTTAGCGATGGCAATTCCGGTTCCAACTGCCATCATAAGAAGAACTACCCATATTTACTTAGAAATCTATTACTTTTGCTTAGAATAGTGAAGCATAGGCGTACTTTTTAAAGCACAACTGTTGCTTGATTACCCAGGTGCTATTTTGACCACACATCAGAGTGAATGGTATTATAATTCCTGCAGAAATACAACCAAATTTTTTTATTAAAAGTATCCACATATACTTTGAACGACAAAGCACATGCCGAATCAGTAATCAAGTAAATCTTCATTTCCCAGGCACATGTCCCCCCATCTGGGTTTCCTCCTACCATCTATTTCTGAAAGATTCCTGAAAATAGTCATTAGATAAAAATGTGTTCGTACAGGAATCTACACAAACTTTTTGGCAGAGCGTTACATATTTCATAAGAATTAGGATCCGTCCTTTTTTTTCCCCCAGATCTGCTTTGCCAGGAACAATGAGAGGAAGTGATAGAATTCCTGATCCACATTCAAGTCAAATTCCCCCCCCCAATTGGGATGTTTCTTTCCCCAGTGCCTAATCAAAAGAGTTGTGGTTTGAGCTTCCTGGGTATTACGATTTGAGTTGGGATTTTCTCCTTCGAAGATTAACTGCTGTTTTGATTCCTCCACAGAAAGGAAAAGCACTCCACGTATGCCTTCAGCTAAAGGGCAGTTTCTGAAATGACAGTAGTTAATATTTATTAATGGCCAAGGACCGAAATATTGCACATGGTATAGTAGAGTCCAAAAATAAGTAAAACCTAGAGAAAGTATTGGAGTTAAAACAATCTTTAATTGAATTTACTGAGTTAATTTTTTGAATTTAGTCAAACCCAAGAATGGAAATGATGTCAATGAACCCCTGTTTGCAGATGATCAGGCATTGCTAGCAAATACAGCTAAGAAACTGCAACGATACCTTACAGCTGTGAACCAGCTGAACCAAGAATGCACGACAAATAATATGAGGATCAGCAAAGAGAAAACAGAAGTTCTGGCAAACGCATACTTTAAGCATAGCAATAGAGGGAACAAGCATAAAACAAGTATCAAACTTCAAATTTCTAGGAACGACTTTCAGTGAAGATGGTAAGATAGACAAAGAGATTAACATACATACAATGCAGTAAAAGCAGACCAAGTATCGGGACAGCTAGCTCCATTTCTACAACATAAGACAGTACCGATCAGCACAGAGAAGCATCTCATTTATCCCCACCCTATCTTACCAGTGCCAAACATGGACACTTACAGTAAAACATAAATGAAAGTTAATCCCCACAGAAATGAGATGTTTGAGAAAAGCCGCTGGAGTTACCAGAAGAAATAAAATCAGAAATGAGACCATTAGAGAAATAATTCTAAACTGCATACAAAAACAGTAAATAAAGTAGTTTGCTCATCTGGAGAAGATGCCTTGGGATTCCATACTGTAAAAGGCATAGTCAAAAAGAGGCGGTCAAAGAACAGAAAGTAGACTCAGAAGAAAATGGAGAGACAACATCAAAGACACACTACAACAACATCAATTAACAATGGTTAAGGCTGCCAGAAGAGCAAGATTGCCAGAACTTTGTATCTCCCTCAACACCCAAAGCAGTAAAAAAAGGAGGCGGAGGCAAATTAAATTTACAGCTAGAAGCATGCAAAATGAAATTAAGACACCATGTATATTAAAACAATCAGAAGAAAAAGAAAAATATGAATTGTTTTTTTTTTAAAAAACAGCTTATCTGGAATATACTCCTTATTCTTATGATCCATGAAGAGAAAAGAGAGAGTTTAGGACAAAAGTAAGAAATAATGGTTTCTATGAAAAGAAATATTTGTGGAGGAGAAAGGCAGGGAAAATAGAGGTTATATATTTATATTAGCATCTTAATGTAGGACTCAGTCTGTTTATGTAAGAGCAATTTTTAGACTCCTGTAGCCCTTTTATTTTGGAATCTGTTCCTCTTCCTAAAAATTGTAGGAATAGTAAGTTCTCTCTTTGGCATTAAGTATGTATTACAGTTAAATAGACTTTATTAAAAATTGGTTGCAGGGCCCTAGACGGAAAGAGCATCTAGTTCTAGAGATAATTGAATGCAGCTCAATAAATGCAACCACCTAACCTCAGCCTTATTGGCAAGGCAAGGTAGGTTGATACTAGCCTGAAGTTGTTGATCAGGAAGAGATCTAAGGATGACATTGTCGACATGAAACGTATCATTGCTTCCTTTATGGCAGATGGCATTTCACCCAACTGAAGGAAAAATTAATGATCAGACAAAATAGCTCTCTCCGCAAGTTCATCCTAGTTGGGATACTTTTTGTCCTGAAGAAGCAGATTTAGTTTTGGAAGCGCTGCTTGCTTCTACATTGCCTCTGAATGATCAGATTGGTTTGGTGGCTTTGAGCCCTTTCTGTCACCTGTTATGAACCACATCCTTTTTTTGAAAGACGGATCTGATGGGTATCATTGTCCATAGATTGATCACTTCCCCTTAGACTTCTGTCTAAAACCCCACTGTCAGTTAATGCCTTCCCCTCCAAAACCAGCCATGAAAGAGTTTCATCTAAAAACAGCAAGGCCCTTTTGGTTTTGATATGTCTGAGCTAACTTGCACAGAGGGAAAATCATTCCATTTGATATCAGTAGCCTCTGGTTTCTGCCAAGAACAGAATGAATGAAGAATGACAGCAACACAACAAAATTGAAAGAGTTTTGAGACTAGGAGCTGAGATCACACACCAGTTGCACTGTAAGTTTGCTTTTAGAAAAAGTTCCTTTCCTCCTCCAGGCTCTGTATCTCCTTGAGGTTTTACAAACCTCCAGTGGCTTAACCATTTCCTAAAAATAATGATACTAACAGAGATTTCCCAACATACCTGTGGGAGGAGTATTACCAAAACAAATTGTTGTTGAACTTACTGCCCCACACCACATTGAGGTTCCTTCAATCTAGAGACATTGGCTTGCGGGGTTAATTGTACTTTAACAATTACCATTTTATATATTCTTAATAATGATCATTTTTATAAATTTGGTGCTTTCCATACTTATTGTATGCCACCCAGAGTAACTTCTTGTAAAATGGGTGGCCGTATAAATAAAATAAAATAAAATATTAAATAAAATAAAATAAAATAAATGTAATGGCACAACATTCATCAAAGTACCCTGCCATATCCTCAAGGCCTTCATGAGGACCAGTTTGGTCTAATAGTTAAGGCACCAATCTAGAAACCAGGAGATTCCTTCAGTCTTAGGCATGAAAGCCAGCTGGGTGACTTTGGGCCAGTCGTTCTCAGCCCAACTCAATTCACAGGGTTGTTCTGGGAAAAATAGAAGGAGGAAGGAGTAATTAAATATGTTCGCTACCTTGAGTTATGTACAAAGCAATAAAACCAGAATAAAAATCTAATTGGAGATTTTTGTAAATGTTACTGTTACTAAAGTCCCTCAGAATATTGTTTATCATCCAAGAGTCATTCAAAATGCATGCTGACTTCTTTTTTTAAAAGATTTTTGCTCCCCACTCTGCCCCACAAGAGGACCCGTTGTGGTGCTTGTTGAATTAAACAGCATTACGCTTTAAAGCTTCTGATGATTTTGAAAATGCAGCAGCATATGCCGTATCAATAGCTTTGTTGTTTTAAAACCAAAACAATCTGCCAAAAAAGAAGTAAAGGAAGGAACACAGGTCGTGAGTGCTGCTTTATGTTCGAGGAAGACAGATGCTGTCTGTCAGAAATTGACCTTTTTCTTTTTAACCTCTTCCAAGATAATGGCAGCGAGAAACCAAATTAGTGAAGAATTTTGGCTTATTCAAGAAAGAGCAGTGGGCAGGTAAATGCTGCTGGATCCTCTCTGTTTGATTCCTGCTGCCAGCAAGAGTGATAGAAGAACCCCAGGCAGTATGTGTTATAGTAGGATTTATTCTGATACATCAATCAGCAACTTTCACTTGGTCTTCCCGGAAGATGCCCATCGGAATCCCAGAAGTCATGGCATCTGAGAAGAACTATGACAGGGAAATGAAAAGACAGAAAGATTATTCACCACCACCATCAAAAGACACCCAATTCAACCAAGTCTAGATGTTCTGATTTTAATTCCACATCATGATTGCCAGAATGTTTTTGCCCAACTTCATATAAATGCTCTTAAATATATATTCTTAACTACTGTTATAGTAGTTTTCCGATTATTCATTTTCACCTCAGTTTCATTAGACTTAAATCAAAGATACTTGTATTGCAGACATTTCATGGTTCAACCAGGTAACATCATAGGTGCTAATGAGTGTGAGTTTGAGTCAATCCTGAGCTACATAAATTCTCTTCTTTTGAAACCACATATGGGTATCAGATGCTTCAGAAAGGACATAAGTGGGAGAAATGTGCATGTAGGCAAACCTCCAGCAAGGAACAAATATTGTTTCCGCTTGAATGCCAATTATAAACAGGGAGCAAAACTCACATTCGCTAGCACTGATGATGTTACCTAGTTGGATAACAAAATGTCTGCAAACAAATAACCAAACTCAAAGAGTATCAAAGACTCCACAAAACAAAACAAACAAAAACACCCTTTATTTTTTTTCAATTGGCCAGTGCAAGAAAATAATTCTTCCATTGTAGCAACAGTTACAAGAAAGACCGTGCTTTTTAAGAGGGTTAGGAAGTCAGAAGCAGAACATATTAGTAAGCAAGTAATGTGCCAAAATACCATAGACAGCATAGATAATCCTCATTTAGTGACTGTGTTATTTAACAACCATTCACAATTACAGTTGTGCTATAAAAGTAAGTTTATGTTCAATCCTGACATTTACGACCTTCACAGGTTTGTAAAGCAAAAGAAAGTTGAAGTAAGATAAGCACTTAAATTGCAGTTTCACTTACCAACCACTTTGCTAGACAACTGAGTTGCTTGTCCAATTATTTTTCCTCAGTTTGTCCCTGCCCTCCCCCCAAATGGATTACTATTCCCATCATCTCTGTTGACTGAGTGATAGGAATTGTATGTACCTTGACACACGTAGAGCTGTTGACTGGAGAATACCCAGGGCTTTTTTTCTCGTAGAACGCTCAGAACGGAGTTCCGGCACCTTTTTAGGATGGAACCTTGTAGGGTAGGCAAGGTGGTTTGTATGACATGTGTGAGTTCCGGCACCTTTTTCTTTTACAAAAAAAGCACTGAGAATACCATACGTAGAACTGTACAAACTGGGCCCAACTCATTTAACAACTGCCTTGCTTAGCAATGGATGTTCTGGAAATTGTGATTGTAAGTCAAGAACTATCTGTGCTCTTCTTGCTCAGTTCTCCCCAAGTGTTAACTCAAAGAAGAACAAAGAATTTAAGAAAAACAATTAGTCTTAACAGGAAAAAAACACGCAGAAGAGGGGAGAGGGCATTTTCCCTTGAGTGTATAAATGTGAAGGGCAGCAGAATTTCAGTTTTGACATGCTTGCTATTCAGCGGTTGATGTTCGGTTTTGTTTTTTGTTTTGCTATGGATTAAATATTTATATTGTGTGAATTCAGTATGGATGTAACTTACAGTGTGGTACATGGAAATTACAGATGACTGAATTGATTTTTGAATTTTAGATTTTAGATCATCTTTGCTTTTGCAGATGCCTTGAGGATAAACTAGAAATGAAGATATTGCAGATCAATATGAGTTTTTAAAAACTCGTGATCTTTTTATGGCTTACTTAAAAAAAACTTCTTACCCCATTATTTGTTCCTCATGAGTTGTGCCAAGAATGTTGAACAAAAAAAAAGCGAAAGGAAACAGTGGTTGTCTTCTTAACAATCTTCTCATCATTTGGGATATCACCCTCTACTGAGCAAGTTCATATTTTACGTATTTTCCATTAACATCTGGATCTATATTTTTATGTTTTATATATAAGAATCTAATTTCTCAGGGTAAAGGTTAGCCTAGTGTTGACATGCTAGTTTCTGGTGTTCAGCACCCTTATTGTTGAAGAACATACCACGTAGAAGGACATGACACATTTGGGCAATCTTGGCCAATGTTTGCCTGCATGTTGTGGATTACTTTATTCGCTAATAGAACCCAACAATGCACACAGGCTATCTGAAGGCAGAAGCTGTTCATTCATTCCAGTTGACCAAGAAGGAACTGGCTTGCAGCATTTCATGCATTGGTTATATGTAGCATGCGTAGGGCCTTGTAGCTGGGGGAGTGTAATCTAAAACCAACAATTGTTCCTGGCAAAGACTTACTCCCCTCCAGGGGTTCCTTGTGAGGAGGGGTGGGGCGATCTCCTCCTGAGTAGCCTTACAGTCCTTCTCAGGACTTGCCTACACTCCACTCTCCCTGCCCTTGGATCAGTGGAGTAGACAGCTGTTCCTCATCAGAGGAGATTAACTACCTATCAACACTGATCAGAAGCTGATCCTCCCCTGATGCCTGAAGGGCATCATCCTCAGCCCCTGGCCTGGCTTCCCTGTCAGCCAGTCCCAGTTCCAACTCTTCCTCCGAATTGGCCTCTGAGGAGGCCATGACATAAACTATTTACCAGATTTAAAGGTAAATGCTTTAAATTTAAGCCTGGAAAACAGTTGACAACCAAATATTTATGGTGATCCTCAATCATCCAGGTCATTGCTGTCTGTGTTTCCCCGAAAATAAGACCCAACCAGAAAATAAGCCTTAGCATGATTTTTCAGGATGCTCGTAATGTAAGCCCCACTTCCAAAAATAAGCCTCAGTTAAGATCATCAGGCAGAAGGACGCACTTAGTACCATATTTTCCCCAAAATAAGACCTAACCAGAAAATATGCCCTAGTGCATCTTTTGGAGCAAAAATTAATGTAAGACACGGTCTTATTTTGGGGGAAACACAGTAGTTTTATTTCTCCCAGATATCTGTTTTGGATATAGAGCATAAACTTTTGGATATAAAGTATAAGCCTTACTAAGTATCTATATTAGCATAAAAAAGATCCTCAGTGTGATTGGCATTGACAATATTCAATATTTAAAGAATACTAGAACTCGTTAAATTGCTGTGATCTTGCTGAGCTAATAAGAAATCCAGGCAGATGCATAAGATACCCAGCAATTAGTCTAGTGTTGCATTTCTAAATCAAATTAGTATGCCATGTTTGAAAGTCCTTTTTAAATTAATTGATTATACAGGCAATTGACATTTTCAGTAGGACTTCAGCATGTTCTGGAGAACATGGCCCTAGAGAACAGCACTTCTGTAAGGATGAGGGCTTGATGGGGTTTTTTTTAGAGCAGACTTTCCTCCATTTTGTGACTTCCACAGGAACTGGATTACAAACTCCCATCTCTGAACTGCCTGATGGATAGTCATAATTATTTGTAATTACAGGTAGTCCATCTGGCTTTGCTTTGAGCTTAGACGTTACTTAGACATATTAAGAACCTGAATGCAAGCTGGCTTTCAGTAATTTAATATAAAGAAATGCAGTGGAATTGATGTAATTGTACCATTTGTATAGTACAAAATAAATCATGAGGCTTTTCCCCCCTTTCTATCAGGTGCAAGAGTTTGAACTGTTGGATGTCAGCTTTGTGAAAGATGCCCGATGTGGGAAACCTGCCAGAGCCCCTAAGGTAGGAAACATTTCTTCATACGTTACAAATGTGGCAGTGATCATTTAGCACACAACATGAAGAACATACTAAAAAAAAGATGCCTTAAGTGTGCTGATACTTATTGTGTTTCCATTAAAGAACCATGACATGCTTTATTGTAGGAATATTGTACAATTTTTTTGCACAATTTTTAAAGAATGCCTTTGAGGGAAACTTGTTAGGATAGCTATGTGATAAGCCTGACTCGATAACTGCAGATATTCTTGATTTAATACAAATTCCTTTGTCCAGATATTTTACAAGTTAGAAATGACATTTGTGTTAATCTGAAAGTGTTTATCTGAGGAATGAATGACTACTTCTTCACACAAACATTCCCCCTGGAAGATACTGGTTAGCTCCTTCCTTGTGAATAAATTACTCAAGAATCCCTCTAATCTTTATATCACACTGCTAGTCCTGTGTTAATTTTCCTTGTATGGAGGATTATTATTATTTTTTGTAAATGAAAGGCTTCCATAATCTAATTTGCCCCATGGTAGTCTACTGTTTCCAGATATAGTGTGCCTGGCAGGTGATATGTAGACTTACTCTGATTACATGATTTTTTCACAGTTTCTTTTTGCTTTCGTGAATATTGCAGTGAAAGGCACATAGTTTTAAAAATTAGACACATTGATTAATCACATCTTGGAGACTTCAGTTGAATATATCTTAATAGAAGTATTCCCTTGTTTTCATTTGCAGGAACGTACGGCATATTATTGCCAGCCCTGCATGTGACCATACAAGATCTCAGAATATGTTTTCACTACTACTTAGAATAAGGTTAACTGTGAGGTTTTTAATACATTAATGAGACCTATGGTGCTTTATTGAAAAGCATATTAAGTCCAATGATTTGAAAATCTTGGTGGAAATGCCTATAATATGATCCAGTTAAATAGAGCCCAATTAGTTTGAATAACTGCACTCATGAGAAGCTGGAAGTGTACTCAGGTCCCTTTATAAGGGGATCACTATAGATAACGTCAAACAGTGATCATTTTTAGGCACACTTACTAAACTGATTTTTAATAGCATCAGGATGCATTGAGGACAGTCCCTCACCTCTCGCTTAGAATACTGTAATCTGATCTTCATGGGGCTATCCTTGAACAAGCATGCCTGCATATTTATTGATCAGCCTCAGAACTGAAGAGCTATATTGGGTATCAGTATGTTTCTGAGTACAAGCCAAAGGGTTGGTCACTACCTTTAATGACTTGGGACCTGGCCATGTTTTCCTAATCAAACCTGCCCACTTGATCCAGACCCTTAGGGTGCTTCTTTTGAACCTACCGTGAAATGCTGGGCGGTGGGGGGAGACCTCCCATCGCATCCCCAATGCGATGGAAGGCAGGATCCCCAGCAGTTTATCATATGAGGCAAGAATGGCTCCCACTCTTCAGGTTTGCCAGAAAGATGTAAAGTGCTGAGTCTTCAAGGGCTTTTTAAGAATGCGTCTGAAGCCATCAGTGTATGCTTTTATTTCTATTATACTTGTATATGGCCTACTGTTTTGTTATTATTGACTACTGCATTTTCTTAATGGTACTATATACTGCCAAAAGTCCAGCAAAATTGGTCTGGTGTATCATTTCATTTAAAGTCAAACGTTTGTTGCATTTACTGCATATTAAATTGAATGTCTTGGTGAGAGCTGTGCGGTATTTTACCTGGTCATTAACATCTGCCTGTGTTCTTTCCAAACAAAAGATACTCTTAACAGCATTTGTGGAAACCCCAAATCTCAAATACATAAACAAGCCTCATCCTTGGCCTTTCTTAATTAAAAATGGCAGCTTTGTGCGATGCTGGTCATGCACCTGAATACGATATTTGGCTAATACTTATTTCTGAGATATTTTGCTCTTCTTCTGAGGGCCCACTTCAGTGGCAAAAGCTTTTCAAAAGGTTAGAAGTATAATTGAAAATCCAGAGCGGCAGTTTATGGTGCTTGCATGTAAATATCAAAGTAGTTCTTCCTGATTATTGATTTTTAAGATGAATAGCATGAGAAGATTTATAGAATCTAAAAGTGAAAAGGAAAAGGTGTTTTTTGGCATATCATTATTTTTAAAACAGTGAAGGGTATGTATTTTTGCATCCCGAATATATAATTTTGCATCCCAAATACAGGTAGTCCTTGATCTATGACCATTTAGTCAGCTACCATTCCAAGTGCTGAATGGATGGTAGCTACAATTGGTCCTCAAGAGTTCTAGCCGTCCCAGCAACCCAGTAGTCATATGGATAATGATAACAATAATAATAACAAAGTTGGAAGGGACCTTGGAAGTCATCTAGTCCAACCCCCTGCTCTGGCAGGAAACCCTATACCATTTCAGACAAATGGCTGTTCAGTATCTTCTTTAAAACTTCCAGTGTTGGAGCATTGACTGCCTCTGGAGACAGGTTGTTCGACTGGTTAATTGTTCTAACTGTCAGGAAGTTTCTCCATTAGTTCTAGGTTGCTTCTCTCCTTGACTAGTTTCCATCCGTTGCTTTTTGTCCTGGCTTCAGGTGCTTTGGAGAATAGCTTGACTCCTTCTTCTTTGTGGCATCTCTTCCCCTCTTCCCTCAAGATCATTCCCACATAAGCATTACAGAGCTTCTTGCAAACCCTGATGCACTGTCCTGACCTTCCCGTTCCCTCCTTTTGTTCCATGGCCCAGCCAGCAGCAGCCATTTACTTGGCTGTGAGCATAGGGTTTGCAACTTCTTGCAGGAAGATGCCTCCCCTAACAACCATTGGATTCAGTTATCAGCCACAACGGGGATTGCAGGGATTACTGTTGCTAAATAATGTGCTTGTACTTTATGACCACATTGCTTAGCGAGGGAAATTGTGGTCTCAGTTCTGTCATAGGTTGAGGAGTACCTAGACAGCTGCTTGTATTAAGCTCCATAAACATATTCAAGTTGTTTTCTGCCATTCAGTGGCAAGCAGTTTTAACTACAATGTGCTGCTTGAAGAACAGCTTTTATATTTGTGAAGATATTGGGCTTTACCGGTATTATATTAGTCGGTTGTTGATAGCCAGAAGTTTTGTAGAGAAATCAAAGCAGCCTGTCTACTCAGAAATCAAAGCAGATACCTTAACAGCAAGGTATCTGTTCTTACTTGCTGTTACTTGTGCCTGGAATTGCTTCTATGAGTATCTCGATGATTATTTTCTTCTTCTTCTTTGGAATTCCAACATACTAGTCTTCAGTCCCTGATACAATTTAGATAAGTAATGTCTTTCTGAAGATAAGCAACAAAATGCCATGAGACTTAATGTGTCCTGTGAACACCTGTAAAATTTGTTAGGCTCCCTGTTCCTTCCATTTCTCTCTCTCTCTCTCTCTCTCTCTCTCTCTCTCTCTCTCTCTCTCTCTCTCTCTCTCTCTCTCTCTCTCTCTCTCTCTCTCTCTCTCTCTCTCTCTCTCTCTCTCACACACACACACACACACACACACACACACACACACACCACACACACACAAACACTTTTGATTAACAACAATAAGAACAACAGCAACAAAAGCCAAAGTTGAGAAGCTGCCGTGCTGTGAAGGAAAACAACATCTGGCAAGATTTATATATATTTATAAGAATTTATCTGGCCTTCTCATATATCGAAGAGATATTCTTAGATTTTTGTACTAAAAAAATTAGTTGCAGCCCAATGCTTTGTTTTGAGATTTTGTTCTTCTGTGGAAGGGAAGGGAAGGGTGAGTTGTCATGAAAAGAATCTGAGAGGGGGCTGGGGGACAATTTTAAATACCTCACAACTCAATTTCTGCAATGCACTCTCTATGGGGCTCTAATATCACTATTTCAGGAGAGGAACTGGTTGTCAACTGGCTTCTAAGTGTTGTTCAGGGTGTTGATTTAGCACCTTTATTGCTTTGCATGGTTCAAAAGGACCTACAGGACCTTCCTTTAACAGCTGCCTGTACACAATAAGGCCTAGTAGTATGGATTCTCTTTGTATCCTTTCACTCAGAGACTGATATCTTCAGGAACTTCAGATTTCAGCCTCCTCAATTACTGCCCATCTTCCATGGAATAGGATTCCGTGGAAGGGAATTCAAAAGGCCCGCTCCCTCCTGGTTTTTAGGAAATCTTTTAAAACATGGCTATTTCATCAGGGAAATTAGAATGGCATGATTTATCCCATATATAGATATTGGTTTTGGTGACTGTGACATGGATTAGATCTCTCATACTCTATATTGCTAGTTTTATGGTTTTAAGGTTGCTGCTGTGTTTTATGGTTTATGGTTCAAGGTTGCTGTTGTTATTATGATATATTTAGGAAAGTTGGGATTTACACAGGTCTCTTTCTGTCTGTTTGTCTGTGTCTGGATAGATAGATAGATAGATAGATAGATAGATAGATAGATAGATAGATAGATAGATAGATGGATGGATGGATGGATGGATGGATGGATGGATGGATAGATAGATAGATAGATAGATAGATAGATAGATAGATAGATAGATAGATAGATAGATAGATAGATATGGGTAGATACAGTGGTGGGATTCAGCCAGTTCACACCACTTCAGTAGAACCGATAGCTAATTTTTTGTTGCCCAGGCCCAGAATGGACTTCGGGAAGCAGCATCCATACAGAGAACCAGCTGTTCAATATTTGAATCCCACCACTGGGCTGATATAATATAAAATCTAATACAAACTAAAAGAAAGAAGAATGGAAGAAAGAGTGAAAGATGCAAAAGAGAAGAAAACAAAATGTGGAAAATAGAAACAAAAGAGGAAGAAAATAAAAATATGGTAAAGGACAGGGAAAAGAAATATATTTAAAAAAGTGATTTCCAACCTAATAATATTAAGAAGGTTCTTAATGTTCTTAATGTACCTGTGTCATATGTGTCACCCATGTTTACAGTTAAAACACTTCCAGTTACTTTTTGGCACAATGTGGCATACGTATTCCAGAAGAGTAAGTAAATCTAATTTTTACCCCAAGCATGTGTATGCTATTATGTGCTAGGTATAATCTCTATTCAAGAAACTCTCTTCAAACCATCATACTGTTGATTGTATTCCAACAACTAGGATGTAGAATGCCATGAATGCAATCATTATTTCACTTCTTCATCCTGTTTTCATCTCTGCCCTTTTTCTATAACTCCTGTTGTATCAGATTTCTATTTTTAAGCTTTAAAGCAACATGTGCATATCAACACACAAGTATATCTTTACATTTTGGGTAGTGGAACTTTCCAGCTATGTACTTTTCATGCAAGAATATTCTAAAAGGAATACTTTTGTAGTTCAAAGGCAATATGATCTACTACTATTTCACTGTACCTTATTATTAATTATTTTGGTTAATAAAATACATGTAAGGTAGGATGGTGTTGAAAGGCTGATTGGAAAAGAACTTAATTGATCCATAAAAACATATATTTTTAAATTGTTGTAATAGGCATTCCCTATTGATTTTGCTTCTCTTCCAAACCAAACATCAAATCTTTCAACAGATAAAATGTGGTAGAGATTTGGTTTTGTATTATTGAGCATAGTTGGTCTTATGAATATGTTTGCATGTACAGAGAATGACAGAAAGGTCATATTATGAACATCTGTTGTTCACCTACTTAACCCTTTCATTAAAATGTTCGTGGGTGCAGTTGTAAATCAGTTTCAAATAGTCCTATAAGAGCATCTGTTAGTCAAGTGTCAGATTACTGTAAATATCACATCATTTCCTTCTCTGAAAGATTCAGCTCATGCATTTGTAGGATGACAAGCGGAAATCTCAGTTTCTTTCAAAATAGAATCAGATTGCTGCCTCTTGCATTGCTAGAGGAAAGCTGAGAAGGATGAGACATAAATTAAATCTAGAAAATAATAGCTTGTGATGTTATTTTAAACTCCCATTGCTCTGGTTGACTGCAAAAAAAAAATTAACCAATGCAAAGCTTGCTCCAATATGATCAGCTGTATTCATGATAAGCCATCTGGCAAGTTTTGTAAAGTTTTTAATCTCTAGAAGTATCACTGTGATACAGTACAATTCAGTTATGATGACCTCTGGGCTACACATTCTTTTTTAAAAAAGCAGAATAACAAGAAGGCATTTTTTAAAAGAACAACAACAATAATGCACATAGCAGGGCTGTTAATATTGTTAAACAGAAGTTCTATCATTATCCTCTTCTCTTCCCTAAGTATACCAACCTGACCACTGTAGGGCTGTGGTAAATCATGGGATTTTAATTCTCAGCCAGTGAAATATTCTGACACCTACATTTGTTTGAGGATTAGCCAGAGCATCACTATTAGTGGTGTGGGTGGGTAGGGAGGGTGGCTGGGAAATACAGGCATATTGATGCAGTGAAAAGCTGTAGATCATGATCATTTTTTTTTACATTGCTAAACTAGAAATGACATTTTAAATGAAATTGGAAAATGAAAATAGAGATTAACATATATGCTTAACATCCTGAAATTCATCCAACAGTTTCTATGGAAACTAGAATCTTTATATAGTTCTGAGGATTTTACTAACAAGATGAAATAGTGTCAACTGTGGTGAACATTCATTTTTAAATGTGTGGTGCATTTTTATTATTTCTGCTCAGTGGTCATACATTTTTCAACAGGATGGGCTAATAACGTCACCCTACATGGATTTCTAAAGCATATTCCAAAAGCAGCTTCTGATATTCAAAAACACTTATTTTCAGTAAACATTTTGAAAAGGGCAAAGTAAAAAAAAGGAGTTATTGTTATGGGGTAGGTTCAGAATTTAGTTTGGGGAGCCAGATGCCAGATCCATCAATCCAAAGCATATCAAAGAGAAGACCATTGACAACTTCTTATCTGCATACATTGTCCAAGTGACTGGTCAGTTTAAAAAGAATCCCCTAATATTCATTTTAAACTTATTTAGGAGCTTGTATTTTTTTAAAAAAGTGTTTGCCCCCTTCTTCCTTGATGTATCTTACATCGACGGAGATAAAAAAAGAGGACAGAACAACAAAATAAATTTAAGTAGTCTAAAAGCAACAACAAAACCTCACAATTAAGAGTAGTTGTATTCATGGTTTTGCTTAATCAGTGAGACATCCCTTATTTCAGGTTTATTATCCAAACTATCCAATATCTGGTGTCCCTTCAGATATTGTGTACTGCATTTCCCAGCAGTGTAGCGACTAGTAATGAGGGTATTAAAAGTTGTAATTTATCAATATCTCTTTCTCATAAACTGCCTGTTCCAGGGGGGTGTCAAACTGCCGGCCCACAGGCCAGACACATCAAGAGGAAACCGCGTCCATCCTATTGACAACAATGGGGGAAAAGTTCTGATACGTTGCATGACATCGCGAGTTTGACATGTCTGGCCTATTCCATTTCTGGGTCAATCCCTCTCATACTGTTTTTCATATTCCCTATTCCCCAACCACTAGTTCCTTATCATTCCACAGCCACTAAGCTTACCCAATTTTCAATCGATGGTATTCCATTAAGGAGGAGGCTGTGAAGGCCTGAATAGGGGTGATCAGGTTACAACTTAACTGTAGCAAGACTGGTCTGTGCCCCACCCCCCACCCCCCACCCCCCCCGGATCTAGTGATTCTTCATCTTTCAGGTCCTCAGGCAGAGTTGGTGAACAATCTTGGAAGTGGTGACACCTGTGGCTGGGTGTTTTTAGCTCCTAAAGTCAGCAGAAGTAGCCTGCAGTACAGCATTCTAACCACTGCACCACCACGGCTAATATAGCTAATAGCATAGAAAGTTACAGCTTTAGTTTGGCAAGATTCTGTCCATTAGGTATAAGCAAGTAAAAGATTTGATGGGATCTCACTGTCTCATCTTTGGGCTTGGGCCCAACCCTCTTCTCTTGTTTCAGTTGCACCTGTTCCTGGATAAGGAACCTCTGTCCATTGTCACTAATGCCTTCTTCTCAGTTAGATTATTGGAGTGCATTCTACATGAGGCTGCCTTTAAAGAACACTCAGAATCTTCAACTGGTTCAGAATGTAGTAGGACACATAATTTTGGGCACTCAATAGTTTGCTTCTACGATACTCTGCTCATGAGCTGCATTGGTGTTCAGTTGGCTTCTGGGTGCCATTCATCTTTATCATTATCATCTTTAAAGCCCTGCAAGGTATTGAGCCAGGTTAGTTGTGGGATGGACTGTTGCCAATGATTTCTGCCAATTCCATCTGGTCAGGCAATGTACAGTACATGCTCCAGGTTGGAGCATTCTGGCTCTCTTAGCTTTCGGCAAAGGTGATGTCACCCAACTATGTAGACCAGGCGAAGAAATCAGCTTCACAAGAAAGCTAAAACTACTTTTATTAATATTAGCTGTAGTAACAGAATCTTCCAAGTTTATCTTTGCTTTACAATATTCCCTCCACCCAAATACTCATGAATTAGGAAGGTGTATATGTTCTGTCACGTATCTTGTTTTGTACGTATGCTGGTTTCCCCCCACCCCCTTGTTGCTTGGGTAATTCTAACTTTGGTAATGGATCACACCATCTCCATGAAGGGCACCTTTCTTACTCTCTGTATTTATTAATAATTGCCTTCCCCCCCTAGGAATTAGGACCTAATGTCTGGGGAAACTCCCTAGTATTAAGAAAACCTAATGTTAGGGAAGCCCAATAGATAGTTTTTATAAGTTTTGTTATATAGTGAGTCATTATTTTTCTGTGTTTGGATGATTTTAACTTTGATTATTTTAACTTTGGTTTTTACAGATTGGTTGTTTGTTGTGTAGAGTTATGTATTCAGGATGCACTGCCACACATATTTTCTAAATAAGTGTCACTGTTAGCCTCCACCCCACCCTTTGTCAACTGTGCAAATCTTAGCCTCTTGGGTGCTTTTGACCATATCATTAGTGATATTTTTGTTCAAACAAACAGGTATAAAACAGGTTTATAAAACAGGTCTAGCATCATCTTTTTCAAAAATATCTTCTTGAATTCTTTATTCCAAACCCTTGACTGATCCTGTAGTCCATATCATCTATTAAATCTTGGTACCAGACTACATAGGACCAGACAACCTTCAAGGTATGTTTTCTTTCATGTAACAGCACCTGGCAGAGATTGTAACTTTGTCAAGTCTTGCTCAATGAATTAGTCAATCAGTTTATTAAAGCCTTAATGCCAAATGCAATACAATAAAATATCTGATAGTAAAAATATTACATACGTACATATGCACACACAGAGATACAGACATACACATCAGAAAAACAATAATATAATAGGATCTTTAAAAATTAAGAATAAATTTAATAATGAGATAGCCATAAAGAAACTGGAGGGTTACCTTAGTTTGGAAAACCTTGCAAGCTGCAGGGATATAACGGGATCCTTTTGAGCGGTTAAATCTTAGAGTAGCTATAGAGGTAGTCTGTGTGACATTTGCCCAGCAAAAAAAAAAGAAAAAAAAAGAAAAGAACATTGCAGGACAGAAAGGCATGGAACTGCATTCCAAGATATTTATAAACCTGCACGTCCTCGGTGTGCACCTCTCATTTATTTGCCATTTGGGAATTTTATGATAGCATCTGACAAACCCTGAAACTTTGGTTTTCTTATTGTTGTGCTTTTCTCATTTCCACCTGTGAAGTAGACATAGTAACCGTCGTCTTTAGACAAGATGGGAGGCACATAAAATAAAATAAATAAATAAACTACATTGTCAGCATACAGTAATACTGGCCCATCACACAATCAGCTGAGGTAGGCGGGTGATGGGCTGAAACAGCAAGTCCTTGGATTATTGAATTTAAATATAGATTAACAAGCAGTGGATCTAATTTGCAGCCTTGTCTTACACTAGATAATTTGGGATTGTTTTAGATAAATGCAATCAGTACGTTTTTCTTAAGGTTTTCCAGCTTAGGTATTCTATTATCTTGTTCATTCCTGGGCAGGAAACCAAAGGCACTGATAAGTTTCAACTGAATCTGACACATCTTCATTGAGTGAGAGTGGCTGATTCCCATCACCTTGCTTTTCCAAGGCCGGGTGTTGGGGGAAAGGAAGACTTGCTGACATCTGATGAAATTTTAGAATAAATAAGAGTCTAAGTGAGACAGAGATGACTAAAGAATAACGAATTAGCCTTTACTAGGCAAAAGACTTTGAAGCAGTGCTAAATATGGCCCCCTCTTGAATAGCATCAGGGAAAGAGATACTAGCCTGATTAACAGACAATAAAATCCATTTTTGGTTTGGAGCACTTGAAAGCCATTCAACAGCATATACATCTCTCTGTGTGTATTGACAGTGAAGAGCTTTTTTTTTTATTAAAAAGTTTTAACATACAGTTTATCTTTAACAATCCCCCCTCCCCCTCCCCTCTCCCTCCCTCCCTACCCCTCCCTACCCCTCCCCCCCTCCCCCCCCCGACTTCCCAGAGCTAAATACAAGGTATAAAAAAAAACAATCATAAACAACCATATACTAACAACCATAAACTCTGAAATCCAACACTCTCTAGCTTATACAGGATAATACAAATCTTAATGATATTAAATATATATAGAAAAGAAAAAAGAAAGGAAAAAAAGGAAATAAAGAAAGAAAAAGCGAAGGAAGACTTATTCAAATGCTACATGAAACTTCTTAACCCTATATTTGTTCTGGATGTACTCAACCCATTTTCTCCATTCCATAATATAACGTTCTTGCGAGTGATCTTTCAAGTAAGCCGAGATCTTTGCCATCTCTGCCAGGTCGGAAACCTTTAAAGTCCATTCTTCTATAGTCGGCAGTTCCTCTTTCTTCCAGTACTGACCTATTAAAAGTCTTGCTGCCGTGATTAAATTCAACATCAACTTAGTGTCCACAACCGTAGCATCTGTAATTATTCCCAACAAGAAGAGTTGCGGACAAAACTTTATCCTTTGCTTGAAAATCTTCTGCATATTCCACCAAATTTTTATCCAAAAGGCCTTAACCTTTTTACAAGTCCACCATACATGAAAATAAGTTGCATCTTCATCACCACACCTCCAACATTTTGGTTGATAATTCGGATACATACTTGCAAGCTTTTTAGGATCTAAATGCCATCTATAAAACATTTTATAAAAGTTCTCTCTTAGATTTTGAGCTTGTGTAAATTTTACATTCCTCACCCAAATCTTTTCCCACGTGTCCATTGTAATAACTTCTTGAATATTTTGGGCCCATTTTATCATACAATCCTTAACAAGTTCTGTTTCTGAGTCAATCTCTATCAATGCAAGATATATCCGTTTAATATGTGCTGGACCCTGATTTCTGATTTGCTTTATCAGATTTTCATCAGTCATTGTAAAACCATTTTTCTGATCTTCTTTCCACCTGGCCCGTAGCTGGGTATATTGAAACCAATTCTGAACAATCTTCTCATCTCGCAAGAGACTATATGGTTTCAAACACCAGACATTTCTTTCCAAGTTTAGAATCTCCTTGTACGTAGTCACATCATGTTTGAAACCAGCATGTATATTTTCTAT
This sequence comes from Vipera berus, assembly GCF_964194415.1. Classification (NCBI taxonomy): domain Eukaryota; kingdom Metazoa; phylum Chordata; class Lepidosauria; order Squamata; family Viperidae; genus Vipera; species Vipera berus. The sequence goes on along the minus strand of NC_138202.1, from coordinate 204,161,178 downwards.
TGCGTGTTTTGGAATTGCCCACAATGGTATCTTGCAGTCTAGCTTATGTCTATACTTCTTCCAAACTCTCAGCAATGCCTGTCTTAAAATATGCACTCTAAACACATTATCTACCTTCTTATCATACAACAAATATGCATGCCAACCAAACAACAAGTCGTGGCCCTCAAGATTTAATAATCTCTCTTGTGTCAAATTAATCCAATCACTTATACCTACTAACGCAGCAGCTTCATAATATAATTTAAGATTAGGCATTTTAAGACCACCTCTTTCACGAGTATCCTGCATGATCTTAAGTTTGACTCGTGGTCTTTTCCCTGCCCAAACAAATTTATTGATACCTCTCTGCCATTCCTCCAAGTTAGAATCTTTCTTAAGAATCGGTATCATTTGAAATAAAAACAAAAATTTAGGCAGGACATTCATTTTCACTGCTGCAATTCTTCCCAGTAAAGACAATTGCAATTTTTCCCAACTCTCCATTTCTTTTTGGATTTTTCCCCATAATTTTTCATAATTATTTTTATATAATTTTGTATTAGAGGGCGACAAAAGCACCCCCAAATATTTGACCCTTTTGACAATCTCAAATCCAGTTAACCCTTCTAGAAGGTCCTTTTGCGATACTGTCATGTTTTTGGCCAGAATTTTAGTTTTTTGTACATTAACTTTAAATCCAGAAACCTTCCCATATTGCATTATTATCTCCATCAGGTCCACAACAGAGCTCTCCGGCTGGGTCACTGTAACAACCAGATCATCTGCAAACGCTCTCAATCTATAATCCTGATCTCTAATCCGTATACCCTTAATTCTTTCCGAATTTCGTATTTTTACCAATAATATCTCCAATGTTAACACAAATAGCAAAGGCGATAGCGGGCACCCTTGCCTTGTACCCTTCTCAATACTACATACTTCTGACAAACTATTGTTAACTATTATTCGAGCTGTTTGGTTTTGATATAATGCCCTAATTGGTTGCAAAAATTTATCCCCAAAATTCATTTTATCTAAAACTTTCATCAAAAATTGCCAATTCAATTGATCAAAAGCTTTTTCAGCATCTAAAAAAATTAGCGCCGCAGGGATCTGATTGTTCCTTTCCAAAAATTCCAACACATCAACTATATGCCTCACGTTGTTTTTCATTTGCCTACCACTAATAAACCCAGTTTGATCCCCATGAATCACCCGTTGCAGAACCCTCATCAATCTATTAGCCAGCACCTTAGCAAATATCTTGTAGTCTGTATTTAATAGTGATATCGGTCTATAGTTTTTTACTTGAGTAGCATCTTGGTCTTCCTTCGGTATCAGAGAGATAAAAGCAGTTCTCCAAGATGGAGGCACCTTTCCCCCTCTCTGGATTGTCTGGAACAATTCCTTTAACGGTTTAACCATCTCTAATTGTAAATTTTTGTAGTAGGCCGCAGTCAAACCATCTGTACCTGGCGCTTTGTCGACCTTCAACTCCTTAATTGCTGTAAATATTTCTTCTTCTGTAATCAATTGATTAATATCCTCTTTTTGTACTTGCGTAAGAACCGGGATGCTAGCATTCTCCAAATACTCATCAATATCTTTTTCATTAATCTTCTCCTTAGCATATAATTTAGAATAAAAATCCACAAAGGCTTCCTTAATAAGATCCTGTTGAAACACTACCTTCCCCTTATGTTCAATTTTGTCTATGTTAGAAGCCCTCTGCTTCTTCCTTAGTCTATAAGCTAGCCACCTACCTGGCTTATTAGCATTGCAAAAAGTATTATGCCTGGCAAACCTCAAGTTGGTTGCCACTTGATCAGCCATTAATTTATCAAATTGTCCTCTTAATAGCTTGATAGCCTCCTTAGTCTTCACATCCAATGGATTCAAAGTCAAGGCCTTCTCTTTTTCCTTAATTTCATTCTCCAATTCTTTCCTTCTAGCTTCCAAAGTACGTCTGTATTTATTATTCATATATATCAGCACCCCTCTCATATATGCCTTGCTAGCATCCCAAACCATATCCATAGACGTATCCTTATTCATATTAATTTCAAAAAAATCCTTCATCCGTTGTTTACATTCTTCCACATTTTTCTGATTTCTAAGCAAATTCTCATTTACGCGCCATGAGCGCCTATCTCTATTGTCCTTATTGATCTCTAACCATACTGGACTATGGTCAGAAATAGCTCTTGCACAGATCTTTACCTTCTTAATCCTAGAAAAAAAATCATTAGTCAGCAAAATAAAGTCAATCCTAGAAAAAGATTGATGTCTATCAGAAAAAAAAGTATAATCCTTTTCATGCAGGTGTGTGTCACGCCAAATGTCTCGCAATTCCAAATCATCCTTCATTTCAAAAAAAGACTTAGGCAGTCTGGCATGGCACGGAATACGCTTAAAAAAACCAGCCTTATCCATCTGTACGTCCAAAACGCCATTCCAATCCCCCATAAAAATAAACGATTTGTAATCCAACTGAGTAAGCTTTGTATGAAGTGAGCTAAAAAAGTCAGCCTGTTGTTGTTGATTAGGAGCATACAGTCCAACTAAAAGCGTTTTTTACCTTCTAACAACAAATCTATCATTACGTATCTTCCATGCCTATCTGCTTCAATTAAGTCCGCTGTTATAGCACTTTTAACATAAACAACCACTCCGTTTTTCTTATTCATTGCAGAGGCAACAAATTGCGTACCCAATCTTGAATTCAGTAAAAACTTTTGGTCCATAGCCCTAATATGCGTTTCTTGCAAACATATAACATCAGTCTTAAATTGTTTTAAATATTGAAAAACTTTCTTCCTCTTCTGAGGCGAATTTAGTCCATTAACATTCCAAGTTAAGAATTTAGTCGCCATTCTTATCGCCCCGAAGCTTCTGGAGCACCTCTCCAATGGCCCTATCTTCTTTAGGCCGCGCTCCTCCCACTGCCTCGCTATAAGTACGCTTTGAAAGTTCCATAAACTTCTGCTGGTCTTGTTCTTTTATTTGTTTTGCTCTTTTTAAAGCAGCACGCGTCACCCTTAACTCTCCAGCATCAGCCAGCAAAGTTGTAATTTGATCCCTTCCAGCACCATCCTCCTCTGTCTGACCATCTTCAGCCTCATGAGGTTTTTCTTCACCGAATCCCTTTGCCGCTTCCAAAAGTGATAGTGGGGTTGCTTTTAAAACATTATTGTAGAAATCACGCGCCTGCGCCACAGTAACCAGGCGGTATCTTTTACCTTCATACATCGCCACCAGCCCAACTGGAATCTCCCATCTGAACCTTATATCACGTTGCTTAAGTTCCTGCACAATAAATGCAAAGTCCTTTCTTCTCCTTAAAATCTTTGGAGGAATTTCCTTTAAGACCAAAACTTCTTGGTCAGCAACCACTACTTTAGTATCGTAGGCAGCTTGAATAACTTCATCTCTGATTTCTCTCTTTGTAAAGTAAACCACCACATCTCTAGGTAACTTCCTCTGTCTGGCAATCCATGAGTTAACACGAAAAACTTTATCCATACATCCCTTTATTTCAGATGCTGGCTGACCCAATACTGCTTCCAGGGCTTCAGAAATCAGCTGCTTTAAATCTTCTTTAATATTTTCTTTTAAGCCTCTGATTCTAACAGCATACTGCATCTGGTGAAACTGAACAAGGCTTAACTCTCTGTCCATTTTGTCTCTTAAGTCTTCATTCTCCAATACCTTTACTTCTAGTACAGTATTTTTTTGAGTCAAATCTTCCACTTTTTCTTCCAAACCTTGCACACATTCAGCCACACTTTCCACTGTAGACAAAATATCTACCCTCATCGCACTAAATTTCTCTTCCATCCTCTCTTCTATTCTCTCCTCCATTTTTGCCAATTTATCACCCAATGTTACTAAAATTACCTGGGCATGTTTTTCAAGGGCATCTTGTAAATCCTTCGATGTCAATGCAGCAGGAGGAAGCAAGGCTTGCAACGATGTCTGTTGCACCGGAGAAGTTCCAGCACTCCGAAGGGTTTTTGAGGGAGGTTTAGCCGCCATCTTTTACTTTCACTTGTGACGCACTTTCACTTTAAGTTTAAAAAGTCCATTAAGCTCGAGAGTAAAAATAAAGATCCTCTTCACCTTTTCCTCTTGTACCGCTCTGCCTGCTCCTTTTATTCCAAGGTCTTTCCTTCTGGCAGGGGTGGTCGTAAACGCCTGGCTCTGCTCCAAGAAATCCGGAGCAGAGACGCTGACCAGCTGGGAGCAACCCAGGCTACGGGGGAGTTCGATCCTTCAGCCGCCCAAGCTTTAAACTCAGGCGGCCCCGGAGAACTCGACCCCTACCTGGGGCCTCACCCCCTCCTCTTCTCCCGAGGAGGGGGCTTCAAATTCACCCGAACAGCTGATCGGCGCTGTTTCGGGTGAAATCTACACAGCTGAGCCGCGGGCAGCCCGAAAAGGCTGTCTCCGGCGCTCCGCCGCCACCGGAAGTCCTCGACAGTGAAGAGCTTGTCCTAGGAAAGTTACAATCACTCTCCTAAAATCCCAGTGTCTAATATTAAGAGTGTTCAGGAGCTACAGAGAGCAACCGTTTGTTTGAACAGTGGTTTGGTTAGAACTAAAGATCACATGGAAAAATGATGGTTTCTCCCAGAGGACAAGAATATTTACTGTGAATGTGGCACTATTTAAACTATCTATCTTTTACAGTGTCCCATGGGCCGACGTTGCACACAGAATGACTTGCTGGTCGGAAATATCACTGCCATAAATGTGGCCCGGCATTGGGCTAGAACTATATAAATTTATGTTTTTATTAAAGTTTTTAATCTTTTCAAATTTAAATTAACGTTTTCCCCTTTCTAGTTTTTGCATTTCTGACACGAGACAAGACTTCCAGGTAATTTCCTGTTTTGTATCCAAATAGACTTTAATATGGAGTCCTTGGTGCTCTTTGAGCTTGATTGTTTGCTTGCAGACTTTTTGTAACCTGGCTAGGTAACATCTTCAGTGCTACAAGGAAACAGGGTTGGCTGTCTGTTTGGATGTTACCTAGTTGGGTAATGAAACATCTGCAAGCAGACAACCAAGTTCAGAAAGCACCAAGAACTCCACAATTCAATCCTGTGCAACACAGATTCTCTTATATTAGGCTTTAGTATGTATGAAGCCACCACTATTTGCCTTGTCAAAAACTAAGGATTTATTAATATAATAACTGGATTGTCGCACAGTTTTGTCAGGTTGTTTTACTTTAATCACTTACCCTTTATCGGAGCGCTTATCTGGAATGTGTGGCTTAACTGGAGCTTCTACATAAGCCTTAATGGATTAGTGGATCTGGCTTCGTATTTTTGAACAAAAGCCTCAAAATCTTTTTTCAGTGATTCCAGATCATATTTTATAGCTGACAGCTGCTCAAATAATGAGATAACAGTTTCATCTCACTGGAAAAAGTTATGGTTACATTTCAAAAGTGTCTAATAGGTCTAGTAAAAATTTAATCTTCTAAAGCCTAGTCTGTTTATTTTAACTGAAAAATAGTTAAAAGGAAAGAAAAGTAGCTAAAATATACCATTTTAAAATAGCATAAATTTGAAAGGGCAGCAAAAACGTGCTAATACCTTGGCTCTGTCTCATCCTTGCTCTATATAGGGGGAGCGCAATCGCTGTTTGCATTAGGAAGATACCTCTTGCTATGTTTCTTTTTTCTTTTCTTTTTTGTAAAATATTGTCATTAAAAACACCCAGTAGAAATGCAGATATGGCCGATGAAGCAGCACCAGGGCATCTGCTTAGTGCTTGCTTCATTTATTTTTCTTGTATTTAGAAGCCAGGTTCAAATATAGATAGGTGGATAGATAAAATTTCATTCAGATAGCTGAAGTATGTATCACCGTTGTCTGCAATCCCTAGGAAAGAAATCGAAGCATAGCTACAGCAGAGATAGAGACTGCATTTTCTCCCTTTAGCATCCTTCCTTAAATACCAATGATGAGCTGGCATTTGTAGCCAGGAACCTATGGTACAATTTTCTATTAGCATATACTATTGTGTGCCTTTGCCTATTGATGGCTAAAATCCTAAAATGTGCATTTATTTATTTTTGCTATATGGGAACAAAAATTTAGTAGTGAGGATATTAGCTTTTTTCATTGCTTAGTTTTATAGAATTTTGAATATGCATAATGCAGTATTTTAAACTTAGAATGGTGATGTTCACTTGCCGTTATTATCTATTGAAAACATCAGCATTAAAAAAAAACAGGCTTGCTGCCGTTCATAAAGAATATTCAGCTTTGCCTTACATTGAGAGTTAGCTTTCGCTACTTTCACTTGTCATCATTTCTATTTTTACCTTTTGATAAATTCAAAGCACTTTTTAATTTTATTTAATTTTATTTTTTTTTTGCTTTTGGCTGTCCTCATAGACCTGGAAGCAATGAAATCAATTATATTAAAGTGACTTTCTACAGCCAAGAATAAATGTTGAATGCTGGCAAAAAAATAGTCCATTTCCCCAGCCTGATCTAAATTTCTGCTTGAATAATTACATCTTGTCATATAAAATATTCTGTTGAGCATATCGTACCGATAAACAGTCAGCACAAAGCATTAAATTTATAGAAATACTACCTATTGGCCAACATATTGTTCACCTGCATGGAGCATAAAAAAAGTTCATTACAGGTAGTCTTCGGCTTACAATCACAACTGAGCCCAAAATTTTGTGTTGCTAAGTGAGACATTTGTTAAGTGAGTTTTGTCCCATTTTACAACCTTTCTTGCCATAGTGGTTATTAAATTAGTAACATGGATGTTAAGTGAATCTGGCTTCCCCATTGACTTTGCTTGTCAGAAGGTTGCAAAAGAGGATCACATGACTCTGGGACACAGCAACCGTCATAAATATGAGTCAGTTGCCAAGCATCTGAATTTTGATCACATGACCATAGGGATGCTGCAATGGCCATAAATGTGAAAAATGGCCATGCCACTTTTTTCCAGTGCTATTGTAACTTTGAACAGTCACTAAGTGAACTGTTGTAAGTCAAGGACTACCTGTATTTCACTGATTTTCATGGTTATCTCATAGACTAGATGTTTCTTGCATGAGTTTGAAAAAAGTGTGGTCTTGGCTACTTTACCAGAAGTAAAAAAGCTAGTTAATTTGTTAGTAAGATATACGAATGCAGGGGTCCCCAACCCCTGGTCCATGGACGGCACTGGGCCATGGTATGCCAGCAATCGGGCTGTGAAAACAAGCAAAGCCCCATCCACGGGATGCAGACAGTGCACTTAACACCACCACCCCCAGTCCACAGAAAAGCCTCTCTCCGTGGAACCGGTCCCTGGAGCCCAAAAGGTTGGGGGCTTCTACCTGTATAGTGGGAATTTACCTTTTGTCCTCTGCATTTCTAAATCTGTGGTGGTCCTTGTTTATATTTGAGGGCATATAGGAATGGGGAAGAGTAGTAGGAAGATATCAATTCTCTCCGCCATTTCTGTTAGTGTTAAAAACATCCTTGGATCTACTCAACATAGATATTTAACTGCACACACCCACAAAGGCGGAGCTCACCCATCATGCTAAGCCATCCATCCTGCAGTCCTCCAGCAATTATTTTATGGCCCAATGAGAGGGCAGGGCAAACATTTTCAGTATAATGTATGTGAACTAATTAAAGATTAAAAGCTATTGGGGAAGAAAATCACTTTATTTCATATGTGTTCCCAGTTTGGTATAGTGCTTAAGACACCAGGCTAGAAACCAGGAGCTTAGGAGTTCTAGTCCTGCCTTATGCATGAAGCCAACTGAGAGACCTTGGGCGACAGTCTCTCAGCCCTAGGAAGGGGGCAAGGGCAAACCACTTGTGAAATCTTGCCAAAAAAACAACAACCCTGCAAGGACTTGTCTAGGCATTGCCAGGACTCAACAGTGATTCGAAAGCACACCATCAACTACATGAGGCATTATTTTAGTTTTTCAGTTCATTTGCTTCAGTGAAATGCCTTTTAATGTAAAGACATCTTTTGTAACAATATTGAATGCTAAAACGACAGGGAAATACTTAGGAAAACACAAACAGACGATGCATCCTTTAATAAATGTTCAATCTGTTCCGAACTTCATTTATTCATGCCCAGAAAAGTAAATGAAAGACTTCTTAAATGTATTTCAGACGCTGACGTTGGTCTTAATGAATGGGATCTCGGTGAATATATGCATTTTAATATTGGCAGTACTCCAGCTCAGAGAATGTCTATCTTGGTAAAAATAGGTTTCTAATTACTTTCTGGTGAACGATGAATTAAATATATTGCAGCACTAGATAACTGATTAGGTGTTAACTAAATAATTTAATATAATTAAATCCATATTTTGCTAGAAAGCCAAAAGCCCAATTATAGAATATATAAGATAGTGTCAAGAATACTGCTGCACATATATTTACAAATTAAACCAGAGATTTTCCTTCTGGGTTTAATGGATAAAGAACTTGGGCAAAACAATTGGAACTTTGAACTTGTTATATTTGCTATTCGCATTGAAAGCAGGAAGAATACTTTATGAGTAAAAATGGAAAGATATATTAATTCCCACAATGGAAGAAAGGTTGGAGAAACCGATGGAACTAGCAAATTAAGTGCTTTAATGAAAGAAAAGAATATATCTAATTTTGTTTCTATCTGGAAACTGCTTCTGGATTTTGTGCTTGAGACAGAAAAATATAATAAAACCTTGATTTTGACATTTACTGATTAGACAATGTTTTTTGTTATAGAAATGACTAGTATATATTGAGTATGGAAAATAAAAAGTTGAGGCTGTAAAATTATATTCATTCTACTGCACTGAAAAGAGTCGAAAGATAATACTTATTTTCTTTTTTCCTCTTTATCCTAGAATTCTACCTTTCCCCTTTTCCCACCATTTTCAATTTCATTGGTGTTTTAATATCAATAGAATTGTATTATAAAAATGTAGCTGCAGAAAATCTGGTTAAATAAGAAATGACAGCACTACAGTTATATTGAAAGTCACAAGTTCCTATGAGTAGGATATTGAGGGAATGTATCTTTGTGTTACACCTGGTTAGTTGTCTACCCCCTACCCCCTCAAATACAAATCATCACCCCACCTTAAAAACTAGTGGAACTTCCATAAGGCCCTTCAAACATTGAAAGCCCATTGCTGTTTTACCAATATTTTATCACACAGCTATGGTGCACTTTTTGAAGGGAGGATGGGAAATGAAATTCAGATGGACAGATAGCTCAAATCATATTTTATTTTATTTTATTTTATTTTATTTTAATCCCATTTATATCCCGCCCTTCTCCGAAGACTAAGGGCGGCTTACAATTTAAGCACAAACCAATGTGCTTAGCAATAGCCTTCATTCTATGTATATGCCTACTTATTAGGGCTTTCGCCCCCCCCAGTGGCATTATTACAAAGTCAGCTTATTGCCCCCAACAATCTGGGTCCTCATTTTACCTACCTCGGAAGGATGGAAGGCTGAGTCAACCTTGAGCCTGGTGGGACTCGAACCTGCACTAATTGCAGGCAGCTGGTGTTACTTAAGGAAGCATTAGCCCACTGCTCCACCAAGGCTCCTATTGAATCACACTGTTGCCTTGCCTGCCTCTTTTAAAAAAATAATCTTATAATCTTCTTGAATTTAAAAGATAGATACCTATTAAGGGAAGCATAGTAATTGCTCTCACGGCTGGGTAGCATTATAGCCACCAACTTTCAGTGTGAATTGTCATGCATTATATATATCATCAAATATATATCATATCCTTAAAAACTGAATGACTGCTAGGGAAGATGTAACAGAAGTTTTTGGGAGCCAAAGAAGAATATAATTCATTTTGCAGTCTTGTTAGAAAATGTTAATCATGTATAGCCACATGAATGAATGAACCAATGTATTAAAATATAATGCCAGTTTGTTGTCTCTAACATGCAGTATAATGCCAATTCTTTTACAATGTCATAGTTGTATGTAAGTATTTGTATAAATGGATGTGTATAAAAAATAGAGTATGTAATACACACTCAAAGTAGATGCCAAGTATGGAAAGGTTTGCTCAGGTAGATTGCAAATTATGTAGCAGGTGACCTCAAAGAACACATGACATGATAATTGGAATTTAGGTCTCACAACAAAAGATGGGCCACAAAAAAAGCAGATTTTCCATAGAAACTGAATGAGACAGTGGCCCTCTCATGAATAAATATCAAGTGGCTTGAGAAAAATGTCAAAAGAGCAATTGAAATTTGATGGAACTGTCAAGTCTTCTTTGGAAGATATAAGACATTGAGTGTCTCTTTGCTTATGGCAAAAATCAGATTATTAAATAAATGACCATGTATGGGAATTATGGTTCTTTGAACCCATCAAACACAATAAAGCCCGTGTCTGATGAGGTTTTCTGGAACTGACATCTAAGACTAGCCATTTAGATTCTGAGTTGGGTCAGTGCATATGTAAACTGGTGATGATTTTAAAGTTTAGAAGCAAATAATATAAGTTTGCACCTGTGTATTTGAATCTTGCATTTTTAAAAAAATTGGCATTGGATATGCTTGTCAGCCCTCCATGTAACAATCTGTGTCCAAATTTTCTAATGGAATAAGAACTCTGATTGGTGTTTCTTGGAAGGACACTTGTTTTAACTAATGTATATCCCAAAATAAAAATGATCACGAGCGAATAAAGAAAAAGGATTAGGTAACTGTGATGATTAGCTTTTTAAATATTAAGGATAATGCTGTTTATCTCAACTGGATGCTTTTATCATAGTGTAAAAACTGAAAAAGTGCAAATTAAATCTCTTCTGCCTAATCACCATATTATAAAGCAGTCAGTGTTGAAGTTAAATCACTGCTGCAGTCAAGTTGAGATGAATGACAATACACAAAACTGCCATGTAGAGATATTGTGTTTACTTAACTTGGTTGTCCTGTCTACACATATCTATGTTCATATTATCTTCATGAATTACCACATGAATGTGTAAAAGAAAAGGAATAAAGTTGTTCTATTCATAGTTCATCTTGACCAGGTTTATCTACTTTTACTGCCAATTATTTGGAGCTGTTTACAGAGCTCTTTTCCATCCCTCTTTCCTCAAAATCTGGAACCTCGTGCAGGAAGTAAAAGTTTTCTATTCTGGGTTGATTTCTGTTTCAATATTTCTCTGGCGTGAACATTTTTACCTTTGCAAGTTAAGGAACCTCATGTTCATCAGAAGCCCTTGTTTTTACTGATTTGGGAATTTCAGTTGTAAGGACAACAGAGACTTTTCAGATTTATACAGATATAAGGCTATCATACTTTATTTGGGTCTGCTATTATATCAATATAATTTTGCACAACGCTGCTTCTCCTTCCACTATTGTTATTTCACTAGCCTACCTTACAGAGCACAGTGGCTGGGTTCACAGAGCATGCAAAGTCAAAATCAAACCAGCCATATAATGTACAAACTGAATCAAGAAAAAAAGCATACATTTTTGACTAAATCGATAAATTAATGATTACCACCACTAATGCACAGTGCTATTACTCAGCATAGAACAAAAGAGAATGAGCAATGCTCTAGATCAGGGTTGTCAAACTGCCGGCCCACGGGCCAGATGCGTCATGCCGAAAATGCGCCCACCCCATTGCCGGCAATGGAAAAAAAAAAGTCACGCTACATTGTGACATGTCACATGACATTGCGAGTTTGACACTCCTGCTCTAGATCATCACAGAGAGTCCGCAACTTGAAGAAATGTTATGATTTAAATTTGAGTTAAGTCTTGGGAGTCTGTGTCCAAGGTCTGTGGCCACAAATGTATTTAAAGGGGATCCATGGTGAAGAAAAGGTTGCGAAACATGATCTAGAATGGTTTGGACTATTGTATCCACCGTTTAACTATATTTGACAAGACTGATGGGAGTTGAGATTTAAAAGTCCCCAAACAAGGGGAAAGCTACAAAGGATTCTGTCTTCTACTATACAGAAACAGTTGGAACATATTAGTATATAATTGTTGGCACCAATGACTCCAACAGAAGATAATCTTTGTAGCTCAGAGTTGAACTATGAAGCTCTTGGCACTCTCTGACCTTGGTTGTTTGCTTGCAGACATTTCATTATTCAACTACCGGTAGGTAACCTCATCACTGACTTGCACTGATGATGTTACCTAGTTTGGCAATGAAATGTGTGCAAGCAAACAACCAGGCTCAGAGAGCACCAAGGACTCTGTACTGATGACTGCTAAGTTCTTTGTCAAATGATTTTCAGATAAGATAACTAAGCAATTTATCTTGCAAGTTTTAAGCAGCAATACATTCTGCAAAACCATCCACCATACAACTGCAAGAGAGCTTAAAGCTAGAAATGAACTATCAGATGCAAATAGCTGCTTATTCCATTAGAAAATTTTCACTCGATGTCACTGAATCTTGAATACCTAACTATAAATCAGTAAGGGGAACTTGAGTCAACTTTGCTTTGGGTGGACATTAACGCATTCAAATAAGCAAGTAAGCAAGCAAGCAATAAGTTGCAAGCAATTCTAATTGTGATGCCACTATTCTATTATTGAATTCTTTCCTTCCAACCAGTTCTGAGCAATGTATAACATACACAAAGATTAAAAACAGCATTTTAAAACTTTTTACACACCGCCTTGTATTGTTTAACCAATCCTTTAACAACAAGGATGCATCTAAAGTTGTTGTCGTATTGTTTAATGTGACAAAAGACAAAAATAATAAATTTTGGGCTGAGGAGGGAGGTGGCATAATTATTTTGATTTGTTCGTTCATGTCAATTTTATTACAGCCTTTAGCCACCAACATTTATTAATTAAAATTTAAAATTTTAAAATTTTGTGTTTTGGTCTGTCTCAGCTATTGTCTATGTCATTTGTCTGGACTACAGTTTTCAGCCTCAAAATTGTGTACAGACAAACCAAAATGCACCATAAAACTAACAAAAACATACTGTAGATTTTTTTCCCTGTAATTGTGATTTTAATCGTCTATTCATTTTCTCAGAGGTATAAGCCTACGTTTTGTCCAATAATTGGGGCTTTCTGCTGATTTTGAAAAGCTTTAGCAGAGTTAAATGGGCATCCACTGACACATTGCATTTTAGCACAGCATACCTAGGAATTTGCCTACTGTTTGGTCTCAAGCTTCTCTTGACACTCAAGCCATTAATGAACAAAAAGTGAAAGAAGAAAATTCTCAGGGGCAGGTTTTCTTACAGAAATTGAAAAGTGGCAAAGATTTTCTTTTTTCCCCTGACAAGAAAAGGGGAGTGCTGACGAGAGAGCAACAGGAGTGGTTGATGTAATAAAAACCGTACATGGTGTTTGGGGGGGATGATGATAATGATGATGATTTCAATTTTAAGACCTTCCTGCTAAGGTATTGAAGGCCTATCTTCCCTGTTATGTTACATTTTCAGGCATATTCTTAATATCCACAGAGGGTAGTAGCTTTTCTAGCCTGTCCCTTGCTCTTCCCTCAATATTGGCTACATTGATGGATTAGAAGAGAGATGAAGAGTGGGAGGATGGGAGCCAGAAGTTCTAATTTCCATAAGTGAGACAGTGTCTCTTCCTGAAGCTCAATAAATAAGGGTTTCTTGTCTATCTGAGATGTTGGTAAAGGATACTTTTATAGTGTTTTTTTTATTTAATCCAATATCTATTAAAGTCAGTTGTGCATGAAGTGTGAACTAAATATCAGTACATAAGACTGAAACCAGGTAATGCTCTTGACTTAAAGATGACAGCGACAAGGATTACATCATAATAATACTGTTGCTTAAACATATTTTTCTTTAGAATTTTGTCTCGGATCATCTGATAAATAACAAAGGATGTGCTGGGCTTTTTTCCCCCTGTGAGTGCTGAGGGATATTGTTATTGTACACCAGGTGCAGGATGTGAGAATCTGCATATGCTAAACATCTGCCTGTCGTAGTTTCCAGAAGCATCTCTATCCTGGAAGCAATACAAAAGCTCAATTTTGTGCAGAAGCTGCTCGGCTTTAGGAAATTACTTTTCAAATATCTGCTTACAAAACTTTGAAATCCTTAAGGTGTTCCAGGTGTGTGTGTGTGTGTGTGTGTGTGTGTGTGTGTGTGTGTGTGTGTGTGTGTGTGAGAGAGAGAGAGAGAGAGAGAGAGAGAGAGAGAGAGAGAGAGAGAGAGAGAGAGAGAGAGAGAGAGAGAGAGAGATATGAGGTATCCCCCCCAGATAATAGCTTTGGGGTGTGAGACCACTAGATTCAAGAATCCTATGATATTTGATACTCGGGAATTTAAAAATATTACCTGTGTTATCAGGACTGTCTCTCTGTATGCATTTCAGCATGTGAAGCATTTATTACTTTAAAGATAATTTTGAATTTCCGGGAGAAAAATCACGGTACACCATAAGCCTCAGTGCTGAAAGTCCATAAAAATAACTCAAGCTACTTACCACTATTTTTGCCCAAGTCTTAAATCTGGACTGCTTCATTCATCATAGTGGCCTCCTACACTATTTTCTTGGGCTATTAGCTTTAAAGTGAAGCTGCATTCATGCTGAGTGTCACTGTGGGGTTTCTGGTGAAGAGCCTTTGAAAACTAAGAAAATCTTAGATGTAGTAAACTGTGCAAAGGGAACACTGAAGTCCTGTGGGTTTTGAGCTGCTGTTCTTAGCGGGAGAAATCCAGGTGGGATTTTTTAAAAAAAATCCAAAATGGTATAATAAACAAAGAAAATACTTAAAGTAAATCTGTAGAAATTTCCTACCAGTCTCCATGGACAACATTTTTCAAGGCAGATAATATTGCTATAAGTAAGGGACTATGGGTGAGCAGAAGAACTTTACACATAAAATACATACACTAAATTAAATCTTGGCATTTCCCAAAAGCTGCCTAAAATCTTAGAGATCGGCTGTTAGTTAATGTTGATAATAATGGATTAAATCAGGGGTGTCAAACTCAATTTCATTGAGGGCCGCATCAGCATCGCGGTTGCCCTTAGGGGGACGGGTGGGTGTGGCCTGGGTGGGCATGGCCTACTGGGTGGGCGTGGCTAGAGTGCGTATGGCCTACTGGGTGGGCATGGCCAGTTCTACATCGTTCTCATCAAGGGTGCCTATGGGGGCCTGGGCAGGAGTGGGACAGATCTGAGGGTCTCTGGCAGGAGGAGGGTCTCTGGGCCAGGGCCAAGGCAGTGGGGGCCGTTCCCTCCCTGTTTCCAGGATGGCTTCACGGGCCGCATGAAACCACTTCGCGGGCCGGATCTGGCCCCCGGGCCTTGTGTTTGACATGTCTGGATTAAATAGACTAATGTTCACACTTACTGGCTGGATTCATATGATACAGTAAACCCTAAATCTGGCTTGAAACAAACCATATATTATACCATGTTCACATAAATAAATTTTATTATGATGTATGTGATGATCTCATTGCCAAAACCTGCCAAGTTGGGTTCTCAAGCATGGCCAACCTCAAATTACCTCACTCAATTCAGCTCTTCATTATGGCTGCTGACCAGAATTTAACTAATTAACACTACATAAAACAGGACAATTTAAGCTAGATCACCAATACAATAAAAGTATGTCTGGTTTTTACAACAAAATAGCAAAAATTGGCATGTTTACAGAAACTGAATCATAAACAACAGTTGCATGTAGAATAATCTAGAATGGCCTAGGCACTTTATTAAATAAAGCAAACCCTTGTAGCTTGTTAAAAGTTCAGTAGAACAGTCCATGGACTATGGATTGAGTATACTTTCTCCACAAAGGTACAATCATACTGTAGCTTATAAAAGGTTACTTTGTAAATGCCCTCAAGAAACACCATATGGAGGACATTAAAAGGTGCTAAGGTTAATTTTCTCCAAAGTTTAGAGACAGTTGTGTAGCATTGATATCTCACTGGCTTAAAGGGCCTGGATTCTCAGAAAAACATTATTAGGCAGGGCAGATTGCATCCAGTTGGGTTTCCAGATCTCAGGAACATTGCTTAAAGGGAAATGAATGGTCAGTCGTAATCCTTCATTAAAAAGGCTATTAGAAAAACCATTGTATTGGCTATAGTCTTATTCTGTATTGATTCATAATTGTCCGCTATGATAAAGCACAGATTTTCTGGAAATATTGTTTCTTATTCGTATTTCTCTTTACAAGTAATGCATTCTATGAAATTTCATACAGAATTCAAGATTTACTTTTCCTATTAATTCATTTTTGGGAAGCAATATACATATCCTGAACTTTTTTTCTCCCATGGTAATAATGGTGGGTCACCATCTTGTGGTCTGTTGAGAGAATTGTATGTGCTTTCTCCATATATCATTGGATTACTTTTCTTTTAAGGAAATTTGATTTTTTTTATCTTGCAAATTTGATTTGTCTTCCAAGGGGGAGGGGAGAGGAAGGGCAGAAACCATTAGTTGCATATCTTTATGCTATGATGCCAGCAGGTTGCATTATAGATATTCCCCCCCCCCCATTCTTACTTATTCTTCACCAGATAGATAATGTAGCTTGCATCTAGCTTTAGGTATAAATTTAAATTAAACTCATACTCTCCAGATACAGAATAACTTTAATTTTCCTATGTACTATTTTCTCTGTCTACTGTTTCTTGCAAAAAGTCCAAAAGGGGTTTCCAATCAGCATTAATCTTAATTAACATTATTTGCTGATTTCTTTCAAATAAACAAGAATAAAGTTTGTTCTTTAGCCTCTTAAGACTGTAATGGTTTTATGTTTTATAGGAAAGCTTGCATATTATTTTCTATTAAACTATGCAGCATCTGTTTTAGGGTGCTTAAAATAACCCTTCACCATTCATTTCCTTCCTTTATATTGAACAATGGACTTCTGTATTACTGACTTTGAGTTAATTAAAAAAGCAAAAGAAGTCAGTGAGTTTGGCAAGTATGCCATATTAAAAAGCGCTACTGTCAGAGCTGAGAGCCATATCAGTGGTGGTAATGTAGGAGAAGCTGTCTGTGTTCATCTGCTAAATGCTTCAGTGAAGTATAACATTGCCTATGCATCTGAACCAAAAGCCTTGTCTGGATGGAGTTTCTCATTGCACTAGTATAAGTATAAACAGTGCTCTTATTTGTTTGATCTGAAAACCCATCAGTATTGAAAGATGACCTTTGGAATCAAAACACTTTCGACTTTTGGAATTTTAAAAATTGAATTAGCAGAGTTTGTAATAATTGGGGTGGGGGGGGCTGAAGTGTCTGTTTTTGGGTATAATACCCAGACCATATGGTATTTTTAAGCGTATAGCAGTAGCAATTTTGTGAAATGATGAAATCATATGTGTTTGCAATAACATGGGATAAAGACTATGAAGTACACAAAGCTCTACGTGAGAAGAACTGGTTGAAAAGCTTTTAAAACATTTTAACTGAGCTTTTTTTTCTCTTTCACAGTTGAGAGGCTGAGAAGTCAGGCAGGCAAATTCTGAGTAGAGCAGGGGTGTCAAACTCGCAACGTCACGTGATGTGTCGCGACCTATCGTGACATTTTGCCATTGCCGGCAATGGGGTTGGTGCGGTTTCGCTATGATTCATCCAGCCCGTGGGCCGGCAGTTTGACACCCCTGGAGTAGAGAAATTTAGGGAGTCCTCCTTTAAGTGAGCACAACTGGGATCAGCAACTCAGTTATTAATCAAAGTGGTCATTATGTAAAACTGTGTCCATAGTTAATGAACTTATGTCAGCTTTCCTTTGCTTTACCAACTTGCAAAGGTTGTAAATGCAAAGATTGGCCTTAAAGTGACTTTTCTATCAACATGGTAATTGTGAACAGTTGCTAAAGGATGCCTCTCCTAAGATGATACATCCCTCTTATAGCTTTCATAAGTACATGGAATGGAAACATTTCCTAAACACCTTTAAAACAACTTGCAATAGATAGATTTGTTTAAATAATTGTTGTATCTGTCATTAATGAATTAGACAAGCAGCCAATTGAATTGTTCTAGGCCAGGGGTGTCAAACTCAATTTCATTGAGGGCCGCATCAGCATTGCGGTTGCCCTCAGGGGGCCAGGTGGGTATGGCCAGGGTGGGTGTGGCCTACTGGGTAGGCATGGCTAGAGTGCATATGGCCTACTGGGTGGGCGTGGCCAGCTCTACATCGTTCGCATCAAGGGTGCCTATGGGGGCCTGGGCAGGAGTGGGACAGACCTGAGGGTCTCTGGCAGAAGGAGGGTCTCTGGGCCAGGGCCAAGGCAGTGGGGGCCGTTCCCTCACTGTTTCCAGGATGGCTTCGCGGGCCGCATGAAACCACTTCACGGGCCGGATCTGGCCCCCGGGCCTTGTGTTTGACATGTCTGTTCTAGGCTTTAGTTCTTGCACTGCTACACCAGCATTGTTTTATCATTGGTAGAAGTTCTTGTAACAATGTGTATACCCAACTTGTTTAATATTTTGAAAGTTTGCTTAGAAACAAGAGAATGCTTAATAGGATTATTTCTTTGTGGCTCCCAGCCCAATGAACCATTACAGCTGTACTTGCAGGAAAAGAAAAAGACCATTTCCTGTGTATATTGGACTTAATTCCATTATAATTATCACGTGAATATTTTCTGTAAAAACTTAGGAAGATCAGGATCCAATTTGCACTGTGAAATAATACAGGAAAGAACAAGTAGAAGCAGAAGTAAATATTTGTGAGTGGAAGGAAGCTTCTTCTGCAAATAAATTGTGAAGATCAGCATTTTAGCTGATCTGCTCTTCAGCCACCTTATATATGTTAAGCCAGGTTTTGGCTATATAAAGAACATTGGAGCAAATGCTTTTCTATAATGTGGTTAACTTTTGGTTGAATCAGATATTTAAAGGCTTTGGCAGCTGTTGAAGGGAAGTTCTGACAAACTTCTCAATCAAGTTTGTTGAAAGCTATTATTCCGTAATAATACACAAGTACGGTAAATGCTGGATTCATACACAGTTCTGAACAATTGTCTATTGTGGCCAGATTTCCTGTTTGTGGCGAGATTCAAGCAGGCTAACTGGTCCAAGGCACAGCCGTGCCGCTTGTTGTGAGGTAGTCATTTCCAGGTCAGGGGTCATAGTGCAGGAATTAGGAAAGCTCCTTCTAAATCCCCTTTTTTAGAAAAAGAAAAGCTGAAACTGGAGATGCATGCAATGGCCCAAACAAGGTCATATTCAATAGAAATGGGAACATTTTTAGTTGATAGTGTCTGAGTTGGAGAAACGCACAGCTGCCGTTGTTAACCTGTAGCAAAGCGTAATCAAGAATTCTTTGTGGTTTGAGGAAGGGTGCAGACACAAATGCCCACATCTTTTGCAACACTTGACAGAATTAATTACTAATTAAATTATGCCAACATGAGTGAGATTTGACTTGATCTGTACCTCCCCAGTGGAAAGATGGAATTTTGTTACAGAAAGATTTACCTTTAAGCTGATGCCTGTGAAAGCAACACTTCCTCCATGGGAACAGCTGCTTAGAAAGCAGCTCTTAAGAAAGAAAGAAAGGGTACCTGATTGACAGGTAAGCCCTTCTATGCATTTTCTGATCAAAGATCAAACGGGAGGGGGAAGGAGGAGGTTAGAGGGGAACCAGGTTGTAACTGAGTGACCCGGCATTCTGATTTCTTGTCATTCCTGCCCTACTATCCCAACTGCCTGTTTCTTGAGGCAACTGGAACAGAGTCCAGGGAGATACATAATCCAGCCAGCCTCGGCAGAAAGGAGGCAGCCTCTCTTCTTGTGTTTTGGCTACTCATAAAGTCACTTAAGAGGGACGCGGTGGCTCAGTGGGTTAGGACGCTAAGCTTGTCAATCAGATGGTCGGCAGTTTGGTGGGTCGAATCCCAAGTGCCGTGTAACAGAGTGAGCGCCTGTTACTCGTCCCAGCTTCTGCCAACCTAGCAGTTCGAAAGCACGTAAAAATGCAAGTAGGAAAAATAGGGACCACTACGGTGGGAAGGTAACAGCGTTCCGTGCGCCTTTGGCGTCTAGTCATGCCGGCCACATGACCACGGAGATGTCCTCGGACAAGCGCTGGCTCTTCGGCTTTGAAACAGAGATGAGCACTGGCCCCTACAGTTGGAAAGGACTAGCACGCATGTGCGGGGGAACCTTTACCTTTTTTTAAAGTCGCTTAGGGAAAAAGTCAAAGAAGCAACAGGGCCACTTTCTCTTAGAACAGGGGTCTTCAAACTTGGCCCTTTGATGACTTGTGGACTTCAACTCCCAGAAATCCTCAGCCAGCATGCCTGGCTGAGGAATTCTGGGAGTTGAAGTCCACAAGTCATCAAAGGGCCAAGTTTGAAGACCCCTGCCTTGGAACATCTCCTCATTGTGCCTTCATACCTCTGGTATTTTGCATCAGCTGAGAAAGTAAGCTAGATAATGGAATCGTGTCATGTAACGATTGAAAGGGGCCTTAGAGACCTTCAGGTGAAATCTCGGCACTAATTTAGGAAAGCATCCTTGACAGATGGCCTTCAAGCCTGCATTTACAGGAAAGATATTACATGCAATCTTAAATTTGAAGGAAAAAAAAGAGTTTCCTGTGCTTTGACCCCTTAGGATTTCTGAGATCCCATGAGATCTTACCAGGTTCTTTACGCTTCTTGATATTGTGTCTCCTGAAGTCAAATGAAGTCAATTTATACCTTTGCTCATTTCTCTTTCCAAAATATCTTGAAAGTCAAAATGGTATGGTCACTTCCTTCCACGTTTCCCATTGCTTTTACCTCTTCAATCAAAATTTCCCTATTAGTTAGGACCAGATCCAAGAGACTGATTTTCTTGAATCTACCTCAGACTTCTGGAAACTAAAGAGTCAGCAAGACCTCTTGAGAAATTCAAGGAACTATTGGTATCCAACAATTATTTGGGCAGTTGTAATCTCCCATTGTTTGCCTTCAGTCTTTGCATTCTACTCGTGGCCTTCATCCCACTGGATTTCAGTACTGTGTATTAAACTGTACAGGTAGTCACGACCACAATTGAGGCCAACATTTCTGTTGTTAAGCGAGACATTTGTTAAAAGAGTTTTCCCCATTTTTACGACCTTTCTTTCCACAGTTGTTAAGTGAATCACTGCAGTTGATAAGATCGTAACCTGGCTGTTAAGTGAATCTGGCTTTCCCATTGATTTTGCATATCAAAAGGTCACAAAAGGGGATCACATGGCCCTGGGACACAGCAACGGTCATAAATATTAACCAGTTGCCAAGCATCTGAATTTTGATCACACGATCACGGGGATGCTGCAAAGGTCGTAACTGTGAAAAAGATTCATAAGTTACATTTTTCAGTGCCATTGTAATTTTGAACGGTCACTAAATGAACTGTTGTAAGTCAAGGACTACCTGTATCTATTTTAATTAAAATTTTTGTTCTTCCAATTTGTCCCCACCCCCACCCCCCATTCTCTGAATGGGAATAGAGGCACAGGAAAACTTGGATCACATATAAGCCTTGGTGGAGCAGTGGGCTAATGCCTCCTTAAGTAACACCAGCTGCCTGCAATTAGTGCAGGTTCGAGTCCCACCAGGCTCAAGGTTGACTCAGCCTTCCATCCTTCCGAGGTAGGTAAAATGAGGACCCAGATTGTTGGGGCCAATTAAGCTGACTTTGTAATAATGCCGCTTGGGGTGTGTGTGAAAGCCCTAACAAGCAGGCATATACATAGAATGAAGGCTATTGCTAAGCTTGTAAGCCGCCCTGAGTCTTCAGACAAGGGCGGGATATAAATGGAATTAAAATAAAAAAATAAAAAAATAACTCCTGAGTCTTCTATTTGTTCATTATTGGATATCTTCATGTCTGTGTATTGTTCCCCCTGTCCCACACCCATCACCTGGTGGCACATTATTTTCTGAGTTTTCTTCTTTTCTTACAAGATTTCATTTAAAATTCTTTAGATCACTTTCCAAACACATTTTTCCCCAGTACTCATGAGGTATAGCCCATCATTTAATAAGAATATTCCTCAGTGTTGAAATTCATCCTATTTAGAATCCAAAGTGCCCCCATTGGCATCCTCTGCATATAGCTACCTGTTTATTTCCGGAATTTTCCTTCTCTTCCTGGGCCATGGAATCTGGCAGGAAGAGGTGAAGAAAATACTATAGGGGCTGTTTCTGGTTATGTCGTTTGTTTTCATGTGAATCAATAGTACAGTATATAAGGTGATATATAAAGTATATAAGGTGATCCTTAGGGATCACCTGCTGCCGGCGTCAACTTCCCTCCGCCCAGTGCGCTCCCACAGAGAGGGCCTCCTAAGGGTGCCGCCGTTCGGAGAATGCCGTCTGGTGGCTCCCAGGGGGAGGGCGTTCTCTGTGGGCGCGCCTGACCTATGGAACCGTTTACCGGTTGAGCTCCGGATGGCTCCCGACCTTCGCTCCTTCCGACGCGATCTAAAAACATCTATTTAAGCAATCCGGTCTGGTCTGACAGGTTTTGTTTTAATTATTGTTTTAATGTAATTTATCTTCTGCATTTGGGCATTAGGGTTTAATTTGTTTTCAATTTCTGTATTTGTACATTTTGATATTTATGTCCCTGTTCACCGCCCTGAGTTCTTGGGGAGAAGGGCGGTATACAAATCAAATAAATAAATAAATAAATACAATAATTGTCAGTGGGTTTAAAGAGTCTAATCTTATCCCAGATGTTAGTCCTGGGAAGGCATTACAGTTGCCTTGAGAGGCTATCAAAACAAGAGACTGCTGGTTCTGTCCCTTTTAGTACCAAGTCTTAACCGTCACTTAACCATTGCTTTCTCCTCTTCAGGACAAAGGCAGAAATGCCTTTCCTTGGCAAACGAAGTAGCCAGAGACAGCCGAGACCCTGAAACAGACTAGAAAGTGCTGGGCAGGAAAAGGGAAGAAGCTGTAGGCATTTGATCTTCTGCAGCAGCTATTCTTCGTGCAGAGATTCAGAATCGTAATCACTGGGGAGACTCTGTAATACAGTATATTCCGAAATTCAACAAGAGCAAAATCACTTCCTGGCAGGCTTTATCCTTTGTGCTGTATTCTCTCACCTATCTCCTCCACCTCGCTATATTCTGTCTCCTGGCAGGGTTCTTGGCAGTATAATTAAGTGCTTTCTATGCTGATCCAGGAGACGCTCAGCTGTTCTGATAAAAGCTAGACAGGGCTGCTTCCAGTCCCTTCACTTTCTCTTCCCGGAGGGCAGACAGTCCCTGTACTTACAACATATGTAGCTCTTGTCATCCTCTTGCAGGAAAACCAACATGACATACCCTTGTGAGTATGTCTGTGAGAGATTCCCTCTGTCCCCATCTTCCTCGAATGGAAGAAGAAGAAGCAGTGTTCCAATATCTAAGGGGCTGCCACAAAGAAGAGGGAGTCAAGCTATTCTCCAAAGCACCTGAAAGCAGGACAAGAAGCAACGGATGGAAACTAGTCAAGGAGAGAAGCAACCTAGAACTAAGGAGAAACTTCCTGACAGTTAGAACAATTAACCAGTGGAACAACCTGCCTCCAGAGGTGGTGAATGCTCCAACACTGGAGGTTTTTAAGAAGAGACTGGACAGCCATTTGCCTGAAATGGTATAAGGTTTCCTGCCTGAGCAGGGGGTTGGACTAGATGATCTCCAAGGTCCCTTCCAACTTCTTCTTCTTCTTCTTCTTCTTCTTCTTCTTCTTCTTCTTCTTCTTCTTCTTCTTATTATTATTATTATTATTATTATTATTATTATTATTATTATTATTATTATTATTATTATTATTATGAAAACAAAGAAGAAGATTCACAAACCAATAGTTGAGGAAGATGTGTGTTAATGTTTTCCATATTTGTGGAGCGAAAGGATGACTTTGCAAGGGTTAATGTTAATAAACTTTATGCAGAATTGACTTGCGAGGCCAGTGTGTGGTGCAATTAGTTCAAATGGTGTAATAAGATGGAGGGTTTGTTGTCACTGTGAGTTAGGAGGGTGGGAGCACAAAGGGAGGCTCAGCTAATCTCAATGTATACATGGTTGTACTTTGACAATAAAGGTTAATTCATTCCCTCTCTGTATCCCCTGAAGCTGCTTCTGCCTGGTAATTATTCACCTTTTAAAATGGAGCTTGTTTTAAGTGCCACCTAAATATGGCAATACAATGGTGACAGTGACTCTAGCCTCTGGGGAGAGGAAGAAGCACAACTGTGTGCCTGAATCAGCATAATTTCAATTATATATAAAACAGTTGGTGTCACATCTAAAGAATTATGGATGGATGACACAGGAGAGGTAGCAAAGTAGATAATTATTCAACAACGTAAGAAAGTTATTTTGGATCTGGATTATGGATATGTGTTCACTTTCTATTTATGAACTGACTTTCTGTTGAGGCAATGCAATGCCTGATGAATATGCATGCTTATATAAATGATGGTGAATATTATTTCACCTGGTGATTTCCTATAGATATTTAGTATGATATTGTTTTACTATGTTACTTTCTTTTTTGTACTCTTAAATCTTTTTTCCTTGTGTAAAAAGAAAAAAAAAGACTTGTAAGCAGTGTAATGTAAAATATACTTCAGTGATTCTTTTGTAATAAAATAAATCAAGTAAATAAATGAATTAACACCATGTCTTATCAACATAGTAGACACACATTGAGTTCAATTAAATGTTCTCTTTTCCATCTTTCTCATAGAGAAAAGAAAGTTAAAAGGTTAGAGGGCTGGCCTATAAAACACAAGTAACATTGTGTAAACACAATGTGTTAATCCCATTCTTTTTTGTGCCCCTCTCCCCCCCCCCTTACAGGTAGTCCTCAACTTACAACAGTTCATTTAATGACTATTCAAAGTTTAAACGACAAAAAAGAGAGTTATTACCATTTTTCACAGTTACCACATTTGCAGCATCCCCACAGTAATGTGATCAAAATTCAGAGGATTGGCAGCTGGTTCATACTTACGACCATTGCTGTGTCCAAGGTCATGTGATCACCTTTTGCGACCTTCTGACAAGCAAAGTCAATGGGGAAGCCAGATTCATTTAACAATCGGGTTACTAACTTATTAATGGCTCCAATGAATTTAAGGAAGCAGTCTGTTTTGATAAATATCTGTGGTTCATTAGTGAAGGGCTAGTGCTTTTTCCTCTCCCCCTTCTTCCATGTAATAAACAATTTAAGTAGTGGGAGGAGAAATAAATGAGGCAGTATAATCTTTAATAACAGACATGATATATGCATGTTAGATATATACATCCAGATGTTGCTCACTGTTAACTGCTCTTTGCATTTACTAAGTTTCCAAATGTACACACCTGGAAGAACTAAACGCTCTCATGTTGGGTGGAAGTCATTTCTTAATTTAGCAGAATAAATCTGAAACAAAACAATCAGTGGTCATTAAATATTATTAGAAGCAGATTATCACAGCTGCAGAAAAATGTGTTCTTCCTAGAACAGCTACCTAGAAATAAGCCAAAATTAGCACAGCACAGGTTCACCTGCAGAGATTGAATTTGCCTCCCTCATCAGCAATAAACAAAAACTTGGGGAGGGCTGGGGGCAAAAGATTTACACTTGTGAGAAAACTAAGTTGCTTTCACCAAATGCTCTGGACTTGTATGTGTAGAGAATGATAATATTTTGAGCTCATCTGGATTGCCATCCAAATCCCTAAAAACAGCATCACATATTTTTCAAGAAAATCATTTCATAAAGATTTCTCTGCATGAACATAGCTGCAGTAAATGCCTATTTAAAAATTCAATTACCAGGCTCATTCTGCCCACATTGTCTCAATAAACTAAAACAGGCAGGCCTTAAGCTGATTATTAAATAAAAGAGGAAAGAAGTCAACTTCAAGAGTTGATGTAGCTATTCTAACAAGCACAATTCTGCACAGTTATTCGCAGAAATATATTCCACTAGGTTCAGTGGTAAACCTGATAGAATTGCAGATAATTATTCACATATTTTTTTATCTCCCCTAACATCAGACTGTTAAGTCCTATTAATCAGGAAGGAAGAGATAATGCAGTTATGGTAGTCTGAATTGTGTGCAACAGTACAGATAATAACTTCTGCCGTTAGCAGAAGAGAAATCCCAGAGCTCTGTATTTATCAGATGATTTGAGATGCCATTCTTTTTAAAGTCCTTTCTTAAAAAGTTGCTGTACTACGGCTATGTCTGAGTTGTGTTAAAGAGCCTCCATGTTAATTGGATCTGTTGCATGTTATACTGTATCTAATCTGTTAAGTCGTGGGCTCTTTGGAGCAGGAATGATGACACGAGTCTGATTGTAGTATAACTCATGCTTTTTATTCTTGCTGGTACAGTACTGGAGGCTTGGGCCGCTCCCAGCCACAGTATATAGACTAGCCCCTAGGCGGCAGCCAATAGGATTGAACCCACTCCTGCCGCCTGGGCTAACCAATTGCAGGCCCGGAGACAGCCTGTCTAGGTTGCTGGAGAGCCGTTAGCCTCTCCAGCAAAGCACGTGGTGTCACACCAGAAGCCCAATACATAACATAATCCATTACATTTTATGGGGTGTAGCCTTTGGTTTGAGTGTAAACACTGAACTGTTGGAATCTGACCTCAACCAAGGGCACCTATGTTGGCTTATTTCTCCTAAATAGTACAGTTCTTTTCTATATTTGAGCATTAGTTGTCTTTGTAAGCTTATAGAAATCCATGGCTTTCTGATGTAGTTTGTGCATGCGCGAGAGATATTTTATCACTGATATGACAAGTAGTCAGGTTAACTGTGGTCTGTAGTAAAATATCGACATGATCAGTACAATATTCTTGCTTTAGTCATTGTTCCTTGGTATTAATAACGACTTTAGATACCATAAAATGTGGCCCGATATCTTCAAGTGTAAGCAGTGGAAGTCTCATAAGCAAGGCAAATCTCTTGTACTTATGGGAATTAACTTCTAAGACAGGGGTGTCAAACTGCCAGCTGGAGCATCATGGAGAAACCGCACCCATCCCATTTTCGGCAATGGGAAAAAGTTCCGATACGTCGTGCGATGTCACGTGACGTTGCGAGTTTGACATGCCTGTTCTAAGAGAATATTTGGAAAGTACATTAGAATCTGAGCATCAAACAAAATTTTCCACTTTCATTCTTGATTTAAAAATTGGGACCATGTCCCAATAATTTGCATTCACACCTCACTTTTAATAATGAAAATAATGTGGCCCTGATTTACTTTTCAAACCCTGTATTGATTGATAGTACTGTACTGTGTGAACAGTTACTACTCCTGAGAACAAAGGGGCAGAAATCAAGACAGCTGGTTAATCTTGCTTGAACCAAAACATTTTCACAGTCAAAGAACTCTTCAAAAATGAAATAACTTGCCCCCATCTTTCCATATCCCTCAAGCTGTTATTCTGAACAAGCAGGTGCCATCCTCTGCTCTCAGTAGGCATCACACAATTCTGAATAGGCTTCTTGTCATGATTTGTTAACCACCTACTTGTTTAATTTCTTGATTTTTGTCTTGTATCTCTAAGGAAAAAGACTGATGATTTAACTGACCTAAAAAACTAATGAATCAACATGGTCCCATCTAGAATTAGTTATTTAATACAGTAAACATGAACTGGAACATGACTTAGTACAACTATATACTTTGCCTTCAGAGGTCGCAGGTGCTTCATCGCTGGAGGTTTTTAAGAAAAGATTGGACAGCCACCTATCTGAAATGGTAGAAGATCTCCTGCAGCTCTATTCTGGTTGGGTTTCTCAATTCTTTGTCTAGTATACAAACTAAAGCAAAAGAAAATGTATTAATTGTATATATATATTGAGTTCTTTTACTAATTTTGTTACATCACCTAAAGTTCTAGTCAGGCGTGGCAGTGATCCACTTGGTTCTTCATTCTTGAAATGGAAAGGTGCTTTTTAGGCTAAAAATTCACTGCATAACAGAGGGTTAGGATTATAGTGGGGTAAAAAATGATGGTATCTGGCAATTTGATTTGTTATTTGCTATTCATTTGTAAATATCTGCTATTTGTAAGTAGCCACAGGTTAATATAAGGGTAGCAACTTGTAGCATTTCAGAAACTGCTGCACTATAACACTCAGCATCTCTAAAAAGCATGTCCAATGGTGAGGGATGCTGAGATTTGTAATTAGCAATAGCCAGAAGACTACATGCTGGCCTCATAGAGATTTATGGTCTATGCTGGAATATGGCAGTGTAGTAAAAATGTATTTCTTTTTAGTTGGGGCAAAAGGAATAGAAGCAGAGTAAGATCACTAAGGGATATAACAATTAACCTTGATAGGTAAATATAATTTAAAAATGATATATGCTCTCTAATAGAGTTTGGTGTTATTACAATGAGTTCTTCAACATGTTAAAGGACAAGGCATGTAGAACACTTCTAAATAAAAATGAATACTGTCTGAATTATGCTAAACAACCAAATCCTCATGGAGCATTTTTTAAAAATATGGCACTCTTGCTCCTGAGTAGTCACTTGTCTGTTGATATTATATTCCAGTAAAGTGAATGGATGACCTTGATATAGACTAATAAAACATTGTGACATGGTTAACATAAAATACTTTAATTTTAATGTTAGTTGCCTAGACAGACAACAGAGTATAGTTTTAGATGTTAGAACATAGCTTTAGATGTGCATAGAAAGTACTGTATCTAATTGTTCTGTCCCAGCCGACGTGAATCCTTGTTGTACTCACAAGGAGAAACCCCTCTTCCAAGAAACAGGCAGGAACCACAAGAAAAAAAACAACCCCTTTTATTCTCACAGACCTGAGTCAATGTCCAAGGCAAATAAACACAGTCCACAGAAACCTGATCCTCAACACAAACGTTTGCCTTCAGCAACCAGCACCTCCCAAACCTCTCCCTTTTATAATTCAGCCAAGGCGTGGCTTCCTAATGCCTTCTCCTTTGCCTTTGGAGCCACCCCTTTGTATTCCTCTGTCCCACTCGCTTTTCTTGCCTGCACATTCGTGCATTCTGGATTTGTCCCAGCTGTTCCTCATTGCTGTCCAACTCAGGCTCCCAGCACAGCTGTCTCTCAGCCTGAGGGCGTGTAGAGGGCCCAGGCTCCTCATCCAACTGTAAGTCTTGGAGCTCCTCAGAGCCTTCATCTGACTCTAATGTCACTCCAGACCCCTCCTCCTCATCTGAGTCCTCAGACTCAGCTGCCGGATCCACTGGCTGGCGAAGAATCACCACACTAATTTGGTTTTCTTCTGTTTGTTGTTTTCATAATATCCACAGATCAACATTAGTCCTTGACTTACAACAGTTCATTTAGTGAGCATTCAAAGTTACAACAGAACTGAAAAAGTGACTTATGACCGTTTTTCACACTTACAATCTTTGTAGCATCCCCATAATCATGGGGATCAAAATTCAGATGCTTGGCAATTGATTCATACTTGTGACCATTGCCATGATCCAAGGAACATGTGATCACGTTTTGCAACCTTCTGACAAGCAAAATCAATGGGGAAGCCAAATTCACTTAACCATGTTACTAACATATCCACTGCAGTGATTCACTTACCATCTATGGCAAGAAAGGTCGTAAAACAGGGCAAAACTCACTTCACAAGTGTCTCACTTAACAACAGAAACTTTGGGCTTAATTGTGGTTGTAAGTCGAGGTCTACCTGTAAAATCATTGCAGTATCAGTTTTAAAATATCTATCTCTCTTAAGAACAGACCTGTAGTTTAAAATTAATACTCTATGATTCAGGATACAGATTTAATAGAGATGTTGAGAATGATAACATTAAATAAAAAAGATGATAATGATGAGATCTCTATATTTGGGATCAAAGTATTATTATGTGAAATAAAACATTTCCAGCTGACTGGTATTATTTGCCTTCTGGAGTGCGACAACCACTGATATGGCTTTGCCTAATCTTCCAAGTAATTCTAAGTCTACTCATGGATTAGGAAACAATAGTAGAAGAATGGGAAATTCTAAAATAGTACTTGCACTGGGGTGGTAAAAGAAAAATCTTTCTCAGTGCTAGATTTTATTTTATTACTAGCTGATAAAAGAAGGTGTGAAAGAAAGGAGGAAGGGAAAGAAATAAGAATTAGAAGTAATCAACATAAAGCAGAATAAATTACCTCTTCTAGTTGAAATAAAGCTGTGGCTGAAATTGCTTTTAGTGGCAATTATCAAGCTTTCCTGCAATCCACTCTTGTTTTTTTTCAAAGTTGACTTAAAATGTATTATTAATAGGTCGGTAAAATGAAGACCCAGATTGTTGGGAGCAATAAGCTGACTCTGTAAACTGCTTAGAGAGGGCTGTAAAAGCACTGAGAAGCGGTATATAAGTCTAAGTGCTATATTGCTATTAATAATAAAAAGTAGCATGGATGGTCCCAGTAAATAACTGTTGCTTGAAAGTTAGCAACTGACTTTCTTTTAGATGCTGAAATTATTATTACTATTGCCTGGAAATCACATACATAATTCACTTTGGGTATGCTTGTGTAACAGCTCTGCTTTGCAAGCTGCACTGGAGTTACCTCTTTGCTTCTGCCTTTGATTTAAGGTGTTGGCCATTATCTAAAAAGCACTACATGACTTAGGGCCTGGTTACTTGAGGGACCACCTGCTTCCCATAGTGACTGTCCACCCGGTTTGATCTGTCAGGGCTGGTACTCTCCAGGTTGCATCAGTTAAACAATGCCACCTATTGTGACTCCAGAGAGACACCTTCACTGCAACAGTGCCTGCCCTCTGGGATCAGGTTTCCCTCACCCAGCATTCAAGTGGTTGCCACTCTGCTGCTGTTCAGAAGAGTTGTGAAGACCTGGGATGTTTTGGTGCACTTTGTCAGGAAAAAGGCAAGGGACCAAGTTTTGCAGAATTTCTACAGAGGGATATTTTATTAATGGACAATGTAGCCTTACAAAAACCATTCCATCAGTATTACCGGTACTCCAATTTCTATAAGGAAGTGAGACTACGATAAAGAAAATAGGTAAATATCTGAAACATTTACTGGGAACTACAGAGCAATAGAGACAGTTTATGAATGGATCTATAATACAACAAGGGAAATTTCTGAAGTTATGAAAAAGATTAAAGTAGGAAAATTTTCTAGACCAGATGGTTTATCAAGGTCTTACTATAAATGTTTTGAGGATGAACTTTTACAACCTTTAACAAACAGAATGAATTCTAACCTACAGCGATGAAAGATGCCAGAGAGCTGGAAAGATGCCAATATAGCACTAATGTCTAAAGAGGAACAGGGTTGACTAACCAAAAAGGCCAATATCTTTGCTGAAAAATGACTACAAGTTGTTCAAAACCATTTTAGCTGCCAGACTCAAAATAATTTTTCAAGAATTTATTTATGAGAATTAATGTGTGTTTTTATCTAAAAGACAGTTAAAAATGTTTTGGAGATTTTGGAATATTTACAGCAACATAATAAAATACAAGCAGCATTGATTTTCCCAGATGCAGAGAAGGTCTTTGACAATTTCAGTTGGGCTTTGTTGTTCAAGGTTTTGGAAGATACGAAGTTTGGAGAGAATTTTATAAAATGAACAAGATTGTATTTATTTTTTGCAAATCTTGACTTTATATCAATTTGCATAACATGTGTTCCTCACAACACTATAATGGATGAACTTACATTGTTGCCTTGAATAGCTAGCAAGTACTTATATGCTTATAGTAGGCTAAGAACTTTAACATGACTTCTAAAAAAGAAGTCAAAGCAGCAGCTGAAGGTGTGTCTAGTAGCTCCACCTTTTCTTGTACAAATTAGAGAACAGTGAAAGCATTTAAATCAGGTTTTGTCCTTTGGAATAAAACACAATGAAGGAAAATGTGCAGCCAGGCTCCCGTGTCACATTCTGACTGTGTGTTTGTTCGGTATTCCCTGCTGGTATTCAGGAATTCAAAGGCTGATGGATTAAGTGAGTACCTCAAAGGACAGATATTGAGTCCCTGGATTAAGGGTGAGGGCCAATAATGTACCCTCTATTTTGAATGCATAGCTTTTTTCAAACTAAGATGTTGCAGTAGAGATTGGACTGCTGGTAGCTTTCTTCTTGGAAAATGATTCCATGCGCCTCCTTGTTGTTGTTGTTAGCTGCGAAGTTGTGTCCGACCCATTGCGAGCCCATGGACAATGTTCCTCCAGGCCTTCCTGTCCTTTACCATCTTCTGGAGTCCATTTAAGCTCACACCTACTGCTTCAGTGATTCCATCCAGCCACCTCATTCTCTGTCGTCCCCTTCTTCTCTTGCCCTCAACCTTTCCCAGCATTAGGCTCTTCTCCAGTGAGTCCTTCCTTCTCATTAGGTGGCCAAAGTATTTGAGTTTCAAATTCAGGATCTGGCCTTCTAAAGAGCAGTCAGGGTTGATCTCCTCTAGGACTGACCGGTTTGATCGCCTTGCAGACCAAGGGACTTGCAGGAGTCTTCTCCAGCACCAGAGTTCAAAGGCCTCAATTCTTTGGCACTCAGCCTTTTTTATGGTCCAACTTTCACTGCCATACATTGCAACTGGGAAGACCATAGCCTTGACTATTTGTACTTTTGTTGACAGGGTGATGTCTCTGTTTCTAGTGTGCTGTCTAGATTTGCCACTGCTTTCCTCCCGAGGAGCAAGCGTCTTTTAATTTCTTGGCTACAGTCCCCATCTGCAGTGATCTTGGAGCCCAGGAAAATAAAATCTGTCACTACCTCCATTTCTTCCCCATCTATTTGCCAGGAATTGAGAGGGCTGGATGCCATGATCCTGGTTTTCTTAATGTCAAGTTTCAACCCAACTTTTCCACTCTCTTTCTTCACCCACAACAAGAGGCTCTGTAGTTCCTCTTCACTTTCTGCCATTAGAGTGGTATCATCTGCATATCTTAGGTTGTTGATATTTCTCCCGGCAATCTTAATTCCAACTTTTGATTCATCTAGCCCTGCCTTTCTCATGATGTGCTCTTCATATAAGTTAAATAGGCAGGGCGACAGTATAAAGCCTTGCTGGACTCCTTTCCCAATTTTGAACCAATCAGTGGTTCCGTGTCCAGTTCTCACTGTTGCTTCTTGACCCGCATATGGGTTTCTCAAGAGTCAAATAAGATGGTCTGGTACTCCCATCTCTTTAAGAACTTGCCACAGTTTGTTGTGATCCACACAATCAAAGGCTTTAGCATAGTCAGTGAAGCAGAAGTAGATGTTTTTCTGGAATTCCCTAGCTTTCTTCATGATCCAGCGTATGTTGGCAATTTGATCTCTAGTTCCTCTGCCTCTTCAAAATCCTGACTGTACTTCTGGTAGTTCTCGATCCACATATTGCTGGAGTCTAGCTTGTAGAATTTGAAGCATAACTTTACTAGCATGTGAAATGAGTGCAATGGTGCGATAGTTTGAACATTCTTTGGCACTGCCTTTCTTTGGAATTGGAATGTAAACTGATCTTTTCCAATCCTGTGGCCACTGTTTTCCAAATTTGCTGGCAAATTGAGTGTAGCACTTTTACTGCATCGTCTTTTAAGATTTTGAATAGCTCAGCTGGGATACTGTCACCTCCACTAGCTTTCTTGTTGCTCAGTTTTTCTAAAGCCCACTTCACTTCACATTCTAGGATGTCTGGCTCGAGGTCAGTGACCACCTCATCATGGTTATGAGGGACGTTAAGCTCATTCTTGTATAGTTCTTCTGTGTAATTTTGCCACCTCTTCTTAATCTCTTCTGCCTCTGTTAGGTCCTTGCCATTTTGGTCCTTTATCATGCCCATTTTTACATGAAATGTTCCCTTCATCTCTCCAATTTTCTTGAAGAGATCTCTGGTCCTCCCTATTCTATTGTTTTCTTCTATTTCTTTGCACTGTTCATTTAAGAAGGCATTCTTATCTCTTCTAGCTATTCTCTGGAATTCTGCATTCAATTGGGCATATCTTTATTTTCCTCCCTTGCCTTTCGCTTCCCTCCTTTCCTCAGCTATTTGCAAAGCTTCCTCAGACAGCCATTTTGCTTTCTTGCATTTCTTTTTCTTTGGGATGGTTTTAGTTGCTACCTCTTGTACAATGTTGCGAACCT
This sequence comes from Vipera berus, assembly GCF_964194415.1. Taxonomy (NCBI): domain Eukaryota; kingdom Metazoa; phylum Chordata; class Lepidosauria; order Squamata; family Viperidae; genus Vipera; species Vipera berus. Next base: position 204,127,115 of record NC_138202.1, on the reverse strand, counting down.
CTGTCCATAGTTCTTCAGGCACTCTGTCTATCAGATCTAATTCCTTAAATCTATTTGTCACCTCTACTATATATTCAACAGGGATATGATTTAATTCATACCTGAGTGGCCTAGTGCTTTTCCCTACTTTCTTCAGTTTAAGCCTAAACTTTGCAAGGAGAAGCTCATGGTCTGAGCCACAGTCAGCTCCTGGTCTTGTTTTTACTGACTGTATAGAGCTTCTCCATCTTTGGCTGCAGAGCAAATAGTCAATCTGATTTCTGTGCTGACTGTCTGGTGATGTCCATATGTAGAGCCGTCTCTTGGGTTGTTGGAAAAGAGTGTTTGCTATGACCATCGTATTCTCTTGACAAAATTCTATCAGCCTGTGCCCTACTTCATTTTGTACTCCAAGGCCAAACCTGCCTGTTATTCCGGTTATCTTTTGGCTTCTTACTTTAGCATTCCAATCCCCTATGATGATAAGGACATCATTTTTTGGTGTTAGTTCTATAAGGTGCTGTAGGGCTTCATAGAACCGGTCAATTTCATCCTCTTCAGCACCGGTGGTTGGGGCATAGACTTGGACTACTGTGATATTGAATGGTTTGCCTTGGATTCGAACTGAGATCATTCTGTCATTTTGGGGATTGTATCCCAGTATTGCTTTTCCTACTTTTTTATTGACTATGAAGGCTACTCCATAGTCTGGGGTAAAAATTCTAGCAGAAGAATTTTTAATATTTCAGTAAGACAGGGCCTGAACTATGTATAATGGACTGAATAACTTAACCTTGCAACTGAATATGGTAAACTAGTAACAAATACAAGAAAACACATACCATATAATGCGATGGTAGTCTCTCTTGCCCTCTTTAATTTTTAATAAAATGCTGCCATCATTTCTTCCAGGATACACATAGGTCAGAGGTCTTAAAGGCAGCTGCTTTTTAATCTCAGGATATTCCCCCTTCTTATTTTTTCCAATCTGCAGGGATGAAATTTGTTTCTGTATTTTATCTATTCTGAGGATGATCAGCTGGCAGGGAATGAGTACACAGTGTATAGAAAAGCAGCTCTCCTTTTCTCTACCATAAATCCTCCATTTAACCTGCAGCCATTTTGGGATGAAGAAAAGCTGGCAAGGGCATGTAACTGACCAATACCTCTCCCAGAACTCCATGATTATTTTCAATGGTCCTCCATCCCTTCTAAAGCCTTTACGGTGTCTGAAAGAAAAAAAATAATAATAAAAATGTAATGATGGGGTAAAAAGCTGAGAAGCTAAATAAAAATTTTGTCATTTTAGATTGCTAACAAAATAGATTATTTGTTACCTAACAGCTGGCTGCCTCTTTTCATGTCCAGAAGAAGAAACATTTTGGGTTGAAAAAACCTTTGCATGTTTACCCAGTATAGAAGGCCTTGTTAAAAAATAAAAGCCAGGAATGCATCCATGAGGAAACTGCGACCTATCAAATATACTTGCAAGGAAACCCACGGTGCTCAAAACTTTCCTTGTGGCAGAATAATAGCTGATGAGATGGAAAGAAAGCTTTGCAAGCAAAGGAATGCTGTTTGAATCATCACAAAAGGGATCTTCGTGGTGTGCTTAGATGATATCTCCACTATACTTAGATGGTTCTGGTCACTGGAAAGGTATGATCTTTTTTCTTCCATGCTGGCATGCTATGTTCTCTTTTCCTATACTCTTCTCTGGGGTCACTGAAGAGGAAAATAAAACAATGGCTTAGTTCCCTCTTTATTTGTAAAGAGGACTACCAGCACAGTATTCATTGCAATATAATGGCATACAGTTTGGAAAAGATTTAAGTTATTGTTCAGAGGAAGAAAGCAAGGTTATAACAAACTGTCATAGAAAAGCATGATTTTTCTCCTTGACTAGACTTACCACCTTGTGCTTTGCTGTAAGAGTGTTTGTGTGTGTGTGTGTCTGTGTGTGTACGAGTGTGTGTGTATATATATGTATATATATGTATATATATGGATCCTTGGTTTTTCGGGTTTTTCCCCGCGTAGAACTAGAGGTGTAGGCGCAACGTTTCGACGGAATCCCATCCGTCATCATCAGGCTTTAGCTTCCTTCTTCTGGGAGAAGCATGTGGCTGTTTGTATCTCCCCATTTCTTTACTGATGTCAGACACTTTTACCAAGGTTAAAAAAGTTATTCCCTCTCCCCGCCCCATAAAAGACTGGAGGGGAAAACTTGATGAATCTTAAAACTTTTTCCTCCCTAATGGCTGATAATTACACATTTCAAACAATTTGGTTTCTTTCCCTTTGGGGAAAGGGGGAAAAAAGCCTTATTGTGCAGCTAAATGGCTGATATACTTGTGAATAATTCATTTAACGGTTTTGTTTGGAAAATTGGGGAAAAAATGAAAGGTGACAGGTTAATTGCTATATTGGGCAATTGAGGTGCTGGAAGTAAGACAGAAGCTTTTTCAGGTAACTTTGAATTTTTTTTTAAGGCACGTTGACCAGAAATCGTGGACGATTTAAACAGACAAGAAATCCCAAAGCCCTGATGTTTAATAGTATTATTTCCAAAAGACTTTTTCTAAAACAGCTTGGAGAACAACAGGATAATTATTGTCAAAGAAGTTCAAATTATCAGTGAATTATTAAAGCTATTAAAATACATGAACATTCTTTAATTCTTCTTTCTAGTATAATTTGTTCTGAGATGTGCTGTAGGATTGGGTTTTTTTTTTCATTTTTCCTTCTTAGGGAGACTATATCTCATGAAGTTAGAGTACTGATAAAACACGATTAGAGATTCAGAAATTTCATTTGACATTTTGCTTACTTTATGAGTTAGCCATTCATTTATTTATGTGTAGTGATGTCTTTGGTGAACTTTGAGAAGCTTATTTGTCTGAGATAAAATGAAGTTTCTGTGATCCTAGGTAAAGGTAAAGGTAAAGGTTCCCCTGCACATGCGTGCTAGTCGTTTCCGATTCTAGGGGTCGGTGCTCATCTCCATTTCAAAGCCGAAGAGCCAGCGCTTGTCTGAGGACATCTCCGTGGTCATGTGGCCAGCATGATTAGACGCCAAAGGCACACGGAACGCTGTTACCTTCCCACCGTAGTGGTCCCTATTTTACTACTTGCATTTTTACGTGCTTTCGAACTGCTAGGTTGGCAGAAGCTGGGACGAGTAACAGGCGCTCACTCTGTTACGCGGCACTTGGGATTCGACCCGCCAAACTGCCGACCTTCTGATTGACAAGCTCAGTGTCCTAACCCACTGAGCCACCGCGTCCCTTCTGTGATCCTACCTTCCTAATAAAGATTTTAGAAATTCCGCCTAATAGCTCTTTGATGGAAAAGAACGTCCACTTTTCCTCATTGATGCAAATCACAAATCCATTGGTCACACTTCCATGATAGGAGTTGAATCCTAGTGTTCGTGTCTTTTTCCTGGACAAGAATTCCACCCAGAATAGTAAACAGCATACATATACCTGTGTGAGAGAGGGACAGGTTCCATAGAGTGGTTTTCTGGTAGGTTGTTGGGTTGATGGAAAAGTCAAACTAAAAGGCTGTGAAAATATAATGTTAAGAGAACTTATCTATGCATGTTAATTTAACCCATCTCAAAATTCAGATGGGTCGCTTCCCTGAAAGGTGTTTTATCTCTGCAATTTATGTTGTACTATTCTGCCTTTTTGTACTGTATATACAAAACCACATTAAGACCCCAATTAGACATTTATAACCCGGCATCTCGGGTTAGCCAGGCCCTTCCATCATTAATGATGGGGGGGTGAGGTGTTACCCCCCCCCTGTCGATAGGGCTCGCAACTTGGGCGTCCTCTTATATTCATGGCTCAATTTTGAAGACCATATAGGAGCCGTGACCAGGGGGGCTTTTGCCCAGCTTCACCTGGTGCGCCAGTTGCGGCCCTATCTGGACCGAGATGCCCTACGCACAGTCACCCATGTGCTCGTGACCTCCCGGCTAGACTACTGCAACGCTCTCTACATGGGGCTGCCCTTGAGGACCACTCGGAGGCTTCAACTGGTGCAGAATGCAGCCGCGCGAGTTGTTATGGGAGTTTCCCGATACTCCCGTGTAACACCTCTTCTCCGTGAGCTGCATTGGCTTCCGGTTGCCCTCCGGGTGAGATTCAAGGTGCTGGTAATGACCTATAAAGCCCTAAATGGCTTGGGTCCGGATTATCTAAGGGAACACCTGCTGCCGGCATCAACTTCCCATCGTCCTGTGTGCTCCCACAGGGAGGGCCTTCTCAGGTTACCGCCGGTTAAGGAATGCCGGCGGGTTATTCCCAGGGGAAGGGCGTTCTCTGTGGGTGCGCCGGCCCTATGGAACCAACTTCCCACGGAACTCAGGACTGCCCCCGACCTTCGCCCATTTCGCCGGGACTTGAAAACCTGGTTCTTCGAGCTGTTTGGCCCAGACTGAGGGGTTTTAATTTAATTTAATTTAATTTAATTGGGTTTTAGTTTAACTTTAGGGACTGTAATTTAATTAATAGTTTTAATTGATTTTAATTTTGTATACTATGTATTTTAATTTCCCTGTAAACCGCCCTGAGTCCTACGGGAATAGGGCGGTATATAAATTTTAATAATAATAATAATAATAATAATAATAATAATAATAATAATAATAATAATAATAATAATAATAATAATAATAATAATAATAATATGATGATGATGATGATGATGATGAAAAAACCAAATGGAGGATATATAATTCTTGAGAGCCTTCAACCATCTGTTATCCAGAAAGTTCCTAAAATATTAGCGTGTTCTCTTCCCCCCCCCCACACACACACTGTTTTTCTTCTTCAGTCGGACATAATTACATCCAGTGGTTTCAAAACACGTCCTGGGATAAAAATGAATGTTAGTAGGAATGAGATTGCCCTTCCTCCTGAATTCAGATTCATTTGACCATCTTCTGATTTTGATCCTTCAATGTGTTATTTGATTAATTAGATTTATGCCCTGCTTTTCCTTTTAAGAATTCAATGCAGCATTTGTAGCTCTTCTCAGGCATGGGGGAGGGGGAAAGATGTTTGTCGGTCTCAGCTTTTGCCTCATTTGTTCTGTGTTAAAGACCTTTTAAAAATGCAGAATATTTTTTGACATCTGCTCTGTGAAGATTTTTCCAGAATTTTGTTGTTGTTTTGTTTTGTTATGTAAAAGCTGTTGAAAATCTGAGACACAGTACTGTGGTAATAATCCAATTCTGAAATACAACAATTTCTTTTGGTCATGCTTTTATATTTTTTGTTAAACGCTGTTTATTTTGTCTATTTTTAGGCTGGAGTTTAATGATATGAATTATTCACTACTTGAGATAGAAGATGTTTCACAGCTTCCTTCCCTATCTTCCTTTCTGATTTGCCTCCCATTCTTGGATATCAAAAGCCTCTGAATTCATTATTTCAACCATCCTCGGCTTTTTTCTCTCTCTCTTTTTCTCTCTTTAGTTCAAAATGTCATGTTTCTGATTGGGTGAAATACTGCAGCTGTAGACTAATCAACCGTTCAATATTACATTGATTATTCTTATTCTGGTTTTTGTTAGGAACCCACAGATTAGACATTCAAGAAGATTTTCATCAAAGGAAAAGTATCCAATAGTCCCAAATCATATGAATGTAAATGATTTATAGTTTATGAAATAAAGATATAACGCGTATGTACTTGGCTTAGTTTCCCTGAAACTAATCAAGGAAGAAACAATTCTCCACTGATAAGATTTTAGTAATGCATTTCCAGTCTCATTTTCAATGTCATGTACTCAGCACCTACATTTCCTATTAAGCTATTTCACTATGGTAAACTGTTCAGGCTAGTTCCTTGTATTTATTTCTCAATCCTTAACATATCACTACAACTTAAACATGTGACACTAGCTCATTAAATCTAAAATAGTAGCTATGTCTTTCAACCTAAGCTTTTTTTTTCCTGCCTCCTGTCCACAAACACATCAAACAACAGGTATGTATGGAATAGTCGGAATAGGGTCTAAAGAGTTGCTTGGGATCTGCAACCTCATTAAAATAAAAATTTTAGAAGGTGCCATTTTGCCTAGTATGCTCTGTTTTTGTACAAAGACAGGTAGTCCTTGACTTAAACCATTCCTTTAGTGATCATTCAAAGTTACAACAGCAATGCAAAAAGTGACTTATGACCATTTTTCACCCTTTTGACCCGTTGCAACATCCCCATGGTTACATGATCAAAATTTGGAGGCTTGGCAACTAGCTCGTATTTATGATGGTTGCAGGATCCCAGGGTCACTTTTGTGACCTTCTGACAAGCAAAGTCAATGGGGAAGCCAGATTACTTAACATCCGTGTTATAATTTAACAACTGAAGTGATTCACTTAACAACTGTGGCAGGAAAGCTCATGAAAATGGGGCAAAACTCACTTAGCAGCTGTCTTGCTTAGCAGTGGAAATTTGGGGCTTAATTGTAGTCATAAGTCAAGGACTTCCTGTATGTTGAGTTGTGATCGGCACTGATCCAGATAAGTGTGGCATTTGAAGGGGAACTATGTTCCAGGCCTTGAAACAGCCATCCCTGTTGCCAGGCACTCTGAAGAAGCTAGACTGGCAAAACATCAGACTTACTTCAGTGGTGATCAGCCTGGCAAAAGGAACCATTAGAAGGGAATATATGTAGTTCAGAGTTGAACGGTGCTTTCTGAGTGTGGCTGTTTGCTTGAAAACATTTCATTACCTGACTAGGTAAGATCATCAGTGTGAGGTTTTTCCCCTGTTTATATAAATGCAGGAGGGTGGTGTTTTTTTCCTTAGTAGTTCCTTGATTAGGGAAATGCTCTTCTCTTTGGCAACGAAATCAGAAATAGCACCAAGGTACAGAGTCCTGTAAACAGAATTCCTGCAGGAGGCCAGTTGAAGCCATGCAAGATGCCCAGTTTCTGAAGATGATTCCTCCATGTGACATAAAGAACATACATAAACCTCTTATGTAAGCTACCTCTTTACATAAGAAGTAGTTTACACAAGAGGTTTTCTTCCATTTTCTAGTGAAGACCACTTATTTCCTGCTGGATCATCTTCATTCATAAGCCTGCCTCAGCAGTGGACTGGCACCAAGTAACAGTCTCATGATATCCATTAACCTTGAAGCCATCAATTTGTGAAAGAGCACATTGGCTGAATTCCAGCATTGTGCTTAACATGTATAATACCTTTTTAGCTATTGTGATTGATAAACCATGACTTGTGTTTAATATGAAGTATATACCTATCCTCTGTGACCTATTTAAGGTAAAGGTAAAGGTTCCCCCGCACATGCGTGCTAGTCGTTTCCGACTCTAGGGGCCGGTGCTCATCTCCGTTTCAAAGCCGAAGAGCCAGCGCTTGTCCGAGGACGTCTCCGTGGTCATGTGGCCAGCATGACTAGACACCAAAGGCGCACGGAACGCTGTTACCTTCCCACCGTAGTGGTCCCTATTTTTCTACTTGCATTTTTACGTGCTTTCGAACTGCTAGGTGGGCAGAAGCTGGGACGAGTAACAGGCGCTCACTCTGCTACGCGGCACTCGGGATTCGACCCGCCAAACTGCCGACCTTCCGATCGACAAGTTCAGCGTCCTAACCCACTGAGCCACCGCGTCCCTAATTGTGACCTATTTAACATGCCATAATTAAAAGATGACATAACTTAGCACAGTGTATAATGTGAGGTATCTTTCCAGAACTTGTGGGACGGATTGTTTTTCAGTGATTAGACAGTGATTAAAGGGTATATTACAATATTTGCTGCTACTCTTGCACAATAGCTATATGGCCTGGAGTTACTTAGGAGTTACTTATTATTGCAAATATCTGGATAATGGAGAGGGTGAGAAATTAAGAGGTTTTATAATTTAGAAAGAAAGCTAAGATAAATGTATTAGAAAATAGTGAGGCGATGATTCAGTAGAAAAAATTATACTGAACAGTAAGTTCAGTTACTGGGGAGGAAAGCCATGGCAAATCTAGACAGCACACTAAAAAGCAGAGACATCACCCTGTCAACAAAAGTGCGTATAGTCAAGGCTATGGTCTTCCCAGTTGCAATGTATGGCAGTGAAAGCTGGACCATAAAAAAGGCTGAGCGCCAAAGAATTGAGGCCTTTGAACTATGGTGCTGGAGAAGACTCCTGCGAGTCCCTTAGACTGCAAGGCGATCAAACCGGTCAGTCCTAGAGGAGATCAATCCTGACTGCTCTTTAGAAGGCCAGATCCTGAAGCTAAAACTCAATACTTTGGCCACCTAATGAGAAGGAAGGACTCACTGGAGAAGAGCCTAATGCTGGGAAAGATCGAGGGCAATAGAAGAAGGGGACGACAGAGAATGAGGTGCCTGGATGGAGTCACTGAAGCAATAGGCGTGAGCTTAAATGGACTCCAGAAGATGGTAGAGGATAAGAAGGCCTGGAGGAATGTTGTCCATAGGGTCGCGATGGGTCGGACATGACTTCGCAGCTAACAACAACAAAGTAAACCAGATTGCTCATTAGCAGATTAAATTAGAAAAAAAGGAAATAATGGTTTCAGCTGATCATATACTGTATCAATGCAAGTCATTATACAATAGAAGTGGGGAGAATTGTACTAAACCTTTTGAACCCAAAATATTTCAAGCTTCAAATGTCTGCTTTGAACATTCTAGTCTTGCAATAAAACTTGTGCGTTCCAAGAATTGGTTTCGAACTCAAATTTAAAAAATACTTTTATTCAATCTCGGGGAGGGGGGAGGTTGGTTATTATGAGTGGCAGCATTTTCAATGTTCTGTTCATAGAAAGGGACATAAAAATGAGCTGAACAGAATGAGGTGCTTCATGTGTTCCAAATTTAGAACTAATTACACATGTTCTGGGAGTGTTGCTTTGAAGTTAGAACAAACTCTTGAGGTGTTTTGAGTTTGTTCTGAGAGAATACAGCCAACTTGTCACACACTTCAAGTGGGGATATTTTGTTCTTAAACTGAAGCAAGATTCTTATTTCAAGCACACTTCTACTTAGCAAGTGATTTTAAAGTAACTACCTCGATAATACCTGGATAGCAAGTGTTTTTAAAGCAAGTATCCAGAGGCTTCAGCTGGTACAGAATACAACCACACATGTGCCTGAAGAAGGGCACATGTAACACCTTTGTTGTGTGAGTTGCATCGGGTGCCAGTTTGCTTCCTGGTCTAATTCAAGGTGCTGGTTAAGAAGTTTAAAACCCCCATGTAACAGTGAGCTAGGTTTCTTATGGAACTGTCTCCATCCCATTACATCAGCCCATCCCACCCAGTGAGGCAGTGAAAGCATGCTGCTGACCCTGTGCCCCACAGGTGGGACAGGTTCCCACTCCCCTGGCCTTCCGGAGGCTTCCAGAAGAGCACACAGCTGTGGGGCTGATTAGGGCCCTGAAGCCCTCCCCTGCCTTTTAATTAACTTTCAATATTTTTTTTAAATCCGTCCCTGTCTTGTACATTTTGCATACTCTTTTTATGTTTCTCACTTGAACACTGCCGAGAGTCCCTCTGTGGGACAGATAGATGGATCTTAAAAATGAGAGAGAGAGAGAGAGAGAGAGAGAGAGAGAGAGAGAGAGAGAGAGAGAATAGATAGATAGATAGATAGATAGATAGATAGATAGATAGATAGATAGATAGATAGATAGATAGATAGATAGATAGATAGATGATAGATAGATAGATTTTTAAAAATCAGATATGTTGAACTTAGCTAGTTTATTAGTTGCTCTTATTCACAACATACAGGTTAAAAATGCATACCAAAATCCATACAGGTGGTTCTCAACTTATGACCCTTTGTTAGGGACTACTTCGAAGGTGCATGGTGCTGAAAAATATTACAGTTGGTCCCCAGTTCCAGCCATTGCAGTTCCCCTCTGGTCACGTGATCAACATTCAGGTGCTTAAAAGACTTCCCTCATGAATTAACACAGGGGTGGTTTAACTCCCCCCACCCACCTATCTGCTCCCCTCTGGCTTTCTGGCACAATTGTAGTCCATGGCAGCAGCAGCAGCAAGGCTGGGGCTGAAGGAGAAACCTGGGGCCTTCAGCAGTCTTAGCTGGCGGCCCCCGCCACTCCCCCAAATCTTTACTTCAGTGCCAATCCTGGGACTGCCGTCACGTGACATCACACGTTACGGCCTCCTTCCCTTAGTGATGGAAATTCTGGTCCCAATTCTGGTTGTCAGTTGAGGACTGCTACCTGTAGCAGGTTTGCCACTTCTGGCTAAGCCATCATGAGATTTATTTCATCATGACAGTGTTAATGCGTAAACACAATTACTGTGCTTGATACACTTTGCTTTATGGCAGTTGTGGACAATTTGCAGGCTGCATGCAGCTCCTCACAACACCTTTTCAGCCTGAGTATAACTGTGGAGAAAAAGTACGGCCAAGGTTTTGACCACCTTTTTTGGCCTTTGGGTGTTTATATAGTTTTAATTCGTAAAACAGTGCTGTAAAAGAATCTGAGGAAATAGCCACCTGTTTTGAAAGATTAATTTTTACTGTTTTGCGGCTATTACCGTCCAGACACCCTCCAAAATCCTGTAAAGAGGGTTGAAAAATTTAACCCTACTTACAGCAGCGTTCTCAGCACATCGTTGCCTGTGGCCCAGGGAGTCCAAAAGAATTAAAAGGAAGCCTAATTCCCAAAAGATCACTTACCTCTTCTGTATGCTTACCATTATGTGGTGCAAGACACTCTGGCTTATTTATCATACCACAGGGAAAATAAACTTGTCAGCAAAGTTTTAGCCATGCAGTGATGACCTTGAAAAACAGAGAAATACTGCATTCTTTACACCCCCATTCTTCCTTTTGAATTAGAAAACAAAAATGCTCTGGCCTGGTTCAGTGTTTTTAGAGAATTCCAACTTTGCATTATATTTGAACTTGGATTCCTGCTTTAAAATAGGTCAGCCTCCAAGTATGGGTTTTGAAAAGTGGCTTATTGTAAAGAAATGTGGAATTGACCTTGGGGAAAGGGGAAGGAGTGATAAGAGGTTAAGGGGGCTGGATGGTGGACTTGCAGAAAAGATTACACAGTCCTGAAGGAAGAAGGAAGTGTGTGATAGAAACTGCAAATAACCTCATCCTGATTTGTTTTAGTATAATACAGGGCAGAGAAAAACTGCTACAATAGGCTTTTAAGGTTTTATTTTACTACTTTACTTAGTTAAGAGTATTCTTGGAATCCCTGCCATGCCTAATTTCCTGACCTGACTTACAGTATCTCAAAGAGCTGATAATTGTTGGACTAATGGTGTAGTTTAGTATTAACCTAGAATCAGCAATATACTTGACCTATGCCACCTTCAGTTGCAAATGGAAATTTATGTAGTAACTAAGTACTCATTGTTTTAAAGAAACCCATACTGACTGTACTTATGTATTATTCATGATTTTCCTGAAAGAAGAAAAATAATTAAATTAATAAAGGTACATTCATTCTCGGGGGCGGGGGGAGGGCTCTTTTAAGGGGATCAATTCTTGGCTTTACTGACATTTATTATGATGATATTTTGGCTGCTGTATATGTTTTTTTCTACTGTTTTTGTTTTAGAATTGTTCGCTGTCCAGAGCCCCTTGGTTGAAATGATGGTTATAGAAATTAGGTAAATAAATGTGTAATATCCAGTGGCCAAATACATTAGGTTTGTTGTGAGTTTTTTCATTGTGTTTCGTTCGTTCATCCTGCTAAGACAAATGTAAACAAACCACATTATACTTTAGCGCAATGTCTGAACTATGGTGGCTCATCTTTCCGATGAGTTTTGTGAGATTTATCTCATTTGGATAATCCACCTGAAGTGCACAAGCACACAAAATGCAACAAAACTCCTGTCTTCCCTGCCAATCCCAAGTGATACTATCTCTTTATTTTTTTTCCGTGAGAACGGATGAATGAGGGAAAGAAAATGGTTGCCATTGCTTAGCTGTGCAAGTTCCTTGTGGATTCCAGGATCGCTCTTCCTCTTCCTTTTAGGTGATGTCAATGCAATTTACACAAACTTTATGTGCACACAGTTGTCTCCTGGAAAAGGCAGATTTGTCCCTTGCAAGAAGATAGACTATTTAATGAGGCAGATTGTTTGTAACGCATTATAGAAGTATTATGTGAAGGAGGGTTATTCTTCTTCAACTCCCAAGGAAAAGCTTCAGTTTATCCTTCTTTCCTTCATTGTAGGAGGACAGCCATATTAGCCTACCTGATGGAGTGGGTTGTAGCTCCAGAAACCTTATACTTTTTAATAAAATTTGTTAGTCTGGAAAGATTCCTCCCTTCACATTTTATTTTTTTAGCGAACTCTTTATAATTTGCTTGACAATTTTAAGGTGAGCAGGAAAAAATGCTTAAGAAAATTACTTTGACTCGTTTGCCCTTCTCCATCCACCCATTGTAATACACTGAATTAGAAGAGGAATTTGCATCACAGTGTAATATCAATTCTTGCAGATGGAATCCAAAGAGAAAATACTGAATGGCTAATTTCATCTTCTGTAATCATTTGAGGCTACACTTATCATTTGAATATGCAAATTGTGGCTTTTTTAATGGAAAATTAACTGGGTTGCATCTGAAGTAGATAAGAATGTAAAACAGCTGCACTTGTTTTAAAATAATGAATTCCAATATGTGCATGATTAGTGAATTGATTAATTGGAAATTTCTGGCTAATTACAATACAATGGTATTAAAAGTGCAAGTGGATTGGGCAGCTGATTTGTTAAATTACATTGCATTCATTTCCTCACAGAAAAACTACTTATGTAATAACTGAGTGTTGGTTATAAATGACGTGTGATCCAGAATTTTTTTCTAAAAAAAATACCCTGGTTGCAGAAAGGTTGCATTATAATGCAGTTAAATAGGACTGAAGTTGTCTGTATTCGTAGAGCACCTGGACTGGTATTAGGATTGCCTGGCCTTTGAATGCTGCGTGACTTAAATCTCCATGCTTGGAAGTTTATGGCTTCCATGGCCTTGTTCAGGTTCATCTCTGGCCTGATGCATATGAGAGGTCACATCTAGATCTAATGTGTATCTCAGAGTTGTGGAACTGTGATCTTAAGTTAGTAGACATTAGTGCTTTGCTATTTTTGTGGCCTTGTTTGACATTTGTTGGAATGATGTAGTAGTCCTATCTAAATGCCTAATGGATTTCTACAGATTCTTAAGACCAGTGGTGATTGTTCTCAATTATCAGATAGTTACCCCTTCTAGGTCTCTGGAATTCTGTAGTGACTTGAACTCTAGATGAGATTGTTGTCCCCAGGCAACGTCACTTGGACTTCAGATTCTTGGAGGATTGAAGCTGCTCAAGAAACATCTAGAACAACGATAGTGAAAAATATTGAATAAATGGAAGTAAATATGGTAGCATACTTATGTCCAAGAGTATCCTCTGAGGAAAAGAATGGCAAAGCATTTATATATTTTTTTATTGCAGATATTTTTATTATCTGCAGATGACTATCAAGTGAGTTTAGCTAGCATTATCCACAGCTTTTGGGTGTACAGATTAAAGAATTTCTTCTTGGACAATTTTATGAGATTCTTTAAAGATAAAGTTACCTCCGGTACCATGGAATAAGATACGACTTAACCAGAGTCTTACAATATAATTCAGGCAACATCTTGCAGGATCAAATGGAATTGGGTAGAAATTTCACTCATGTAGCTTTAATTTAATTCAAGGGTGGGTAAGTAGCTCTGTGACATGAGCACCTCCTTGTAGGTTGCATCTCTGTCTCACCTCTTTGAGTAGCTGAAGGAGGTTAGATTTGGAAGTTGATCTTTTATTTCTTCAACACAGAGGGAGGAATCATCTATTTAAATGAGGTTGTAGTCTGTCCTCTTCCAAAAAGACAGCGGCTCAATCCAACTAAATTGGACAACTTTTCACCCACCATTGGGGGGGGGGAATTGGTAAAGCTTCAGCTAGTAGTAAGATGAATTCTAAATTAAGTTGATTATCTGGATCATTTCTAATAGAGTTTGGGCTTAGGCATGGTACAAAAATATCATTGATTCACCTGGTTTTGACCTGTATGGGAAACAGATTGGGAAAATGCACTTCTATAGTCCCATTGGAACTTTTAGCATCGTTCAGTTGCACAGACTATGATATTCTCTTGTGTTGTCTCTGAGTTTTGGATAGAAAGCACTATTTTGCAGTGGTTCATCTAGCAAGTAGAAATTTATCAGTTGATGGGCGTGGGAGAAAACGGTCCAGCTCTTAAGTCCTCCAGTATGGGAAGCCATAGGTCTTGGCTCTTTTTCTCATTGCTTTTAATAGGTTCATGAAACCATTTAAGAGATCATCCACCAGTTTGGGATAAGGTATCACCAGTAAGCTGATGCTACTCAATCATACATTGGCACTTCTCGCACAGATGTTGTGGAAATCCTAACCCAGTGCCTAGAGGTTGGAGTGAGCTCAAAACAGCCTCAGATTAAATCCCCGAAAAACGGACTTTATGTTTCTGAATGACAGGTGTAGCTCAATCCTGATCCATAAATTGGGTCTTGATGAGGTTGCATTCTCACAAAAAAGAGCAGATCTTTAACTTGGGAACAGATCTTTAACAGATCTTTGACTGAAGATCTTTAACAGATCTTTAACCTGTGACTTGCAGATATGCTTGATTCTTTTGTCAGGCTTTGCCTGATGCTCTAATTGCAGACCTTTTGGAATGAAAGTGCTCTTGCCATAATGATCCATGTCCTGAACACGTCACAGTTAAACTGCTGCATAGCTCTTTATTTAGGGATGCCATTAAAAATACTTGGGAGCTCTAGTTTGGGGGCAAAATAGAGCAGCCTGAGCGCTGACAGGAGAAGATGAGTTCAGCAGTTTTACAACTATGTTGGCATTGCTAGATTAATTATCAACCATTATCTGGGCCCACCTCAAGCAGCTGACTTTAACCTTTAAAGCCCTACCTGGCTTGGGACTTTTTGATTTGATTTGATTTGATTAAATTTATATGCCGCCCTTCTCCCTGAGGACTCAGGGCGGCTCACAACAATAAAAATTAAAAAACACAGAGTAAAAAATTTAAAAGAGAATTAAACAATAAATGCAAAATTACGAGACAATTTAACCCAGTAAAAAGCCTAATTAAAAACCGTAGTCAGTCCAGGCCCGCTTGTTGGAACAACCAGGTCTTCAGGTCACAGCGGAAGGACCAAAGGTCAGGGGCCGTCCGCAGCTCCGGGGGTAGTTCATTCCAGAGGGTCGGTGCGCCCACAGAGAAGGCTCTCCCCCTCGGGGTCGCCAGCCGGCATTGCCTGGCCAACGGCACCCTGAGGAGACCGATTCTGTGGGATCGAACTGGGCGATGGGAGGTTGACAATGGCAGCAGGTGGTCTCGCAAATACCCCGGGCCTAAGCCATGTAGGGCTTTAAAGGTTATTACCAGCATCTTGAATCACACTCAGAGGGTAACCGAAAGCCAATGCAGCTCGCGCAGGAGTGGTATAACATGGGAGTACTGAGATACTCCCATAAGCACCCGTGTGGCCGCATTTTGCACCAGTTGAAGCCTCCGGGTGCTCTTCAAGGGCAGCCCCATGTAAAGAGCATTGCAGTAATCCAGGCGAGAAGTGACGAGGACGTGGATAACCGTGTATAGAGCATCTCGGTCCAAAAAGGGGCGCAACTGGCACGCTAGGCAGGATTGCCTCTTCTGACCAGAATCATGTGCAGAAGGACTGCTCTAGAATTCCCACTGATTTGAGTTTAAGGGAGAGCCCAGAGGTGTATATTCTATGGCAGCCTCAACCTTTATAGATCACCCCCTTGCATTTTATAACTCGTTTGAAAATTACCGTACCCTGTTCTGATGGGCTTTTGGTAAGAACAGTGGACCTCAGCTGCATTATAATTTTTATTACTTACAGTGTTTTATTTTTCTATCATATAACTTTACTTGCATTATGAAAAGTTGGGTAATAGAAAAATGTTTATAGTAAATATAGAAAATGAGTCAAAATGGTTTTCCAAAGTTACACATCGGGAATGTTAGATTTAAAGGGTATCACAAAGCACGAATAACAAGAAAGATGGCTGTGAAAACAATAAATGTAATAGATGAAGCCATTACTGATTTGAAGGAAGGCCAACTGGCTTACTCAGAGTATCTGTTTATCTGATTCAGCAATCCCTTTTCCACAGTGACAAACTACTTGCTTTTAGGAGATGCAGGGATCTAAGGCAAAAAATCTCTATTTTCTTCTTGATTATCCAATAATCAATATCAATAACATCTCATCTCTAAGCATACTGAAGGTCTGGAACTCTAGGTCTAAATTACTGTTGATATATTTATTGTTTATAAAATCCTTTGTAGATGAATTCCAGAAATTGGGTATACATTCAGTGAGGAGGTACTTTACTTTTTTCCCTAAAGACTAGTAAACTTAGAAGTATGGTGATAATTGCTTAGAATGGGGAGAGGGAGGGAGGGGGGAACCAAATGTCCTACCTCAGAGCCAGGCTGCATGTGCAGTTGGAAATAGGCCAGCTTTATAATGTTACAAGTAGTGTAAGCAGGATCACCAGCAGTCTTACCATCCTCACCAAGACAGCATTCAGTCTTAGGACCCTTAAGCCCCTCTCAAATGCAGTTGATGTTGTTAACAACCTCCAGAGTGGTCCAGCTGCGTTCAGCCCCAAAGATCCCTGCTGGAAGGATCCAGAGTCAATTGCTGGTCCTGGTCTTCAGTTGTCACAGCCTTCACTGATCCCAGCATTTCAGATCTCCTGTTTTCTACACTGTCGTTGGCCTACCGGTTGTTCACACGTTCAAGTCAGCCTCTGTCTGCACTGTCTTTTCAAATCACCTCCTGGCATCTGGTGGTTAGTGTATGAAGCTGTGAGACTCTGTTGGGACCAGTAAGTATTACACCCTCAGCCCCCTGCACTCCATATGATGATTCCAAATGGTTCCAACCACTCAATTCACCCCATTTTTTTACAAAAAATGTCTAATTAACCCCTCAGATTCCGCATATGCCATGGCCACCATGGATGAGTTTATACCATTGCCTTCTTCCAGAATACATGTACAAAATATTTACAAATACATAGTTGGTAATTATCTGATAGTATATGTAAAATAGGGACGCGGTGGCTCAGTGGGTTAGGACGCTGAGCTTGTCAATCAGAAGGTCAGCAGTTTGGCGGGTCGAATCCCGAGTACCGTGTAACAGAGTGAGTGTCTGTTACTCGTCCCAGCTTCTGCCAACCTAGCAGTTCGAAAGCATGTAAAAATGCAAGTAGAAAAATAGGGACCACTACGGTGGGAAGGTAACAGCGTTCCGTGCGCCTTTGGCGTCTAGTCATGCCGGCCACATGACCATGGAGACGTCCTCGGACAAGTGCTGGCTCTTCGGCTTTGAAACAGAGATGAGCACCGGCCCCTAGAGTCGGAAACGACTAGCACGCATGTGCGGGGGAACCTTTACCTTTACCTTATATGTAAAATATGTAACAAGGACCAGGTTTTCTATAAGTAATTGTCATTTCTGGCCATATGCCTGGAAGAATTATCCTTCAGCCAATGGTGGGATTCAAATAAGTGAACAACCGGTTCTCTGTGTGGATGCTGCTTCCGGAAGTCCATTCTTGACCTGGGCAACAAAAAACTAACTACTGGTTCTGCCAAAGTGGTGTGAACTGGCTGAATCTCACCACTGCCTTCAGCTATCTTTACTGTAACATGTACTAACATTTACTTAGCTAAATGACACCCCCTAATTTTGCTAGATTCTTTTATTTGTTTTTCACTTTTATTTCTAACTCAGAAGCTATCATTAAAATGAAGTGAAATGAAAATAGCATTATTTGATTCTACCAATGTCTCTGTGTACTAATGAAATATTTAGAAAGATTAAAAGAGACTATTGGAAATAAAGAGCTTAGAAGTATTTCCTGGGTGGGCAACCTTTTTTGTACTCAAGGCCTGCGCTTACTATTTCGAGGAGATCAAGACATGTAGAAGTCACATCCCATTAAGTGGAAAGATTTGAAAATATTTGGTTTTTGTTTGTTTTATTTGTAATTCAGTTGTGTCTGTTTTAGAATTTATAGCACTTTGTTTGGCTTTTTGCCACTACAGAATGGTGGAAAACTCTGTCTTCAGGTTTCAGGATCACATTTAAAGTTGGAGTAGGCTCACAGTAAGAACTTAAGACATACAGTAGGTAAATCATTAAATGCCAGTGCTGTGTGTGCCCTTGGGGAGAGGCTGGGGTGGGGGAACTTAAGTTATCACAGATGAGATTCTTAATAGTCAAGTATTGTATTTTAAGTTTGAACTAGATTTAGAGTAGATTTTGTGCTGTTTTAACTGCTTATGTTTTATTATTTTCTCATTACCGCCTTAAGTGCCCTATGAGCAGAAAAGTGGGATATAAAGTGTAAACAAAAGGAATAAAGCTACTGTAATTAAAAGAAAGCAGTTTTCAGAAATGGATCTGAGCAATGCACTAGAACAGTGGAAGCATAATACAGTAAGTTCACTACTTTGTAGACGTTATTTTGCCATCTGATAAATAAGAATGTTTTAATTATCAGACCCTGGGCAGATGATCCGAAAGGAAATGAAACTGGTTTTTACTATGATATTATCTGCTGGTTAAGTAAACTTCTTTAAAAGCTGATTTCTGTTTTAATTCATCAGTTACAGTTCTGCAGTGCATGGTCTATTGCCCTTTGCTATTATTTGAGATAAGTAGAAATCTCATTGTGCATCCTTGAATAACTATGGCAGTTAATTACAGGGCTAAAATTGATTCTCTGCTCCATTTTAGTCTCCATTTATTTGGTACTGCCATCCAAATGCAAGCGTTGCAAATTTGTCCATACTAAAACTCCTCTTCCTTACTTTGGAATATTGAAAAAAACAGGAAAGAACAGTAATTCAGAATGGTCCCCACTGGGCACTTTTAACCTGTTGAAGTACAGGAGTATGACGGTGTTGCAGTACTAATTCTATCTCTTGTTTAATTACTTGTTGCACTGATTAGCTCACATGGTGTAACAAGATGGTGGGGGTTGTTGTCACTGTGAGTTGGGGGGAGGCACGAAGGGAGGCTCAGCCAATCTCAATTTATACATGGTTGTACTTTGACAATAAAGGTTCATTCATTCGTTCATTCATTCATTCCTTAATGTCCATTTAAAAATCAACATTGTGACTCGATGCAGCCCTTATTACTGAATCATATGTATATATGTCAAGAATAGGAATAGTGTATACCACTAAGATAGACCTTTGAGTTGTTATTTTTCAGTAGTGGATACAGGAAAAAAAAAGATAAGGTCTCAGAGACTATGGCTTCTTCCTCCTTTCACCTTGAGAACTACGTAGTTTGTTTGGTTGTTTATTTTTAACCTGCCTTTATTATTTTTATAAATAACTAAAGGTGGCAATTTACCTAATATTCATTCCCCTTGCAGTTTCACCCACCATAAGAGAGGGGGGAGAGAGAGAGAGAGAGAGAGAGAGAGAGAGAGAGAGAGAGAGAGAGAGAGAGAGAGAGTGCCTGGTCTCCCTCCCACCCAACTTTTATGCCTAAAGACTAGAAGTCATAGTCTCCTGGCACCTTAACCACTAGACCAAACTGTTCTCACCTTCCTCTTAAGTTAATCATGGTATTGAGAAACTTAGTAGAAAATTAAATGAAAAAGTTCATGTGCATGACCAGAACTGAGACTGGTATGGTGAGATGTTGTAGTCTTACCTTCTTCTGTTCCCTTTAGAATGTTTAATTGTGGTTGGAATCATCAGTCTTTCCAAAGGAACGCTGTTCTTTTACAGTTTAACGGTCATTTTTCAGACAAACATGACCTATGTTCCCAGGGTCAGCACCATTATTTGTTTTCAGCATTGATTGAGTTGGACTGAACTGTGGGGATTGGGAGCTGATTTGGTGGAACTGATCATAAAATATCCAGTGAATAGTAAGTAAAGGAGCAGGTCAGATGTCCTAGGTAGGCCAATAGAGATTGGGAAGCCAGGTTTTAGAAGGCAAAAGCAAAAAGCAAAAAACTCACTTTTCATAAGTGTGACAAGAATGATTTTTTTTAAAAAACTGTGAAAAGGAACTTTGACACAGCATAAGGTATTACATAGTAAGAGCACAGTGACGTAGCGTGGACATGTGTCCGTGAACATGAGAAGAAAGGAATGAATGTTTTTAAAAATGCTGAGGTGCTGTTTTAATTTCAGTCTACAGTCCACTGAGATATGGGCATAAATCACCCAGGAATGGGAGCAAACTAATTCAGCTTCATTGAATTGGCAATAAAAAATTTTACATTTCATCAGCGCTCAAAAATCTCATCAAAATAGAGTTAAAGTACTTGGTTTAAAAACGGATTACAGAGAAGAGACATGCAGAATTTAGAATAAGGTTTCTGTGTGAAGGGAAAAATCTATGAGCAGAAAGAGAATTGATAATTGAGAAGAGGGGATTGGAAATAAACTTCGTAAGCTATGTAAGAATGTAATGATATATGGCTCAGCAAGATTTTTCACCAAGTCCAGGCATGATCCTTAAAAAGAGAGACTGTTTTTAAGAGCTAGACAGAAATGAAACGAACACAGAATAAGATAATCCTGGGCAATGGATTTTATTATCTTGTATCAGAACCAGTTCACCCCACTCCAGACCCTTTACTCCAGGGCTCTCCAAAATGGCAACTTTAAGACTTGTGGGCTTCAGTTCCCAGAATTCCCCAGCCACAAGTCTTAAAGTTGCCATGTTTGAGGACCCCTGCTTGTAGGCCCATCTGAGATTTTCTTATTTATATGCTTGGAATTTTCTTTTACTGGAACATTTACTAAAGATCCTTTTAGGCCATATGGCTCACATCCCCATTCACTTAATAAACAGAAGGAGAGAGCATAATGTATGCCATCCTGAACTTTATATATTAGAAAGCTGGAATATAAATCAAATAAATAAACAACCAAGCTTTAGTTAGCTAGAAGCCCCGTGTGTCTTGCTATAGCCAGAAGTTAGATTCTTTTAGAATAGATGCTAACCTTCTCCTTGATGGATCTAATCTTGGTGTGTAAGCGTTCTTCTTAAGATAAATGATCTTTGGTTTATGAAGTTTTTGTCCACTAATTAGAACTTAGGTTTGGTTTTCCCTTTTTTTCTGTATACCCAAACATGTAAATGTTAAGGATTATGTTCTCTTTAATTTAGGAGTCCAAATGACTAACTGATATTAATGTGGAAGATATTTTGTTTTTGTTACCAGGTGTAGTCTGTGAATTGGCTTGGCCTCGGAATGAATAAGAGGGCTGCTAAGTCATGGCTGCAAATATTTAGATGACTGTTAGAAGGTAGCAAAGAATTAAAGTTTCCTGTATTACTTTGCTGCCATCTAGCAGAGATTTAAATTTTGCAGCTAAGGTTTGGTGGTCTAGAGTTGTGGCTACTCTGTCACAATTCTTTCTCTACATCCCCCCCTTTCCAACCGAAAGAGAGACAGAGAAGAGAAAGAGAGAGAGGAGAGAGAAGGAAAGGAAGAAAAGAAGTGAGAATCCAATAGATCTGCAAAATTCAGCATACTGTCATGTTTTCTTTCTAAATCTTCAACAGCTTTGGGGCATTTTTCATTTGTATAAATTGAAATGTTAGTTCTTCAATATTTGGTGCTGTGAGCACCCCAACATTTAAAAGGCATGCCGATTTGGACAACCTAGAACAACTTTTTCATATAAAATTCCCAGAAGCTCCTATCATTGAATCCGATGGATGAGGATGAGGTGGGGGGGAAGGGCCGAGTGAGTGGTAACTGAGGAAGGGACATGGTTTGTTATCCATCTTTTAATAAGCCTAGTGGTTAGCCTTCTGCAGTCAGCACGTGGAAGACAAGAATTCTGAATAAAATGATCTCTTTGCCCAAACCTTTCCAAATAACTACTGTTGCTAACAGCTCAGTTTACATGTGTTTACGTGTTCTGTGATGATGCTGATTTAGATTTGGATATAATTATGAAATTCAGGAAATTAATTATATGCTTCTGGCTTGCTCTGTTTTGCTAGCGAGTAAGTTGTACTAATTTCTGGGCACAGATAGCATAGGTTAATAAACGCAGGTGTCTCCTTATTGCCTGTAACCATCACAGTACATTAATTGTAATTAGAATTGCAACAATCACATCTATATTATAACCTCATAAATGTGAACATTAGCATCTTTAAATTTTTTGGTATTCTGGGATAGCTATTTCGAGATAACATTAAATGTTCCATTACCATGGTATATTGGGAGAGCTTCTCCGACTTTTGTTAGGCTTCTTTCAGATGTCTGCAGAAGTGCAATCTTTTCTAATTCATTTACTGTAGGCTTCACGAGTAATAAATGGCTGTTAATGCAGTTTCCCCATTTATTTCAGTTCAATTACTTCTGGTGCAATTTTAAATAACCTTATCTAAAAATTGCAAGCATATCAAGCCTCCTGGCTCGAATATGACTAACATCTGCAGAATAAGAATAAAGTTGTTTCAAATTGAGACTTGGGTACAAAGTTTCTGCCGATAGATCTAATACTGTAGGAGTGGAATCTTCCAAACATCATTTAACCCATTTGGGTGCACTAGAAGAGGATTGCCCACAGCCCACAAATTAGTATGTGTTTTGCTGTCCCCTATATTTTATTGCACTTTAGGAGCCATAGCTTCTGGCACTTGTGCACTGTCCAATGAACCATTAAACCACTTAAATGCTTTCCTGCGTACATGGTTGCTTTACTTCTACTTGGAGACCCTCTTTGTATATTCAGACAATGAATGAATGATCTTTATATCAAAATGAAAGCTGTTGTTATGCGGCATATTTTTCTCCTTACATTCTGTTTGCAATTTGTGTGAATCTCCCCTTGTCCATACTTGGGAGAAATAGACTTTAGCACACATAGCCAGATTCCCTGCCTGCCGCCTTTTCCCAGTTCTCCCCATTGAACATGACTTGCTGTTGTATGCAATTAAAATGAAGCTTGTATTATGAGAGGCCCTATGCAACATAAGGGCTAAGAAACCAAACTCTGAATTAAGAAATCTTTGAGTTGAATCTTGTTTCTGCTGGCTTTAGGCAAGCCAATTCCATAGTCTCTCCCTGATCTACAAAACTGAAGATATTAATCCTGAGACCACTACAGGTGAATGGTGCTTGGAAAGTGCTTTGAACATGCGAGAGCATTAGGTAGTTGTGAAAGAATATATTTTCTTTATGAAAGCCAATTCATTTGTATGCCTCTTACTAGTAGTTAATCCCGGTGGCCTCCTTTAATGATAATTCCTTTGTCACAGAGGCAGAAAAATGTATTGGGCTGTCCATGCCAACTCACCCAACATTTTTTAGACGATTGTCATTTATAAAAATGCAATTGGATGTAAGTGTACTGCAAAAAGTAAGGGTCAGCCTGCAGCACTGATTTTTTTTCCCAAGCATATCACTGGCTTTTCAGGCATATCAGTTAGCTGTGATTGCTTACCCTGGTTGGCCCAGTGAAAGCAGGGCCTGGTGTGGTCTAAAATGTAGATGTGGGTGGGGACTGCTGGCCTACATTTAGGATACTGAATGAGAAGTAAAAGCATCCTTAATCCTTCAGCTAATGGGAGTGTTTGATGGGGGCCTTTGAAATGGGAGAAGGATGGCAGGGGTTAGGAGGAGAATGTATACCAGGATTTTAAGGGTAGACAGTGTTCTTCCTGGTGGTGATGGGCAGGAGGAGTTAGGCTGGCAGCATGTGCTTTTCAGGGGAGCTGCTCCACAGATGTGAGACCTTATTTATAAAGTTGGGCTCTAGGGATTGATGCTACTGTTCTAGCCTCCATGTTGTGAAGTACCTCCCTGTTTGAGCTCCTAGACGACCTAAGGAGTTCCCTAGGCATATAATCTTGAGAGGCTTCAACCTGTCTGCCATGGAGTTAAAAGCAATTCCTGAATTGGTTTGGAAGGTTATCGTGGTCAATAGTATCAGTATACCACTGAGGTAACCAGTTCTAAAGTTCTGCATGGGACTGCTCTTGAAAACCATCCATAACTGCAACTGGTCCACTTCATAGCATATAGCCGTCTTTTCTGGTTATTTCTGCTCATTCTACTAGGTTGCATAGGATGGGCATACTCCAGGTCCCCTCTTTGAGGCAAAGTTATCTAAAGGGACCCAAGAAATGTGTCTTCTCTGTTGTTGCACCTGCCCTTTGAAATGAGCTGCTCCCGGAGGTTCAGGTGGTCCTAACCTTATTAGCCTTTTCTAGAACTGTGTATAAACCCTTTTTCTCTCATTTATTGGCCCAGATGGCAATGAAGCCTATCCTATTGGGAAAGTCAGTGGTTGTTTTACTCTGGATTGGCCACCTCTCTCTCTGTATGCATTGTTGTGGTTTAGTAACTGTATTTAATTGATTTATGTCTCTCTGAGTCATAAATGATGAGTTGGGCAACATTATAAATTGCATCAATCAATCAATCAATCAATCTTTGTAAAATGGCCTTGCTTGGAAATGTGGCTGCTTACCTAAAAGCCAAGAAAGGTACTTTAGGATGGCAGAGAATTGAATGTTTTGTATCGGTCTGTAGCAGGCATAGTATCCATTTTGTGAAAGCAGTAATTACACACAACATTAATGTTTCCTTAGCCTGAAAGGTTGCTTAGCCCCGCTTTATCTGATTCAGTTCTTTTCTTTACTCTGTGGCCTGTAAAGGGACTCGTTTTTCTGCTGGGGCTGAAAAGGAGACCATGCTTAGAAGAACAAACGCATTATTCGCCACAACCAGCCTTTGCCTCCACAGATCATCATTACATAGTGGGCAGTGCCTAAGAAGAAATTGGATTAGAACTTCTCAGAATATAGTGATGGTCTGTGGAGGCAAAAGTTGGTTGTGGAGGTAGAAGTAATTGCTTAGAATTGCTAGAAAAGGAAGAGGATGGCATACATGGTTTTCCAGTAGGCATCTAAATGATAGGACCACAGAGCGTGGTTCCACAAGCATGAAAACCTGAAGAAAAGACAATAAGGAGAAGATTTGTTACTATTTTCAGGTACGGGATATCGGCCACGTTCCGTACTAGGAGGAAAGGTGGCAAATCAAGGGAGTGAGGTCAAATTAAGGGAACACTTCTGAAATGACAGAAAGGGAGGAAAGGCTAGACATAAAACTATTGCTTCTTGTCCTTTCACCTACTAAATATAGGTAGAGTCAAGAGTAACTTCCAATGGAAATGACGGGCTTGAGTTAGAAACATGGAAGTAAATTTCAGAGTAACTATTAATAGTGTAAGATTTTCAGAGAGTGTGCACATTATTAATTGTATAATATTTCTGATTTCTGAGTCTTGGAAGTAGCATTATGGGTTTTTTTCCTTGTTTCCCCCCCCCCAGTATCTCAGGTCTTTGATTCATATTGGCCTTAGATGTAGAATTACCTTGTTCCAGCAGCACGCTATTTTCAGTGTTTTCAGAGGAAGATTGATATAAAAATAAATAGATTTCTATATTACTGGAGTCTGGAGTGAAATAAATATCATTACCTGAAATAAGAAATGAATACCAGAAAGTTACCAGGTCAAATGATTATTATGCTGGCTGGCTGGCTTTCTCAGCAACCACATTATTTAGGCAGTTGTGGGATTTCATCATTCATCTTAGCTGTGAAGACACACAAGGCTACTATGCCTGACCTGTTCTGTCAGGTATATGCAGTGTTTCACATAGAAGTGTCTTAACTGCTTTTTGGTGCTCAGTAGTACAGGATCTGCTTGTAAGATGCTAAGGGCAGGGCAATGGGTTTCCCCCCCCCACTCTGTACTGTTTTCTATGCAGTTTATAGCTAGTAGAAATGGAGAGGATTACGGATTATTTTCAAATGTCTTTGAAAGTTGGGTGTGACTGGGGAAGTGTGAAAATGAAATTTTGTACAAATGCCCTGAGGAAATCCATAGAAAGAAATAAAAAAGTGTTCTGTTTTCAGATAGATAACAGGGTAGTGTTAGGTCAACACTATCCACAATTGCACCAGTTGGTTGGTACCACACAGCTATGAGTGTGTGTGTGTGTGTGTGAGGGAAATGCAAGTGAAGAATGAAACATGTGGGAAGGCATGTGTGAAAAAATATTTCAGGAGTGGCTCACTGGAAATGACTATTGAAAGTGTTTTCATGGGCTCCATGTTCATGTGTTGTTGTCACTTAAGATAATAGCTTATAACCTTTTGATACTATTATTTTGAATAATGAATGCAAATGCAGTGCGTCTAACACTGTACTGACCACCCAGAATAAAATTGCTGTTGACATACACATTTTCAATACTATTTGTGCCAAGAAGTGGATCCCAAATCATACAAAAGCAGGCTAAAAGATATTTAGTTATTCAAATCCAGCTAAACAATAATTAAGAGTATAATTTATTGAAATTGGACTAACATCCTACTGCTTCTCTAACTATTACATTGATTGGTTCCATTAGCTGATTGCTAAAATGGGAAAGAAAGAAAGCAAATGAGGTTTTCATGACATTACCTGTTTGTCCCTGTGTTATCTTCCCATATTTAGGAATTCCCATATTTAGGTTTCTTGAACAAAAGAAAGGAGAGGATTTGCATCCCCAAACATATGCAATGCCCTATGCTATTAAGTATCTTTCTAGAGGTTTTGCTGAACAGGTAGGATTATTGTCAGATTTTTTTTGTTAAGCATCCAAATAACATAGTAAACACAAATGTATGGAACGTTTAACATACAGAAATATCAACTGAAATGCTGTCCCAAAGATGCTTTTTAAAAGGCAGCTGGACTTTGAAAGTCCAGTTGCTTTTTGAAAAGCATCTTTCGGACAACCGTGGCCTGGATGATTGAGAATCTCCATAGACATTCAGCTGAAATGCTATTTTGCTGTAATATCAGACAGCTAAAATTGGGCCAGTTAGCGGAAATGAAGCGTTTGTTGTAAATGTAAGTGTATTGATTATGTCAGCCATCACAGAGATGACAAGTGATAACAATAACCAATTGTATGATAATGCAGCCAGGGTCGCTGCATTATTTTTTTTTCCAACACATGCAAAGCAACCAAGTAGCCCTTGTCAATAAAACTATCTGAATAGTTACAATATCATTTAGTCTCCTATCATATAAAGGGTTTTTAGAATCACTGGCCAGAAGACAAATCTCAATTTTATTATTGCATGTAACGGAGCGTGCATCTGCAGGAGCTGGGGAGGGGAAGTTCTGCCAACACAGAGTTTTCCCCAAGAGAGGAATTAAAGGACCACGCAGTCCTGAGCCAGACTTCAGAATCTCTCAGGATATGACGAGTCAGTTAGAACATTATAGCTTTAGTTTGGCAAGATTCTGTCTGTATAAGCAAGTAAAGGCTTGAACTGGATTGGATTTCACTGTGTCATCTCTGGGCTTGGGCCTGACATCAGTCTTGCCAAGCTAAAGCTATAACTTATATCTAAAGCTATAAATCTATAACTTATTGGTATTTTTTTAAATCCATACAGAGGGAGAGGTTATGTAGACCATTGATATGTGATAAAGCAATTCATCATAATTCTGGAAAGGGGAGTTTTGAAAAGAAAACTAATTCTTTGACTTTGTGGCTTATAATAGGAGGGTAGATTATTGGTAATATTTGGTGGAATATTATGTAGAAATTTGTATTACATACACTGCCTTAGAACTCATAGAGAAAAAAATTGTAGACCATTGATACGTGATAAAACAATCCATCATAATTCTGGAGAAGAGAGTTTTGAAGAGAAAATTATTTCTTAACATTATGGTTTATAGTAGGACAGTAGATTTTTAGTAATACTCTGGTGAAATATGTATAAAATTGTATTACATCCACTGCCTTTACAAACACAGCATCATTTAAGGCAAAGGATATTACAATTTTAATCTACTCTTGTAAGTAGGCAAGTAATATTGATCATTTGCACTTTATTTCCTATGCTATCTTTGCAAGCCCCTTTCTGCTCTTGATTTTGCCTGCAGTTCCTAATTAGTTTGTGTCAGACTTTTGTAATTTCCGTTTTTGTTCATCTGAGCTGTTAAAAATCGAGTTTGTGGAATGGTGGGTATACTTCTTCAGGAGGTATTAGGATGAATTTTGCTATCAGGCACTGTGCAAAGGAAGGCCTGTGGTGACCTTTGATGCATCCTGCACAACTTCAACTTTATATTGAAAGCAGCCTTGTAGCCACATATTGGGACTTATATGATGCCACCTGGGCAACAAAAGACTCTGGAGAGTTAGAGAACCCTGGAGGGATTGCTTTGCATGGTTATCAGACTGCTGAGCTTGGCAGATTGCATATTTTGCAGGGCCTTTGTAGATAATGAAAAGTGGTTAAACATACTTCACTTGGGAATGAAAAGGAGAAAGGAGAGAAATGGACAAATACTTAGATTACTTAGTTTGGAATATATTATGGGACAAACAACTCGACTATCTCTGATGGTTTAAAAGTTTTTCCTCATTATACTGTCACTTTGGGGATATAAATCAGTCTTAAAATAACTGTTATGATAAGCTAAATTGGGAAAAGCAGCTATGTATACCAGGCCATGGTTTAGTTTGGCGAATGCTTTGTAGGCTATATCTAGATTTAGCTATTTAGAAGGCATGCTTTTTACAGAGCAGGCCACCATCTGTTTTCTTTCCAATAATCTTTGAATTGACAGGAAACCCTGTACCATTTCAGACAAATGTCTGTCCAGTCTCTTCTTAAAAACTTCCAGTGTTGGAGCATTCACAGCTTCTGGAGGCAGGTTGTTCCACTGGTTAATTGTTCTAACTGTCAGGAAGTTTCTCCTTAGTTCTAGGTTGCTTCTCTCCTTGACTAGTTTCCATCCGTTGCTTCTTGTCCTGCCTTCAGGTGCTTTGGAGAATAGCTTGACTCCCTCTTCTTTGTGGCCACCCCTGAGATATTGGAACACTGCTATCATGTCCCCCCTCACCCTTCTCTTCGTTAAACTAGATATGCCCAATTCCAGCAACCATTCTTTATGTTTTCTTATTATGATAAGGGTGTATTATGTTGCAGACTAAATCCATGGCCTTCATTACTGAATGTAACTAACAGCTCAGCTTGCATTGTGTGATGGCTATGCTAAGAATCAATTTATGTATTTCTCAAGTCCTGTTTTAGGTATCCTGAATTATTACTTTTAATTACTAGGGTTACGTGAATCTCTTTTTCTGAATCCTCTGAAAGACAAAATGCATTTCTTGGCCTAAGTAAAGTAGTATATTCTGATTTAGTTCTATGGGCTAGAGATGTATAGAAGGGACAGGTAACAGATAACAGAGAAAGGTCAAAAAGGACAAGACATTGAAAATTGTAATTTGTTGAAAAATGCATCTTATGGCAAGGTTCTAATCTATAAACTGATCCAGACTCAAAAGCATATATAGATTATCTTTAGTGTTTGTATTCTAACAGTTCTTTACAGTAAGATTCCCTAGAGAGGTTAGTGAAGAAATTTTTTGGGGAAAAAGATTTTGTGCATATTAGATACAAATTTTCAACAGATCTTGAATATAATCTTAAGTTTTCAGATCAGTAAATAAATGAATAGCTAGGGAGAGCAAATCTAAAGCAATGGCTTTTAGTGGAAAGTAAAAAACACTTCCCCCCCCCCCCAGGCATTTCTTGTGTTTTTCTTCTGATTATTCCTCTTGCTTTAATTTCTCCTCTATTGAGGGGAAAAAGTACACATATCATATGATCTTCTGTAGAAAGCATTGTGTTATTTCAGTGCTGAAGATTCAGTACCCTGACCAATCAGTTGCTATACCCTAGCTGAATCTCCTTGACTCCTTCATATAGCAGTTAGACCTGCTGTGATGTTGTGGCCAAAGTGGAAAGTAAAAGAGAAATAATGTCAATTGTGATAAAGAAGGAAAAAACAGCAATGTGATGTTCAAAACCTCTAATTAAAATGGCTTATTTATCAATCTAAACTTTCCCCATAAATCTACTTTCATATCATAGTAACTATTATCTATCAGTTGGCATGAGATAAAATATGAGTAGAATATTTCACTGTATTGATATAATACAGAGAAAATTTAAATTATGACATAAATGCAACTTGTCATTTATATTGCGTAAAATGTTCTGTTTTAGATACTGCTTACATATTGCAACTAATTCATACATTGCAAGAAGACACAGTTGTTTTATCAAGCTGAATTGCATTGATTACAATTACTGTGGTTCACACAATAGAGTTATATGTGATCCATGGTTTACGAGGCTCCAAAGCTGATTCCTCAACGTGCTATATTATGGCTTAGTGTAATGCATAAATACAATCTGTAAATAGCCATTTGCTGCTCAGACAGAGACATCAAATAGAATTACTAGTGCAAATACTGAGCTATATTGAGTGTTCAATAGTACATATGTCAGACAATTCAAAAAAGCAATGTCAGAGGAAGCAACATGAGGACCCAGATTGTTGGGGGCAATAAGCTGACTTTGTAATAATGCCGCTTGGGGGGGCGAAAGCCCTAATAAGCAGGCATATACATAGAATGAAGGCTATTGCTAAGCACATTGGTTTGTGCTTAAATTGTAAGCCGCCCTGAGTCTTCGGAGAAGGGCGGGATATAAATGGGATTAAAAAAAATAAAAAATAAACATAGAGATATGTTGTGAGGTCAGTATTAAGAGAATTATTTCACATATATTCTTCACTTGAACCCAAATCCTTCTCTTTTTTTCAGTTACTTGACTTTAATTATGTATGCACACATTTCTATTAACAGTCGCCATTTGTATCAAACAAAATCATAAAAGGAAAGAAAGAGTTTTCCAAAGCACTTATCAAACACAATGTCGTGCAATACATATATTATAAATTGATGGAAATTTTAACTACAATTGTTAGAAAAATGAAAGGACAGGAAATCTGAACTGATTCTTATAGTTTCAGAAGCACAAGAACAGAACTTTGGTTTAAGATCCAGGTTGAGGTCTCATTAAAAAAAAAGATTACAGTGTGAAGCTAACAGTTTTTGGAAATAATATGTGCAGGTAAAATGTAGCAAAGCTGCAAAAATAGAAATTTGCTTTGTTTTTTTCTAACAGCCGTAAAAGAAATTTACTATTAATTGTCATTTAGGCATTGACCAGACACTGCTTCTGTAGAAGAAAGATCAAGCTATAAAACAAGGAATTCCCCAAAGGTGTAATGATGATACGCATCAGTCCAAGAAGGGGATTTGGTTTTCAACATGCAGATACACATTCTTATAAGAAAAAAAAACCCTCTCCTGGACAGAATATGAAAAAATAGATTATAGAACCTATTCTACTTTCTCCCCGCCCTGCCCCCCCATGCAAAAGTGGAAAATCATCTTCTGTAAACATATTCACATGGACATCAATTTGTTGTTTTCAGAATTCAGTGCCACCACTTTCAGTATGTACATGTTTTGTCTCTCTGGTGGATTCATTTTATCTCTGCTGCTCTGTGCTTTATGTACTATTCTTATTCTTATTCATTTCACTCAGTATATTTAAAATCTATTACTGGCTTTATTGGTAGCTGTCTTGAGCATTATTTTTTTAAAAAAAATTAATGCAAAGAAATACAAAGCTTTTAATAATAATTTCAAAAGGAAGAATAAACAATAATTAGATGTTTAGCAAACATGACATATCATATCAGAATGAAGTGACAATGCCACTCAACTTGTTACTTTGGCTTAATCTTCCTGTATAAGAGGATACGTTTTCTATCAGGAAATTAAGAACAACTGTATGAAGGGACAGGATTACTGATTGAGATAAACATAATCTGGGAATATTCATTTAATGTAAGTGAGTTAAAAGAACACCATGATCAGATAAGTTAAATTAAATACCAATCAATTGATGTTTGTGTCCTAGATATGAGCACACGAGTGATGATCATGTGGTTATGGGATGCTATGATGTCATAAATGTGACAATTATTTGCAACATTATTGTTTTAGCACTGTCACAATTTTGAATGGTTGCCCCACAAGCCAGTTGGTATGCATACACTATACGTACTTGATTTAATAGTAGTATTTCTGATAAAGGCCTTGAATTAGTGAATTCAAACCGATTACGAGAAAAGTCATGTGATGTGGCTGAAAATGCAATTTTATGCTACATCAACAGGGATATAATTAATATCTCCACTTTATTCGAAGTTAGTCATACCCAAACCTGGATACTGTAACCAGTTCTAAAAACCACTTTTGTAAAAGAGTTTCAGACAAATTCTTGAAAAATACAGAAACGAGCAACAAGGTAATGAGAATTCTAGAAACATAAATCCTGTGAAAAAGAGATTGAAGGTATTGTCAACATTTAGTCTTCAGAAGAGACAGAGAAAAGATATCATAGTACTCTTTGAATACTGAACAATGTCTCAAGGGAAAAGACGCTTCATCATTTATTATTCCAAAGTGAAAGATGCAAAATAACAGATTCAAAGCTCCAACTAAGTGTTATGAAAAAAAGAACATTCCTATCAGTACAAATAGTTCAACAGTGGCCTCTCTTTCTTTAGTTCTTTTTATGAGGTGGCTGGACTTCTACACAGAGCCTGGAATTAAACTCAAAGGTATAAATGGACTGTTCCAACAGTTTTAATTCTACAAGTTGATCCATTTCTTGCTGCCTTCCCTGTTAACTCAAAGGATTTCCATTGAAGCCTAAGTTGAAATTTGAATAAGGAATAATTATTCAGATTGTGATGCTTCTGACACGAATAAGCGAACAAATTATTCAGATTTCAGATGGATGTAGATGCTCTACAGAGTTTGAAAACAGATGCTACAGTGGATGATCAAAGGTAGCAAATACTATTTTCACTAGCCTTCAAAAATTTCTTGTAAAATGAGCTGCTTTTATAAGAAAATATATATTTTAGTCATTATCTCTTGAATGTTTCTTATATTTTTACCTAAACTTTGTAATTCCTAAAAATATTGTAATAAAATACCCTGCCATAATAATTGTGTTTGCATTGTGCCTATGTTGCCAGGTACTTTGGTGTGTTTTGCAAGCGCACATTTGTACAGAGTAAACCTTACATTATCTGCATAGATGACTTCATCTGAAATATTTCATGATTTCTTATTAGAATGCATCCAAATTTAATGAGAATTTGATTTCCAAACTACATTTTTATTCTAACATATTTTGTGAGCTAAATATAGAGAGTCTGCATCAGGCAGAATTTTGGAGCTGAAATAGCATCTGACACATTGCATAGCAACCATTCTTCAACTGTGGGTAGAAGTGGAATCAA
Source organism: Vipera berus (assembly GCF_964194415.1). Classification (NCBI taxonomy): domain Eukaryota; kingdom Metazoa; phylum Chordata; class Lepidosauria; order Squamata; family Viperidae; genus Vipera; species Vipera berus. Next base: position 204,093,745 of record NC_138202.1, on the reverse strand, counting down.
AAAATAGCCTGAACATAGCCAAGCTCTCCTATATTTTGGGGTTTGTGATGTCATGTATCCTAATATAATCTTAGCATTCATATAATGTTTTCTAATGTGTAAAATGTTTCACACAGGTTCATTGTAACAGTCCTTACCTCAGTCTTATAATTTAAGCCAGCGTGTGAATGTGTGTGTATTAATTAATTCCAGTTGGAAAATTAGATTGAAGTGAATGGATAGCCACCTACTCAAGTCATGGTAGAGCTGACATTTGAAACAGGACCTTTTGTTTCATAATTCAGTCATTCAGAGTTTAGTTTGGGCCAAAGGGAACATTTTGATTGGCTAGGGGAAGGGTGCAGTTCTGTCAGGCTTTCTGGAATGGAAAAAAAAATTGGCTGAAAAAGAGCCTGCAAAATCCAGGTTCAGCAAGAACTAAGATAGGGAGAAGCAGGTTTTTCAGGACCTTGGATAGAGACAATGGAGCAAGTTAGTCCTTCTGCTTTTTGAAGTTACTCTCTGCTTGCTAAAAAAAACCCAACAGTGTATCGTAATATTTGGAATTTTTATTTGGTATGCACTTGTATCTAAGTGCAATACAAGACCCCATCTCTCACCCTGGTTGACTACTTTGCTTAACTTAAACTTATTTTACACTTTTATCCCCTTCAGCAAATCATCTTGTTAGAATTAAGACTGACAAACACCTGCCACCTAACACCCCATTGTTGATAAGAAAGACACACACAAAAAAAAAACACAACCTGGTTTGTAGACATTGCAATCCCTGGAAGACAGTAGAATAAAAGAGAAAGAACTGGAAAAAGCATAACATATAAAACCCTGAAAATAGAAGTAGAATGCTAATAGCAAAAGAAAACAAATATAGTACCAATAGTGATAGGTGCCTTGGGTACAATCCCCAAACAACTGGAGTACCACGTGAACACCATCAACATTGACAAATTTGTCAGTTATTTTAAGAGTTAAAAAACATGGTTCCATAGCCTTGAGCGGAGAGCCCAGAGGAGCACAAAGCCATGGGGCTGGTTGGCACCCTGAGAGCCTTTCTTGTGCTCTTTTTAATGTTTAATTATCCTTGCTTCCTTCTAAATTCCAAATTTTCTGAATTTTTAATTTTTATATACCATCTCTACACTTTAATTTTTTTATTATAGATTGGCCAGAATCCTGCTCTGAGGGAAATGGGTGGTTCAAAAAGAAAGGAAGAAACTTGGAACAGCTTAAATCTTTGGTGTCACTTTGAACACCACCAAACAACATCTGCCTGTCCCAGGTCCTTGGAAAGGACTACTAGACAGATGGATAAAAATGCTATCTTCAGTCTAACTGAGTTGGTGGACTGTGTAACCAATCATAATAATTCATAATGGCATTGTTAGTGATAAAAGTAATACATCTTTTTATCATAACTGCTAATATATTCCATTCTTCGGACATGTTCTATCTAAAAGTACTTTTCAGTTCTTCAGGATCCCCAGTAGATTTTCTGGATAATAAAAAAATAGTTAATAATTTCTCAATACTTTTTGATAGAAAGACTGTCCATTTTTGCTTTTGCTTGACTTGGGGCTTTTCAGTGTGACATCATGTTAATTAACCAATGGAACGGTAGGGGAAGGAATGGCAGAACTTGGGGGCAGAGTTAAAAGAGATCAGCCTAGAATTCCTACATAGCTATGAGTGAGTTAAGTCCAAGCCTCCCTTGAATTCTACTGACCCTTATCTAACTCCTATTAGGTACTAACCATTACTTGAGAAAATTCCTATGCATGGGTATGAGTAGCAATAAATCAGTTTAATTTGATCTTCACATGTGGATCTTGTTAGGCATATGGTGATAGCCTACAATGTTGGGTTGAAAATATATTAACCATGATGTTATGTCTTTAAGATGTTAATTGGCCAATGGGTGTGTCAGTGTTCTCATGGCCATAAGAGGAAGCTAGGGATGTAGCTTCTCTCTCTCTGAATTCACTGCTCTCTACTATTACTATTTTTGCTCTGTTTTGCTGTACTGTTGGTTTACTACTGTGATAAACCTATACAACTGTGTATTGACCTCTGGACCGGTAAGAAGACTTTGTATTTGGATTGCTACTTGGACTGTTGCTATTGTGTATGACCTGGACTGTTTATTTTTGACCGTGCATTTTTGTTTTTACACCACCTCAAAAGTAAAGTACTTTTTGCTTTCACAACTCAGTGTACTCTTGTGGTTACTGTGTGACTCTTACTGCTCTCAGTACCCTTCCTTGTCTGTGCAACTCCTTGGTAGCACAAGGAGACCACTGCACAACAATTCCTTAACAGATCTGATGCTTTGCACTTGACAAGAAATTATTTTTAAAAAATGGAACCTAAAATTTTGAAGAGACACTTTAATTTGTGCATTTGTTGAGATTAAGTATATATTTTGACAATGATCAAGAATATGCTTATGTTTTATTTCTGTCTATACAGTATACAAACCATTTGTTAACCAAAGGTGGGTAGAAACCTCTAGTAATCACAGCCATACTGTGCTGTATTTTACAGTGCCTTCTAGCAAAATGCATTGCTACTTCTCTAATTCAAAGCCTGGAAGGAAACTGCATCTTAATAAGCAATTTGGTGAAATATTGATATTAACATGCTTGCTTGCATTGTTCTTTTGCAGCACTAAACTTCACTTAAGCAGCTCGAAACACTTTGGAAATGAGTGAACACTCTAAAACAGGGATCTAATGGCACATACATTCTTTAAACTTTAGTGGCATTTGCATTCTGTTAGTCTGCATAATCAGATTTTATTGGAAAATCACTAGTCCACAGTATAGTGCAATTTAGACTGAAGTGGCTCTCGGTCAAATTATTTATCTATGCAGCTCTTCATATGTGTGCTCAGAATTTAGAAAGGTTTTAGTTTAGTGATTATACACCGTGAGGAGCTTTTTTTCACCAAAGTTCCTGAATGATACATTCTGTAGGACTATGTAATATTTTCTGGAATACAGTGATGGCGAACCTTTTAGAGACCGAATGCCCAAACTGCAACCCAAAACCCACTTATGTATCATTGGGTGCTGGGTGGGCATGGTCCTTTGGTGGGTGTGGCCCTTTGGATGGGAGTGGCCCATTGGGTGGGCATGGCTGCAGTGGTAACGGCAGACTGGGTGGGACTAAAAAGTTCAATCAATCAATTCCAACTTTGCGAGATCTTTTTTTTCCCACGAGAAGTTGAAATTGATTGATTGAACCTTTTTTTTCCTTGCACACGGCAGTGGAGACCTAAAGCTAAAAGGTTTTATAAAACCAAGCTGAAGGCCTAGGACTGGGGTGACGTGCGCGTGCCCACAAGAGGGCTCTGCGTGCCACCTTTGGCACCCGTGCCATAGGTTCGCCACCATGGCAGGATACTGATACTCCGCTATCTCTTACTCCAATTGCTTGGGTTCAGTATTTTCTCATAGAGGAAGTCAATGAATAAAGAAAAATATTTCTCAGAATCCTCTGCAATGCTCAGTAGGTCCTCAGGAAAGAAGTTGATCTAGAAGCACCAACCATTTAAAAACTGCTCTTTCAGATAACCTCCAGACATTTCAGAAAATTGCTTTAACTTCTCACCTGGACGATCAACTTTGGGTATTCATGTATATGACTTAATCCTCCCTTGTGGGAAAAGCATCTAAGATACTATAGGAAATATGTGCAAAATAACAACCTTATGTCTTCATCGGAGAAGAATCCAAAATAGTGCTAAATGTTCAAGAGAGCTCCATATAATCTTATATATAGTTCATGAACTCTTGAAATCCACAATAGTAGAAAAACAAAATAATAATTCTAGGAAGTGTAAATCAGGCCATTTGGCTTAAACATGAACCCCAATCATGGCCATCCCATCCCAACTTTCAAGATTAGAAATTGGCTTTAGTGGATATGTAAGATGAGGACATCAAATGTACTCTGGCCTTTGATTGCTTCAGCTGCCAGGGTTCCAGTCCTGACTTTGTGTACTTAATGCTGAGCTAATATTCCTGAAATTCTCACACAAAGCTAGCTGCCTTTGCATAATATACATTCTTTTGCCTTATCTGTCTTCATCAAGCAATGGTCTGTTTAATCGCATATAAAGCCACACTCAGTCTCTGTAGCACGGAGACGGCATTGGTCGCTCTGGTGAATGATCTCTGGAGGGCCCGGGACAGGGGACATTCCTCTGTCCTAGTCCTATTAGACCTCTCAGCGGCGTTCGATACCATCGACCATGGTATCCTGCTGCGGCGTCTCAGAGGATTGGGAGTGGGAGGCACGGTTTTGCAGTGGTTCTCCTCCTATCTCCTGGGATGCTCGCAGTCGGTGTTGGCAGGGGGGCAGAGGTCGACCTCGAGGTCTCTCGTTTGTGGAGTTCCTCAGGGGTCGGTCCTCTCGCCTCTCCTGTTCAACATCTACATGAAACCGCTGGGTGAGATCATTCGTGGTTTTGGAGTTGGGTATCATCAGTATGCCGATGATACCCAGCTTTTCATTTCGACCCCAAACCACCCCAGTGATGCCCTCGACGTGATGTCCCATTGCCTGGAGGCGGTTTGGGTCTGGATGGGGAGGAACAGACTTCAACTCAACCCCGACAAGACTGAGTGGCTGTGCATACTGGCATCCCGGGATATTCAGAACATTCCATCTCTTTCCATGGGGGGTGAACTATTACCCCCCGTAGATAGGGCTCGCAACTTGGGAGTCCTTCTAGATTCACGGCTCACTTTGGAAGACCATATAGTAGCTGTGACTAGGGGGGCCTTCGCCCAGGTTCGCCTGGTGCGCCAGTTGCGGCCCTATCTAGACCAGGATGCTTTATGTACGGTCACTCACGCGCTCGTGACCTCTCGTCTGGACTACTGCAACGCTCTCTACATGGGGCTGCCCTTGAGGACCACTCGGAGGCTCCAACTGGTACAGAATGCAGCCGCGAGAGTTGTGTTGGGAGTCTCCCGATACTCCCATGTCACACCTCTGCTCCGTGAGCTGCATTGGTTACCAGTTGTCTTCCGGGTGAGATTCAAGGTACTGGTAATGGTGTTTATAAGGTACTCCGGACCCTACATTACCAGTTGTCTTCCGGGTGAGATTCAAGGTACTGATAATGGTGTTTAAGGTACTCCGGACCCTACATGGCATGGGTCCGGAGTACCTTAGGGAGCACCTGCTGCCAGCATCAACTTCCCTCCGCCCTGTGCGTTCCCACAGAGAGGGCCTCCTCAGGGTGCCACCGATCAGAGAATGTCGATTGGTGGCCCCCAGGGGGAGGTCCTTCTCTGTGGGCGCCCCGGAGCTATGGAATCGGCTGCCGGTTGAGCTCCGGATGGCGCCTGACCTTCGCTCCTTCCGTCGCGATCTGAAGACACTCTTATTTGAACAAGCCGGCCTGGCCTGATGGGGGATGGGTTGGGTTTTATGGTCATTTTTAATATTTGTATTTACTGTTTTTAGTTGGGCATATGTTTAATTTTCTTTTAACTTTTGTATTTTTGTATTTTTTATATATTTGCCCTGTTCACCGCCCTGAGTCCTTCGGGAGAAGGGCGGTATATAAATTAAATTAAATTAAATTAAATTAAATTAAATTAAATTAAACTACTGTTATCTTTCAATTTGAGTAAACTCAGTTGTACACAAACACTGCAGAAATAGTATTAATTCTCTCAAGAGTGATAAAGTTTGGCTGCTAGATTATGAATTTATTACTTTTGCTTGAGAACAGCGCTCAGAATGGTAATTTTGCTCAGTTCTTCCTTCAAATGTATATTATAAAAGACAGATTTTGGAAAGAGAAAAAGACAGGAATTTTAAATTACAGTATAGCTTAGAGTTGTGGTGCTAAGAAATGGTTGTGTAGTTAGCTCCATTAATTATGGAATGAGTAATATGTGCATTTGAATCTGATAGCAGTACAGAGTATTCAGAGAATTAATGATAGAAATGAATAGTTTTCCACCAAAAATCTGTGTGATTATTTCATATACGTATTCCCAAATTTACATATCCTTTGAAGAGCTGATATATTTAGTTTGCAGCACTGATCTATTTAGAAGGTTGGAGACAGTTTTGAAAGAAAATTCAGTAAGGGACTATCAAAAAAGCCCATAAAACATCAGCTTCAATTGAGATTACAGAAAACGGAAGCTCTCAAACATCCATTATCTTTTGTTGGTGTTTCTTTCTTCTCCCATAAGTGAACCGATGAATTCATTTATATTTTACCAATTTTGCAAGCTCCTTTATTCATTTGTTCAATGGACTGTCCCTGGCATCCCAATAGAGAAGCTTTAATGATGTGCCTATATAACAATAAATCAAACAGCAAAAAATTTTTTGATAACTTTTAAATGATGCTATAGTGATACTCTTTGCAATATGTTTCCTAGTTGCCTAGAAACTTGCCCCTTACTAGTTCTTTACATTGTTTTTTTTTTGCTTGAGTTTGGTAAAATATGCAACACTTTAAGTAATCTTTTATGTATATAAAGAATAACTTGGGCAATCATTTAATCTCTTTTTAATGTTTGTATTTAGTATTTTATTCTGCCCTGTGAACCGCCCTGAGTCCTCAGGGAGAAGGGCGGTATATAAATATTATTAAATTAAATTAAATTAAACTTGAGGTGATAAAAAGTTAAGAGTGCTCTGAATAGGTCCTCTTAAACATTGGGGGGGGGGGTTTGTCCGTGGAGATTCTCAGTCGTCCAGGTTCCAAAGGTGCTTTTTCAAGAGGCAACTTGACTTTCTTTTTTATCTTTGAAGACGTTTCGCTTCTCATCCAAGAAGCTTCTTCAGTTCGGACTGGATGGTGGGGAATGGAAGGATCGAAGAAGGCTCCACACCCATTTGTACTGCTCAGGTGATCCTGATGACATAGATAAGCCTCCAGATGGCATCAACCACTCTCTAAAAGAATGCAAATGACCAGCCTGTCTGCAAGGAGTATAAATCCTTCCATTCCCCATCTTCCAGTCAGAGCTGAAGAAGCTTCTTGGATGAGAAGCGAAGCGTCTTCAGAGAGAAAAAAAGAAAGTCCAGTTGCCTCTTGAAAAAGCACCTTTGAGATTGGGTGCTTTTGAACTTACACATTTTTCTTTTATTTATTGATCTGTTGCATTGTATCCTGCTTTTGTCCTCATAGAAAATTCCATAGGGGGGTGGGGTGGAAGAGGGAGGAGAGAACAGCATTCAAAAGCCTTTCTAATCCTTCCCCCAACTAAAGGAATTTGGACGGTCCTTTTAATATGCTTTCCAGTCTGGCGGTGTTGCTTAATGCCAGATAAAATGCCTCTCATCAATGATTGACTGTAGATGAAGATACCAATTTGGTATCTTAGTGGCCAACCTTTTAGTAGTAATAGGACAGGATGGAGGGTTGGAATGGTTGTGGTTGCTGCCTTTTGTAACGTGTCAATTGTGAGGTTGTCTTAAAAGAACCTGTAGGGCTTCTGGAGGTGAGTAAAATAAAACGTCTGCTATTGCTATCAAATGCATTTATTTGTCATGTACGGGCTTCAGTAATGAACCACAGCAGGGAACATGAAATTTAACAGAGTTGCTTTGAACCACAAGATGGGCAGCAAATAAGTTTCATAACAACAGAGATGTGAAACCTTGCATCAGGTGAGAAAAATAAAGGAATTGCTCAGGTATAACAGAAGGCAGACCTGGGATTATGAAAGGGAACTGGGTGTTCTAGTAGATCAGTTGTTAATAATATTTTGGCATATATTAACAGGAGCACATAATTCAGATTGTGGAAAGTAATGATAGAAATATAATGGCCATCCGTAATGCCCGTGGTGGTGAACCTATGGCACGTGTGCCACAGGTGGCACGCACAGCCCTCTCTGTGGACACACGCCCCGTCGCCCCAGTCCTAGGCCTTCAGCTGGTTTTACAAAACCTTTTCGCTTTAGGCCTCAGCCGCCGTGTGCAAAAAAAAAAGGTTCAATCAATCAATCAACTTCTCGCGGGGAAAAAAAGATCTCGTAAAGTTGGAATTGATTGATTGAACTTTTTAGTCCCACCCAGTCTGCCGTTACCACTGCAGCCATGCCCACCCAATGGGCCACGCCCACCCAATGGGACACACCTGGCACCCAACCATACATAAGTGGCTTTTGGGTTCCAGTTTGGGTACTCGGTCTCTAAAAGGTTCGCTGTCACTGCCTAATGTTAATCAGTGGCAGTTTGGGTTTAAGATGCTGTTTGGTGTTTTTGGAGTCATAATAATCTGATATACCACTTGGTTAGCCCGCATATGAGTTTGAGAATGGATTAAAAGCATTACAGATGGGAGCCTCTATTTCTGAAAGCCATACGATGTATTATGGAGATGATGAACTTTTTTTTTTATTAAAAAGTTTTAAAGTACATTTTATCTTTAACAATCCCCCCTCCCCCCACCCCTACCTATCCCTCCCTGCCCCTCCCCCCCATTTCCCCCTCCCCCCCGACTTCCCAGAGCTAAGTACAAGGTATAAAAACGAAAAACAATCATAAACATCCATATACTACCAACAATAAATTCTTAAATCTATCACTCTCTAGCTCATATAAAATAACTACAAGCAATATTAATATTACATATAAAAAGAAAGAAAAAAGAAAAAAGAAAGGAAGACTTATTCAAATGCTAAATGAAACTTTTTAGTCCCATATTTGTTCTGGATATAATCAATCCATTTTTTCCACTCCATAATATAACGTTCTTGCGAATGATCTTTCAAATAAGCCGAGATCTTTGCCATTTCCGCCAGGTCAGAAACCTTTAGAGTCCATTCTTCTATAGTCGGCAGTTCCTCCTTCTTCCAATATTGACCTATTAAAAGTCTTGCTGCTGTAATTAAATTCAACATCAACTTAGTGTCCACAACAGTAGCATCTGTAATTATACCCAACAAAAACAATTGCGGACAAAACTTTATCCTTTGCTTGAAGATCTTCTGCATATTCCACCAAATTTTTATCCAAAAAGCCTTAACCTTTTTGCAGGTCCACCATATGTGAAAATACGTTGCATCTTCGCCACCTGGAGATGATGAACTTTGATATGAAATGATTATCATGTAGAGACTGAAAACTTGAATGTTTAAGAGAACAGGCAAACTATGTTTAAAAAACAGTGTTCAAGAGAACATGAGAAAATGTTTTATTCTTCTATGACCAATCTCTTGGCAGAGAAGGGCTAAAAAGGGCTAAAAAGCCTTTATGTCAATGCTGCAAACATTGACATGTTTTTGCACTGACAATGTAAGAGACAGCCTTTTGTTTAAACTGCTTCACTTTGAATCTTGCAGTGAGGGAATTTTTCTATTTTGAGAACATAAGAAGCCTGCATACAGAATGGGAGGAGAGACCTCATATGTGAAACTAATTGGATAATGTGATTTATGACGTGTAAATAAGGGTGGGGATTGTGTGTGTGTTACAATGGGTTTGGGTGGAGGAGATTTCAGATTCTGGCATCCCTCCACGAGTGTCGATGTTTCGTTTTATGATTAAGACTTTTTAAATAAGCAATGATTGCATTTTGTTTGATTTGTCTCATTCATCAGAACCATGACACTTTAATTGTGTTCCTCCAAATGAGATCACTATCCTTTATGAAGTCAGAATCCCAATGGCACACAGTTCCGGCCCTCTGACCACTCAGCTCCACATGCCGTGTTTCCACATGTCTACATGTAACTGTTGTTGACTACCTGGGTTCCATGGAGGGGATTGAAAATGTGGGATGTATATTGGGTTGGTTTTCAGTAGGCCCAGTTTTCAAGGATGCAGAGTGTGTGGTTTTTGCTTGCATGGAACAAAAAGTAGCTGTGTTTTCTTAACTGCTTCCATAGCTTTTGATCTATAGATGAATGGATCTTTGCTAAAACACAAATTGTTGATACAAAATAATTTACAAGTGTTACGATGTGGGTGCAAGAGAATCTTGTATGTGGCTCTTCTATGTTGGATTCTTGAGTTTTGATTGATAGATTGAAGGTTAATTCAAACTACCCTTTAGATCAGGGGTCCCCAACTCCCGGTCATGCCTATTTGGAATAGGGCTATGTGAGAGACAGGTAATACTGAAGGACATTAGTTAACCTCTTTTTTTTTAATTGAAAAGTTTTAAAATACATTTTATCCTTAACAATCCCCCCTCCCCCTCCCCTACCTATCCCTCCCTACCCCTCCCCCCCTTTCCCCCCTCCCCCCCCGACTTCCCAGAGCTAAGTACAGGGTATAAAAACAAAAAAAAACAATCATAAACATCCATTTGCTACCAATAATAAATTCTTAAATCTATCACTCTCTAGCTCATATAAGATAACTACAAGCAATACTAATATTTCATATAGAAAAAAAAGAAAATAGAAAGGAAGACTTATTCAAATGCTAAATGAAACTTTTTAGTCCCATATTTGTTCTGGATATATTCAATCCATTTTTTCCACTCCATAATATAACGTTCTTGCGAGTGATCTTTCAAATAAGCCGAGATCTTTGCCATTTCTGCCAGGTCAGAAACCTTTAAGGTCCATTCTTCTATAGTCGGCAGTTCCTCCTTCTTCCAATATTGACCTATAATCTGTATTTAAAAGTGATATCGGTCTATAGTTTTTTACTTGAGTAGCATCTTGATCTTCCTTCGGAATCAAAGAGATAAAAGCAGTTCTCCAAGATGGAGGCACCTTTCCCCCTCTCTGAATTGTCTGAAACAGTTCCTTTAGCGGCTTTATCAACTCCATTTGTAAATTTTTGTAGTAAACCGCAGTCAAACCATCCGTACCTGGCGCCTTATCCATCTTCAATTCCTTAATTGCTATAAAAATTTCTTCTTCTGTTATCAATTGATTAATCTCCTCTTTTTGTGCTTGCGTAAGAACCGGGATGCTAGCATTCTCCAAATATACATCAATGTCTTTTTCATTAATCTTCTCCTTAGCATATAATTTAGAATAAAAATCCACAAAGGCTTCCTTAATAAGATCCTGTTGAAACACAACCTTTCCCTTATGTTCAATTTTATCTATATTAAAAGCCCTTTGCTTTTTCCTTAGTCTGTAAGCTAGCCATCTACCTGGCTTGTTAGCATTGCAAAAAGTATTATGCCTGGCAAACCGCAAGTTGGTTGCCACTTGATCAGCCATCAATTTATCAAATTGTCCTCTTAATAGCTTAATAACCTCCTTAATCTTCACATCCAATGGGTTCAAAATTAAGGCCTTTTCATTTTCCCTAATTTCATTCTCCAATTCTTTCCTTCTGGCTTCCAAAGTACGTCTGTATTTATTATTCATATATATCAACACCCCTCTCATGTAGGCCTTGCTAGCATCCCAAACCATGTCCATAGAGGTACCCTTATTCATATTAATTTCAAAAAAATCCTTCATCCGCTGTTTACATTCTTCCACATTTCTCTGATTTCTAAACAAATTCTCATTTACGCGCCACGAGCGCCTATCCCTATTGTCCTTATTAATCTCTAACCAAACTGGACTATGGTCCGAAATAGTTCTTGCACAGATCTTTACCTTCTTAATCCTAGAAAAAAAATCATTAGTCAGCAAAATAAAATCAATCCTGGAAAAAGATTGATGTCTGTCAGAAAAAAAAGTATAATCCTTTTCATATAAGTGAGTGTCACGCCAGATATCTCGCAGTTCCAAATCATCCTTCATTTCAAAAAAGGATTTAGGCAATCTGGCATGACTCGGAACACGCTTAAAAGAACCAGCCTTATCCATCTGTGCATCCAAAACACCATTCCAGTCCCCCATAAAAATAAACGATTTGTAATCCAATTGAGTAAGCTTTGTATGAAGTGAACTAAAAAAATCAGCTTGTTGTTGATTAGGAGCATACAGTCCAACTAGAAGCGTTTTTTACCTTCTAACAACAAATCTATCATAATATATCTTCCTTGCTTATCTGCTTCGATTAATTCCGCTGTTAGAGTACTTTTAACGTAGACAACCACTCCATTTTTCTTATTCATCGCAGAAGCAACAAATTGCGTGCCCAACCTTGAGTTCGATAAATACTTTTGGTCCATAACCCTAATATGCGTTTCTTGCAAACATATAACATCAATCTTAAATTGTTTTAAATATTGAAAAACTTTCTTTCTCTTCTGTGGTGAGTTTAATCCATTAACATTCCAAGTTAGAAATTTAGTCACCATGCGTGGCGCCCCGAAGCTTTTGGAGCACGTCTTCAATAGCCCCTATATTTTCTTTGGGCCGCGCTCCTCCCACAGCTTCACTATAAGTACGCTTTGAAAGTTCCATAAACTTCTGCTGGTCTTGCTCTTGTACTTGTCTTGCTCGTTTTAAAGCGGCACGCGTCAACCTCTGCTCTCCAGCAGCAGCCGATGAAGCTATAATTTGATCCCCTCCAGCACCATTCTCCTCTTTCTGTCCACCTTCAGCCTCTTGAGGTTTCCTCTCTCCAGATCCCTTTGCAGCTTCCAAGAGTGATAGAGGGGTTGCTTTTAAAACATTGCTGTAGAAGTCACGCGCCTGAGTCACAGTAACCAGACGATATCTTTTACCTTCGTGCATCACCACCAATCCGACTGGAATCTCCCATCTGAACTAAATATCACGTTGCTTAAGTTCCTGTACAAGAAATGCAAAATCTTTCCTTCTCCTTAAAATCTTTGGAGGAATCTCTTTTAGAACCAGAACTTCTTGCTCAGCAACCACAACTTTAGTATCATAAGCAGCTTGAATAACTTCATCTCTAGTTGCTCTCTTTGTAAAATAGACCACCACATCTCTAGGTAGCTTCCTCTGCCTTGCAATCCATGAATTAACACGAAAAACTTTATCCATACATCCCTCTATCTCAGATGCTGGCTGGCCCAATACTGCTTCCAGAGCCTCAGAAATCAGCTGCTTTAAGTCTTCTTTAGGATTCTCTTTTAAGCCCCTGATTCTAATAGCATACTGCATCTGATGGAACTGGACAAGACTCAATTCTCCGTCCATTTTATCCCTTAAATTTTCATTCTCCAGTACCTTTACTTCTAATATAGAGTTCTTTTGACTAAGATCCTCCACTTTTTCGTCCAAACGTTGCACACATTCAGCCACGCTTTCCACTGTAGACAAAATGTCTACCCTCATTGCACTAAACTTCTCTTCCATCCTCTCCTCCATTACGTTAAACTTCTCTTCCATCCTCTCCTCCAATTTCTCCAATTTCTCCTCCAACTTTGCCATCTTATCACCCAGCATTTCTGACATTACCTGGGATTGCTTTGCAAAGGCATATTGTAAGTCCTTAAGCGTCAATGCCACAGGAGGTGCAGGAGGAAGCAAAGCTTGCAACGATGTCTGTTGCACCGGGGAAGTTCCCACACTCCGAAGAACTTTAGAGGAAGATTTAGCCGCCATCTTTCCTCACTTTCACTTGTTGCGCACTTTCACTTTAAGTTTATAAAGTCCATTGAACTAGGGAGTAAGAATAAAAGTCCTCTTCACCTTAACCTCCTGTACCGCTCTGCCTGCTCCTTTTTACTCCAAAGTCTTTCCTTCTGGCAGGGGTGGTCGCAAACGCCTGGCTCTGCTCCAAAAATCCCGGAACAGAGACGCTAAGCAGCTCGGAGCAACCCAGGCTACGGGGGAGCTCAATCCTTCAGCCGCCCAAGCTTTCAGCTCAGGCGGCCCCGGAGAACTCAACCCCTACCTGGGGCCTCACCCCCTCCTCTTCTCCCGAGGAGGGGGCTTCAATTCCACCTAAACAGCTGATCGGCGCTGTTTTAGGTGGAAAAAACTCAGCTGCGAAGCGGACAGCCCGAAACGGCTATCTTCGGCGCCGCGCCGCCACCGGAAGTCCGACATTAGTTAACCTCTTAGTTTTATTCAGATTACTCTAATAATAATTTTACACTGGCATAATATGAACCAAGGGATGCGGTGGCTAGTGGGTTAGGACGCTGAGCTTGTCGATCAGAAGGTCGGCAGTTTGGCGGGTCGAATCCCAAGTGCCGCGTAACAGAGTGAGCGCCTGTTACTCGTCCCAGCTTCTGCCAACCTAGCAGTTCGAAAGCACGTAAAAAATGCAAGTAGAAAAATAGGGACCACTACAGTGGGAAGGTAACAGTGTTCTGTGCGCCTTTGGCATCTAGTCATGCTGGCCACATGACCACGGAGACGTCCTCGGACAAGCGCTGGCTCTTCGGCTTTGAAACGGAGATGAGCACCGACCCCTAGAGTCGGAAACGACTAGCATGCATGTGCAGGGGAACCTTTACCTTTTTTAATATGAACAATGGATTATGGCTGCACATGGTTACAATATTGGGGCTCATTTTTTAAAAAAATGGAAATAGACTTACACCTAAAATGAATATAACCTTGATTATTTTCTGGTTTCCTGGGATACTTTTTCTGTGTTTGAGTATTCATCTCATTTCAGGTGAATGGTGCCACGGGCTTTTGCTAATGACTTACAGAAGGTTGTTGGTTCCATTTTGTCTACATGACATTGGTCATCTACATTAAACTGTTATATGAGCTGTAGGAGTATTCAGCATTATAGATGAACAATATGGTTCCTGGCAAATGACAAAAATAATGGGACACTTACTTTGGGAATTGCAGTTCTGTTTCCTAATTTGCTATGATGTTCTTCTGTGGAATCAGTGTGATAGAAACACATAAAAGTTTTTAATTGGTTAACTCCCTTCCCTCCTCCTTCTCCTGTTTGAATAAAAGGAATATATTGATTGGTTTGAGATTTTTTTCCCCATTTAAGTATATTCATTTTTTATTATGTTAATAGTAGCTAACCAGCTACTAATAAGAGATAATAATATATCTAATTAATATAAGTTACTCAGCGCTCTACCTATTCTAATATTATTGCTTATTATATAGTCTTGCTCAAGATCCCTATGCATTTGTCATTTCTTTTCTCAGTTCCCTGTTCAGTTCAAAGATATAATGACAATTTCACTCTGCTCGTAGGATTTGCACAAGCGGTTAAGATAAAATGTTGTTTACATGTTTGTGTTTTCTGAAACCAACCAATTACTAAAAAATGATTTTGCCCTGATGCAGTTGTAGTGTGGTGCACAACTTTGATAGATTAGTTCCACAGATAGGTAGAATATTCATAACGACTGTCTTTTTGCAGCTCAAAAGCTTCACTGCCACAAATATAATATAATATATTTTAAATGCAATGCTAAATGTGCACCATGTTGCAGCTGTGTGTAGCATAGCAGTGGAAGAGGTAGCCATTTTACACACACTCTTCTCATCTCTACTCTCTATAGTTTTTAAAGAGAAAAAGCTGCTTAATATTTCAACTATCCCAAATTCCTCCCGTTGCAGCCTGTTCCTGTTCCTTTTTATTTAGAAGAAATTCAGATCCATAATTTAAATGGAAATCCGGATTTATTCCTTTCTGGTTATAGAGGAAGGTCAAGTACCCCCAGTACTTCCTAGTTATATATTGTCCCTTTGCTTTGTTGCAGAGATAAATTGGTTGTCAGGGTTACTTTACATGTAGCTGCAATCCGAAATAATTGAAATGGGCTTCAGTGAGCAGTTCGGTAAATGAGAAAATGTAGCAAAATGTATTGATGCTGGAACCAAAGGATTGACCCCTATTTACTAATTTTTTATTTACTTATTAATCAGATTTATATTCTGCCCATCTGACTGTCTAAGTGACTCAATATCTAAAATAAATTCTGCAGGGCCGAGATAGAGCATCTCATAAGAAAATTAGTCTGGTTTATGAGTAATTTTATCACTTCCCATGTAACTATTTCTCCCCAAACATTACTTCTTCTACATTTTGTAGTAATAATTTAGTCAGTAATAACCAATTATATGTCAGATAAACTAATAGGCTTCAATTGCTTTTCTCTTGAGCTAAGAAAAGATGCCTTGTATCTGATGAATTGTGCTGTCACATACTTGGTCTCTTGTTACTCTTTGGATGATTAGTAATTATGTCAATCTGTAATTTAAGCAAGTATAAATGTCACAATTAAATTGTAAGAAAAGACCTCAGAATTTAGCGGGAGTTTAAAATATGCACCACAGTTGACGTGAGCTTACAGATTTATTTGTTGTGTTGTTAATACAAGGATTAAAAAGAAATCCAGTACATTGAACAGGTATCTCGTGCCAATTAAAAGAGATAACACAAAAGGATCACCCTTTGTGGCCTAATCTGGCAAATGTTGCCAAACAGGGATGTCATTTTATGGCTGGGTATTAAGTTTGTATAGGATGATATTGATTTGCTTTTGTTTCTGTATTTTTTAAAAAAACATAAGAATTGTCGAACATTGCGAGGGGACCTGTTGATGGACTACGATGACCACAAATGTGAGCACTCTTAAATGGGAATAAATGGGTATATGTGCCTATTAAATTAAATTAAATTAAATTACCCAATTTAAAACAACTTTGGGTGACATTCTATCTTAAAAAGAAAAAAAACCCCACAATTGTCAAAAAGGTAAAATGCCACAAAAAGACCCCTACCCCTTTACAAGTATACTGTTGAGGTTAGTATATAGGTTAGGGCAGGGATAGGCAACTTTGGCTCTTTTATGACTCATGGACTTCAACTCCCAGAATTCCTGAGCCAGCTGGCTCAGGAATTCTGGGAGTTGAAGTCCATGAGTCATAAAAGAGCCAAGGTTGCCTACCTGTGGGTTAGGGTCAAGCCTGGGAGAGAAAGCTATGGGCCCTTTCTTCAGATGTATGCAATTGCTGTTTTATCAAGGGGACGTTGTTGGATAGGGGCACGATGGCTCAACAGTTAAACATGTTGAGTTTGTCAGCTGAAGAGCTGACAGTCCAGGTTCAAGACCCGAGCTCCGCACAGCAAGGTGAGCTCCCATTACTTTCCCCAGCTCCTGCCCACCTAGCAGTTCAAAAGCGTGCAAATGCAAGTAGGGAAGGTAACAGCATTCCGTGCACCTTTGGTGTATAGCCACGCTGGCCACATGACCACGGAAATTTGTCTTCGGACAATGCTGGCTCCCTAAATCGAGAAACGGAGATGAACATCGTGCCCTACAGTCGGACCCTCTACTTTACTTAGTTGTTAGATGTGAGAATTCAGTGGCATTAATTCTTCAGCTTCTACCCTGTCAACCGTCGGGCGGGCAGTGGTCTGAAAAGAGAAAGGGGTCCCTATTTGTTTAAGCAACTGCTAATCCAAGATCACACCCTTCGGTCTTACTACTCAGAGGTACATGCACAGAGCACATATTCTCTCTGATTTTTCTCCTGGCAGATTGCAGTTAACAGGGTGTGAGGCTTTGCCTCTTCCTGTTATCATTTTGAGTCCTGCTTTACAATATTTGTTCAGGCTAGGCTTTTGCTCTCAAGAATGCCCACGCACAGAGAGACAGAATACTTTCACCTTCTAAAATAGTGATTTTAAATATTCCATTCTATATAATCGCTCAGTTTTATTAACCTTCTTCCGTGCTGGGGATAGACATAAGTGCCTGCTCTGTATTGGAACAAATTCTAGCTAGTGCCTCCTTGTTGTTCTGTTGCAACTCCTCCAACGACTGCAAAATACAAGTTTGTCTTAGAAGTCTTCATTTGCAAATTGAAGAGGTTTTTTTTGTGTAATCACACGAAACACATTTGAACATAGTTAACATTTTAAAATGAAGGAAAGGCTAAGCCAGAATTATATTTATCTACCAAAAGACACAAGCGTGTATCAATAAAGCCGGAATTTGAAGGCATCCATCTTCACCCTTTGCGATAAAAGCTTTTGAAGATTCCAGTACAAAATCCTTTGGCTTCTGCTAACAGGGACGCTAACGGTACCAAACGGTAGGCTCCCAGTTTGAGCCACTTTGGCACAGTTCATGTGCTTAGGGGATTATTTTCCTTCTCTAAGAACTATTCTCAAAAAGGTCAGTGATCACCCTTTTGACATAAAATTGGAAAGAAGCCTTTCATCTAACCCAAAAAGAAATGGTGAGGGGGGGGAGGAGGATGGAAGGCTATTGGCAGCAGAACAAGCCCAGCAAAACCCCAGTCAAGAGCCTGCAGATGTGCTATTATGTGGTTCTGTGAAATTAAGCAAAAGTTGTGTTCAGAGACATGAAAGCTTCTTTCCTTCACAGGACAGATTTATTTTGGGGTAGGGAAAATGCATAAACATATTTTTATTGTTTCAAGCTGTTGAGAACATGAGTTAGTACTTTGTAGTAATTAAGAAGGATCTGACGAGAACACTGATTCTCAGGAATAAAAGCAATTGTACCTTCGTTGGACCTCTTCTTGATAGAAGCGAAGATTGTAGCTGTCATTCAGATCAGTTCTTTTTCATGGCAACTACATGCAATTCTTTTCCTCAGGGTGACACTTGTAAAGATAGGAAGATTATGAGATTTTAAGTACGGTAAGCTGAAAGAGAAAATATTCAGTCGAATACATAGAAGGGTTTTGGCTGAAGGAAATACTATAGATGCATGTTCCTTAGCAGTGTCCATAATAGAAATAAACCAACATACCATGTTTATACAGAAGAACATAATAATAGGCAAATCCCAACCCAACTTTTTAAATTGGTAGGGAATTATGTATTCTTGTCCTAATTGACAGGAAGAGATAGGTTTTCAATTTTTATGCAGTTTGCTAAAGTGTCTCCTATGGTTTGTATCTTTTCGCTTTTATGATGTTTATTAATGTGGATTTATATATACGTATACAGATACATATAAGGGATGCAGTGGCTCAGTGGGTTAGGACGCTGAGCTTGTCGATCAGAAGGTGGGCAGTTTGGCGGTTCGAATCCTGAGTGCCGCGTAACAGAGTGAGCGCCTGTTACTCATCCCAGCTTCTGCCAACCTAGCAGTTTGAAAGCACGTAAAAATGCAAGTAGAAAAATAGGGACCACGACGGTGGGAAGGTAACAGCGTTCCGTGCGCCTTTGGCGTCTAGTCATGCCAGCCACATGACCACGGAGACGTCCTCGGACAAGCGCTGGCTCTTCGGCTTTGAAATGGAGATGAAAACGACTAGCACGCATGTGCGGGGGAACCTTTCCCTTTCCCTTTATACAGATACATATAAAAAATTTTTATAATCACAAATGCTTAATATTTTATCAGCGATACATTGTCTCGGTTCCAACATTTAACTTACTAATACATGTTAAATTCCTTTCTATCTCGTTTTTCTAACCATTGATAAAAGGTATCCCATGTTCTAAGTATACTGAACCTTCTTTCTCTTCCATTTTCAATGTCATTTTCTGCACAATCTAAAAAATTTTTTAATTAACTTTTTATATTATAGAATGTACATTGAATGAAGATAAATATAGCTAAACGCACTGTAGGAAATAGTTAGAAGTTAGGAGTGCTTAACAACTGTTTTTAAGGATATCATGAAGAAAATTAATGCTAGAAATTAGCCAGCTTCTACTCTGATGCTCTATCTGGAGCTATATGTGGGAAAATTCAATTTGTCTAGGCTATTTTGAGATGCAGGACATATAAGCTTTGGAAGCTGCCAGGTATTTTTGAAATTTTGAAAGCATGACATGGGAATCTTGCCACATGACCATCATGCTAGGCATAGCTAGTTCACAAAACACTTGTCATATGCCAGAGAGGGGAGATTACTCCCTGCCCACCTCTCTTAGGGATGTCCTTTGTTCTTTTGTTGCTTACTTTCCCCCTTCCAAGACAAAATGCTTTTTTTAAAAAAAAAAGTACCCAAGGAGTCAGATTAGGGCCGTTGTTGTAAATAATGATAACGCCATAACTTTCCCCTTCTTCTGCAGTTTGGCAGCCTGCAATCTTAATGGCACTTTATTAAGAAAGATGGGGTAGGAAGATCCAAGGGTCAGCAAGGATGACATCCCTAGGCACCTACTTCCTAATTTTGTTTTCCATTCCAGATTGGCCCTGGCATCTGGAATTGTTGCTAATAAACACATGCTGTCCATGTTGGGAAAAACTGCTTTACTGGAACAGCGGACTAAAACTTCAGTGAGGGATTGATATTTACTCATGACTTTGATTAATTATTTGAAAGCTTATATATTCCAGTCACTGCAATGGGGAAAGGTATTGTCATGCTGACCATATGTCTGCCTTTAATTTATTCCTGATACCTCTTCCAAAGTGCTTTGGGTGAGAAATTATATCTGGAATGCTTCTCAGAAAAATTATGCATTTGTTCCCTCAGTGCTTGAGGGGATATATGATTGTCTGCTCCACTCTATTGAGCAGAGGAAATTGCACAGGACAGAAGAAATTAATTCTGAAATAGGACCACAGACTCAATGGAAAACTATAGCTTGAATTCTGGGCACTCTTATTGGGGATCACATTCCAGGGACTTGAAAAGAATGTTAGAAATAATGTGCATAGGAATCTATTTATTCATAGAAATATATAGGAAAATACATCCCGATTTTTCAGGGAGAACAGGGTAGAAAAAATTAATATGAACTTAATGTTTCTTTTCAACATTAACTTCATATTAAATTTTTTCTACATTGTTCTCCATAAAAAAAAATCTGAATATATTTTCCTATGTATTTCTACAAGAGAGAACGTAGATAAAACTGAAACAAGGTTTATTTTAATCATCCTCTCTGTCTGATACTTTGATAAAAAAAATACAATACTGGCACAAAAGAAAAAGTTATCTCTCCCTGCAACAAACTAAACTCTTTTGGAGAATATTCTCTTTTGGAGAATATTGACACAGAAAACAATATGATAGACTTGAGACTTCATGAGATTTACAGACTTTATGCGGCATCTTAGTTTCCTATGGAAGGGTGGCCTTTTGTTTGTTTTGTTTAATGACAGATTTGGAAATTGGCTATTGTACAAGTAGTCTCCGACTTATGACCACAATTGAGCCCAACATTTTTGTTGCTAAGCGAGACATTTGTTAAGTGAATTTTGCCCATTTCATGATCTTTCTTGCCACAGTTGTTAAGTGAATCACTGCAGTTGTTAAGTTAGTAACATAGTTGTTAAGTGAATCTGGCTTTTCCATTGACTTTGTTTGTCAAAAGGTCACCAAAGGGGAATCCCATGACCCTGGGACACTGCAACCATCATAAATATAAGTCAGTTGTCAAGTGTCTTAATTTTGATCATGTGATCATGCGGATGCTGCAACCCCTCGTAAGTGTGAAAAATGGTCATAAGTTACTTTTCCCAGTGCCATTGTAACTTTGAGCGGTCACTGAATGAACTGTTGTAAGTTGAGGACTGTCTGTCTGTCTGTCTCTCTGTGTGGGTGGGTGTGTGGGTCTTGGCGTATTCGGGTCTTTTTCCATGTAGGATTGATGGTGTCTTGGCGACGTTTCAACCAGGTCCCACTCGTCATCTTCAGGCGAGCACAAGCACGAAACCGAAGACACGAAACCGAAGACACCAGCCTGAAGATTACAAGTGGGACTTCGTCGAAACGTCACCAAGACACCCTCAATCCTACATGGGAAAAGACCCAAATACGCCAAGACCTACATACATATGTATATGTATATGTATATGTATTATTCCCTAATAACTGACAGAGTGATATGATAGAGACTGCTGAGGGAATGATACTAATCTAATATACAACTAAAATTTGTATGCATGTAACACGGTGGCTCAGTGGGTTAGGACACTGAGCTTGTCGATCAGAAGGTCGGCAGTTTGGCGGGTTGAATCCCGAGTGCCGCATAACAGTGAGCGCCTGTTACTTGTCCCAGCTTCTGCCAACCTAGCAGTTCGAAAGCATGTAAAAATGCAAGTAGAAAAATAGGGACCACTACGGTGGGAAGGTAATAGCGTTCCGTGCGCCTTTGGCGTCTAGTCATACTGGCCACATGACCATGGATATGTCCTCGGACAAGCGCTGGCTCTTCAGCTTTGAAACGGAGATGAGCACCGGCCCCTAGAGTTGGAAACAACTAGCATGCATGTGCAGGGGAACCTTTACCTTTACCTTTAACCTTCAATTGGGGGAAACGGTACATCATACGACAACCATTTTTGAACCAAAGTACTTCAAATGGGCTAAATTGCACGACTCCTATAGGATTTAAATTTGGCAAATTTGTTGCCGTTTCA
The DNA here is from genome assembly GCF_964194415.1 of Vipera berus. Classification (NCBI taxonomy): domain Eukaryota; kingdom Metazoa; phylum Chordata; class Lepidosauria; order Squamata; family Viperidae; genus Vipera; species Vipera berus. The sequence continues at coordinate 204,071,634 of NC_138202.1, read as the reverse complement.
TTGCTGCTTTCTTGCTTCACTTCCCTCCTCCTGCCCAGAGCTTCTGTAGAGTGGTCCTGTCCCAGCCCTCCAGAGGCCCAGAGACCTACCCTACCATTAACTGCCAGAGGGCAATCAGTCATGGTCAAGCCGGTCCCAAATTGGAAGACGCTCCTGCTCCCACTGATTTTTTGCCTGCCTGTCATCATTCTTCTTCTTTGTTTAGATAAGGAGATATATCTAAAACAGTGGCTCAATGGGTCACAGGTTATCTAGTGATAAACTAATCTTGACTTAACTGAAGTGGAAGGCAGGTGTCCGTATTGCAACAGATTGAGAATACTACATTCCAACTGGCTGAAATGTTGTTCTCCCAGGCATTACATGATAGAAGGATCTGTTGATCAACAGTGTCATTTGGAACAAAAAAAAGTATAATATTACTACAAATGACAATATTTTCCTATTTGTGAGTTCAAGATACTTAAAGGACAGTGCTATTATTTTAAGTAGCAAGCACAAATGATGGGACCTTAAACTGTTGTTTATTTTTAAGAAGAGACCGGACAGCCATTTTTCTGGAATGGTATAGCATCTTATGCTTGAGTAGGGGGTTGGATTAGAAGACCACTAAGATCTCGTCCAACTCTGTTATTTATTTATTTATTTATTTATTTATTTATTTATTAAATTTCTATGCCACTCATCTCACTAATGCTGGGCAGCCGTTACAGCTCTAAAATAGAAGGCTGCAGACTTTGTTTCTTGCAGATTATGGGGAACTCAGCCCCAAGTACCATGAGAGGAGTTTTTCAACTTCTGCTCTTAAATCTGTTAGGTTTTTATTTAAAATTTAAACATCACCTTAACTCTAGTGATTGCATGAAACTATGCCATATGTGCCCTAATTTCATTTTGTCTGCCAGATAACTGAAATTATCTCAGTGGCATATCATAGTGTAGAACTCAAGAGACAGTGATAGGTGTACTTAGGAGAGATCAGCTCTATCTAGTTCAGTTAAGACATCAACATTACATTTTAAGAAAGTGACCTTTGGATAAGAATGGTCTCCAATTTGACTTCAAAATGAAAACAAAGTATTTTATTTATTATACTCAAGAGATCAGGAAAATACATTTTAAAAGAACCTCAGACCACAATTTACATTTTTTGAGGGTGTCAACTGACGTCATGGCTCACTACTACCCAGCAATAGGTGTCAAAACTGCTTGTTTTATCTTGGTTGTTATCTAATAATAAACAGCTTAAAGTTCAGCTGTTTTACCTGGAAATTACTGAAGGATGAATGTTATACTGTACTTTTGAAAATCTCTAAAGTAATTGCAATAAAAGAGGAGATGTTCAACTGTTTGTTTCTCCAAAATTGCATGAACATAATCTTTCGTATTTAGTCGTTCTATTCTGCCGTCTGCCACCGAAAAGGGCAGACGGTAATATATTATGGATAGTTCTAAGAAATTCTTTCCTTAGGCTGCGAAAAATGTGATCAAAAATAATTTGCCGATTTCCAGGTGTTCGTGGTCCATGTTAGGGAATTAATTTGGGTTTTGTTTTTTTTTGTTTTTGTTTTTTACTTGATCATAGCCAGCAGAGTACTGAAAGGAAAATTCAAAGCACCCATATAATTTTACTTATTTATTTCAATTTGCACATCATAAGTCCCAATAACTTGTAGTGGTTCACAAGGAAACTTGAGAACTGTAAACAAAGAAAACAATACAGCAAAACAGCAATAGCTTATACTTGACTTCTTGTATTACGTTCTGGTAAGCCTTGGGTATTGGTTGTTTTAAAGACTTTTCTATGGGCTAATGGCTTTTTCTTATGCTATAAACATAAGAGCATGCATTTTCAAAAAATATTTATATTTAATACCATTTCTTTATAGGAAGTTTATATGCAGGCAAATTGTGAAGATATTTCAAATAAGGTCTTCATCCATATTTTTTCTGTCGTGGTTATTAAAATAAATAAATTGTGTGACATTGCATTTGGCCTAATCTCAACCCTCTAAGTGGCAGCCAAGGAATTCAAACAGGGGTAGATAAACAGCAAAATTAATTTGAAGATCATATCAGTTTATAGAGGGAGAGCCATATTTTGCTGCAAAGCCAAGAAATGAATTTATTATGGCATAAGCTTAATAAACCTGAAAAGTCATCCAAAAGCTTCCAGATAAAACTCTATTAAGGAGATAATAGGTTAGGGAAACTCCTATCCTTCACGAGTACAAGCAAATGGACTTAACTCTCCATCTTATACATCACGCGTAGCAAACTTTGCATAGACAAAAAGAGCTTTGTGTGTGTGCACATGCACAAGCACAGAAATAAATGTGTAAAAAATATATGAGTATAGGCAGTCCTAAGAGGCTAGTCAGGCAAGGTCAACTGCCTCCATTCATAATACAGTACATTTCCAAAACTCGGGGCTTTTCAGACTGAAGTGTCAGTCATTGCAAAAATAAACTGACCATGAATAACTCTCAGATCAGCTGCCAGATATTTTGACCTTAAACATGAAGAAAACAAACCTTGAAAGAGAGATATAGGGAGATATTCGCTACAAGTCTCTTTCAAGAAGAAAAAGAAGAAAGATGTATTTGTTTGGGATAATTTATAGCAGGCACTTACTTTATGCATAAAAACTATTAACAGTTGGGTACAAAATGAATAAAATTGTGCAAAGTAAAGCCAAAGTGAAAGGAGAGGCACCGACAGTTGCTCCCACAGATTTATGCAGCCCCATATATACTGCTCAAAAAAATAAAGGGAACACTTAAAAAACACAATGTACTGTATTTAATAGTAGGATGTCTTATCTTGTGTTCCCTTTATTTTTTTGAGCCGTATATGTGAAACATTCTACTTAACCTTAATTATAGCACATCGTGGCTCAGATAAGTTATGGTTATGCTTTGCCTTTAGAGAAAAATGCGGATTTGTGAAAATGCCATGTTCCACTCTGTCTTTTACTGTTTGTCCTTGTATTTATGTATTTACTTGTGGCAAGTCCTGTTGAAGGGAAAGAGGCGTCCTTCTGCTTAAGGCTGCAAACCTTGAACTGCAGTGCGCCTTGGCTTGACAGGAAGGTAGGCAAAATGTCATGCACATCCGGCCAAGTGGGATACTGCAGCCCTCATCTTACTACCTGAAACAATATGTCTGTTAAATAAAAGTTTAAAAGAATAACAACAATACACATTTTGAAAGAGAAAAGGAAAGCCAAGTAGTAAGTTAAATAAGAAGCACAAGGGAAGAAATAAAGAAGAGAAAGGAAGAAAATAATAATTTCGTCTAAATAGGTAAAGCAAGCCTGCAGATCACGACTTCTACATTTATTTACCCAAATGTGGACATACAAGGCATTTTGTACAGCTAGTCCTCAATTTACAACCATTCATTTAGTGACTGTTTGAAGTTAGAACAGCCCTGGAAAAGTGACTTTGGGCCATTTTTCACACTTATGACCGTTGCAGCATCCCCATGGTCATGTGATCAAAATTTGGACACTTGGCAGCATGTATTTATGATGAATGCAGTCAGCGGAGAAGCCATGCTGACCTAGGACATGGCTGGCTCAGGAATTCTGGGAGTTGAAGTCCACGAGTCATAAAAGAGCCAACGTTGCCTACTCCTGTCCTAGGTGGCTCTTGCTCCATTTGTTAATCCCTTCCCCCCCCCTTTTTTGGGCTGACTTTTCCCCTCATATCAGTCCTGTTCTGATTTGTTTTGGAAAGTTTTCTTGCTGATGGACAGATTGTGACTAGACAGGCAGCATGCCTCATTGCAATATTATTTGGGGCAGGAAACAATGGACAGCATTTATCTCTTATGCATTAAAAAAAAGTCCTGTAGAAATCATATTTAAATCTTCTTAGTCTGATTCAGCACACCTTAATAACTGTGGTTTGCAAGCTTTCCTCTTTTATGATTTATGTAGTAGAAATTGTTAAACATTTGCATTATACATCTTCCCGATGGTTTTATTTTTGTGATTGCTCAACTTAATCTTTCCCCAACATGGTTTTCCAGATTGTAGCATTTGGCCTACAATTTTTTTTTCTTTTTACTTTATCCAAGCTAGCTGAGCCTCATGGGAAACATGATCAAAATCACCAATGGGGCACATCTGGAGGAAGACAGATCAAATCAGTTCAACTCCCTCCCAAAGAAGAGTTTTCTTGCAAATATTTATCTTTGATGTCATCTCTGGAGAATGACGACAAAAACAGCAGAGTCGAAGTTTTTTTTTTATAATCTCATGGGGTTCCAAATGTCCCCAGATGATTTTCTTTTAGAGCTCAAAGAAATAAAATTGCCCATAACTTTTCAACTCCCAAACAGAGCTTTTTCCTGTGAAGTGGAACAGATGACAAATCTGCCTTTGTTCGTTTTGAAGAGAATATTAAAGGCTGATGTTTCACATTAGTGATTTTCTTTATATTGTCATCAACAATACCTGGCCTGTTATCTAAGTAAGCAGGCTTTTTAATTATTGTCTCATTTTTCCCAATTGAATTCAGAATGGGGACAGTGCATTAATTCAGTTGCTTTGAAACCAACATTTGGATGAAACAGAGAAGGTGAATTCATTCTGTAGCATTAATTGAAATGAGAAGTGTGGGTTTTCAACACCATAATCAAACTCCTTGTTTCCTTGCATGGCCTTTCTGCTTCATTTGAACTGAGCCCCGAATTTGCAAGTTGCAGAACAACAAGATTCAATACATGCTTCTTGAGGAATTGGGGTGGTGGGATTGGGGTAGGCAGCCTGGAGCCCTCCAAATGTTTACCATAACTGTTACCATAACCCTTTCCTTGGGTTAATGGCTAAAGCTGATTGCGATTTATTAAATAGCTGAAGGTCTTCAAAGAGCCTGGCTGAAAAATTTGTAGAGGTATTCTCTAAATTGTTATGATTTACCATAGGTTTTTCTCTTTTTTTTCTTGTCTTTAACTTTAAAATTGTTCAACAATGCTTCAGTATGGCAATCATATCCCACTAATTAATGATTCCTTATAATTCAACCATTAGCTAACCTTTCTTTCCTATACCTCCAAACTTCAGTATGCAAACTTAATAACTCTCTTCAAATGCAAATGCTTTTACTAAACGGGTGCAATTATTTTTCTTGCTCCTAACTGTAACTATTTAGCTCTGCTCTTTCTCTGCAAATGCATGGTGCTCTTATGCTATCAGATTTGTCTGCCATGTTCATATCAGTACAATACGGTCATATTGTGTATTAAAAAGCAACTCTGCAAAGGAAGGGATCTTTGTGCTTTTTGAAGGTATCTATTGTAGGAATATCATTTAAAAGTCATATTAGAGACAATTAAGGTATATTGATTTTGTTACAGTAAGGGGTCTCCTCTGTAAATTACAGTAAGTAGAAGCCCATGTCTGCCAAATTATCCATTATTACTAATGACACCTAACCCTAAGCCAAGATAATAACTGATGAGAATGATGATATTGGCTGTTTTGCTTTCCCTCATATTCTTGTTTTCTGTACTCTAGATTTGCTTCAGCTCATTTCCACATCACCGTTGGCACTAAAAAATATAAATGCTTTTTTGCACATTTTTGTCTAAGGCATGCATTTTTGATGTGCATTTTTATAAACACTTTTTGCTATTGTAAGATTACGTGCACTTTTTCTCAACAAATGCCAACAGCATCATAAAATTCTTGGTAACAGAACATGCCCATTCCATGGTGTTCTTCATTAATTGGTGTTTAAGATGTGATTCTTTATTACCAAGTTACTCCAGTATACTGTATTTTGATTTGGTTTTAATATAGCCAAGCCATAAAGCAGTGAAACTGCAGGTTTGTTTGATGGTCAACTTTCAATTTTTACCTCAGTTTCTTACCGCCTTCAATCATAGAAAGATGCCCAGAAGGAGAGCAATATTTTAGCTGATTTTCATGGTTTTGAACTGTGGGATTCATTAGCTTGAATTAGCAAGTACTATAAACCACAACCAAGACGTAACCAAGACAGCACTCTCCCCTTGGAGAGGGGCTAAAGTAAGCTTAATTCAAAACAACGTTTCAATTTTGACTTTGTGTAATTTCTCTGGATTTAGATGACTTGCTTTCCTTTGTGTAAGTCTTCAGTTCTGAGTAAAGAGCCAAATGGGAAGGTGGTGGAAGCCCTGATTGGCCAACTAGTTGCTGGGATAATTTCAGATCTCAAGAGGTTTCCTGTTGTGTGGCTACAGAGACTGAGACTTGCATTTTTCTGTGAAGTTGTGTATGCCAACTATTTCAGCCAAGGATTTTGTGGTTGTAGAACCCGAAAGGGCAGTTCAGATACATATACATCTGGAAAAGCTTTGTCCTATCCCATTCCTAGTATTAAATGGTCCCTCCCAGTTCTAAGATTCTCAGATTCAGATCAGTTGCAATTTCAGCCATATAATGGCATCAACCATTATATTATTTTACACACAATGTAACCCTTTACTGATATTATTAGAAAAAAGAATGTGTTGACTTTGATGTTTTAATATTTGTAGGTATGCACATGTGTACTAAATGAATAATATTTTTAATATTATGTTTTTCAATACTGGAATGGAGAACGTGAAGATTCTGGGCACTCCTCAGAAAAGAAGACGAATGTTTGTAAGCGTTAAATGTCAGTCTGATCTGCAGTTTATAAGAAATACATCCATTAAATGAGTATAAAAATCAGATGAGAGATATTCACATTCTTGATTTGATAGGGGAAAAAGGGGGGGAGCAGCCATATAAATACATAAAGGTGCTTTGCTTTCTATGTTTGGATTGACATCAGATGTAAAAAGCTGTTAACGATTTTGAAAAAAAAGCTACTGTGGTTAATATTCACAATCCTAATTTAGATACCCTTGGTGTATTTCATAATTGGCTAAGACATCTTGTCCTCATAATTGTTTTGATAATTGGGGAATTTCAATAAAATTAGCGATCCAAGTTTAGATAGAGATTTGTCACCTAGGAAGCTATAGCCTTCACTTTGGTTAGCCTTGAACAGTTACATGTTTAATTTATTGATTTAAACTGACATGCTATATTTTCTACATTGAGCTGAAAAAAGTTACGTCTATATATTAATCTGGTTTGGATCATTTTCCTTTTCAGATTGGGTTTTTGTTGTTGTTTGCCTCGGAATAAATATAACACTGTCATATAATTTCAGTTGCAGTACTCATGATTTCTTTGACGTTTAAGAAATCCTCTGAATTATCCATTAATTATATTTATAGGCTGCCATAATCAGAGTTGACTCCTGAAATGGACAACAGACAACCAATTCAAAACAAGCAAACAATAACAATCTAAAAATAATCTAACAATAAATAGTCACAATACTGACACTTGGGTGTTTCCTATCACTATTTGTTGTTTTTTTAAAAAAAAATAGCTTCCAAAATAATTTGATGAAAGTTCAGTGTTCTCAGGTTATTGAATGAGAAGTACACAAACCATGTATGACAGGAACAAAATAGAAGAAAGATGGGAGGGCTCTAGTTTCATTGTCTCCTCTTGCTATTCATTCTTTTCCGTGTCTTTATAAGGAAATACTAAGTGAAGTATGATCGAATAATTTGCTTTTTGCTAAAGCAGACTTTGGTTTAATACGGTTATGACAGAGGTTTCAGGAGCCTGGAGAACAACCGAGGAAAATCTTGACATATTGAATAAAAGAGTTTTCTTTCAGGGATTTGGATTAACACAATATATAAGATAATGCCTGAAGAAATACTTCAAAAAAAAAAAAGATTTCAAGATTTATTCAGAGTGGCATAAAACACACAAGCTAAACAGAGGATTTCGTGAAGAAAAGAATGCGTATTCTTTTTCCCAGCTCAGTCTTTTGAGTTTGGAGAGTCATATGATTCCAGAAGCTTAGCTTAGTATTTGGACAAAGTCACATCCATTAAGCAGCTTCTCACTGCATTGCTGAATAGTGGTGATAGCAGTGCAAAACATGTTTAGTTTCAAAATCTATAAGAAGAAAAAAAGATCGCATAATAAAATGGTTTCTTGAAGCTTTTCACTGAACAAAAGCTTTAAATGAGAAAGCTCCATTAATATTTTCTAGGCGCTTGGCTATTTTGTGCAGATGATAAACTTTACTAGGCAAGCTCATCTTGAGCTTTCTGAGTGGAAGAAATTACTTTGGGTCTTTGCCAAAATTTTATGTGCTTGAAGCTTTTGCATGAAATGCCCTCTCATGGCACAGATTAGTTCAATGTATAATGTAATTGAATGGAGTAAGGCAGTTTGCCTATCCATGGAAGTGCTACTGTAAATGATCTTCTTCTTCTCCCAGTGAAACAGGCTTCTTCCTCAGCTTCATTCCCCCACCAGGCAAGTTTTGCTATAACAGATAAAATAGCTATAATTTAATGGCATGTGAACTACTGGACATGGTTGCTTCCCAGAGCATTGTGGGAAAGAAACCAATAACACAGGGAAGTTCATCCACACATCTACAGTATATTCCTCCACTCATCATGCAACTGCTTGCATTGGATAGGTTAACCCAGAAAAAAAATAGGTTTCTTAAAATTGCAGTTCTTAATATTATTTGCTCAACTATTTACTGCTGACTAGGTTCCAGCATCAGGCTAAATCATAAATCAGGGTTCACACATCACACAAAGCTAAATTTAAGTAAATACTTAATGGCTCCACATGATGAATGCATCTGACTTCTGAGTTCATTAGCAAGACAGAGTAGTTTCCTTGGTGCAAAATAGTATGTGCACAGGAATAGAAAAGCACATATCGACTCATTTGGTTGACGGCAGCTAGATCTCTTGTACCAATATATTTTCATTTTTAGCTTATTCTTCCCATGTAGGTTTGACAGTATAATCTGCAATGATTTTCAGAGAATTAATAAGAAACTAGTTCAAGAAAACCACTGAAGACATTCATGGCACCTTGAAATATATATATTTTAATGCAGAAATTAATTTATAATTATTATAACTTCCCAAAACTTTTGGAGTGCTATAATCAGTCTAATAAAAAACTACAGCAATAATAATAAAACTGAACCGAATTTACACAGGTCAGAAATGCAGAATTTCCCCATCGTTATGCATAATAGGGTGTGTGCAGAAGATTTGATTTGATAACTCACAAATGTGACTGGACAGAGAACCATAAAACACAATAATTAAAACAAGCCTTAAATAACCATTATTATTTATTGTATTTCTCCATTGAAATCTCTCTACCACCCAAGTGGTATTTGTTTAATGATGGTAATTGGGAATTTCCATCATTAAACAAATACAGTCACTTAATTTACTTGCCTCCAGGTGACTGAATTTCATAATGCGGCATATAGACAATTTTACTATTTTAGTTTTAGTTTCTATGCTAGCTTGACAAAAAGTGTAAATTTAGAAATCATAAATATTTATAAATGAAGCTGATCTGAAAAAAAAATGCAAGGAACAATAATAAGTAGCTATATGTTTGGTCAATAAAGAAATAGTAACAAAAGAGAATGTATGTAAAATGACTATTTATTTATATTGAATTGTGCCTAGGGGGAAAATTCATTTCTCAGCCACATGGTTTCTAATCATTTTCATTTTCCTACTTTTTGGCATCCAATTTCTGTTACTCTTGTATAGCACTAATAGCACAATCTGTTTCCAATGAAAGGATTCCCGTCATTGCTGTCAGGTATAGATTTACTATCACCTTCTCCAGATTTTTGCTTGGCTGCCTGTAGGCTTTTACTCTTTATGGTGTAACTCACTCTCTCCTCTCTCCCTCTTTCTATCTCTTGGGATTAATATTTTGTGATCTGCTCACTTATATCATTTCACTTATACTATTCAGAAACAATGATGCACTTCAAGAATTTGAACTCTTGAGGTCAATCACTGCTTCAAACAGAATTCTTTTATTTGGGGATCAGTAACATTGGGGGATCAAGGTGAAGTCTGAGGTAAAGGTTTGTTAACACCATTTAGTCACCCAAGCCATAAAACCCCTCTCACCAAAGCCGCGTGGGGATTTAAATTGTATCCAATCTGCTGGCATCTCGGGGCGATCAGCTGTTGCTTTTGACACCCGACTTCCTGGCTTTGCTGACCTCCGACTCATCACGCTCGTCTTCGGAGAGCTACCATACCCCTCCCCATGGCAATCAGGAAAAGGAAACAGAATTGGTGAGCAAATACAAATATGCAAGTAATACTGGGCTCCCCCCTCCCGCAAGAGAATGGCAGGTCCCAAAGATGGAAGGACAGAAGGAAGGTAAGTAAAATAGGGAACCATTGAGGACCTGACAGTCAGACTTTCCTTGATTCAATTCTAGACCACCACACTTGACATAATGGCATTTAAAATGTTGCTTTTCCTCTGTCTCTGTCATTTTGCACACTTGTAGAGTATCCGTTCTCATCTAACCTAAAAGAGCCTTGGTACGTCAGGGACCACCAGATTCATTAAGGTGGAAAGTCCCCAGTTCTGCAGACATGGGTTGACTTCAAGACAGTAGGAACTAAACGGAGGGAAGGCTGCTGCAGAATATTTTTAAAGCATGTTGAATAAGAGATGCTCATAATTTCTGCCTTCAAACCTGTAAAGCCCTCTGTGGCTCAGGTTCCTCTGAACTTCGGGACTGTTACTCCAGTCAGAATCTGCTTATCTCCTACAATGTATTTGGAACAGAATACTTCATGACTCCACCCCGTGAAAGCTAAAGAAGGGTGATCCAATGGCATTATGGAATCAATTATCCCTGAAGTAGGGTTGCCTTCCACCCTGTTAGTGTGGGGGACACCCGTATTTAAGTGCTTATAATGTGTAAATGTATTTATACATTTTTGTCTCAGCTTAAATGGTGTTTCCTTTTTCTATACTTACACGAACATATTTCAAGTTCTGATTGTTCTGTTAAAACATCATCTTTTCAAAGCAGCAATAAAGTGATTGTACGTCTCCTGTTTAAGTCTCTGCTGATAAATATGTCTTAATGGCAAGCGTCAAATAGCATGGATTACTGTGCCACTCGCTTTAAGTGACACATGGCAAATTGAATGACACTGAGAATAGATTAACATCATTAGAGAAACACCGACAGCGAACTCATCATCTGCATCAGCTATTCTAGATAAGCATGTGTGTCAACGCAATGTCCCTCATCAGACGGCAAATACTGGGAATTGTGGGCATTTTCTAAAATAAAATTCTTTGATAGCAAGCTACTGGAAAATAATTAAAATGTGTAGCACTGAGCTCACTGACAGTTAAATTTCTGGCAGTGCTGTATCTCAGCATTGAGATAGTAATATCTGAGATATTAGTTGCCATCAGTGCAGATTGGTCTGTCATGCTTCACAAGAACCCACATTCTCCCCCCCCCACTCACTCCAGAGCAAATTCAGATTCCAGGAAGACATGGAATTAGAGAATTAGGTTCTATAGCCTTTTCAAGTCAAGGAGAAGCTGAGGTTGACAGTATTGTGGATGAGGATTGCAAGTGAAGTCACATTCTGGTAAGATGGTCTTATAAAGAGCTAACACAACTGGGACAGCTGTAAATTTGAGTATACTATGCTTCCTTCCACCCGCCCACCTGTTTGCCACCATAAACTTTCCTATCTCATATTTTCTTTCTCCTGTCTGCACTATAATACAGAAAGTAAGGGAACATGAGGGTTAGATGCGTAAAGAGCACTAGGGTAAAAGTCAAGGTACAATGCCCAGGAATATAGTTGGGACAGAATGGATACTTTGTCCAAGATCCCCTCAATCTTAACCTGTGCTATTATCTCTGGGGTCAAATGATTGTTACATAATTGCTCTTCATACGAAAAAGGAGACTTGTCTCTCAGCTAAGTTTTACACATGCCTGCAGCCATGGCCTGAATTAATTTAGCAAATGTTGAGTCAACTCCCCAGTGGGCCTGCAATGTTGCTAACAGAGTAATTCTGAGTGGTATATTGAGGTGCAGATATATTGTGTCACTGTTGCAAGAAATAAAACACTTAAAGAGTTCATGACTCTTTCCATTGTGCCTTATATACATGGGCAGTTCTCAAGAAACATTGGCAGTCAAAAGCCCAATGGATTACTGCCAAGCGCTGTACATGCAGCTGCCCTTGAAGAGCATCTAAAAGGTGCAATTAGCTCAAAATGCAGTGACACAGACACTTACGAGCGTCTCCTAGTATGCAGAATGTACATACCGTAAATGCTCCACTCGCTGTATTGGTTACCAGCATGCTTCCAGGTCTAATTCAATGTCCTGGTGGTCACTTATAAAGCCCTTCCTAGATGGGGCTGGATTATGTGTGGGTCCACCTGTCTCCAATAGTTTTCACCTGTCTCATCAGAAGCAGCAGGAGCAGCATGTTATAGCCATCAGCTGCCAATCATTTGTGGGACTGAGGTAACAAGCTTTTTTTGTTGTGGCACCTGGCTTTTGGAACATCGGTACCTTGGGGAATTAGTTGGCCTTGACCCTGCCAAACTTTTACAAAGCCCTGAAGACCTCATAGTGTTACTAGGCATTGGGGTCGAGTTCTCATTTAGTCCCTGTGAGATAGTTCTATTAATGGCTGTTTGAGTAGTATTTACCTTGGCTGCTGGTTATACATTTTAGTTTGCTGCTGTGTTTTGTTTTTAACTGCTATTAGCCACACTGAATCCTCATGGTAAAATGGGTCACCCTATCAATCTAAATTAAGTAGATATTCTCATGTTATGCTAGAGCAAATCCCATAATTTTCAGTTTTGGCATGCCGCTCCTTATGCTAATTTTCAGCTTAATATCAATTAATTTAGTTAATTAAATGCTTTTGGTTACTTCTTTCAGTATAGGAAGACTTTTGTCCTCTCTAAACCAATGTTCACTCAGATCACAAGAAAGATTACTCTTAATTAAACATCTAGGATACTGCATGTGAAAGTTGGACCATAAGAAAGGCTGAGCGCCAAAGAATTGAGACCTTTGAACTATGGTGCTGGAGAAGACTCCTGCGAGTCCCTTGGACTGCAAGGCGATCAAACCGGTCAGTCCTAGAGGAGATCAACCCTGACTGCTCTTTAGAAGGCCAGATCCTGAAGCTAAAACTCAAATACTTTGGCCACCTAATGAGAAGGAAGGACTCACTGGAGAAGAGCCTAATGCTGGGAAAGATTGAGGGCAAGAGAAGAAGGGGATGACAGAGAATGAGGTGGCTGGATGGAGTCACTGAAGTAGTAGGCGTGAGCTTAAATGGACTCCAGAATATGGTAGAGGACAGGAAGGCCTGGAGGAACATTGTCCATGGGGTTGTGATGGGTTGGACACGACTTTGCAGCTAACAACAACAAGGATACTGCATATACTGTTACGAATGAAGGCAAATATATGTGTCCCAGGATAATGTTGCATGATCCAATTTGGATCGGTCACTGGGACCAGAGATTTTGTCTTCTGAGCTTTCGGATTTGTGCTGGAGCTCCCATCCTCAGGGAACTTCTCTCTAGCCCCTTCCCTCTAGCTCTCTGGGCAACAATCAACTGTAGCTTAAGTCAAGGATGTAGAGTGAAGTCTGCAATTCCCTTAAAATTTGTGGATGAAATCACAGTAACTGAACTTCAACAGTTGGATTTTTAACAAGGTATTCCAAAGATGTAGCATATAACCTAATACAATTGTAAAATGTACAGTATATATTTTATTTTGGTTTTTATAATTGGAATGTATTTGTCACACACAGACACACACACACACACTTAATATGGTAGCATATTTCAAGAGAAATCAGTAATCCACTCTTCACTAATCAATTTCTGCATGAATTCTCCTCCAATCCACATGTGCAAGTTATTTTATATTCATTCACTGTGCAACAATGTTACATTTCAGATTAAGAATGAATCCGTTTGCATCTGAGCAATTGTTTAATTGCTGATAAAAGAATGTCTACTGGAGTAACAGAGAAAACTGTAGTAATAACAATAATAGCTTTTATCAATATTGAATAACATTTTCAAGGTTTTTTTTTAAATTTCACTGAATTAATATTATTTATTTTCCTTGGTTTGTTTTTAATGGTGAAACTGCTGGGAGCTTGAGTGCAACATGTTTTGAATGTAGCATTTTGAAATACAATAAACAAATAGTCCTATTAATATAATTACCTTACAATTAGTGAAGATTCTATGCTGCAGTTTTCCCACAGTTATTCTTCCCTGCAAAATAATTGAATAAATATAATACAATATGTCTAAAGCCTTCTTTGCACAAATTAATATCCACTATAAATTTCAAATGTATAGACCAGTCATTGTGATTTCAGCCTTGCTTGTCTAATTATTATATGCCATGTAAATCTGGCAAATAGTGTTAACTACTAGATAGCCTTTTGGCTCATTGTTTCAGAGAGTTTTCTTTACCAGATTCCTCAATGCCTCCACCAGTGACAGAACTTCTAATGTACTGTCTTCACTGGAAAAGTAGGAATACATTCAGAGATGTTTATCATCCTTGAAAATAGCCCATGTTGAACAGCTCAATGAAACATCAGCACAGGAAATGTTTTTGTGACATTTTGTATTATGTCATAAGCTGCTTTATGAATGTTTATGGTGTGAAATGTTTTACAAAGTTTGCCAAATTTGAATTCCATGAGAATCATAGCTCCTGGATTTTGGGCACATTCTGTAAGTTAACCCATTTGAGGTACCTTGGTTCAAAACTATGGTACACCATTTTACCCAATTAAAGGTAATGGAAATCAGAGTTTTAGTAGTGTGTAGATTTCCAAGGATGTTTTTTTTTTAAATCTACACGTTCAAACTTTTGGAAAGGTTGAATTCTGGGTTATTGTTTTAGAATTTGGGTAAAATAAACATAATTTAATACAGTATACTATAAATCTACTTGAATTAGCATGAAAGAATAAAATTATGGAAAGAAATTATTGAACAAATTAACTCTGTAGTTAAATCCCTATTACATGATCCCATTAAAATTCTGATAAGTACCGTAGTTTCAATATCTGCACAGTGCCACAAGAGATATATAGTATATGTTATTTATTGCACAATCTGAAACAATTAATTTGAATACTGTTTTGTAAACTTACAATGGATAACTTAAAAAATACGAAAGTAATTTCTTTTGCTCTTAGTATGAGATTAAAAAGAAATCTTAGAAATCTACACAATTGTTAGAATTACTGTTGAAGCTTCGATGTGTCCTCAGCATTTGGAGATTGTCAAAATATTAGGAACAATGGATCTTTTTGTGCACAGAGGATGGCCAAAAACATTATTTGGTACAATCTGATCAGTGTTTGATTTTTTGAGGGTTTTTTTTTAATGAGAAATGTCCAAGACTTTATATGTTTGTAAGTTTTATTGTTACATTATTTTGCAACTAATTGTTCACTGTTGTTCTATAATTTTAAGTAACCCAAATGTTTAAAAATTTAACACATTAAGTAAAGAGTAAAAATGACAAAGCTTTGTCACTGCATTCATGAAGTGTTGATGGGGTAATATTTAAGCTGCTGAAATTTAAATATTGTGTGTGTTTGTGTGTATGTGCATGTGTGTGTGTTCGTGATTCCATCTGTACTGTGAAACGAGTGATGTAAATATATCTGCCTATATTTAGGCATATTACATTCTCCATAATTAGATTAGATTTGATAAGCTTTATTGTCATTTTTTCCTGTGGGCACAACGGCACATATTAAAAATGAAATTTAGTTGCTTGATCTCAAAGCTAACTGATGCATTTGATGTGTTATTGTACCATATATTCTTTACAGCTCTATTTCTTCAATGACCAATTCATTTAAATATTAAAAAACATAATTAGGCATAGTTGAATTTAAAATTATAATTAAGTTTTAGTCAAAGCAAAGTTCTTATTCAATTCCTATCTTAGTAACTACTGACTATTATCATAAATAGGTCATCAAGGATTTTTGATCTTACCTTGGTATACAGAGACATCTGAATGAATGAGATGAGACATTTCAGAAAGGTCAAGTAAAATTAAACTTATTAAACACACACACCAGTTGTGTTTTAACGTTCAACCCTCGATGCAGATAGTCTGGGAACTAATGCTGAAGAGATCTTTGGCTGTGGAGAGGAGGCCATTAGTACATGGTCCATGTTAGGTCAGCAACAGAAAGTTTAATTGAATGCAGATTCAATCTCCTCTTATATAGATCTGAGACTGGAAGGTGTGACTAGAGAGGAAAATAAGGGATCATAGTTATTTTTGTAAATGATGTAAATATTGATGTTAGAGTAAAAGTAGATACACATTCTAAATGTGGTTTGACTGTGCTGTGGACCTCATGGAAGAATAAATGCATGCCCAATTTTCTAGTCTGTATTCTTAACTGATACATGTTCGATGAACTGACCAAAGCAAAGAATATTTTAATAAGTGCTAAGGTACATCTTCAAAGGGTTTTCAAATCATTTTGATTCACCCTGAAAGACTTTTCAATTATATTTTACTAAATCTGCTTTTGATTATAGTGATTAGTGGAGCTGGGAAGTTAATTTATAGAAGGTAGGCATTTTCAAGCATGGCTACTCTCTATGGTTTCTCTGTTTCTGAGTCATGATCCAAATTGGGCTACTGGCATATTTATTTATTTATTTATTTTATTTAGATTTATATGTGTCATACAGAAAATTTCACATTACAGGTAGTGATGGGGGGTGAGATGTTACCCCCCGTCGATAGGGCTCGCAACTTGGGTGTCCTCCTGGACTCACGCCTCAGTTTTGAAGATCATATAGGAGCCGTGACCAGGGGGGCTTTTGCCCAGGTTCGCCTGGTGCGCCAGTTGCGGCCCTATCTGGACCGAGATGCCTTGCGCACAGTCACTCATGCACTCGTGACCTCCCGGTTAGACTACTGCAACGCTCTCTACATGGGGCTGCCCTTGAGGACCACTCAGAGGCTTCAGCTGGTGCAGAATGCAGCCGCACGAGTTGTGATGGGGGCTTCCCGATACTCCCATGTAACACCTCTGCTCCGCGAGCTGCATTGGCTTCCGGTTGCCCTCCGGGTGAGATTCAAGGTGCTGGTGATGACCTATAAAGCCCTAAATGGCTTGGGTCCGGGATATCTGAGGGAACACCTGCTGCCGGCATCAAGTTCCCTTCGTCTTGTGCACTCCCACAGGGAGGGCCTTCTCAGGGTGCCGCCGGCAAAGGATTGCCGGCGGGCGACACCCAAGGGGAGGGCCTTCTCTGTGGGCACGCCTGCCCTTTGGAACCAGCTACCCGTAGAGCTCAGGACTGCCCCTGATTTTCGTTCGTTCTGCCGGGACCTGAAGACCTGGCTCTTTGAGCTTTCTGGCCAGGACTGAGAATTTTTAATTTTTAACTTATTGTAATTGGGTTTTTGAATCAGAGTTATAGGGGTTTTAGATTTTCAATCAAGGATAATTTAATCTATTTTAATTGTTATTAACTTTTGTATTGTAATATTGTTTTAATTGCCTTGTGAACCGCCCTGGGTCCTACGGGAGAAGGGCGGTATATAAGTTCAATAAATAAATAAATAAATAAATAAATTTCCACACTGGTACATTGAACTGAGCAGCACAGAACTGAAAAAGAAATGTCATGTTTGTACAAGATTGTAGCTCTTGGTAATATGACATGTTTCCCCAGATTTCACTTATATGACAAGCATTATTAAAAAATTATCTTTATTATAGCATATACATTGGATGTAAAACCTCACTTCATTATTTGTCACCTTATTTTATAATCTAGCATTAAATTTCCTCTTTAATTTTTCAGGAGAAGTAAGCCTTCCTTTTACTTGCAGGGAAGGTTACGCTTTCATTCTGGGTGATTTGACATCTGTCCCTTGATAGTGTCTGTTCAAAACATAGCCTCAGTCCCGTGCTTTGAACCTGTCACCCTGAGAAATGTTGTAACCTTACTGAATTTTTCTTGGCTTATCTCAAAGACATGAGTCAGTGCATTGTACGGGTTGGCACAGAATTTGGGGCTATAGGGAAAAGAGGATTGTTTTTCCCCTTGCCAATTAACTCTGTTTTGCAGTTGGCTGCTACTGAATTTTCTTCGACATTTTTTTTCTGCCAATGTTTTACTGGCCTCAATTTTATATACCACTTAAAACAACTTAATATTGTTGCTTTTGAATTGATTGGTTGATATACTGTTGGTTTTGATTACTATGTCTTGGCCATTATTCATTGAATTATTTTAATGGTATCTTATTGTGTGTCTCTACTTTTTTATATTAAAGGGTGAATGAAATACATATCTTAAGCCAGCAAATGAATATTGATTCTGCAATTGTAAATAAAGAAATTAAGTCCTAGAAGTTCATCCTGGCTGTGGATGCCAGCCTTGAATAAGCACAGTGCAATACCGTACTTTCATACTCGCAGAAAATGAGTGTCATCACTGGCCTTATTTCAGAAGATTGGTGGGTGACAGGGATTATTTTGTACAAAAATGCCTGCAGCTTCTGTCATGGTTGGTATCTGCAAATACACCTTTTTGTGCACTAGAGAAGCACTAGCTGTGGACTTTTGTCAGCTGGAGTGATAATGAAATAAATGAGCCAGTCACTCGCTTAAAATAAAGCAGATGTACACTACATAAAAAAATAAGATTGCTCAAGTAATAGACTTTCAACACTGCTTGGTGCCAGCACCACGTGGACTTTGTGACAATGTTGAGGAGATGGTTGAGCAAAATGGTTAGAATAGTCAAGAGGGCCATATCTCAGTAGGATGCCTTAGACAAGCAAATGATTCAGGAAATTAAGGGCATATTAGCAGGTTTGTGTTTGTTGTCTTTTTTTGTCCCCCAGAGTTTATTCTGCCAAACAACTGCTTTTATGCAGGCTGTATGTGCTGGTTTTTGTAGAATTACGACATCTACTTTTGCACAGATCCAATCTTCTTTTTATGGATACTCCAACCACCCTGTGCTATGATATATAGATAGCTGATTGTCTAACTGGAGAAAGGATAGTGATTGCTCTGTATCAAATTAAGTGCTGTTTTTAATTATTTTCCTTTCTCCAAAAAACAAAACAAACAAACCCCAACTTTTCCACAATATTCTAGTATGATTGGAATTGCCTTATAACAAAATAAGAAATTTTTATGACGGGGCAAGATCTTAAAAAAAATGAAGCTGTGGCAGTAGCTATGCATAATATATCCACCACCTATAGCTAGAATATACTCTCAAATAATTGAAAACTCATCTTCTCAGGAGGTGGGGTTTTTTTTGCCCAGGATGGAATATTCTCATTTTATGGTCTAGTTCCTGGCCAAGACAACACACTAATTTTTGCCTCATCCATACTAGAAAAAAAAAGCTTTTTGGTTCCCTATAATCCCAGCTCATTTATGAAGCTATAATTTCTCCAGTCTCTGGATACTGCATGCACAGTACATATAATACACAATTATGTATCAGATTTTCCTGTAGCTTGAAGAGCTCTCATCCTTCTCAGAATGTATGACTCTCATCTTGTTTAAAATAAAAATGTATCTGTACTTTGTTCTTAGAATTCGTTGTAAAAAAGCTAAGTTACGAAGCAAACCTGGAGTGAATGGGCACCAAGAATAGATAGTAAGCAGTGGCAGAGAAGCTCAAGAGGCAAAACATAAAATGATATCCTGTTTTATTCTGGGCACAAAATAGTACAGCTGGATTGGCAATTGAATCTTACTTCATCAAAGGCAATACAGCAATGTTTTCCTTCTTACTGCCAAGTCAGAGTAATTTTAAGCAAATCATATGACATACACATCCTTCTCCTCTGACATTAGCGAACGGTCAAATCATTCTTCCTGGGATGATAAAAATGTTTTTAAGTTGTTCTTTGTGTTGTGCTGCTCAGAATGAAGCTTTACTTGTTGTGTCACATGCATTTTCCTCCCATCCCTTCTCTTTCATGTACTGGATCTTTTGTGCAGATTTCAACATAATTTTACGTTCATCAAGTCAAATGTATCAAAATATACATCTATGTGTTGCTTCTACCCAATCCCATGGTAACAACTCCACTCAGCAGTGTGTATTCATGAGTGATAATTTTGTTGTGCATATTTTTCAGTGTGGGTTAATAATATGGTTTTTAGTTTTAGTTTAGTTTTATTCGATTTTTATACCGCCCTTCTCCCGAAGGACTCAGGGCGGTGTACAGGGCAATAAATGTAAAAGTGAAATACAAAAGTTAAAAGACAATTAAATATTATGCCCGAATATAAACAATAATTAAAACCCATATTAAAACCCCAACCCTAACCCATCAAACCAGGTCAGATTGATCGAATAAATAAGTTTTTAGATCGCGCCGGAAGGAGCGAAGGTCGGGGGCCATCCGGAGCTCGACCAGCAAGCGGTTCCACAGGTCTGGCGCGCCCACAGAGAACGCCCTCCTCCTGGGGGCCACCAGTCGACATTCTTTGATCGGAGGCACCCTGAGGAGGCCCTCTCTGTGGGGGCGCACTGGACGGAGGGAAGTTGACGCCGGCCGCAGGTGTTGCCGTAGGTAATCCGGACCCATGCCATGTAGGGCTTTGTAGGTCATTACCAACACCTTGAATCTCACCCGGAGGACAACCGGTATCTGTAGGATCATCTTCAAGAGTGGTTTTGCCCCTTTTTGACTCTTTGCAATTTCTGATTGGAAAATGCTAAAGCACCAAAATGGGAGTCAGGTCAAACAAGGATCAAGAGAACCATAAACTTAATAATTTCTAAATAATTGAGAAGAAATGTTGTGTAGAAGTCTGCTATTACTTTGCTCTCTTTGCCTCCCCCCCTTTATTTTTTTTTAAAAAAGTAGTACCGACATTTTGTCAAGGTTAATAGGAAAGGGCATTTCATTGCATTTGAAAGAAGTCTTTGCCTGGCTTGGTGACAACAAATGTATGTAAAAATAAATCACTGCTTGAGCTTTTAATAAACTGGCCCTTTGCTTTCCTTGCTTCTTATCTTGTCAGATCAAGGCAATTGTTTATTAATCATCATGGCTGACACCAAATAAGGCTGACTTTGGCCAACGGTCAGGGTATTTCATAACTTCAGAAGATTATATGGGATAAATTAAGGAGAGCTCAGTTTCAAAAAACCAGTTTTGCAAATCATAAGAGTTATGACTTCTCCCAGAATTTCTGGCTGATATGATTGATGGAAATGATATTTATTCCTTTTACTATTGAAAGAATGGTTATTTCAGATGAAGTTTTAGGGGGATCAAACTCTTGGTTGCCAAGAAGAGAAGTAGCTGGTTAGTTTGCTTATAAACCTGTGTGCAGCCCTGCCAAACTGATTTATACACTAAAAACAATGAAACTGCAAATTAAATACAAAATTAATCGCAATCTATCTCGAAAGCCAACCACCAAAATAATGGCAATACTAATGATTGATGAAAAGGCCATTTTAAAAGGGCAACTCAAATTAATCAGATGAAAGCAAATGCAGGCAACCAGTTTTAAAAGCTTTTTAAAAATATACATTGAGGATACTAAATAAACTTCCCATGAAAGGGAACTCCATAATGATGATGACCCTACCGCTAAGGAGGCATGGTTTCCACCATCAGGAACTCTCCAAGGCAAAATTAATTTGAAGCAGTTCAGTTATGGTCCAGATGAGCTTTATAAATTAAATTGGAGAAATGTTTGAGAAGTATACTTTATAATTCCACTTTATTATCTGTTAATCAGAACTCACTATATAAGTATTGAAAGATCTCCCAGGAAAGTCTGGGTGATGCTAGAAGATACTGTAGACTACCTGAGAAGAAATACAGAAAAGATCAAATGCCAGAGGACAATGTAGAAGATTACCAGGCTGAATCTGAGGGAGGAGTCAAATGCATTATAAGTCACGAATCCCTGTGCACCCACAAGAGATCTAAGCTCAGCCTACCTTGAATGCCTTCTTATTGCCACCCATTTCGCATGACCATTAGTAGTTCAGATTTTTGTAGAGAGCTTATTAAGCTTGCAATAAATCTTTACACTCATTTGAACTGCCTGAATCTCCTGGTTTCCCTAGCACTTGACAAATGTTTCCCCATCTTCAAAAAGAGGACAGAAAGAGGATTCCCGAGCAGTCCAAAAGATTCTAAAACAGATAATAAAAGTGTCCTTCTGAAACCAGCTTGGAAAAAAAATGTAGCAATTACCAGAACTAAGCATAGACTTCCCAAGAAAAAATGTTGCCAAACTAACAGTATCTTCTTTTTTAAAAAAAAATCAACTATCACAATTGTAAAAATGCTGTAAACATTTAGAAAATACTGTGGGGTTTTTCTGATTTGGAAGCTTCTAAAATGTAAGCCTCCTTCATGGATTACTGCCTTGTCGTGGCGAAGGGGCTTGCGTAATTCAATGAAGCTATGAGCTATGCCGTGCAGGGCCACCCAAGACGGACAGGTCATAGCCGAGAGTTCTGACAAAACGTGATCCACTGGAGAAGGAAATGGCAACCCACTCCAGTATCTTTGCCATGAAAACCCTATGGACAGTACCAAAAGGCAAAACGATATGACGCTGGAAGATGAGCCCCTCAGGTCGGAAGGCGTCCAATATGCTACTGGGGAAGAGCAGAGGGCTAGTACTAGTAGCGCCAGAAAGAATGAAGCGACTGGGCCAAAGCCGAAAGGACGCTCAGCTGTGGATGTGTCTGGTGGTGAAAGGAAAGTCCGATGCTGTAAAGATTTTTTCTCCATAGGAACCTGGAATGTAAGATCCATGAATCAAGCAAAGCTGGACGTGGTCAAACAAGAGATGACAAGACTGAACATCGACATCTTAGGTATCAGCGAACTAAAATGGACAGGAATGGGTGAATTTAATTCAGATGACCATCAGGTATACTACTGCGGACAAGAATCCCTCAGAAGAAATGGAGTAGCCTTCATAGTCAATAAAAGAGTAGGAAAAGCAATACTGGGATACAATCCTCAAAATGACAGAATGATCTCAGTTCGAATCCAAGGCAAACCATTCAATATCACAGTAGTCCAAGTCTATGCCCCAACCACCAGTGCTGAAGAGGATGAAATTGACCGGTTCTACGAAGCCCTACAGCACCTTATAGAACTAACACCAAAAAATGATGTCCTTATCATCATGGGGGATTGGAATGCTAAAGTAGGAAGCCAAAAGATAACTGGAATAACAGGCAAGTTTGGCCTTGGAGTACAAAATGAAGCAGGGCACAGGCTTATAGAATTTTGTCAAGAGAATACGATGGTCATAGCAAACACTCTTTTCCAACAACCCAAGAGACGGCTCTACACATGGACATCACCAGATGGTCAACACAGAAATCAGATTGACTATATGCTCTGCAGCCAAAGATGGAGAAGCTCTATACAGTCAGTAAAAACAAGACCAGGAGCTGACTGTGGCTCAGACCATGAGCTTCTCCTTGCAAAGTTTAGGCTTAAACTGAAGAAAGTAGGGAAAAGCACTAGGCCACTCAGGTATGAATTAAACCATATCCCTGTTGAATATACAGTAGAGGTGACAAATAGATTTAAGGAATTAGATCTGATAGACAGAGTGCCTGAAGAACTATGGACAGAGGTTCGCGACATTGTACAAGAGGTAGCAACCAAAACCATCCCAAAGAAAAAGAAATGCAAGAAAGCAAAATGGCTGTCTGAGGAAGCTTTGCAAATAGCTGAGGAAAGGAGGGAAGCGAAAGGCAAGGGAGAAAAACATAGATACGCCCAATTGAATGCAGAATTCCAGAGAATAGCTAGAAGAGATAAGAATGCCTTCTTAAATGAACAGTGCAAAGAAATAGAAGAAAACAATAGAATAGGGAGGACCAGAGATCTTTTCAAGAAAATTGGAGAGATGAAGGGAACGTTTAATGCAAAAATGGGCATGATAAAGGACCAAAATGGCAGGGACCTAACAGAGGCAGAAGAGATTAAGAAGAGGTGGCAAAATTACACAGAAGAACTATACAAGAATGAGCTTAACGTCCCTGATAATCACAATGAGGTGGTCACTGACCTCGAGCCAGACATCCTAGAATGTGAAGTGAAGTGGGCCTTAGAAAAGCTGAGCAACAACAAAGCTAGTGGAGGTGACAGTATTCCAGCTGAGCTATTCAAAATCTTAAAAGACAGTGCAGTAAAAGTGCTACACTCAGTTTGCCAGCAAATTTGGAAAACTCAACAGTGGCCACAGGATTGGAAAAGATCAGTTTACATTCCAATTCCAAAGAAAGGCAGTGCCAAAGAATGTTCAAACTATCGCACCATTGCACTCATTTCTCATGCTAGTAAAGTCATGCTTAAAATCCTACAAGCTAGACTTCAGCAGTATGTGGATCGAGAACTACCAGAAGTACAGGCAGGATTTCGAAGAGGCAGAGGAACTAGAGATCAAATTGCCAACATACGCTGGATCATGGAGAAAGCTAGGGAGTTCCAGAAAAACATCTACTTCTGCTTCATTGACTATGCTAAAGCCTTTGATTGTGTGGATCATAACAAACTGTGGCAAGTTCTTAAAGAGATGGGAGTACCAGACCATCTTATTTGTCTCTTGAGGAACCTATATGCGGGTCAAGAAGCAACAGTGAGAACTGGACACGGAACCACTGATTGGTTCAAAATTGGGAAAGGAGTCCGGCAAGGCTGTATACTGTCGCCCTGCCTATTTAACTTATATGCAGAGCACATCATGAGAAAGGCAGGGCTAGATGAATCAAAAGTTGGAATTAAGATTGCCGGAAGAAATATCAACAACCTAAGATACGCAGATGATACCACTCTAATGGCAGAAAGTGAAGAAGAACTAAAGAGCCTCTTGTTGCAGGTGAAGAAGGAGAGTGCAAAACTTGGGTTGAAACTTAACATTAAGAAAACCAAGATCATGGCATCTGGCCCTCTCAATTCCTGGCAAATAGATGGGGAAGAAATGGAAGTAGTGACAGATTTTATTTTCCTGGGCTCCAAGATCACTGCAGATGGGGACTGTAGCCAAGAAATTAAAAGACGCTTGCTCCTGGGGAGGAAAGCCATGGCAAATCTAGACAGCACACTAAAAAGCAGAGACATCACCCTGTCAACAAAAGTGCGTATAGTCAAGGCTATGGTCTTCCCAGTTGCAATGTATGGCAGTGAAAGTTGGACCATAAGAAAGGCTGAGCGCCAAAAAATTGAGGCCTTTGAACTATGGTGCTGGAAAAGACTCCTGCGAGTCCCTTGGACTGCCAGGCGATCAAACCGGTCCGTCCTAGAGGAGATCAATCCTGACTGCTCTTTAGAAGGCCAGATCCTGAAGCTAAAACTCAAATACTTTGGCCACCTAATGAGAAGGAAGGACTCACTGGAGAAGAGCCTAATGCTGGGAAAGATCGAGGGCAATAGAAGAAGGGGACGACAGAGAATGAGGTGGCTGGATGGAGTCACTGAAGCAGTAGGCGTGAGCTTAAATGGACTCCAGAAGATGGTAGAGGACAGGAAGGCCTGGAGGAATGTTGTCCATAGGGTCGCGATGGGTCGGACACGACTTCGCAGCTAACAACAACAACAACAAAATGTAAGCTGGGATGCATGAAAAGGAAGAAGATACCAAGGCAGCTCAAATCACATTCAAAAGAGAATTCTTCAACAATTCCTCATCAAACTGGAGTGGGGATGTAGAAACTTTAAAGCTAGCTCTGATAATTTAGATTTGCAAGTGCAACAAAATTGGATGTGATAATCAAATATTGTTTATGTCTTTAATATTCATTACCTTAGTAGATTAGAGACATGGATTGAAAATAATGGATTTAAAATTAGCATCAAATAACTGCATTTGGTAAACAAAAATCACATGTGCTGGTATAATGTGGGTGGGTGGGTACTTAGCTTGATAACAGTGTGGAAGATATTGGAAAGGTGATTGCTTACAACAATTCCTCAACAATGTAATAAGACTGAAGAAGATATAAATCCAATTTTAATTTGCATCAATAGAAATATATTTTATACCTTATAAATTTTCCCAGCTTTAATTTGCATTAATATTAAAATTAAATGTTTGAATTTTCTCATTTTCATATTTCTAGGTGACCCCCACTTCCCTTTAGTACAGTTCTCTCCAATGCCTAATAATCTAGATACACATCCTACCTTAAAGATGAAATGTTAAAATAAATATATAAAAGTATTCACAAATGCAAGGAAACCATTAAATAACTGATAGATAAAATAAGTATGTTAGTTTAGATCAGTGTTTTTCAACCTTTTTTGGGCAAAGGCACACTTGTTTCATGAAAAAAATCACGAGGCACTCCACCATTAGAAAATGTTAAAAAATTTAACTCTGTGCCTATATTGACTATATATAAAGTAATTCTCTTGAGAAGGAATCAAATAAACACAAAGAAAGTATTTTATAATTACTTTTCAATTTTTCCCACGGCACACCAGGCAACATCTCGCGGCACACTAGTGTGCCGCGGAACAGTGGTTGAAAAACACTGGTTTAGATAAGAGACAATATGTATTAAAGGAAAAAGAGAGGAAATATTGCCTACAACAAATTGGAGATTTGTATTAAAATGTACCTGTATGAAATGGAACTATTGTAACCCAGACACCACGTTGCTTTTCAAAGATATAATTGTAATATTGGAAAATCAATATATATATATATATATGTCAAATGTTAACTATTTAGATTAGCTTGCTAGGCCCCAAACATGGGGCAAATCTTTATTTCCTGTTTTCAGCCTATCTTTGCCCCATGTTTGGGGTCTAGCAAGGTAATCTAAATAGTTAACATTTTACACATATCTCCCCTTGCAGAAAAAGCTAACAAAGCGAGAGAGATCCTGTGGCTCAAGAGGTAAAAACACTGCCTCATGTGCAATCAGCCCAGGTTCGAATCTCAGAAGGGTATGGCTGACTGATGAAAACTAATAAGTTAGAAATACATTTCAGTCTCCCTTGGAGGCGGCCGGAAACGGCTACCGGTGGTCGCGCGGCTCGATCAGCTGGGAGGCGGCCAGAAACAGCCGCCGGCGGTCGCACGGCCCGAGCAGCTGAGCGGCGGCCAGGAACAGCCGCCGGCGGTCGCACAGGCCTCACGGGACTTCACGGAGCTGACGGCGGCCTGGCAGCCGTGTTGGAGGCACACGTGGGCATGGGCGGCTGCCTTGCGACCCCGGAAGCGGTAGCTGCATGCAAGCCGGCAGCGACGCGAGGCGCTGTACAGTTGTGCCCGGACTTTGGAGGCTGCCAGGGGGCCATGGGTGTGGCGCAGGGTGTTGCGGTGGGGGGGGGAGCACGCCCGGGACCTTAGGGGGAAGCTGGGCTTACACTTTTCTTCACGCTGGGGATCTCGGTGCCAGTGGGAGGAGCTGGGAGTGGGTCGACGGAGTAGGGGGGTGGAGTATTTACACAGGCCAGGCGGATGCTGGTCTGCACGGGGGAAGGGGTGGGGCCCATGGGTGGGGCTGCTGCCTAGTTACAGGCACGGGATAAAAGGCGCGTTGGGGCGAGTAGCTCCCAACGCTGCCTTTGTATTTGCATGGATCTCTTCATAGTAAAGGTTTTCTTGCAGTCAACCGTGCCACGTCGTCGTTCTTCAGGCTTGCGCTCTCTGGCGTGGACGTTAGTTTGACATACATATACATATACATATGGTTTTAGAAATCACCAGGAGCTTCTTAAGATCAGTAAGAACTAATTCAATTGCCGGAAATCTTGTAATCTCATCCCTTTTTTCTTTAAAAAAAATCTTGCTTCCTAGATTCTCAGGAAATTGTGCTTGGAAAAGGAATAACTTTTGGTTTTAGGCAGAGAATTAATACAAACTATAGGACAGGGAATAATGGGTTTAAGTTGCAAGAAAGCAGGTTGTGATTGCATTTTAGAAAAATATTCCATTAGTGAAAGTAGTTTAATAATGAGACCATTTTCTAAATGGTCCAGGTTTTGTTTTTTGTTGTTTATTCACTTCTCTCATTCCCACCATGCATTCATTCTCGTCAATTAACAGAATAACAGAATAGGTTTTTCTCCTAAATCTTATGCAGCCTGAATACTGCACAATTTTCTGCAGCAAATCTCACTGCAAATTCTTCATAATTTACATTCGCTGGAGTGTAACATGAGCCAACTCCAACAATAAACTATTTCCAAACATATCTTCTATAACAATCTAGATACCATTAGTTCAGACTTTCTGACATGAGGCCCTTTTCACCTATAATTCAACCTAAACTTTCACCACCTCATAAACTGCATTTTATCAGATCAGACCATCTTACATCCCTTCCTCTCGGTTTTGGTTTCACAAAGGTACAGCATCCTTTTCTTCATTTAAGTTCATTTTATTTCAATATGCTCCTCCTACATTCCAAGACATCATCTGTCATGTTGTAACCATGTATAATGGGCCCATCATGGCTTTTGGCAACTGAGATTTTCATATGATGAAGACAAAGAAAAGATAGACCATTTCTTTTTAGTAGTGAGGGTCAGTTTTGGCATCGTATGGCCAGCATACCACAAGGGCAACAGCCCAATTTTACCACAAACATGTTCACACTGTTCTATACAACCTGGAATTTCTAACCTAAAGACATTTTGCAAGCTATCATACTGCTCCCTGCATCCCACTACTAGGAAATATATGTGCCCAGGATGTAGCTTAGAATACAGGGTATTACAACCATGTAGAAAGAGAGAATCCCATATGGGATGGTTTCATCTGGAAATTTAGTTGCTTGCAATACAACTCATAGTTTTACGTCAAAATTGAATTTCAGAAAATAAACTTTAATATTTTGCTGTCTTTTTTGCTTTCAGGATCCAAAAGTACGTGAACACCTGGATGCAGTAAATGCAGGAGGGCGAGGCATAGAAAATCGAATGCTTACAATTGTGTATGGCCCTGACCTGGTCAATATATCTTACTTGAATTTAGTAGCTGCTCAGGAAGAAATAGCAAAGGTATGGAAATTCAGATTTTTCCCCCTTAATACTGAAAAGATGTATTAATATTTGTTTTTAAATTGAATGTGACCCCAGCTAGAAATTATATGGATTAGTTTGGGGTCTGTTGGTAGCATCTAGTCATATTTTCAAAAAAAATGTGTCAAGAACTACATAACATGGATCTTAGCAGTTTTCTTTCTAAACATCTGTGGTGTAAACCATTGTGTTCCAAAACTTGTTCTTAGTAGTTTTATTTAGTTAAAACTACTGGCATCTTATACACAGAAAAATATGGTAGGTATGCTGTCAATATACAGATAGTTCTCAACTTACCTGAGCCGTGGTGGCAGGGTTAGAAAGCAGTACTGCAGGCTACGTCTGCTGACTGCTATCTGCCTGCAGTTTGGCAGTTCGATTCTCATCGAACTCAGCCTTCCATCCTTCCGAGGTCGGTAAAATGAGGATCCAGATTGTTGGGGGGGGGCAATATGCTGACTCTGTAAACTGCTTAGAAAGGGCTGGTAAAGCACTGTGAAGCAGTATATAAATCTAAGTGCTATTGCTACGCCTGGTTGCTTAGCGACCATTCAAATCTATGACCTATCTGGAGAAAAGGAGATCTCAAAGTTCTGACAGTCTTTCCCCATCTTGCTCACAGTCACACGATTTCACTTCAGCTGCTCGGCAACACAGTCACCTTTATGTCCATTTGTAGCATCCGATAGTCATGTGACCACCATTTATGATGGGTTTGCCAAAATATGTGTCATTCTTGGTTTCCCGGGCCTGACAACCATAGTGAAAAATGGATTCGCTACAAACAATCACTTTCTACAATGGCCTTTTCCTGACAATCCTCTCCAGGCTGCGGTCATACCTGCTGCTTGTGCACCTTTTTCTTCCACACTTTTGCCTTCCACATAACTCTCTATTAATGTGCTTTGGTACAGCACTTCCAACATCCAACTTCTTTTGCAATTACCTTTTGAGGCTTTTCCTCCTTATGGAGGGTGTCAATGATGATTTTCTGCACAACTGTCAGGTCAGCAGTCTTCCCCATGATTGTGATTCCTACTGAACCAGACTGAGAGACCATTTAAAGGCTCAGGAACCCTTTGCAGGTGTTATGGCTTAATTAGCTGATTAGAGTAGGACACTTTGAGCCTAGAATATTGCACCTTTTCACAATATTCTAATTTTCTGAGATTGTGGATTTGGGGTTTTCATGAGCTGTACGCCATAATCATCACAATTATGACAAATCACGGCTTGAACTATCTTGCTTTGCATGTATTGAGTCTATCTCATATATTAGTTTCCCCCTTTAAGTTGCATTACTGAAATAAATGAACTTTTGCACAATATTCTAATTTTTTGAGTTTCACCTGTATATGCCACCCATCTCACGATTCAAGGTGGTGACTGAGCAGCTCAATGTTAAGCAATATTATGGTACATTGTCATTCAGGCATGTACTGTAGTCCATTTCTTTTTTATATACTATTAAATAACAGTCCTAAATTAAGCAACTGTTTGCTTCATCAGCTTGTAAAAATTATCATAGTTATGACATTCTATTTCTTAGAATATTTGAAATATTCAGGCATGATCTTTTTATTCAGTTTAAAATGGTCAAGATCTAGGACTCTATATTGCTCATGTGTCAAAAAGTAGATTATTATGCATCGACATAACACATTGATACTCTTGTGCATAGACAAGGAAAATGCATTCTTTCTTTGAGGACAGGAGAGAAAATGCATCTATTCTCTTTCTCTTTATTTATGTGGCCATAATTAGTAATAAAATTGAACTTTGCACTAAGTTGAACTCTTTAATTAGGCTAACTTCTTAGTATTATGTAAGGTAAATATCTTAGTACTGTGTAATTAAAAGAAAATCTCAGAGCATGTTCAAAAGGGATTAGACTCATATCATGATACTTTAGAATAGAACAGACCTTGGAGGTCTTCTAGTCCAGCCCCCTGCTCAAGCAGGAGAACCTATACCATCTCAGACAAGTGACTTTCCAATCTCTTCTTAAAAACCTCCAGTGATGGAGTGCCCACCATTTCTGAAGGCAAGCAGTTCCACTGGTTAATTGTTCTGTCAGGAACTTTCTCCTTAATTCCAGGTTATTTCTCTCTTTGATCAGTTTCCAAGCATTGTTTCTTGTCCTGCCCTCTGGTGCTTTGGAGAATAATTTGACCCCTTCTTCTTTGTTGCAGCCCTCAAGTACTGGAATGCTGCTATCATGTCACCCCTATTTCTTCTTTTCTTTAGACTAGCCAAACCCAGTCCTGCAGCAGTTCTTCATATGTTTTAGTCTCCAGGCCTTTGATCATTTTAGTTGCTCTTCTCTGAACTTTTTCCAAAGTTTCAACATCTGTTTTGTAGTATGGTGACCAAAATTGGTTGCAGTATTCCAGGTATAGTCTTACTACTGTAGGATTTTATAAAGCAGTACTAATACTTCGCGTGATCTTGATTCTGTGCCTCTGTTTATACAGCCCAGAATTATATTAGCTATTTTGTCTGCTGCTGCTGCTGCACACTGCTGGCTCATATTCAAGTGATCATCCACCAGGACTCCAAGGTCCCTCTCATAGCTATTGTTTTTGAGCCAGGTCTTGCCTAATCTATACTTAAGGAATTTGTTGTGCAGAGGTCTCCTTGTGCTACCAAAGAGTTGCACAGACAAGGAAGGGCACTGAGAGCAGTAAAAGTCACACACAGAAATACACTGAGTTCTAAAAGCAAAAAGTATTTTACTTTGAGGTGGTGTAAGAACAAAAATGCACAGTCAAAAATAAACAGTCCAAGTCATACACAATAGCAACAGTCCAAGGAGTAATCCAAACTACAAAGTCTTCTTACCGGTCCAGAGGTCAATACACAGTTCAGGTTTACAACAGTAGTAAACCAACAGCAGAGCAAAAACAGTAACAGTAGAAAGCAGTGAATTCAGAGAGAGAGAGAAGCTACTTTCCTAGCTTCCTCTTATGGCCATGAGAACACTTACACACCCATTGGCCAATTAACAACTTAAAGACATAGCATTATGGTTAATATATTTTCAACCCAACATTGTAGGCTAACACCATATGCCTAACATTCTCCCCTTTGGGTAGAATAATATATAACTCTTACAATCTTATGCACATTCTTTCACAATTAGCATTGTGTTTCACAGCACTTTGTACCTTCGTAAAATGGTCTGCAATATTTACATCAGATGAACAATACTGTACTCTAGCTGTATTAATTTATCTTTGATACATTGTCTGACATTCAAATAACGAAGATCAGTATGTTTAGATCTTGTTCTTACTGCAGCACTATTAGCCATCTTTATCGCAGCTTGATTGTCCTCATACACAATAAATGGATCATTTACATTTAAACCCATATCTAACAATAATTGTTTGTACACTAGCAGTTCTGTACATAACACTGATAGACATGAAAATTCAGCCTCCATTGTAGATAAGCTTATGTGTTTTTGTCTAATAGACTTCCATCCAATCAAAGAATCACCCAACATTACAGCCAACCCTGAGGTAGATTTACGACTGTTTGAATCAGAGGCAAAACTCGCATCTGCATATGCAGTAAGGATTAACTCACGATTTGGCTCTAAATATAACGAGTAGTGAATAGTTTGCTTCAAATACCTTAATACTCGTTTAGCTGATTGCCAGTGTCTAACAGTTGGATTATTGTTGTACCTAGCTAATTGATTTACACAGTAAGAAATATCAGGTCTAGTCCAATTACTCAGATACATAAGACTTCCTATCAAAGATTGGTACATAGTCTTATCAAATACAGGACTCTCAACATTAGTGTCCTTAAAATCCATAGCCATCGGAGTTTTTGCTGGTTTACACATTTCCATGTTGTATCTCTTTAATAACTGAGATATTTTACTGGCTTGTGACACCTTAAAACCCCTATTTGTTTTCACAATATCTAACCCTAAATAGTGGCTAATTTCTCCAAGATTTCTAATTGTGAATTTATTTTGCAATCTTGAAATGATAGTTTGTGCTTCTAACTCAGTTTTTGTTATTATTGCAATATCATCTGTGAATAATAAAATAAAAGATAATGCTCCGTTGTGTTCTCTTCTAAACAAACAAGGATCAGCATTACTGGCTACAAAACCTATTGCACTTAACACATTAACTATACATTTATTCCACTCATAGCCTGATTGTTTCAATCCATAGAGGCTTTTCTTTAACTCCCAACAATCATGGTCTCTATCACTGGTCAATCCTGGTGGTATTCTTAAATAAATAGTATGTTGCAATGGAGCATGTAGATATGCAGTTTCAACATCTACATGGTTAACCATATATTGGTTTTTAGCTGCCCATACTAAAGCTGCTCTTAAAGTAGTCGCCCTTAGACTGGGTGCAAACACTTCGTCATAATCCTCAGTAGTTTGGGCAAAACCTTGTGCAACCAAACGTGCCTTATGGGTTATAGTTCCGTCTACACCTTTCTTTAACTTATATATCCATTTACAACCTATAGCTTGCTCACCAGGTGGCAGTTTTGTTTTCTGATAAACCTTAAGATTCTGCAAAGACTTCAACTCCCTGTTCATTGCAGCTTTCCATGATGCCTGTTCCTTTTCAGGATACATCCTGATCTCATCATAGTTAGAAGGTACTACACTAACTTGACATACTATACTTGCTTCATAGCGATCAGGTGGATGTCTGATACGCATTGAACGCCAAGGAATTACAGGGCTTTGAATTTCAGACTCCTTTCCTTCCTCTGATTCCTCTATTATCTCCCCTATCTCCTCTTCATCTTTTATATTTACAGGAGATGAATTATCATTACTAGTTACGTTATCAGAGGAGTCCTCAAACACTAGAGGATCAGTATTAACAGTTTCTTGCTCTAACCTATCCCAACCAACGTGCTCAAGGAATTTTGCACTAGCACTGTTATATACATTAGTTGTGCCTCGTTCCCAGAAACGATAGGATCTATGGTTAGCTTCGTAACCTACGAAGTATAATTGCCTAGCCCTATGTTGGCCTTTACTCCTGAGTTGTGCAGGAATGTGGACCCAAGCTGGGGTGCCAAATGTGTGCAGGTAATCAAGGTTTGGTTTTTTACCATGCCATATAGTATATGGTATTTTACCAGTAGAAGTATTAACAACTATATTCAGAACATGGTTTGCACATTTTGCTGCCTCCCCCCACAGTCTATCTGTTAAGCCAGAATCTTGTAACATGGTTCTCATCATGGCTTGTAACGTTTGCCCACGTCTCTCAACAAATGCATTATGTTGTGGCCTATAAGGGGCTGAACGTTTATGCTCAATGCCAGCTGATTGTAGCATATCAACAAAATGCTTATTTGTAAATTCAGTGCCATTATCAGTAATTATGCACTGAACCTTTCTCTTTGTTTTTCTCTCCACGAACTTCAGCCAGTTTGCAAATTGTTGGAAAGTATCTGCCTTTGACTTAAGCAGATAACAAAAACCATATCTAGAGTAGTGGTCCAATATACTTAAAATATAACATGACCCTCCTAAACTTGGTTTCATGGGTCCAATTAAATCAGCAAACACAACTTCCAAAGGTACAGTTGTTTTGAAGCCGTTTATCCTGTTTGCAGGAGTTGCCTTGCTCTTTTCCTGATTACAGGCATTGCAATTCAAATACTTACTACATGGCTTCAGTTTAACTCCCTCTACTAATTCCACTGTTTTACGTAGTGAGTTAAAGTTTACATGCCCTAACCGCCTATGCAATAAATGTATACATTCATCATGTGGCTTCTTGTTCTCACATATCGAGTTAGCTTTAACTGTACTAACCTGGTTACTTGTGAGAACGAATAAACCATTTTTCAAATTTGCAGTTACACAGGTTCCATTCCTCTCAATAGTGCATTGCTCCCCTCTGAATGTTACCACAAACCCAACTTTAACCAATTCCCTTACAGATAACAGGTTGAATCTTAGCTTAGGTATATATAACATAGGTAACTGTTCATCAATGCATGGACAATAGGAATTACCTTCACCAGAGGCCTTCATCCTCCAACCGTTTGCTAGTGAAACATATTGGTTGCTGTTTTTCATATTAACAAACCTCTCTTTCACTTTAGTAATGCATTGTGAAGCCCCACTATCAACAACCCACAATTCATTATTTCTGGATGTTGATTCACCAGAAATAGCCAAACCAATGCCCTTCTTAGCCTTCCCACTGCTATTTACATTCTGTTTTCTACCCTTTCTACAGAATTTGGCTATATGCCCTCTAGCCCCACAAGAATAACATTTCTTGACGTTGTAAGCAGTGGTGAATGGCTGCTCCTCTCGTGGTTGTGTCTCTCTCAGCTGGTCTCTGTCACGCCTTCTTCTGGACTCTTCCAGCAGTCTCCCAGTAATGTTAGTCAATGTCAGTTCCTCTCTGGTCAGGACTTCCAAAGAAGAAACATACTCATCATAACTCTCATCCAAAGATGACAGAATAATGTAGACCTGATGCAACTCTGAAAAAATCAGCTCCTTTTCATGAAGCTCTTGAAAAGTTGCCTTCATGTAATTTAAATGGGTCAGCATATCTCCATTCTTCTGCAGACGAGCCCTAAACAGCTTACGTGTAAGGTGTATATGTGCACCCACACTGTCACGAACATAAAGCCTTCGCAAAACATCCCAACACCTAGCAGCAGACTCCTCACCACGAATATGGACAAGCTGCTGGTCATTCAGTGTTAGTCCAATAATGCAAAGAGCTTTCTCGTTGCTTCGTTTAAAGTTGTCTAACTTCTTTGCATCCTCTTCGTCATCTGGATCCCAAGCAGTAGTATCTGGTGGGTTATTTACAACAGCCCATAGTCCTTCCTTGCGCAAAAGCAAGCAGCATTTTGTGGACCAGGAAACATAGTTTGTCCCATCCAACCGGGTTATCCAGGAGATGCCTGACAACAGTTCCTGTGCCATTTTACACCAAATACAAACTCAGCTAGGAAAACTGTGTGTACTTACTCTCAGTACAGGCCTGGGCCCATAACCAGTGTTATGGAATTTGTTGTGCAGAGGTCTCCTTGTGCTACCAAAGAGTTGCACAGACAAGGAAGGGCACTGAGAGCAGTAAAAGTCACACACAGAAATACACTGAGTTCTAAAAGCAAAAAGTATTTTACTTTGAGGTGGTGTAAGAACAAAAATGCACAGTCAAAAATAAACAGTCCAAGTCATACACAATAGCAACAGTCCAAGGAGTAATCCAAACTACAAAGTCTTCTTACCGGTCCAGAGGTCAATACACAGTTCAGGTTTACAACAGTAGTAAACCAACAGCAGAGCAAAAACAGTAACAGTAGAAAGCAGTGAATTCAGAGAGAGAGAGAAGCTACTTTCCTAGCTTCCTCTTATGGCCATGAGAACACTTACACACCCATTGGCCAATTAACAACTTAAAGACATAGCATTATGGTTAATATATTTTCAACCCAACATTGTAGGCTAACACCATATGCCTAACAATATCTTTGATTTTTCCTGCCTAAATGTAAACTTTGCTTTTCTCCACATTAAAATTCATTTTGTTGGATAGGGCTCATTGTTCAAGTTTGTCAAGATCTTTTTGGATCCTGACCTGGTCTTCTGGGGTGTTGGCTATTCCTGCCAGTTTAGTGTCATCTGCAAATTTGATGAGTTCCCCTTCTATTCCCTCATCTAAGTCATTAATTAAGATATTGAAGAGTACTGGGCCTAAGACAGAGCCTTGTGGTGTTGCACTGCTTCTCTCCATGTGGATGTCTATGGAGATTCTCAGTCATCCAGGTCATAGTTATCGCAACGACATTTTTTTCACAAGGCAACTGGACTTTCTTGTTTTTTCTTTGAAGATGTTTCGCTTCCCATCCAAGAAGCTTCTTCAGCTCTGATTGGATGGTGGGGAATGGAAAGATTTATACTCCTTGCAGACAGCTGTTCATTTGCATTCTTTTAGAGAGTCGTTAATCCTACCTGGAGACTTATCTGTGTCCTCAGAGTCACCTGAGTGGTGGAAATGTGTGTGGAGCCTTCTTGGAACTGTTGAAAGGACTGTATTGTAGACTGGAGGTAGGTGATGTTGTATGCCTCTCCCTCTGTTGAGAGAGGGCTGTTCAGTTTTGACATAGATGGCCTCTTTGAAAGTGGGGTGGAAGCTCTAGTTCCAGTTGTGGTGATACATCAAGGATTACCTGCACGGGGCTTCTATTAAAATTTTCATGTATTTCCCACCACTGCAACTTGGATTAACTGTTTTCAGCAATCGTGGTTAAATTCAGAAGGCCATGAAAAGGAAATATGGAAGCCACCTTTGGCCCTGAGTCCATATATTGCACTTTCTGGCATATTCAATCCATATGTTGCAGATAAGATGTTTAGTACAGCCTATTGGCAGTATAAAAGGAATGTGGTGGCTCAGTGGGTTAGGACGCTGAGCTTGTCGATCAGAAGGTCGGCAGTTTGGCGGGTCGAATCCCGAGTGCCGTGTGACAGAGTGAGTGCCCGTTACTTGTCCCAGCTTCTGCCAACCTAGCAGTTCGAAAGCACGTAAAAATGCAAGTAGAAAAATAGAGACCACTCCGGTGGGAAGGTAACAGCGCTCCGTGCGCCTTTGGTGTCTAGTCATGCTGGCCACATGACCACGGAGTTGTCCTTGGATGAGCGCTGGCTCTTCGGCTTTGAAACGGAGATGAGCACCGGCCCCTAGAGTTGGAAACGACTAGCACGCACCTTTACCTTTTTTATTGGCAGTATATGGAATCTTTCTCTCTCTCTCTCTCTCTACCCCCCTCCCCATTCCTAACTACACACAGTACTCAAGGCTCAGAAGAATTCTTGAAATTAGCTTTTCTGTGACCTGTTTTCACCATTTCTGTAATTTGGGTTTATAAGTTTATTTGTGTCACAAGCAAAGAATCAGGTTGCAGTTCAGTATATTTATCACTCATGCCTATACACAAGGGTCTAATCATCTAAGGTTCAAATCTGAATTGGTGCCAGATATGGGTCAACAGAATTCAAGAGGGATTGGACAGACTGTTCGTGAGAACATAACGACTCTACGCTGATGAGTCGTTTAACTCTGCCTCCCAGCTCTGCCTGCTTTTCTCCTATAGTTTGCCACCTTTATTACTGTGATTTTTGTGGTGGCTCGGAACAAGATATAAAGTAGTCATTAGAGCATACTAGCTTTCTCTTAGCTATAAGGGTAATCACATGCCACTTGCCCCATTTTGCACAAGCTGGTGCACTAATGGTTTCTTCTGATTTGGCTCTTAAAAGTAAAGTCACATTGGCTAATTAACTAGGATTATCAATTGCTAGACAAGACATCCCAGATTATTTGAGACCGCTGAAGAGCATGGGGGTTGGGGTATGAATCATTTGATTTTTACCAGTATCTTATTTATTTATTTATTATTGGGATTTATATGCCGCCCTATCTCCCGAAGGACTCAGGGCGGCTAACAACAATAACATACAATAATACAGAAGTTAAAAGAAAAATTAAATTAATGGCCCTGTAGAATAAATTAAAATTAAAATTAAAATAAGTTAAAAATTAAAGTTAAAAATTAAAAACATAATTAAAATCCCTGTCAGTCCAGGTCAGCCTGGTGGAAAAGGAGTGTTTTGAGGCCGCAGCGAAAGGACTGGAGATCTGGGGCCATCCGAAGCTCGGGGGAGCTGGTTCCATAGGGCTGGCGCTCCCACAGAGAAGGCCCTCCCCCTGGGGGTCGCCAGCCGACATTGTCTAGCCGACGGTACCCTGAGCAGGCCTTCTCTGTGTGAGCACACTGGGCGATGGGAAGTCGTTCCCGGCAGCAGATGGTCCTGCAAGTATCTCAGGCCTAATTTATTGCTAAATTAAAATTAGCTTTGTGGTGCCTGGACACATTCTCTATATCTCACAGAAAAGAAACACTTTTTTTACCAAGTAATTTCTCTCCCTCACTTTCCCTTGGAAATGTTTTACAAGTGCAAGGCCTAATAAATGAAATTTGGTTCTTTAGGGCACCACAGCTGATAAATAGATGCCCTTCAGTTGGCCTTCTTGTTCAGCTGTCTCATCCAATAGGCTTTTAAAAAAGCTTATTGTTCTTGTTGGCAGGTTTTTCTCTTTTCTTTTATTATACTCTGTAGTAAATAATGAGGTTTGGGTAGGCAGAAGAGTTTGGAAATCACTTTGATGAAGTGATTAAAGCCATTTTTATATGTTGCTTCTGGAAGTTTGTCTTTTGATAATTACCGTAACTATGGAGAATAATTAGTTCCTGAGATTTCCACTTGCTGTTTGATTGAGACAGTTCTGTTCTTTTTCTAAAGCTGAAGTAAAATTAGTGGAAACTTTAACGATGAATGGCACCAAACTATATTTTTTTACAACCAAACTTGATGCACTTTCCTGCTTTTGGGAAAAAAATGAACTTAATGTTACAGTTAAATCAGTTTGAAGATTCCACTTTTGTTATTTCCGAGAATGTGTGACTTGATTTTCTTTTAGTTCAGCTTAGCTGTATTTACTGCTTTAGACCAGCTGTTGAAAGACTACACAATTCAATGAATGAATAATAAAAAAACAGTATGTTCAATAGTTAAAAGCATTTCAGAGATCATGAGGACAAAACTTAGCTACCTTTCCATATATATTTCTGTAACAGCCAAACATGGGGGATTTCCCCCCTCACACTGGATTAGCTGGAATAGACAGCTTATTTGTAAGGAAGCTGCTCAGCCTGAGTGCTGTGTAAGATAGGCAGCACAATAAGATCTACACACTTGAGAGAGGCATTTTTTCTCTTGAGCTGGAAGGTTGATGTGTCTTCTGCTAATATGGATGCTAAAGTATTCAACATTTCCAGGAGGAAAGTTTTCCAGTG
Source organism: Vipera berus (assembly GCF_964194415.1). NCBI lineage: Eukaryota > Metazoa > Chordata > Lepidosauria > Squamata > Viperidae > Vipera > Vipera berus. Next base: position 204,031,731 of record NC_138202.1, on the reverse strand, counting down.
CAGACTTCATGGGATATTGATTAAATATATACTGTAGCTGGAATAAAATTGTCTTCCACCCAGACCACCCCTACAATTTTTATTTAGTAATTAAAGAACACCAGTCAATAGCTTCTTCCAAGTTTGAAGAAAGAATGGATCTGGTCACTGTTGCAATGTGTCAATTTCCTTTTGATATTACAGGAGAACATGAAGTATTGTGTGAATTATGATAAAACTCATAGAAGACTGATCAAATTAACAACTTAAATGAAAATTCAATAAGCCTAGATTTGGTTAGAACAAGAATAGACTCTGTAATTGTTTCTATTTTGGACTTTCCCCCCCACTAATCTATTTAATGATTCCCTTGGATCAAAAATTTATTTATGAAGAAACAACTCTTTCAAAATACTGTAATGAGTATTCTTTGATCTTTGATATATTGATGTTAATTTCAGCATACATATATTTGTGTGAAATGTTTGTGTATATTTTATACCAATATTTCATACACACTCTTTATGACGTAAACAAAAAATTGGGGGTGGGGGTGGTAATCTTCCAGAAGGTTATATGATCAGCCAAGGAGAAGTATGGCAGGATAGCTCCAACTGTAGTCTAGATATTAGGATTTGGAAGAGGTCAAGGGTTCTGTGATTGTTTGTTTGTATCCCACATTTATTATTAGGATTTGGAGGAGGTCAAGGGTTCTGTGATTATTTATTTATTTATTTGTTTGTTTGTATCCCGCATTTATTATTAGGATTTGGAAGGAGGTCAAGGGTTCTGTGATTATTTATTTATTTGTTTGTATCCCGCATTTGTTATTTTCACAAATAACCAAGGTGGGGAACATATCCAATATACCTTCTTCCACACAACAACAACCCTGTGAGGTGGGTTTGGGCTGAGAGTGTGTGACTGGCCCAAGGTCACTCAGCTGGCTTTCATAGCTAAGGCAGGATTTGAACTCACAGTCTCCTGCTTTCTAGCCTGGTGCCTTAACCGCTTGAGCCAATATGCCATGCTAGAGATTACTTTTGTACCTTGGTGTATGTGAAGAATTGCAAGTGTTTGTACCAACTTTGAAAACATATGCTCCACAATATATTTTGCAGAATATTGAGTATTACATTAACATTAGTTAGTACTTTAAATTTGGATTTTTAAAGGGTAGCCCTGATTTGAAACTAATGATATTTGTTATGTAAATTCAGCAAAACATGCTATAAAGTTTCCCATAACATTCTGATATAAAAAAACAGCTAAATGTGGGCTGACATGTGCTTCTATTAGGTGGATACAATGCTAGTTAAACAAGCATTATATCCACCTAATAGAAACACAAGTCAGCCCATATTTAGCTGTTTTTTTAATATATATATATATATGTATATATTAGAAACTTACAGGAAACTTTGAAAATGTTTTGCTGAATTTAAGGAACACTGTTGTGTTCACCATATTTCTTAGTCAATTGAACTGATCCCTGTCAGAAAAAGAAGCTGATTTAGAATGACCTAACATCTATGTTAGAAGGCTTTTGTCCTTCTAAGCAATGCATTCATTTCTAAATGCTTAATAATATGTTCCACAATACCAAAGTCAAGTTGGATAGTCTTTAGATACCTGAGTCATCTCTGCCCACCACCACCAGCACCATTTTTGAAGATTTTTGAAGATAGGAACATTTGTCCTTATCCAGTTCTGTGTTCAGTTTGGTCTAGTCCAGCGGTTACAGTATCGAGAGTTAGAAACTAGGAAGCTATGAGTTCCTAATATGATGCTCTCCAGTGTGTTCAGCTACAGTTTTCATAGCAAAAACATTGTAGTCCGATACTTAATTATATTTGTGTAATGGCATAGCCAACAACCTAATAGCATTCCATCTGAAAGGAAACTTAATTTTGCTTCTTATGTCTTGTCCTTTAGGTATGTGATGAAAATGTTTTTGGTCTTCCGAGTTCATAAAGTCTTGAAATCTCTCATTGATTTTACAGGTGTTTAATTGTGGCAAAGATTATTTCTTGCTTCGTATTTGGATTGTTCTCTCTCTCTCTCTCTCTCTCTCTCTCTCTCTCTCTGTGTGTGTGTGTGTGTGTGTGTGTGTGTGTGTGTGTGTGTTTTCTGAGGTTTTCGCAGGTATTTGTATGTAGATCTTTGGTCATTCGGGTTTTTTCTGTGCTGGGTGGTGGTGTGAGAGTGCGTACAGGTAGCGGTTTGTGTGTGTTTTCTTATGGTAGATAGTGTGTCCTAGGGAGACACCACCCAGCACAGATCAACTCCGTAGCCAAGACACTCATCTCCAGAACAAAACACCTAGCTGACGAACAACACCTAAAAACCAAACTACACACTCTCACTAACGTACTAACAGCCAACGGATTCCAAAGAAACATGATTACCAACTTAATCCCAAGAGAGACACCCACAAGAATCCAAAACAGAGAACAAGAAAATGGCAAAGCCCTCCTCCCATACTTAAAAGGGATCACAGACAGAATCAGCAAGATCCTCCACAAACACAACATCAAAAAAGCATTCTGCACAGACAGAAAAATATCCACCATCCTAAGAAACCCCAAAGACATAATTGGGTTAGAAAACCAAGGAGTATATGAAATCCCATGCACCACCTGCCCCACCACATACATCGGACAGACCAACAGAAGAATAAGTGCACGCATTGAAGAGCACAGGAACTCAGTCAGAAAGGGAGAACAAACTTCATCCCTGTTCCAACACTTTAAAGCCACTGGACACGAAATTGATTTTAAAAAAGCCAGAACTATCGCAAAAATTGAACACTTTAACAACAGAATAATCAGAGAAGCCATCAAGATAGAAAAACGCCCCCACAGCATGAATAAACGAGATGATACCTCTCGCCTACCAGCCATTTGGAAACCCGCCTTAATTGACAGACAAGTCCCAACCATCAAGAATGATACCAGACCCAAACTCATAACATCACATGACATCACCACCACACAACCATTCAAAAAGCAAATCCGAACCCACAACGATAACGACACACAACCACAAAACAGAAACCTAACTACAGCTGCAACATTAGCCACTTTAAACCTCTCCAAACCACACAATAAGCAAACTGACACCCACTATAAAAACATGGCACCACCACAAACACGGAGCCTAACAAAAGCAGCACAACTCACCAGTTCAGGTCTAAGGCTGGCAGCTGAGACCAGCCCATCCACTCAAAACACATCCCCACCCAATCGGAACACAGCCCCCATTCAAAACACACTCCCACCCAGTCAGAACACAGCTAAGCCCCCGCCCAATCAGAGCACACCTCCACCCCATCAGAACACAGCCAAGCCTCCACCCACAGAACACACCCCCTCTGCCAGTTAAAAAAGAAAAAACAGCCACTATCACACACTTCTCCCAGAAGAACAAAGCTGAAGTCACCAGCCTGAGGATGACAGATGAGATTTCATCGAAATGTTGCCCTGATACCTCAAATTTGGGTGTCACTGTTCTGTTCCTAATCTGTTTAGGAATTTAGTAATCACCTTCCAACTTCTAACTTTGTCATGAGTTTTCAAGACTTATCAAACAAAATGCAGCATACAAGCTCTTTCTTGCATTTTTATTTAGCATGACTAATTTCTCTCAACAGTGGCCTTTGATAATTAAGCAAGTGTAAGTTATATAAATTGAGCTACGGTTCTCTATCCCTCTTTTTATCTGCTATGAAAGGAAGTTGGTTTACAGTAAATTACTTTATGATGATATAGTTCAGAGATTAACTGTCTGTCTACTGGCAACAATACAGTTTCTGCTGAAATGACAGTGTGGCATATCTAAACCTGAAGTTGTTACTAAATTCCCCAAAGAGCTAATCGAGGTCTTCACTTAAATTTAGCTGGAAACCTCACAAGACTAGCAACACTTAGGTCTCTGTTCTGGTACCTTCAGTTCCTCTTTTCCCTTTAGCTATCTGCTTCAAGATATCATCCCTGCAATGTAGTGGGTCTGACGCAAGGAAGAGACGCCAGCCGGAGTACGTGTTCAGCTCTTTATTGGGGGGTAGCGTACTGGGGAATGAGGGTTCCCTGGCCTCCTTAAATACCTAGCCAGGTAAGCGGACAGCCAATGGGGTTGGCCCTAGGTTTCCCGCCGAAAACTGGGTTTCCCGCCAGGTGGCTGTTGCTATGCAGGTGCCTGCATACATAACACCCCTCCCCCCTTAGAGAAGAACCACATAACAACTATGAACAAATTTGCAACTAGCTACATAACTATATACACTGTGTGTCAATGCAAGGCAACTGTGGGGTGATCACTTGCACACATAGTCCGCCAGGTAGGCAGGTGTCCTGTGGGACCGGGTGGACCGTCTGGGCGTGGCTTGGCCCTGGGCTTGGACAGCTGGAATCCTTACACGAGGGTTGAGCAGGGCTGGGTTCAGGAGGCCCTCCTCCTCTGGTTCCTGTTCTGTGTTGTTTCCGGTTGGGCTGACCTCTCCTGTGGTGTGGCTATCCTGTTGGGCGTGTGTGGTGCACTCAGGGACCCTTCCTCTGAGCTGGTCGATGTGTCGCCTTATGTGTCTGTCCCCCTCCACCCCACGATGTAAGAGAGGGGCCCAGTTTTCTCAACCACTGTCCCCGGAATCCAAGGATGTCCTGCCCCATAGTTCCTCGCCCAGACCAGGTTCCCCACGTTGAGAACTCTGTGCGCGGATGAAGATGATGATGATGATAATGATGGTGATAGTGGCCTGTCTGTCTCAGCTGCTACTCGGTCTGTGTGTAAACGGTCCAGCTTGGTGATGAGACGCCGTCCCCATCGCAGTTCTGCTGGGCTTTTCCCGGTAGCAACGCACAGTGTAGTGTGTTGGGCAAGTAGAAATTTCGCCAGTCTGTGATGCCAGTCCCCGCTGATGATGCGCCAGAGTGCGTCCTTGGTCGTCCTTACCATCCGTTCAGCTTGCCCGTTGGTCTATGGATGAAAGGGCGCGGAGGTGGCGTGTCTAATCCAGTTCGCCTTCAAGAACGCCTGGAAATCAGTAGCGGTAAACTGAGGCCCATTATCAGACACTATTACGTTGGGGAGGCTGTGTGTGGCAAAGAGAGCTCTGAGCACCTAGATTGTCCTAGCTGAGGTCATATTGGGGACAGGGACTACCTCCAGCCACTTGGAGTGGCTGTCCACTACTACTAAGAACAGTTGGCCCTAAAATGGCCCTGCGTAGTCAATGTGGATGCGGGACCAGGGTGTGTGTGTGGCCTCCCACCTGTGTACTGGTGCGCGTGGCATTTCTGGCCTGGATCTCTGGCACGTGTAACAGGCCTTGACCCGTTCCTCAATGTCCTTGTCCAACCCTGGCCACCAGAGGTAGCTTCTGGCCAGTGCCTTCATCCGAACCACCCCCGGGTGTCCCTCGTGTAAGGATTCCAATACCTTGCCCCAGACTGCGGTGGGAATGATGACCCTGCTACCCCAGAGGAGGCAACCCCTGTGTGTGGAGAGCTCATGACGCCGGGTGAAATAGGCCTGGAACTCAGGCCCCAGGGACTTGTCCTGCCACCCTGTGCAAACCCATGAGTGTACCCTGCTCATGATGTTGTCAGTGGCTGTGTTGCTGGCAGTGTCCTTGGCATGAACTGGGCATTCTGGTAATTCCTGCAAATCTAGGATCTGCGTTGCTGGTGCCGAGTCTGATTCAGTTGTGTCGAGGGGAAGCCTACTTAAACCGTCTGCATGGCCCATCTCCTTTCCTGGCTTGTGCACCAGCTTGCAATTGTAAGCTGCAAGGAAGATGGACCACCGGAGCATTCTGGGGGACAGAATTTGGGGCATCTGCCTGTCTGTTGTGAACAGGCCCAGGAGTGGTTTGTGGTCCGTGTAAACAGTGAACAGATAATCGTGGAACTTATTAATTCTGGCCACGATTGCCAGGGCTTCCCTGTCAATTTGGGCGTAGTTCCTTTCTGCTCCAGACAGCGTCCCTGAATAGTAGGCAATGGGGATTTGAGCCCCATTAGGCTCTAGGTGACTGAGAACAGCGCCCACGCCATAAGGGGATGCATCGCACGCAATGCATATGGGCTTTGTCTCTATGAAGTGTGTTACTGTGGACTTGTCAGACAGTAGTGCCTTTAATGCTCTAAAGCTTTGCTTGTGGACAGAAGTCCAGGCCCATGCTGCCTTTTTATCCAGTAACCTGTGAAGTGGCTCTGCAATGGCTGCCTTGTGTGGGAGGAATGTATGATAGAAATTAAGCAGACCCAGGAATGCCTGTAGCTCTGCCTTGTTCTTGGGGGTGGGTGCTAGTTTGATGGCCCTCACCTTGGACTCTGTGGGGTGGATTCCCCTGGCATCTACCCTGAATCCCAAGAATTCTGTGGAGGAAACACCTATGCTGCATTTCTCCCTCTTAAGTTTGAGGCCAGCTGTGCGCAGCCTGGACAGCACCTCCCTGAGCCTACCTGCCAGTTCTTCTGCTGATGCTCCTGCAATCAGGATGTCATCAAAATAGGGGCAGCTAGAGAGTGATAGATTTTAGAGTTTACGGTTGTTAGCATGTGGTTGTTTATGATTCTTTTTTTTGTTTTTTATACCTCGTACTTAGCTCTGGGAAGTCGGGGGGGGAGGGGGGGAGGGGTAAGGAGGGAGGGATAGGGGAGGGGTAGGGGGGTTTGTTAAAGATAAAATGTATGATAAAACTTTTTAATAAAAAAAAAATAGGGGCAGACTCCTGGGATGCCCCTGAGTGTCTTCTCCATAACTTCCTGGAAAATGCCAGGAGCAACGCTGACCCCAAACTGCAGCCTGTTCACCCGGAACGCTCCCCTGTGTGTTACTATAGTCTGAATGTCAGCTGTTGCCCTAGTAACTGTGAGTTGCTGGTACGCCTGTGCAAGATCGAGCCTTGCAAAGATGGCACCGCCTTGGAGGGAAGCGAGAATGTGGCTGACCGTGGGGACCGCGGGTTTAGGGCGCAGTTCACCAAGCACTTGTAGTCGGTGCAGATCCTTATTTCCCCATTGGATTTGAGGGGGGTGACGATTGGGGTTTCCCACTCCCCCCCATCTACGGGCTCTAAGATTCCCTGGGCCACCAGCTTATCCAGTTTGCACTCGATTTTGTGTTTGAGCGCGAAGGGGACTCGCCGCGGCCGGACCCTAACGGGGGGAACATTCGAGTTAAGCTTGAACGAGATGGGGGGGCCCTGTGTACCTGCCCAGCGTTCTGTCGAAGACGTCTGCGAACTCCTTGCAGACGGCCTCGACGGAGTCTCCCTGGATTCGGTGGATCCCGGAGATGGTGATTCCCAGGGCCTCAAACCAGTCTAGACCGACCAGGCTGGCTCTCCGGCCCTCTACCACTACAACCTCCAGGTGCTCTTCATGACCCTTAAACCCCACCGAAACGGTAGCCTCCCCCTTTACCTTGACCGGTGAAGTCTGAAAATCGGTCAGGGTTAAATTTGTAGGCCGTAATTTAATCCGGTGCTTGCTCCGGCTATTAATATAGTTAAGGGTCTCGTCCGAAATGATTGAGACCGCTGATCCGGAGTCAAGCTCCATGCTGCAAGGAACGCCTTGCAAGCGGATTGTTAACCTAATTTTGGGTTTGAGCAGCCGGCAGCTACCTGTGTGGTTAATGGCCAGCCGGCTCTCAACATAGCCAATTCGCATTTTGGTTGGGGCCCCAGTACCTTCGAACGGCGATTCCTCCGGTTGCAGCTCGTGGATCTCCCGGGGGCGGCGGCTACGACAGACCGCGGCTATGTGGCCTGTTTTCTTGCAGGCCCGACACGTGGCCGCCCGGAACTTACAGAGGCTGCGCACGTGGTTTCCACCACACCCTGCGCACTTCTGAGGGTTGGTGGCGTTGCTAGGAGGCCTGGGCTTGTCTGGGCGTCTGCCTCGCTGGTCGGGGGTTGACTTCCGCTGGAGGAGGTCGATGCTCTGCTCGTCCTCGGCTGCGGCGACCTGCCGGTGGATGCTGGCCACCTGGCTGCCGGTCCGGGTCTCCTGGACTGCTTGGACGGCCCCACAGGCTGCTTCGTGGGCCAGGATGGCGTCTTTGGCTTCCTAGAGCGAAACCTCCTCTCTTTCGAACAGGCGCTCTTGCAGCCGCCTGTCTCGTAGGCCTCAAACCAGCCGGTCCCGTAGCCGCTCCTCCAAGTTCGAAAACTTGCAGGCGACGGCGGCTTCTCGTAGGGCGGTGAGGAATTCGGCACCGGACTCGTCGGGGCGCTGGTCCCTTTTTTCGAACTGCGACCTGGCGGCCACTTTGGAGCGCCAGGGCCGGAAGTTGGCATTGAGCTTGGCAACGAGGTCCCGGTACGCGACGGTATTGATGGCTTCTGGGGCAAACAGGTTCGTGGCGATCTCTAGGAGTGCAGGTCCCCCGATGCAGAGCAGGGCTGCCGCCTTTGCACCGTCCTCCGAGATCTGGTTGAACCGCATGTACAGTTCGGCGTGAGCCAGGTACCGGGCCCATGTCTTGGGGTGGCGAGTGTCGAATTCGCGGAGTTGTCCGGCCCTTGCCATTGCGGTGTTGTTCGGGTCTTGAGTTGACCGGCGTGGTCCGGTTGGCTGGCGGTCGCATTGGGAGAAAGGGAAGATTCCTCCTTCCTTCAGCGTGCGGTGCGCTCCCCAAGTGTGCGGTGCGCTCCCCAGCTCCTTGTCGGCAGCAAATCCCATCCTCGTCGTCACTGCAATGTACTGGGTCCGATGCAAGGAAGAGACGCCAGCCAGAGTACGTGTTCAGCTCTTTATTGGAGGGGTAGCGTACTGGGGAATGAGGGTTACCTGGCCTCCTTAAATACCTAGCCAGGTAAGCGGACAGCCAATGGGGTTGGCCCTAGGTTTCCCGCCGAAAACTGGGTTTCCCGCCAAAACCGTTCAGGCCAACGCCTCCAGGTGGCTGTTGCTATGCAGGTGCCTGCATACATAACAATCCCCCTTGCATAGCAAATCCCTCTGCAGATTTCTTTTTTTCTATTTTTGAACACTCCTGGAATTTACATACCTTAAGCAGTCCAATATTCCTTAATTCCTTATTTGCTTGCTAGCCATATTTTCTATATATTTTTTTCTTTCCCTTCCTCCAGCTTTACTTTATATCATTGCCAGCTTCTATTTTCATTTTCCCATCCCAGGAGTGAAACCTTTTATCTCTTACTTTCCCCCCAACTGAGTTTATCAGCCACAAGTACAGTTTACATCCCTTTGTGACAGGATGGCAAAGGGGTTTACCTTTTCCAGTCCATCAAGAAGCTCTTCATGAGATTCCTCAAGCTCCTATCACTAACAAGCTCCCTCCCTCCTATCACTAACATTTAATGGCATTTCTGGTTGTTGTTGTTTTAATAAGGCTGAAAAGCAGTTTTTATCTCTGATTCCTTCAGTGATTCCAGTGCATCCAAATTATATCTTCTCTAGTCTCTGAAAATGATTTTTCAAAACAATTTCAGGGTCTATTTGTAAAAAGGCTGCCTATTTCTGATGTATAAGAAGCCTGTGAGAGTGGCTACAGGGTAGTTTTCAGGCATTGTTTCAATTGTATGCTGATAAACCTGTGTCTATTTCACTTTTACATCTGAACCAGGAAAGGGCAGGCTTGCTTTTATCTAGTGCTTGAATGCATTCGATCAGTCGACTGAAACTGAAGCTTGAAAAGACAAAGACTTAATAATGAGCTATCCTGATTTCTGATAATTAAGAGTGTATGTCCCTGAAAAAAATTAAATATGTGACTATATCACAGCCATTGGGATGTCTTCAGTGTTCATGATCAGATTGCTGTAATGCTACGAGGTATTCTGTGTTTTGAAGTTTCAGCTGTACAAACTGTGATGGTAGACTATATGCGTACACACATATACTTCTGCTTATTGTATTGTATTGGCCGTCAGTTAACAATTCAGGATTTGATGGATAACATATAAATTCCCTAAACAACTCAAATCTGAGTTCCTCTTTTTGTTCTAGTGATTGCAACAATAACAAAAAAAAGTGCTGTAATTGCTTAAGCTTGGTGTCATTGCACATCAAGGAACGTATGCATTTGTTGTTTGGAGACAGTTGCATAGTTGTTGCATTTATCTTCTGCCAAGCTTAACGTTGTTTGAATGTGCCTTGCCCTCCAACCACCTCCCAACAGAAATTCAGATCAACCAATCAACATGCAGGACGTGTATCTCCACACAATGCATAGTTGAGATTTAGGAGGCGTGAACATTGGCCCGTCTGCCACCGTCTGCAACTTATGTCTATGGAGGTTCTCAATCATCCAGGTATCATTGTCCCAAAGGTGCTTTTTTCGGGAGGCAACTGGACTTCCTTGCGTTTCTTTTCTCTTTGTGTTTCTCATCCAAGAAGCTTCTTCAGCTCTGACTAGATGGTGGGGAATGGGAAGATTTATATTGCTTGCAGACAGCTGGTCATTTGCATTCCTTTAGAGAGTCACTGAGGCCATTTGGAGGTTTACCTGTGTCCTCAGGGTCACCTGAGTGGTGCAAATATGCGTGGAACCTTCTTGGCTGGGGGATGTTTTCTGCCCTGTGTCCCTTCACTGTTGAAAACAGGCGCAGGCTGTTGGGGATGAGTCTGTGCTGTCTGCATCTCAAACTGAAGCACAAATGGTTCCTGTAGTCTGTAATACTTTCTGGAAACCCATTCAAAGCCTGGTTTTTTGTTTTTTTTGTTTTTGCCGGTCCTGAAGCCTAAAACTCTTTTCCATGGAATTGTCTGTGGTGCATTTCTGCAATGCATTTTTCCATCCCTTGAGCTACAGGTCCTTCCTCGCCAGATCCCCTCCAGCAAAACCAAATAAGTGAGGAAAAAATAACTTTCACCAATCGGTTCCAATTTGGGTGAAGTACTTCAGAGAACATAGATCAGTTAGGGGCTGTCTTTTTCTACGAAAAGTTATTTTCGTCTATATTGAGGCAGGTGTCTTCAAGGATCAAGTATGATGCACATCGTGAATGAGAGAAATGTATTCATGAAGTAGCAGACCTCAAAATTCATGGGTTCAGAGGGAGATTAAACTACATAATTTGTTGCTCGAGTTAATAGGAACAGCATAATCTGAATTATAGCGGGTATGCAGCTTTCTTTATTAAGTTTGAAATGTGTTGTTTGGAAATCAGACTGGCTTATTCTTAGGCCGAACGGTTTATTTCCTTTTTATAAATAAATTGGATTGAATTAAAGAAAGAAATTAAAACGATTTGTCTTACGTCTTCAGTTCCCAAATATGTTCTGATACTTTTCTTGATTCAAATCTGCCTCTTTTATCTCTCGGTTTTTCCGAGTTCAAAAATTTTGTGTGTGTGTGTGTGTGTGTGTGTGTGTGTGTGTGTGTGTGTGTATCAAAATGTGCTTGGGAGAAAATGCAGAGTAAAATGTAAGCATTTAATTAGTACATATTGCGGATAATAAAAATGTGGATAATAAAAATTCAAATTAACTTAGAAATAGGACAAAATATATTGGTGAGTAGAAATGGGTTGGAGTTATAGGAACAGGAAATAGGATGATTCACCAAACCTTTGGGTTGGTGGATATATCTTGAGGACCAGTTTGCAAAATACATCGGTGGTAGCGTCCTAAGATCCCTCAATTTTGTTTTGTTATTTTGGGGGCAGATTGACACATTTCCGAAGAAAGTGCTGAGATGCAGCCACATAATATCGGGTTTTTTCCCCTTAGGGTTCCTTTATATGTTTAGATTACTTTCAGATCATATATGCATAAGTGGAGCTTCCTTCTCTTTCCATTCCCACTTCTTCTGCATGTGATGATATTGGAAGTGCTTGATAACAATTTGCAGTAAATTACTGTTTATATAGCACTGTTTGCTATTCTTCTACCAAACTAAAGCCTCCTGGTTTGGCTTTCTAACTTTGTCCAGCAAACATTCCTGTTCTTTCCTCCATTAACTCTATCCCTTTGGCTGTAAGGGGAAACCCAGGAATAGCTAGGTGCCCACCTGACTGCTCTTAACTTACTACTTCTTTGCCCTATTGTTGAAACTGGCCTCCGCTATGCCATTTATATCTACTGCCCAGCTGTATTAGAGAGTAAAAAAAAGTTTAAGAAAATAGAATGTAATGTTTGCCTAAGTGCTACTTAAAGGCAAAGATAGGAAAGTGGTAAACAGATTTTTTTTTGGGGGGGGGGCTCAGTAATAGACTCTGAACAGTATAATGGAAAAGAAAAGAGGTTATTCTAGGAATGACGGCAATGACAACTTAAACAAGAACAAGGGAGGTGGGGATATTTCAGAGAGAATAAAGAAGACAGTAGTTAACTTGATGGCTTTTCCATTAATAAAGTGAAGTAATAAAACTTGGAAAGAGAGAAAGAAAGCACTTTCAAATCACATATGATATAAAGATGTTTATTAAGAATACTGTGAACTGAAAGAGGTACGTTTAATCAACCTTGGACCAAATAAAGGCTGAATATCTCCTTCAGATGATCAACAACTAAAGTGTCTCATACACTGGAGCAGGCTTTCATGGTATTTTTATTTTATTTATTTTAATTCCATTTATATCCCGCCCTTCTCCGAAGACTCAGGGCAGCTTACAAGCTTAGCAGTAGCCTTCATTCTATGTATATGCCTGCTTATTAGGGCTTTCACACACACCCCAAGCGGCATTATTACAAAGTCAGCTTAATTGCCCCCAACAATCTGGGTCCTCATTTTACCTACCTGAGAAGGATGGAAGGCTGAGTCAACCTTGAGCCTGGTGGGATGCGAACCTGCACTAATTGCAGGCAGCTGGTGTTACTTAAGGAGGCATTAGCCCACTGCTCCACCAAGGCTAGTATCAATCAAGCAGTGATTAACTTTCTAGCTGAAAGATAGTGGGGACAATTTTCTGGGATATGACAGTTTGCCAGGATTTTCAGAAGCAAGAGTGAGCCACTTTGTAGTGTACTTGGCAATTCTCAGACTGCTGAACAGGAACTCACTGAACTGTAGTATTTTAACTTGGCCAGCTGACTTCTGATTGGCCCATGATACAAGAGTTCGAGAAAGCTGATTCCTGATTGGTTCTTCATCTGAGTAGATTTCAAATTAGTTTGTTTTGAAGAAATTTAAATTCTGTCTTTGAAGATACCAACTTAGCTGCTAGCAAACTGAGTTGAAACATGTCGACAATGCTCTAGAAGCTAATGTGTACTTTGCTGGTGAAATCAGGCAGGCAGGGCATCAGCTATAAATATATTGTGGAGTCCTTGGTGCTCTCTGATTATTTGCTTGCAGACTTTTCATTTCCACCTAGGTAACCTCATCAGCGCTAGTGAGTGTGAAATTTGTTCCCTGTTTGTACATAGGAGCTTGCCCTGCCAGTGTTGGTGGGAATGTGTTTTTTTCCCTTGGTAGTTCCTTGATTGGAGTATTGTTTTTTGTTTGATTGTCTGTCTGGTGTTAATTCTCACTTATCTGGGTGTTGGCTGATGAAGAGGATGTCTTCTGGTTTTTCTGTTTCTGTAGCTTTTTATTGTCTCTTTTCAACGGTGTGTAAATATGGTTTATCTCTATATTCATATCCTTGATCTACAAGGGAGGAAAGCCTTCAAATCAGAATTCTAGACACAGAAAGGTGTTAAAGGCAATAGCTTTATGTTAAACATCTAGCAGTTACTTTCAGCACAATCCTGATTAATGGATATTTGGCTCTCTTTGCTTCTCATCAACTTGCAGAAACCTGAACAATCCAATTCAATCCAATATATACATATATACGCGCACACACACACACACACACACACACACACACACACGAGAGAGAGAGATACATACACACACATATGTATACATACACACACATATACATACATATAATACACACACACATATAGATATATAGATATATAAATATATAGATATATAGTTTGTTGTGCATGAACACACTTCACCTTGTTGTAAATGGAAACCAAAAAGAGTTTCCCTCAGGAGAAATGCTGTGTGGAAACCATGCCATAGGTATGCGTCACCTTCCGATATTCATTCAACTGTATTTATTTTGACTGGACTTAATGGTGGCATATTTCTCAGACTATTTTCCAATGGCTTGACATTTTGCCCTGTTTGCAATTAACTGTCATTAGGCAGTTTTTCTGACACGTTTTTTAGGCTTGCCTTGATGGTAGCCTGAGGCTAACAATCTTAAGAAAACTTTGCAATAATGAGAAATTGCAGAAAAATCATCATTAAAACCTGACATAGGACAAATGCTGAATAAACCCGTTGGACTTTGGGACATTTAAGAAAGTCCTTGTTTTCTGAAACAAAATATCCTGATCAACATTTCTTAAGTGTGTGTGTGTCAGACCTTGGCCAGCCAGCAGGTTTTGCAATCTTTTTAAAGATGGCACTATAATTCTGGGCATTTTACATTCATGAACGGATGGATTTAGAGAATACTGGGGTGGTTGGGTGGGATGGATATGTGTGTTTCACTGCCCTAAGGCAAGCTGCTTAAACAGAAACTTCCAGATAATTCCACCCCCTCTTTTTTCCTTCTTACCAGATGTTTACTTGTTTACAGCTCTTTTCTTCGCTTTTTCAGTCTTAGAATTTCTTCTGTTCTGGATTTTCAGTCCCCTATAAGGTTTTGACCATCTGAACTGAAGCTCCTCCTTGTTTGGTATTCATATAAGGTCACAGGAATCAGGGATGTTGAGGTAGCTAAGTGTCCAACCATGGTTTAAAATGAGCAAAGGGCTCACAGTTACGTAGCAAATAACTTTGAGCATAACCATAACAAGGGCAAATTTGCAAGGGGCTCAAAATTTATGACAGCCCAAGGTGGCAGACTGAGCATATAAGCAATGCTGCCAATTCAATTTTCTCTGTACAGTATTGTACTTCTAGGGAGTCACAGTCATCTTCTTTCTAAATGTGTCAGCATGTTCAAAGTCTGTGCAATTGTATGGAATGTCTTTAAGGATAAGTGCAAAAAAACCTGCTTTTCTCCCCTTCATGAGATGTTCTTCTTTTTCCTATGGACATCTTTACCAACCTTATTCAAAAGAAGGTGAGTCTGAATTTTATGGAAAAGAATGGGGCAAATTTAGAATATTCCTTTCTCTATAAAGAGAAAAGTTCTGTGCAATTCAGCTTTACCACCTTGTTAATGTAACATTTCCAATTCACACTGAAATCACTTGTGGCAATTCCCGTCTTTCCCCCTGGGTTTTGCATCTGTGTATCTGTGTTTCTCTCTGTGTGTAAATTATCCCATTTATAAAATTAAGTGACTCCTTATCACAGTGTTAACATCTCCCAGATGCAATATTTGGACACATTTGTACATTCCAGAAAAAACAGGGGGGGGAAGGAAGAAAATAGGAGATAAAGGGAAGGAGGAGTTGCATTGGGAAGGGAAATAAAAACAACAAGGGGAATATAAAATTGGATAGCGAAGAAGCAAGTGAAAAACCAATTGATCTGGGAAATAAATAAAGGAGAAGGAACTTTGCTCAGGCATTACAAAAATACTAACATTTTTTAGGCAAGTAATCTTTTTGAAGCCACAGGTAATCTTCAAAAGCATCCATATTTTTCAATAGACGTCTCAAGTGTTCTGTCAGGTAAATATATTGTCTCTTTAAGGAAACTTCTGTTTAGAATGAGAGACCTCATATTGAAATATTTAAAATGAAGGCTGTGCTTCAGAAGCAGCTGATCTTGCTTCTGCCGCATAATAGCATACAATTTTTGTGAACGGGGACCAAGCATGAAAGATGGGGAAAACAAATCTACTGCCTTTTATGTTGTTCCTGAAGCCCCAGATTCTAATAGTATGGAGTATTGTTTTTATAAAACAAAAAAAAAAGTGAGTAAAATCTACAATATAAGAAAAGTATTTCCCAAACATTGTTTGGGATGTTGGATATCTACATCCTGGGAAACTTGCTAGAGCCAATAAAAAATAGATTGCAACTGAATAGGCATGTTTTTTTATCAAAAATGAAAATAAAGAGGGAGTTTATACTACTTGTACAAGGAAGGGTGCTAGGAACTCTGGGGGAGAATATGTTTACATAGCTACCTCCTTGCTTAGGATTCCACCTCTAGTTTCCTCTACTGAGTTTCTCTTGAAAGGATTCCAGAATTTTGTACTTAGAAAGAAGGTTAGAGATATAAGAACACATCAGTTCTAGAATTCCTTCATTTGTCCTGCATTTCCTATGGAGAAAAGGCATTGCTCCTGGACACAAAAATAAGAAGAGCTACCTGTCACTGAGAAAGGAACCATACCTTCAAGAATCAGGGCTATCAGGGTAGCCAAACATGGTTTAAGGTGAACTATAGGCACATTTCCAATTTAAGTTCGTCCAGGATGGCAGAGGGAACAAACATACTGGAGGCTGCCCAGACATTCTTTCCCATGCCATTTTGTATTTCAAGTCACGGTCATCTTTTCTAAATGTGTGTCTGCGTGTTCAAAATCTATGCAATTCATGGTATGTCTTTAAGGATGCTGAGTCCTTCCTTTGAATGATGTATTTCATCTGTCTTGGCAGTAGATAAATGGCCACCCAGGGATACTAGTGAGAATTGTGTACTTGAGATACCTACAAACTGTCAAATCTATATAATCAAATGTTCAAGCCTCTGTTCTCCATTTTGCTTAGATGAAGGGTATTAAAAGGACTTTTCTTAGTTCTACTTAATATGTATCAATGCAGGTCTGTAATGTTTGACACTAAGAAACAAATGGGGGTTTAAGGATGGAAGCGAAGCAAACAAAAACAGTCCTCCAGTTTTTCAAAACAGACAGAATTACAGAGCAGAGAGGCAGGAGGCTGCATTTCAAATGAAATGATGTTCGTGCTTTGTCTAAAAACAAATCCAATTATTATCATTAGAATGTGAATTTTAGATGTGTGAGGAATGTTCTATTTTTACACCAAAAGTATTTTGAGGTGTGACCTTTTTTTATGCTTAATCTTTGTAGCGTTTAGCGTCACAAGGAGAATTAAAACATATTATTATTTCTTCCAACATTGGAATGTGAAAGAAGGAGCTGGTTATTTTGGAAAGTGAAAAAGCAAGACAAGACAGGATAAAATGTTGGATGAGCCGCAGCCTTGATAAGAAGCCAACATAAAAGGATTACCTTGTTCCTTTTGAAATCATAGAAACCCAAGATAATAGACCGCCTATGTCTTGTAACAAGAAGAAACAAGGAGCTTTGCTTTATTTATTTGTTTGTTTGTTTGACTGCCTGAATCCTAAATTAGTCTGGGAAACTTGAAACTAAAACTTCCTTCACTGTAAAGGAAGTTCATATTTGGAATTTTCCTCCCTCTTCGTTTTTTATTTTAACAACCTGGTACTCTCTAATCAGGGGTCCCCAACCCCCGGTCCGTGGGCCAGTACCAGGCCATGGCGTGCCAGCAACTGGTCTGCACAAAAAAGGAAAGCCCCATCCACAGGATGCAGGCAGCACACAAAACCACACCCCCTCCGGTCCGTGGAAAAATCTCTCTCCATGTAACCAGTCCCTGGTGCCCAAAAGGTTGGGGACCTCTGCTCTAGATATATTGAGCCACTCAAATTTCCATGCTCACACTGATGGGCCTTGTGGGAATTTTAGTCTAACATATTAAGGGAGGAAGATTTACTTCCATGATTCTACCATTCTGACAAATAATCATCATCGTCCTCTATTGGTCTGCCTATATTATTTCTTTGCTTGATTCTGCATGTATTGATCTGATACTTAACACGCTATTCCTCCTTAAAAAATGTGAATTTTAATGACTGAGTTTAGACTTTCTATTTAAAATTATTCAGTGTCATTGTGGGTTCAAAATCACTTTCTTTCATCCCTACGAAGGAGGCTAGAGCAAATCACTTCCAAAGTATCTTGCCAAGAACTTGATGTCACATTATCAGTCAAATATTATAATTGTTTTCCATATTTTTCATAAACATTTACTCCCTGATATGTGCAAAAAATGGGTTCTGTCTTATCCCCTTATTCTGCTGATAAGGGCATACGGAGTGTGGCCAGAGATATACACTTCCCCTAAGAGAGATTCTGAGTTGCTAACCATGCTGTTCTAGACAATACGGTATCTGTAGTAGAGACCTTCAACTTTCTATGTACTATAATATACCAAGACTTAAAATGGACCCCTAACATCAAAAAAGTCATCAACAAAGCACAACAAGGAATGTTCTTTCTATGCCAGCTGAGAAAACTCAGACTGCCCAAGGAGCTGCTAGTACAGTTCTACAAAGGAATTATTGAGTCTGTCAATTGCACCTCTATAACTGTCTGGTTTGGCCCTGAAACCAAACAAGACAGACACAGACTTCAATGGATAGTTAGAACTGCAGAAAAAACAATTGCTCCCAGCCTGCCTTCCATTGAGGACCTGTATACTACACAAACCAGAAAGAGGGCTGTGAAATTATCTACAGACCCCTCACATCCTGGACATAAACTGTTTCAACTTCTTCCCTCAAGATGACTCTATAGGGTACTGCATACCAGAACAACTAGACACATTTCCCCCCATGCCATCACTCTGCCAAACATCTAATCCCCACAACACTGTCAAATTACCTAGTAGGGCTGTATTACTATTATCTTTCTCAACTTTCCTATTATCTATTTCATTATCTTCTTATGACTAACTTTATTGCCTGTATTTTACAGTTTATATTAATTGTTTTATTTAGTATCCTAATATGATTTATGTTGACTGCTTATTTAGGATCCTATGATTATCACTATGTTGTACCATGATTTGTGATGAATGTATTTTATGATGATTATGATCATGATTTATCACTTGCTGCTTGTATGTAGACTGAGAGCTTATGCGCTGGAGACAAATTCCTTGTGTGTCCAATCACACTTGGCGGCCAATAAAGAATTCTAATATGGAGGGTCTACATGCTTCAGTGCTTCTTGTGTATGTTGATATCTCCCCTTTTTAATCTTAATGGCCCTTTCTTTTAAAACTTGTGAGTCAAGTTTGATATTAGAAGTAGAAGAGTTTTCAGTGGGGGCAAGGAGAATTGGTTGAAGAGTTTAGATGCAGTGTAGAAGGGCTGAATGCTAGGCAGAATAGGGAGGTGTGAGCTTATTAAGTTCTTAATAAGAAAATCCCTCCTGGTTTAATTTCTTGAATTAAAGGAAGCATATTTAATCTGCGGAATACCGGTAATTACAGGTGAAACTCGAAAAATTAGAATATCGTGCAAAAGTCCATTTATTTCAGTAATGCAACTTAACAGGGGAAACTAATATATGAGATAGACTCATTAGATGCAAAGCAAGATAGTTCAAGCCGTCATTTGTCATAATTGTGATGATTATGGCGTACAGCTCATGAAAACCCCAAATCCACAATCTCAGAAAATTAGAATATTACATGCAATCAATAAAACAAGGAGTGTACATAGAACAATATCGGACCTCTGAAAAGTATAAGCATGCATATGTACTCAGTACTTGGTTTGGGCCCCTTTTGCAGCAATTACTACCTCAATGCAGCATGGCATGGAAGCTATCAGCCTGTGGCACTGCTGAGGTGTTATGGAAGACCAGGATGCTTCAATAGCGGCCTTCAGCTCTTCTGCATTGTTCGGTCTCATGTCTCTCATCTTTCTCTTGGCAATGCCCCATAGATTCTCTATGGGGTTCAGGTCAGGCGAGTTTGCTGGCCAATCAAGCACAGTAATCCCACGGTCATTGAACCAGGTTTTGGTGCTTTTGGCAGTGTGGACAGGTGCCAAGTCCTGCTGGAAAATGAAGTCAGCATCCCCATAAAGCTCGTCTGCGGAAGGAAGCATGAAGTGCTCCAAAATCTCCTGGGAGACGGCTGCATTGACCCTGGACTTAATGAAGCACAGTAGACCAACACCAGCAGATGACATGGCTCCCCAAATCAACATAGGCTGTGCAAACTTCACACTGGACTTCAAGCATCTTGCAGTGTGTGCCTCTCCATTCTTCCTCCAGACTCTGGGTTCTTGGTTTCCAAATGAGATGCAAAAGTTGCTCTCATCAGAAAAGAGGACTTTGGACCACTGAGCAACAGACCAGGTCTGTTTTTCTTTAGCCCAGGTAAAATGCTTCTGACGTTGTTTGTTGTTCAGGAGCGGCTTGACAAGAGGAATACGACATTTGAAGCCCATGTCCAGGATCCATCTGTGTGTGGTGGCTCTTGATGCACTGACTCCAGCCTCAGTCCACTCCTTGTGAAAGTCCCCAACACTTTTGAATGGCCTTTTCCTGACAATCCTCTCCAGGCTGCGGTCATCCCTGCTGCTTGTGCACCTTTTTCTTCTACACTTTTCCCTTCCACATAACTCTCTATTAATGTGCTTTGATACAGCGCTTTGGGAACATCCAACTTCTTTTGCAATTACCTTTTGAGGCTTTCCCTCCTTATGGAGGGTGTCAATGATGGTTTTCCACACAACTGTCAGGTCAGCTGTCTTCCCCATGATTGTGATTCCTACTGAACCAGACTGAGAGACCATTTAAAGGCTCAGGAACCCTTTGCAGGTGTTATGGCTTAATTAGCTGATTAGAGTGGGACACTTTGAGCCTAGAATATTGCACCTTTTCACAATATTCTAATTTTCTGAGATTGTGGATTTGGGGTTTTCATGAGCTGTATGCCATAATCATCACAATTATGACAAATCACGGCTTGAACTATCTTGCTTTGCATGTAATGAGTCTATCTCATATATTAGTTTCCCCTTTTAAGTTGCATTACTGAAATAAATGAACTTTTGCACGATATTCTAATTTTTCGAGTTTCACCTGTATATTTACTTTGGTTTTTATTTTTTACAACAAGTATGCTTTTGTCCAAATGAATTCCTTTTTTGGTTTGGGAGAAAAATGCAGAATTGCTCCGGCATTCAGACAGAATACTGATGCAATTGAAATAGATCTTTGCTTGTTTCACCTTCCATTAAAATTTCATGGTGAGATTGGATCACCTAAAATACTTTAGGTTAGAATCAGAAGGAAGATTGCACAATAGCTTCTTTTCCTTCACTGAAGTTTTTCGAACAGAAGCTGCATAGTCACCTATCACGGATGGTGAGGTGAATCCTATAGTGTGTAGGGGGTTGATGACCTCTTAGATTTCTTCCAGTTCTTTGATGCGCTGATGGAAAAGAAGTGCTTAAATGGTTGGCTAAGGATGCATTTGGTATGAAACATCAAAACTATCTATGGATATTCTCAATCATCCAGGCCATGGTTGTCCCAAAGTGCTTTTTCAAAAGGCAACTGGACTTTCTGTTTTTTCTTGAAAATGTTTTGTTTCTCAGCAAAACAAAATGTTTTAAATAAAACATTTAAGAAGCTTCTTGGATGAGAACTGAAATATTTTCAGGAAAAAAACAAAGTCCAGTTGCCTTTTGAAAAGCACCTTTAGGACACGCATCAAAACTATTTTCAAGTCTCTCAAGTGTTATGTAGTGTTGTACAAGGATTCTGTCTTGAGTAGTTCTAACAATATTGTGGTCGCCAAGTATACAGTGAACTACTGAGGGAATGCTTTTATGTCAAGGAGATTGAAGACAAGTATATTTGCATTGTTTCTAGAGAAATGTTGTAAATTGGGATTTATTATCAATTTCGGGAAACGGAAGGGAGTTATTTGGCAAGATGAGAATTTGCAAGACCAAATATTGAAGGAGAACAGCAGGGAAGCTTACATATAATAAGCCTCAGATTTTAAGATTGGATTACAAGAAGATTTTCCAAGCTATCAGCATAGATGTGGGAATCAGGGTAAGAAATGAAAGAAGAATATGTTGTATGCAGGAGGGAGGGAGGCTTTGGGCACCTGCGTTTTTCAGAGCGTGGGAACCTTTAATTAAAACATGCAATTGCTGCTACTTCAGTGAAATTTGACACGTGACCAGCAGTTCATAGTGTCCAAATTAATCTTCCCAGTTCTCGATTATCCATAGCAGAATCCCCATTCCCTAAATTGGCGAACTGCAGTTTTATAAAATATCCTGGCTGGGAGTTGTTTTTCTCATACAGCGTTTAATTCACCATTTGCTGCTGTGTTTCTTGCATACTTTTGCTTTCTCATGAATGTTGCTCTCACTGTAATATAAGAGTAAAAATTAGATCAGACTTCCATCAAGAAAAAGGAATAGGCAGCTGGCATGGGGAATTCTGTGACCTCCACAATTATCTTAGCACATGTATATGCTCCCTTAAAGCAGCTGTAAAGTCAATATTAAAATATGTCAGTTTCCTGCTACATAATGTGGCTCAAATAGAAATGAGGTTGTTATATTATCATCAAGAGGTTTATTCATTAACCTTCCAAAAGATAGTCTGAACTCCATGGTTCTTTTCTTGCATATTAATAAAAGAAAACTAATGTAGAAGTCAATTTGGTGTAGTGCTTACAGCAACAGCTAGAAACTGGGAGCCTAGGAGTTCTAGCCCTGACTTAGGCACAAAGCCAGCTGGGTGACCTTGGGCTACAGGTAGTCCTCAACTTATGTCATTTGTTTAATGACAATTCAAGGTTATGACGGCCCCAGAAAAGTGACTTACCACTCAACATCAAAGTTATAGCCATCATACCACCCTAGCGGTCATGTGATTGCAACTTGGATGCTTGTTAATCAGTTCACATTTATGGTGGCTACAGTGTCCTGCAATCCCATGATTGCAATTTGTGAACTTCACAGTAGGCTTCTAACAAGCAAAGTTAATTGGGGAACATGGATTTGCTTAACAACTTGTGATTAATGCCCTCTGAAAAAAATGGTCATAAAAATCAGATCCAGTCACATGAAGATTCATTTAATGAGCGCAATGCTTAGTGAAGTGAAATTCCAGTCCCAGTTGTGGCTGTATGTTGAACAATAACTCTAGTCACTTTCTCTCAGCCCTAGGAAGGAGGCAATGGCAAACCACTTTGGAAAACCCTTGCTAAGAAAACTGCAAGGACTTGTTTAGGTAGTCTCTGAGAATCAGAGATAATTGGATGGAAGAAAAAAATATAGAGGCTCAAAAACTGATTTATGAACCAAGAAGACCCAAATTTAAGTATTACCTCTGCCACGTGGGCTTACACAATTGAGACAATAATACAAATCTTCCTTATGGTTTTGTTGCTGTATATAAAATAATATTTGAATACAGGTACTCCTCAACTTCCAAAGGGGAGGGAGAGAAAAATGCTAGCAAATGCCACTGTTCTGAAAGGCTCAGGATGCTGGGGGGGAGGGGAAATTCTGGCATTTTTTAACATTTTGAGCCCTTCAGAACAATAGCGTTCACTGGTGTTTTGCCAGATTTGAGGTCTGTCCCTCAGTACATTGGAGAAATTAATCTCAAATGTTTGAAAATGCTAGCAAACACCTAGGTCAGGGGTAGGCAACCTCGGCTCTTTTATGACTCATAGACTTCAACTCCCAGAATTCCTGAGTCAGCTTAGCTGACTCAGGAATTCTGGGAGTTGAAGTTCATGAGTCATAAAAGAGCCGAGTTTGCCTACCCCTGACCTAGGTTATTGTGATTGCTCTCTCCTGTCAGGCAGGGAAAGGACCTGAGCACCCAGCTGTGTTGGGAGGCCTGAGCCTTCCCTCTGCCAATCACACCTGGCATTCTGATGAATGACCCAGATGGTTGCTTAGTAACCACAACTGGCCCAGCCAAGATTGTGGGTATTGAGTGAAGTGGTCATGTGGCAACTGACTTAATGAACATTTCTCTCAGTGACTGAGATTCCGGGCCCAGTTGTGGTCACAGGCGGAGGACTTACCTGTATGTCAAAAAGTTAATATAAATATATGATTACATTGTTACTAACAGAATCGTGTTTCTTGTTATTCATTCTTGTTTGCTTCTCTCTGCCAACATAATTACCCCATTCACCATGCTTTCTACTCCGTGCTGTTTCACACTTGTCCATAAACCTGCCCATTTCTGCTTGTTTGGTATACCTTTCCACCAACCTTGATTGTTTTCCTGTGGGAAGGTTTAACTCGTGTCATCCTTTAAGGAGAAATAATAATAATAATAATAATAATAATAATAATAATAATAATAATAATAATAATAATAATAAGAAGAAGAAGAAGAAGAAGAAGAAGAAGAAGAAGAAGAAGAAGAAGAAGAAGAAGAAGAAGAAGAAGAAGAAGAAGAAGTTGGAAGAGACCTTGGAGGTCATCTAGTCCAACCCCCTGCTCAGGCAGGAAACCCTATACCGTTTCACACAAATGGTTATCCAATCTCTTCTTAAAAACTTCCAGTGTTGGAGCATTGACCGCTTCTGGAGGCAGGTTGTTCCACTGGTTAATTGTTCTAACTGTCAGGAAGTTTCTCCTTAGTTCTAGGTTGCTTCTCTCCTTGACTAGTTTCCATCCGTTGCTTCATGTCCTGCTTTCAGGTGCTTTGGAGAATAGCTTGACTCCCTCTTCTTTGTGGCAGCCCCTGAGATATTGGAACACTGCTATCATGTCACCCCTCACCCTTCTCTTCATTATACTACACATTCCCAATTCCAGCAACCGTTCCCTATATGTTTTAGCCTCCAGTCCCCCAATCATCTTTGTTGCTCTTCTCTGTACCCTTTCTAGAGTCTCGACATCTTTTTTACATCGTGGTAACCAAAACTGGATGCAGTATTCCAGGCGTGGCCTTACCAAAGCATTGTAAAGTGGTATTAGTACTTCACGTGATCTTGATTCTATCCCTCTGTTAATGCAGCCTAGCACTGTGTTGGCTTTTTTGGCAGCTGCAGCACACTGCTGGCTCATATTGAAGTGATTGTTCACTAGGACTCCGAGATCTCTCTCACAGTTGCTACTATTGAGCAAGGTACCCCCCCTATACTATACCTGTGCATTTGATTTTTCCTGCCTAAATGTAGAACCTTACTTTTTTCACCGTTGAATTTCATTTTGTTAGATAGTGCCCAGTGTTCGAGTCTGTCCAGATCCTTGAAGAAAAGTGCCTCCGGATGAATCTAAATGGAATTTCTTTTCTTTTTAATTTTTTTCTGTTTAGGAATGGTCAGAACAAGTCTTCAGTCTGGCAACAAACCTGCTGGCACAGAACATGTCCAGGGATGCTTTTCTGGAAAAAGCGTAAGTACCAAATTCCTTATTGTGCGGGAAGTTGCTTCAGTTTCTTATGTGTCAGCTTCCTTTTCTTTCTGAAGGAATTATTGCTACCAATTGTTTGCATGATGATGGATTACTGCCACTGTAAACATGCTTTTTCCTCTTTTCCCACCCAGATGGCAAACTAAACATCTTTTTAGAAACAGAACTAAGAAGCCCAGCCATGATGGCTCAAATAGGTGTAGCCTGAGCTTCCATTAGCATCATCCTAATACTTTTAAGTAATACGCTTCCTATTCTGGGAATGAATATATAAGGGGAGTCACAGCAACAGATAGTGTGTTAAGCCAGTCTAGTTCATGTTTAGGCCCCAGAAATATAGTTTCTGATTCCTGACTGTGAAGTATTTGAATGCTGAAGTCCACAATTTTGCCACTTAGCTTATGCGTGGGGAAGGGAATCTTTTCATCCTTATTTATGGTTACGTGGCAGAAAGCTCTTATTTTTCAGGAAGGATCTCTCTGATACATTTGGCATTTCATGAGCAGAGAAGGAAATCTGCAACATCCTGAGAAGTCTCCTGAGAACCTTGAAAGATGCTCCATTAAAAGTTAGAGCAGGAACCTGAGCTAAGTTCTTTAAACGGTTAGTTTGAATCCTTCAGCAGTAAGGATTCGTAAGTCACCGAGTCTGCTCTGTTTTTAGCAGTAGATTCAAGATCAGACAACGTCTCCCGATTTGGCTGGGGCCAGGTGGATATTGCACTTACTTTATAATTTTTATAAAAAAGAAGGAGGGTCTAGTCGTTTTATTTAAAAAAAATGAAAATCTTACGTGTTTAAAGTTATGTGTTGTTCTGTTAGAATTTGAGGCTCCTTGCTCAGTATGCCCTGGGATGACTGTGTGACTATCACTAGTTTTTTAAACCTAAAAAAAGAAAGAAAGATATAAAAGACTTTTCAACATGGAACTCTAGGAACAATCTCCAGCATCACTACCACCACACAACTTTTTTCTCTGGAGATTGATTCCAGCAATTCCCTGGATAGAATCCCAGTAGAATTCTGAACAAAATTCACTGCAGTGGATCTGCAGTGGTAACAATATTTAGCAAGCATTACCTTAAACCCAGTGGTGGGATTCAAATATGTGAACAACTGGTTCTATGTGTGGATGCCGCTTCTGGAAGTCCATTCTGAGCCTGGGCAACAAAAAATTAGCTACCGGTTCTGCTGAATCCCACCACTGCTTAAACCTGCCAATCAACATAGCATAAATAATAGTGGGCAGTTCTACAACCATATTCATATTCTTATCGACTGGCTAGCTGGAAGTAGCAAATCTGAAATTCTGACACTGCTGCTTAAGATTGTAAACAATAAATGACAGGCTTATCTCCTTATGATGTGCTATCTATTATTAGCTAAACAGTAAATGGCTACAGGAGTTCCACCTCCCTTTTCTTAATCGCTTGTGCCTTTGCCCTCATAAGCAAATAACTGTCAGTCTGTTCCTGTGAATCTGTAGGCATGATGTGTTGTTCCACAGGGCTTTGAAAACAAAAGCACAAAGGGTGGTGTGGATGACAATATCCTGGGGCAAAAATAGTTGACGCTTTTTTCAGCTTAAAGAGGAAATGCCTAAATATAGCCAAGTTTGTCTACAGACATGCAGATGATTGAATAAGAACAAATGGAGGTATATTTAAACTACATGTTATACACAAGCATATGTAATGAAATCATGGTGAAATCATGGTGAAATGTTGTTTTGGGCTAGAAAATGTAATGCACAGAAAGGTGTGTTCACTTTCCTAACGCTTTCATAGCTTAATGTCTTCTGTAAAAGAATTCCCCAAGAATTAACAGCTCTTCAGCACCACATGTTCCATACGGATGTTTCCTGCTCTGTAGATGAATCCTTTTTGAAAAATCTAATAGACTAGGGCAGGGGTGTCAAACTCAATTTCATTGAGGGCCGCATCAGCATTGCGGTTGCCCTCAGGGGGCCGGGTGGGTATGGCCAGGTTGGGCGTGGCCTACCGGGTGGGCGTGGCTAGAGTGTGGATGGCCTACTGGGTGGGCGTGGCCAGCTCTACATCGTTCGCATCAAGGGTGCCTATGGGGGCCTGGGCAGGAGTGGGACAGATCTGAGGGTCTCTGGGCCAGGGCCAAGGCAATGGGGGCCGTTCCCTCACTGTTTCCAGGATGGCTTCACGGGCCACATGAAACCACTTCGCGGGCCGCATCCGGCCTCCGGGCCTTGTGTTTGACATGTCTGGACTAGGGCAATGCAAAGAATGAAATCATTGATACTCAGATTTAGGTTCCACTAAAGAAGTACAGATGAACTGCATTGCCAAGATTTCTCAGACTTCCTTATGAATTAACTGGAATAATAATAATGTTTTCTTTAAACCAAAATTATAAATATTATACTGGTAATTTAATAAGTTGCAGTATCTAACCTGTTTATCTCGCAGGAGAATAAACAAGGGATAGGATCTTCCAATAAGAAAAGGAGAAGGATTTGTTTGAAGATTAAGTGAATATAGAGAAATGGGCAGTTGAAATTTTTCAGCAAAATTGCCTACAGCAATTTTCATTTCCCCTTTTTTTCCTCACTCCCAAGCCAGCTTCTTAACTTCAGGGGGTAAAACCAGTGGAAAGCATTGGAAGCATAGTATTGCCTTTCTCTTCCCATCATTTCTGCAATTCCTGACAGCTTGATTCATTATGTATAAGGTAGCTACTGTATTATCATACATTCACAGATAAGCCAAGAATTTTAGATCCTCAAATACATCCCCCAGACTGGGTTCAGTTTATCCATGCATAGTCTAATCCCACGAGTGTATACAGTAATAAGCTTTTTACGAAACAATGTAGATTCATTTCAAGCAAGTGTTTTGGGACAGTGGAGATGATGGCATTTGCTCTGGGAAAGCAAAGAGGCCATTTGATTTAATTGAAACAATCTGCAGGGCCTCAACCACTTCAGATCAATGCCACGAGAGAAGGTTCTTATCACTTCCCTCTTTCATTACTGACCAAAGTGCTTTTAAACTGGGTGGCTTTGGGACTGCCTACAACATGAAGCAGAGTCAGCCTGCCTACAACAACTTAGGCCAGTGCAGAGGGAGCTTCAGGCAGGGCAGCTCTGTCCTGCATGCAGTGTGTTACCCAGCCAGGAGGTTATTGTGGTAAGCACTGCAAACACACTTGTCTCCTACTGATTATTCACCAATACTTACTAGGCAGGTTAGCATCTGGATGCACTTCATCCAGATCCAGCAGAACGGGCAGATCCCATCAGTCATAGACTGTTGACTAGCATGGACTAGAACATAGGCTTTTTCCACGATGGCCCCTACTCCATGGAACATCCTCCCTTCGGAGATCAGAATGGCTCCAACCCTGTTAGCCTTTCATAAGACCCTAAAAACCTGGCTGTGTTCCCATGCCTGGGATGTTGAATGTGTTAAGGGCTCTATTTCCTAGTTCCAGTGCTAACTAGCCAAAGATCTCAACTGCGATGTATATTTATTTTGGCTGCTTCTATTGTTTTTATTGTTTGAAAATGTTTTAGTAGTTTGATTGTAATATGTATTTTTTTATTGTAAGCTACCCAGAGTCATTGACTGAGATGGATGGCTATAAAAATTGAATACATAGCATGCATGCATACATACATACCAGTGGTGGGATTCAGCCAATTCGCACCACTTTGGCAGAACTGATAGCTAATTTTTTGTTGCCCAGGCCCAGAATGGACTTCTGGAAGTGGCAACCACACAGAGAACCAGTTGTTCACATATTTGAATCCCAACACTGATACATACATGCATAACTGACTAGAAGGCATCTGGTGAACATTAATAGGCCTGGTCTGTTTAAGTAAAGTATCCCTTCAAAACTTCACAGGGCCCTATGTTATTGATATTTCTTTCCAATTAACCAGCTGAGTCTGTCCCTCTCTTCTGAAAGAAAAATGGCTTTCTCATGTGGCTAAAGAGGGTCTGAAATCCACACTGATACAAGTGAACTGCTTGAAGAGAACTGGGCCATTAGCAGCTTGAATGCAAGAACACGGAAGTCACCTAAGAGGTCATCAGGTCCATCTGTCTGTCCACTGCAGGGTTCCCTGCACTATTTCTGCATAGATTAAGTCTTCCAATTTTCTGTATCCATAACCTATTTCAAACCATGTCGTTTTAATGAACAGAGTACAGATTCTGTATATGAATACAGAATTCATATACTGTACATATAACAGAACTTTATACATGTAAGAATAGTGTAAAACAAACCAGCTTGAACAAAATTCTATTTTTGTTTTAAGTCACTGGGGGGACTCGATTATTCCCTCAGAAGGTGCACTTAGAAATTCATTACAGGTAAATATCATTTTCTTAAGCTTTTTTTTTTTGTTTTGGTGACATAATTTTCTACAATAGAACAAAGTACAAGGTTGTTTTATGGTCAACAATAGATAAAGCAAGTTCTAATATTGTTGCAATGATTTCTCAACAACACATTATTTTCTTAGGTACACAAAACTTAAATTGCAAGTCACTACAGATGGGCGTATCCATTTGAAGAAGTAAGTTGGGTTCCATTATGACTGGATTGTTGGAAGCTTTAAAATGTCATTGCATGTTCTATAGTATTATGAAACTGACATTCTAGGCACCATTTAAAAATAGAAGCATGCCGTGAAATTTCATCATTGTTTAGTACTCTTCACTGTATGATGGTCAAGCTGTGTTTGGATTATACCATTTCAGGTTGTAAATGGGAAGGGGGGTGTCTTTGGTTGTTTTACCATACAAAAGAACTCACTCTCCCCTTCTGCACACCACACACAGACATGCCAACATAGATAGAGAATTAGCATGTGACAAAGAAGGCACAACTGGAAACTTTTGTTCTGTAAAAGAAATATAAGTAGAGAAAAGCATTCAATCCTATGAAGCCTCCCTTGGGTTAACCATACACTGAGCCAGAATAGTGGCAAGATGTCAGACTGAAGAGTCATGTTTCTCATATAGCTAGTCTGAAATGCACTCTCAATTAACCTGCTATCCATAAGTGCAACTAAGTACAGTATAACATAATCAATGTTGACGTATGGTCAACTACTTGTTGATTGATGTTCCCTATGTGGAATAGAAGGAATGAGGTGGGTGGGGAATTTAATCCTTTACTTTAGGCAACATAATGTCTCTGGCAAATCATATGGGATTTCCAATTGTAGTGTGCAAGGATACAACTCATGGTTAGATTAGCCACCACAGTGGGAACAAAATCTTTGTTTCAGAAATTAAGAATTGGAAAAGACCATGGCTGAGGGGCATAAAAATAAAGTTGAAGAGTGAATCAGATTTATTTTGTACAGATTGGATATGCAATGCTTTTCAGTTTGTTTGCTAATGGCAGCCCAGTAGTTTCCTAGATTACTATTTAGGTGGCAGATATGAACATGGAAGCATAGGAGGCTATAGATTGATATCAGCCATTTGATCTGTAGGGTAGGGATGTAAATCAGGTGTTTGCTGAACCCCAGGTTCCATTAGTGTGGGTCGAAAGTGAGTGATAGCAAGAGCTGTGCTTCATAAATATCAGCTGGATCTCCAACATAGTTCTAGAATATTATTTGACTGTTCGGGAAGGGAATGTGCACAATAACACGTGCAGAACTGAAAGGGCAAGAACTATCTTCTAGCAAATTCATTCTAACAGAATCCTCCACACCTCTACCTACATCCAAAATATATCTTACTAATATATAAAACTCAGTCTGAAAAATTGTGCATCCTAAGCTTCAACAACTTGACATTGCTTGTGTCACCTTGTCCCAAATAATGCAGGGTAACAGATTCAAATGGATTTTTCTGTAATGTCTGAATTGGTTCTAAAGTTAGATGGAGAGTAATGATATTTAGATGGCATTGAGTAGATGAATAAAGAGATAGCCAACCACAGAAATTCATTGGAGAGACGACAGAAAGACAGAGAGACAGAAAGACAGACAGAGAGAGAGAGGGGGGGGGGGCAATCTTTTGGACAGTGTGATGCCAGCAGATCAAGAATATATGAGGGATTAGTGAAGAGCCTTACTCTTCTTTTTTTAATTTTGCAGCATTTATCGCTTATTCTCCTCTGACAGAAAGCGTGTTGAGACTGCACTGGAAGCTTGTAATCTTCCATCTGCTAGAGTAAGTATTGAAACCTTTTTCCTCTGCTTTAAATAAGAAACGTTGACCACTGCTTCTCTTCCAGCCATGCAATCCAGCCACTCTGATATTAGTTCTAGTGTGTGTCAGTTCTAGAATTTTTCAAGCACCAATAAGCTTATACACTACTAGTCTCTGGGCACATCCTATCGCTCAGCATTCTAATGGGATTTCAGCTTAGCAAATTTGCTGTATCTACTCTTAACTGGCTTTTTTACTGAAAGATATTGGCTGTTGTTTTAACGAGTAGCACTGGGGTAGAAAAAGAAAAATATGTCAGAGCCTCAACAGGGATTTTGATGTTCTGGAGAAATGTATTCAGCATTTTGCCAAATTCCAGCAGGGCAAGAGAATATCATGTCATACGTTTCCCCAAAAGAGTCTAAAGTGCTTCGATCTGAATCTTAAGGAAGAAGAGCTCTAGGGGTGGTTCTCAGTGGCAGTTCGTCTCCTACACATTTCGGAGAGTGAAATCTTGAGTCTGAAATGATGTATCCCCCCATCTTTCAAATTGGGATGGGTGGCAAAACCTTTTAAGGACTACATTATAAAACACCAATTTTTTTAAAAAAAAATGCTCTGTAAATCTTTAGACATAAGGTTAAACAGTAGAAGCAACTTTGCCATAGAAAACCTGAACAGAAGCAGAGTTTGCAATAAGTGCTTAGGGAAATCAGTGCTGATTACTCATAGCCAAACAAGAGATGGAGAAACTCCTGGGTAGGTGGAACTGAGAGAGCCTGGTGAGCAGATGTGTGAGGATATATGATATATTGCCAACTTTTGGTTTAATCAACGTGGAATGTGTCTTTGTGGTAGGAAAAATATAAAATTATTTAATTCATACCTTCACGTACATCCTGATCCATGCTGACAGTAGACAAAAGCATTCAATATGGAAAAGTGTCTCATCAGTCTCTCTTTGCAGGCAACGCTGATTCCCTCTGATGGGGAGAGACACTGAGGATTATCTGATTAGTAAGCTTTCCTCCTACGTGCCACAAAGATGCATATGGGATGTTAAGAATTCTCCAAAAATAAAAGGCACCAAGAAAAATATTATGCAGCTTTAATAGTATAAAGAGGAAGGGAAATTACCATGACAGAAATATGCAAGAACTGTTACATAAGCAAAGAGGGATGAAAATTATGTCCTGGGAAGCAAGATAACATTCAGAAGTAATTCAGACAGACTCCCTCTGGTTCATTGGGATAAATTTGGGGAGGAGATATAGCACAATCATGCTGGCAAGCTTTCGTTATTATAGCCTATCTCGATAAGATATAGTTCTAGTCTTCCTGTAGAGTTGATTTTCTGTTCTGGTCTGCCTAATGGGCTGACTGATAGCCACCCACAAGCTGCAGAGATGAAGTTGGGCACATTTAATGTTAAAGCAGCAATGTTGAAAGGGAAAGTTGTATTCCAGATACTCTAGTTCAAGATGGCCTCTGGTTTGTTCAGTCAAAGTCAACATTCTGCCCATTTTTGGTGGCCAATGAAGTTATTTATCAACTAATGAGATGCGTAATTTTCTCGCTTTTCCTTTTGAAAGCTTCATAGCTAAAGCTTTTAGGTTATTCTTGAAAGACAACCCAATATGAAATGCAGAAATCTTAAAGAGGGGAGGCAAATGTGGAACATCACTTGATCTTTCTATTGGCTCCGGGGAATTTTTCCAGTCACTGGGATGTTGTGGGGAAAAAGGCCCTGTCTATTAAAATATGGGATATCTGAGGGAACACCTGCTGCCGGCATCAAATGCCCTTCGCCCAGTGCGCTCCCACAGGGAGGGTCTGCTCAGGGTCCCGCCGGTAAGAGACTGCCGGCGGGTGACACCCAGGGATAGGGCCTTCTCGGTGGGAGCGCCTGCCCTCTGGAACCAGCTGCCGGTGGAGCTGAGAACTGCCCCCGACCTCCGATCATTCCGCCGGGGCCTGAAGACCTGGCTCTTCGAGCTCTCGGGCCCAGACTGAGGAGAAATTTTAATTTGGGGTTCTTTTTAATCGACTACAGGGCCAATTTAATATTTTTTAATTTGGTTCTTAAGTTTTGTATTTTGGATTTTAATTCCCTGTAAACCGCCCTGAGTCCTCAGGGAATAGGGCGGTATATAAATATAACTAAATAAAAAAAAAACCCAAATGAACAAAAAACAGAAGTAAGAAAGTTGACAACAGTATCTTTTATATAGCCAGTTTTTATTTCCTTAGTAGTTGTACAAAGCAAAGAGATAAATAATGGCTATGGCTTTTCTATCTTAGAATTTCTCTCAACACAGCAGTATTTAAGCAAATTAGGCCTACGTTTGCTACATTCTTGTATATTTGATCAAAACCTTTTATGTTTACTTTGACATTTCAGGAGTACCTTCCCATGAGCAAATGTTTACCCATCCACTCTCTATAATTTTGCATAAGCTTAATTATTTTTGTTATCTCTCTTGATACTTTCTACATAATGATTTTTATCATGTTTCTGATAATGTAGTATATTACACAGTATATTACAGCAAAATTTGTCAGTGACTTTCCCTGAGTAGCAAAGAATTAACTGTTTGAATGTCCTACAGAAATAGAAACCCATTAAAGTATAATACTTAGTGCGAAAAGCTAAATGTTATATGGTTCACACCCTTCGTTTACATGTAATCATTGTTAACATTGAGACTTTAGAAGCAGAATGTGTATTATTAATTTGGAGTGTGTACCATGTCATCCTCATTTACTGACCACTCATTCAGCAATTATTTGAAAATACAGTGGTGCTGAAAAAATTTTTACAGCTCATTTACTGCCTCCACAGCATACCTCAATCATGACATTGTCATTATAGGCAGTACTAGTCTTGTCCTGACTTATAGTTTCTTCTCCCCCGCTCCCCCCGCAGAGCAGAGATTGGAGAGGAAGGGATTTCACGGGAATACGAGAGCAGAAAAATTGGAGAGAGAGATTTCAAGAGAGTATATTTGCTCTTCTACGCATCGAAAGCAATGTCAAACTGGCAGTCTGGGGCTGGTATCCGTTGGCATGCTACACAAACAATTTACAGTACTCTCTTGAAATCTTTTTCTCTCCAATCTATCTGCTCTGTGAAGTGGGTTGGGGGAAAATAAAAAGCAAACATTTTCTGTAGGCAAACTCACCTTTGCCTGACCTTTTCCTGCTGCCAGTGTGGTTGCATTGTTCTCAATACGTAGAAGAGCAAACAGCTACTCTCATGAAATCTCTTTCTGTCCAGTCTTTCTATCACTGGTTATCATCTAGTTAAGAAGATAGACTAGGCTTGGGAGACCCAGGTTCAATTGACCCCTCCCGTGGAAATTTACAGGATGAATAAATAAATACAATGATTTATTTCACCATTGATCAGAACAAAAGAGTGAACAACAAATTGTGCAACAATAATGTAACATAATAGCTAAAATGGGTAATGGTTAAGTTGGCCTAGAAACCAAGAGATTGTGAGTTCTAGTGCCACCTTAGGCGTGAAAACCAGTTGGGCCAATCACTCTCAGCCCAACTCACTTCACATGTTTGTTGCTATGGGGAAAATAGGAGCGGGAAGAAATATTTACATATTAACAATCATGAGTTGTATACGAAAAAAGGTGGAATTAAAAAATCCTTTAAAAATCCATTAAAATTGA
Organism: Vipera berus; assembly: GCF_964194415.1. Lineage (NCBI taxonomy): Eukaryota > Metazoa > Chordata > Lepidosauria > Squamata > Viperidae > Vipera > Vipera berus. The sequence goes on along the minus strand of NC_138202.1, from coordinate 203,996,769 downwards.
TTATAAAAGCTTTACAAAATTGAAAACATACAGTATAAAGATTCTGATGACAATGCATACAAATGAAATCAATGCTCTGTTTCTGACCAGTCTTCTATACAAGGTATTTATATGGATAAAATGAAAGAAGATCTGTGCTTAAACCACTTACACTCCTGGAGAATAGTTGGTATGCAAATCCAAATATTCCCATCAAAAATGATTATGATGACATGGCATCTTAATTTTGCAATCATATGTCTGTAGATTGAAGTAGCCAGCTTCTGTATTGATATAGTAAGGGGGGAAAATAAAGATTTGCTTGAACCGAGAAAGATGAATAGGTTGGTGCATCGTATTTATTTCAGCAGATAAATTTAAGATGAGAAGTTTGTTTGTTTTTTAGAATTGTTTAGGTGAATGCTTAGTTTTATTCTTCACAGCTAGGTACTGCAACTAAATTCTTCAAAATGAAAAAAAATAAATAATTTTGGCCATGACTAAGTTTAAACCCAATTCAGTTTATGGTTACAGAGGTTGAGAAGGTTAAAAGTTTTGAAAGAGTAAATGATACAAGAGGATATACTAGCTTACAGGAAAAGACCTAATATACTTAAAAGAGCTAAAATCAGAACATTTTTGTACTTTTACAAAAAATACTTACTCAAGCACAGTCCCAATCACGAAATGCTAAATGGCTGTGATACTGAACTACTAATTTAATAGCTGCTAGTCAGCGCATCAAAATAGTTGAAAAAACCCTGGATAAATAAGAGGCAATGTGTAAAAGTAGTTGCTGTTGGAGGTATGTCATGTATGAGAAGTTGTACATGGTTTTACAGCCTTTGAACAACATTTTTTTTCAAAATGCATGTACTTATTATTCCGCAGAACTCTGCCACTGAGTAACATTTCTGTCTGCTCCCTTACACTTTGTTATCTCACTGCAGTGGTTGACTGATGCTGCTTCTGCTAGTGTCCCACAATATATGTGCAATTCACCATGATTACGTCAGGATGAGTCATGCATTTGGAGCCCTACACCTTAGAACAAGTGGCCCCCAACCTTTTGGGCACCAGGGACCAGTTCTGTGGTGAGAGGTTTTTCCACGGACCGGAAGGGGTTGTGGTTTCATATGCTGCCTGCATCCCATAGTTGGGGCTTCACTTGTTTGCATGGACCAGTTTCTGGCATGCTGCAGCCCAGTGCCGGTCGACAGCCCGGGGATTGGGCACCCCTACTTTAGAAGACATCTAGGGTTGACTTTGACAAGAACAGAGTTGGAGTTACAGTTTGGCTAGGAGATTTCGTGAATAGCATAACTTTAATTTTCAGCAAGAAGTAAAAGTGTAATGAAAGAAATCCAATGCATGTTATAAGCAATGTTGGAAAGCAGTTGAAAAAATAAGAATTTATTTTAAGAAGATAACATGAAAATATTTTAAAAATCCACAACTGGCTGATAGCTTTACCAGATCAGAATAAAAGTGAAACAAAAAGATGCATAGTTTGAAGGGGGGGAGGGTTGTTAGACTTTTGAAAGGACTTTATTGGTTTTGGAGGCATGCATACCCTTCAATTAACTAAATGCAATGTGATTCACTTGTACGGAAAATAATTTTAACACAAATATTTAAATGAAATTAATTTTTTCAGTTATTATGGGAAATAACAGAAACAAGATAACAAAAACGTAATGTAGTGTTTCTCCATAAGGAGACATGCCAGATTTTCTTTTTTAAAATGCTAAAACATTTTTTTAAAAAACTGTAATCAGCTACCAAAAAAAGAGAGTTATAGATGGGAAATACTGCATTTCTATTAAACAGTAAACAGATTCATTTAAAATTACCAGATTTATATGGAAAAGATTTGTGATTGACCAATAATGGATAAAAATTTACAGTTGTCAGAAAAGACTTCTTGATTGGCTCTGAAATGGTTTTCAATTCCAGTCACTTGCATTCAAATTGATGACCTTTTCAAACTACGTTGATAGTTGAGAAAATTTCTTTGGAGCAATATTTGGAAATAAAGACAATACAGCAACAGTTAGTTGGCAGGAAGTATAAGGTAAGAATAGGAAGGGAGTTCACTATCTGGTGGCAGATAAAGAGCCAGAGAGGAAATGAAACATCCATTAATAATTAATATGTTTCCAGTCTAACCAGATCAGAATAGCATTTGGACCTTACAGATATGGGAGCTGCTCAGTCTTTTTAAAAATATTTTTACTAAAAAACAACTGATGAAAGAAAAAGAATACAATTTTCCCCCTTTAAGGTAGCTACTTCCCACTCTCATCAGAAGTACAATTTCCTAATTTTCTTTTCATCACTTACTCTTAATTCCATAATCCATCTTTTAGTAATAAACGAATCAAATAATTACATGTTCTTCTTACCCAATTGTCAGCAAAAACTCCAGAGCTTTAAAATATTGAATTCAACAAATATAAAACTCCCATTTCTCAACCATAGGCAAAACTCCCTTTAAAAAGCATAAAAAGGTCCCAGTATCCTCATCTAAAGGGACGCGGTGGCTCAGTGGGTTAGGACGCTGAGCTTGTCGATCGGAAGGTCGGCAGTTTGGCGGGTCGAATCCCGAGTGCCGCGTAACAGAGTGAGCACCTGTTACTCGTCCCAGCTTCTGCCAACCTAGCAGTTCGAAAGCACGTAAAAATGCAAGTAGAAAAATAGGGACCACTGCGGTGGGAAGGTAACAGCGTTCCGTGCGCCTTTGGCGTCTAGTCATGCCGGCCACATGACCACGGAGACGTCCTCGGACAAGCGCTGGCTCTTCGGCTTTGAAACGGAGATGAGCACCGGCCCCTAGAGTCAGAAACGATTAGCACGCATGTGCGGGGGAACCTTTACCTTTACCTTTTATCCTCATCTAAATCTAAAGTTTAACCTCAACAACAGAGACATTTCTCCTTTAAGAAAAAACAAACAAATAACTTCAATACACAACACATTAACATGGGAGATGGACATCAAAAGGACATCTCCCATCTTAACTATGGTCAAATAAATCCATTTTTTTTCTTTTTTAGCATAAGGTCCGTTCCAGCAGTTGTTGATCTTTGTTATAAATTTCTTCCATATTTCAAGTAGTCTCTTTTAGTAAATCTAGCAAAACACAATTAGGAAGCTGTTCAGTTGAGCAATCAAGATGACATACAGTGCTCCAATTTGTGAAAGTTGGTCAGTAATGGAAACTTGTGAATTTTTGGTTTTAACAGCATAGCTGAAAGAATGTTCCCTGTGATTCTATTAGACGGGTAGAAATATTTTTACGATAGTAATTGTGAAATGCTGATTTTAACTTGACAGTTATTCCGGGGATACATAGGTTATATTTCTGTTTTATATTATTTCAACTTTTACAGAAAATAAATAATGCAGTGCAAGCAATGCATTCTTGTTCTTATTGGTTATAGGAAAATGAATTTTGAAGTTGGGAAAATGAATAATTCCACCACATATAATTTACGTTCTACTATTGTTGTATGACAACAAACTGGACTGAGGTTGATATTTATGAAAAATTGATTTAAAAGCTTCACATCTAGCACTCTCCAAGACTAAAAGACAGCCCCTTCTCAAATTGACCCATTAAATCAAAATTTCATTCCATTTTTTCATTTTTTTCCTGATAAGTCTACAGTCTCAAGGTATTCAAGTATAGTTTGAGATACTGTTTCTTTGCACCATTGAAAATGGGAGAATATGATACTGACTGTTTGCTGGAGGAATAAAAAAAGTCATATTGGAAACTCAATAAGGATGCTGGGTGTAAATGGGTGTAAGAAAATAGGATGCAGATCTGAGCCCCCTCCTTATGGAAGATAATTGTAAATCAACACGGATTAAAAATACTCCAGCAACTTGGAGGAGGTGCCACTGATGGGCTATGAGCATGCATTTGGTGTATTTAAACAATATATTAAAAACTAGGAAGTCAAACAGGATCTGTCTGTTCTACCCAAGAATGTTTTCTTGAGCAGTCAGGCCTTGCTTCGCAAACCAGTGAGACATTTATATTAACTGTTTCTAAATTTCAGAGGACTCTTATTCTGGCATGTTGTAATGGTCTCTCCACAGCAATTCTGGAGGGTCAATACAAAAAAGTCCCATATGAACTGAGATTGTTCCCCAGTGGACAAGGGGCCATTGAAACCACATCTCATGTCCTGTTATGTGTTTTGCAACCTCTATACAGATTCATGCACTCATTTTATAACTCTTTATCTGACAAAATATCTGGGAAATTCTGGTCTCTTTTATGTACAGTGGTTACTATTGGATCAGCATGATATAGTTCCTTTGAACATAGCTAAATTCTGCTGTATTGTCCGTAAAATTAGGCAGAGTTTGGATGCCCACTGGTGATCTCATCACTAACTGTAATATACTATTATGTCTTCTTCTGTTTTGTTTTGTTTTGTTTTAACATTTTAATTTTTAATTCTGGTCTGTAACCATAAATAAAGATTGATTGTAACAAATATTCAGCAAAACACCAAGGACCAAGTAACTTAGAAGAAATTTAGTAGAACTGTTAGCAGATTGAAAGTTTTGAAAAAAACTGAAGAATTGAGAAGGAACAACAACTTTGAAAAATCATTACTTTACATGCTGTATTTTAATTCCTCTCCAGAATGATTCCATTCCTCAAGAGGACTTCACTCCAGAAATATATAGGGAGTTTTTGAGCAACTTGTGTCCTCGACCTGAAATTGACCACATCTTCCTAGAACTGTAAGGAGTTGTAGAAACCTACATTTTTCTTCACTTCTGTATTTGTTATAATATTTTTCCCAATGGAAAATTGCTTTCTTCCAGTTCTAGCATCATCCTTTGATCACCAGAGTTTGGGATATTTTGGTTTTATTATTTTAATGTATCAGCTGTTCTGAGAGTCACAATTTTTCTCTGTAAGGCTCGACCACTTTCGTTGATCTCTTGAACATTAACAATACAATATTCCTAATGGAATGTAACCGTCAGATTATATTTATCTTCTGACATAACTGGTTTGAGCTCCAGGTAAACAAAGTGGTCAGGAGGTACCCACTGGGCAGTACATGCCTTGATAATCTTTTCAACATAACAGAAAGATAAGTCAGAAGACAATGTAGTACAGTGCCTATTGTCAGTGCTTGCATTCAATATAAAATTAAATTGACAGCTGAGCTGCTATTATTTCATATTCTAATGTTACGGAAAACCCAAACAGTTTAACAATGAATATCAGATGTATTCCTTTTCCTTATGGTTTTAATAGCCATGCCTTCGGTATGGAATTCCTTGGAATTTAGAGGGACTTTAACTGTAGATGCATGAAAGAGAATACTGACACCAATATGGATACAGTTGGAATTATCTGGAGAGAGAAAGAAAGTTGGAGGAGGACATGATTGAAATGGAGCAATTCTGGTTGGACAAATAATTAAATTCTTTTCTCTGCTACCACACTCTCTTCAAGTTCTGTATTTTAAATCTTTCCTCTCAAAATTACTCCAATTTTTTAAAATTGGTGTCAGAGCTTTTAAACACATATTCTTTTGTCAGGAGTTATTAGTTACATAGAATTTCCTAGTCTGGTTTTTCCGACGTTTTAGCTATAGCTCTATAATTTTATTCTCTCCCTAAAGGATGTCGGTAGATGCTGCTTCTGCAGCACTGTGTCTTGATGGTATTTGATGATAATATGAGGAAAAGTGGCAGGCCTATTTGCAAGTATAAACTTGTGGCAGTGGCTGTTCTAAGTGAGCCAATGAGGGTCTGATGAGTTTGGGTCAAACAGAAAAAAATAATATCATTATGGGGATGCTTTCATCTTTAACAAATTGTCCCATATGACATTGAGAAAGGCATGATTGAATTTTTAATGGTTTACAAAAGAATCGCATCTTACAAATCACGTTTGGGAAACTTGCGGTCGTAGGAACTTCTGTGGACCTAGAATTCATTTTTTACATACTCCGTATACTCCTGCGAAGAAAAACCAGTGGCTAATCAGTTTGAAAACAGCAGGGAACTGTCTTTCTTCAAGAATGAGAGAATATATAGAAAACTCGGTACTACTCATATGTGATGTGGTTCTGCCTATTTCATATGCTCACTGTTCCTCATGTGACCCTTGTTCCCCTAGAAAATGTTTTGAAGAAACTTCATCTGTGCCCAATTAATATGTGCATTTTCCAATGCCTTTCACACGGATCCATGAGTCCCAGAGAAGCAAAGAAACCATAACATGTCATTTATCTCTGGTGTTTTTTGTTCCTTTTACATTTTGGTTAGATTGTAAAAGGACAAAGAAGGTGATTTTTGTTGTTTTATATTATATCTTCTACAGGTAGTACTCGACTTACGACCACAATTGAACCCCACATTTCTGTGGTTAAGTGAGACATTTGTTACGTGAGTTTTGCCCCATTTTATGACCTTTCTTGCCTCATTTGTTACATGAATCACTGCAGTTGATAAATTAGTAACCCGGTTGTTAAGTGAATCTGGCTTCCCCCATTGACTTTGCTTGTCAGAAGGTCACAGAAGTGGATCACATGACCTTGGGACATGACAACAGTCATAAATATGAGCCAGTTCCCAAGCCTCTGAATTTTGATCACGTGATCATGGGGAGGCTGCAAAGGTCATAACTGTGAAAAATGGTCATAACTCACTTTTTTCAGTGCCGATGAAACTTTGAATGGTCACTAAATGAACTGTTGTAAGTCAAGGTCTACCTGTATAGGCAAGACAGTGAAGGCAGATATTCAGGAACAATAGTTACTTTAGATCCAGTAAAATTAATAGTAAGTGTTAGCCTATCAATCCTCTCTGCATTGTAGCTTCAGGCTTAGAGATAGTCCTTGAGTTATAGACTTAGCATCCTTGGCAGCGTTCTCCATCCCTTCCAGTTTTTAATACAATGTGGGAGAGAGGAGGAAGTTACATGAAGCTCAATAAAATGGAATATAATCAAACAACTAGTCCATTATCAGTGTAAACCTACGCTTCAAGAGCTTGTTCTCGTGTGTATTAGCACACCCAGGAAACATAACAGAAGAAGATAGGTAGGATGCTTGCTCACATTGCTTTTCTTTTTCTTTATGTTTCAATGGTTTCTCTTTTTATCAGAGGGGCAAAGAGCAGACCGTATCTAACTGTGGACCAGATGATGGAATTTATAAACTTCAAGCAGAGAGACCCACGGTTAAATGAAATTCTGTATCCGCCCTTGAAGCAAGAACAGGTTCAACAACTGATTGAAAAATATGAACCCAATAATAGTTTGGCAAAGAAAGGTCAGTATTGGTCATTTTCTTCTATATTACAGTTCTGGCTCCAAGCAATTACAGTGGGCAGATATGCCTTGTGGCTCACACCAGTTCATATTCAAAGACGTTACTAGCACGCCTACTTAAGGTTTTGCAGTAGTTACAGATTAAATATGTTTGTTGAGTGAACAAAGCAAGTTAAGCTTCCCTGATGCTTTTCATTTCATAGGATAGATTATTCAGAGCAATGTAAATCTAATCACCAGGACAATAATTTATTTACTAGAATTTGAAAACTGGGGAGGGGAGCATACAGTATGTGGGAAGGGATAATCTAGTACAGAGGTCCCCAACCTTTTGGGCACCAGGGACCGGTTCCGTGGAGAGACGTTTTTCCATGGACCAGAGAGTGCATGGTTTTGTGTGCTGCCTGCATCCCGCGGTTGGGGCTTTGCTTGTTTGTGCGGATCGGTTACTGGCATGCCGTGGCCTGGTACCGGTCCATAGACCGGGAGTTGGGAACCCCTGATCTAGAAAACCATCCTTATATCATTGACTTGCAACAAAAGATTTCTGCTGCTTGATAATGCCAGCGGTGGTTTTAGTACAGTCTCCTCTGTACTGATGAGGTGGCACAGGTAGTTCTCAACCTACAACTACTCATTTAGTGACTGTTCATAGTGACAACAGCATTGAAAAAAGTGACTTAACGACCATTTTACATACAACCGTTGCAGCACGCCCAGGGTCACCTTCTCAAAATTCAGGCACTTGGCAACAGGCACGTATTTATGACAATTGTAGTCTCCAGGTCATGTGAACACTGTTTGTAACCTTCCCAGCTGCTTCCAACAAGCAAAGTTAATGGGAGAAGCCTGATGTGCTTTACAACAATGTGGTTTTCTTAAACAACTGGAGTGCTTAATAACTGTGGCAAAAAAGAGTTGTAAAACAGGGCAAAACTCACTTCATAACTGCCTTGGTTAGCAATGGAAATTTTGGGTTCAGTTATGGTCGTAAGTTGAGGACTGCCTGTAGTTATGCTAAGTGGGCTTCTGAAGAGATAGAAGTGCATTCTGTCATTTCCTAGGAAAGGTATTTTTTTTTAGGGAAACCAGTAATAATTTTATTGACCAAAACTGGGCTTTCTGCCAGATTCTATGCTTACATTCAGTTAAGCATATGCATTGCAATTGCCTGGCATTTTAACATAATGTTGTATTTATGCAGCATTCTGGTTTTATTTTCATTAAGAGTATTTTGCAGGCTTCCTTGCTTTTGAAACAATTCCATGACAATAGGCACAAGCTGATTAGGTATGGGAGAGGAAGCATCATTGAAAGGGAGCTAATTAACAAAAGGCTAATTCTACTTTAGTTTTTGAGACTTACTGAGCCAAAATGTCTTAATTTTAGAATTAAAGTGGGATTTTACATGTAGCTTTATTTTTTCCCCAACACTTTAACTTCCCTACAAAGGGTTGATTTTTTTTCTCCTCCAAAGTCCTGAAAAGTGCTTTATAAGTTGAATAGGAATCTTCCTTCCTTCCTTCCTTCCTTCCTTCCTTCCTTCCTTCCTTCCTTCCTTCCTTCCTTCCTTCCTTCGACTCCTAGCGACTGCCTTTAGTAGTCCCTGAAGTTTGCTAAGCAAAGTTTTTTTTAAGAATTGTTTTGCCATTGCCTCCTTTCTTGAGGGAATGACTGGTCAAATGAGAGGCAACGACTGATCAAAATCAGACAGCTGGCTTCATGCCTTAGGCAGGACTAGGTAGAACTCACAGATTCCAGGTTTATAGTGTGATGCCTTAACCACCACACCAGATGGCTTTCTGATCTCTTTCACTAGCAGTAAGCTGCCTTTCTGTCATCCTCTTAGATAAACCAACTTTAAAAGTAAATAATTTTTTCCCCATTTTTTTTCCTTGCCACCCTCCAAGACTGAGATGCTTTCCTGCCAAAGACTCCATGATTTTCTTCTTCTTACCAGAACATCATGATTTGGAATTATAGGAGTTTAAGTCTCATATACCTGGAGGGCACCTGTTTAAAAAACTCCAAAGTACGATGATTAAACAGAAAGAACAATCTTTGTCATTGCTGGCTATCCTTGAAATTAGCAGTTGGTTTACTGGCCACAGTTTCAAAATTTAAATGGGTTTAGGGCAGGGGTAGGCAACCGTGGCTCTTTTACGGCTGGCTCAGGAATTCTGGGAGTTGAAGTCCACGAGTCATAAAAGAGCCACGGTTGCCTACCCCTGGTTTAGGGTGTAAGGGACTTTCTGTAAAATTGTAAAATTTAGTTCTTAATATCAGCAAATTAGAATATGTCCTGTTAACCAGACTCAGGTCTTTCTGTCATCTCCAAGAAGACTACTTTTTCTGTGCTGTTCCAAAAGTGTGGAATGGTGTTTGTCTCCTCTTCTCTCAATGTTTAAGAAATTGCTAAAAATCCAGGCTTTCAAGTATTAGATGATTTTAATATTTATTTTGTTATTTTCAACCTAGATTTAATTTTTTTCTATTCTGTTTTTCTTTTGAAATTTCAGCCTGCTAGAGCTGAAGGTGGTGGTGGTGGATTGAAGCTATATAAATCAATAAAGAAATGTATACACATTTTTTTAAAAATCATAAGTAATGCAGCTCAGGTATTACAAAGTCCCTGGAATATCGATAAACAAATGCTTCAATATTTTTAAAGCTTTCTGCATAAGCTCCTTGTGAGCAAGAGCGAGGTGAGGTAGAATACTTTATTGTAGCTTTAACATAGCTACTTAATTTATTGAAACATCGACTGTTGTCAGTGCTTTATATATCATAGTATCCCGCATATAGATACAATGGGGCATACTCTGATGAAACTATTGTACACATAGTTTAAGCTATTGGCAAAATCAGATGAAAAGACCTATGTGTGCTAATAAAACAACAGGTCATTATACAAATTTCTCTTGGAATTTTAATATGGCAACCGAGCAAGGACAAGAACAATATGTATCTTGGAACTGATAAAGGCGTTCACATTTTGGAATATGAATTATAATGAGCTATAACTTCCAATCCTGCTTATACAAATAAATATTGTTCACATATCTTCTATAGCCATGTCATAAGCTATTGAAACTCAGTTAATTTACATTCCAGTCCAGGACTGAGAATCAGGTGCTAGTTAGAGTTGCTGGAAGTTGTACTTCAACAACACCTGGAATACTGCATCCAGTTTTGGTTACCACGATGTAAAAAAGATGTCGAGACTCTAGAAAGGGTACAGAGAAGAGCAACCAAGATGATTAGGGGGCTGGAGGCTAAAACATATAGGGAACGGTTGCTGGAATTGGGTATGTGTAGTTTAACGAAGAGAAGGGTGAGGGGTGACATGATAGCAGTGTTCCAATATCTCAGGGGCTGCCACAAAGAAGAGGGAGCCAAGCCATTCTCCAAAGCACCTGAAAGCAGGACAAGAAGCAATGGATGGAAACTAGTCAAGGAGAGAAGCAACCTAGAACTAAGGAGAAACTTCCTGACAGTTAGAACAACTAACCAGTGGAACAACCTGCCTCCAGAGGTGGTGAATGCTCCAACACTGGAGGTTTTTAAGAAGAGACTGGACAGCCATTTGCCTGAAATGGTATAGGGTTTTCTGCCTGAGCAGGGGGTTGGACTAGATGACCTCTAAGGTCCCTTCCAACTTTATATTATTATTATTATATAACACATCAGGCGAAGAATTGTACAGGCCTAATTACATGGAGCTAGGGACGCGATGGCTCAGTGGGTTAGGACGCTAAGCTTGTCGATCAGAAGGTCGGCAGTTTGGCGGGTCGAATCCCGAGTGCCGCGTAACAGAGTGAGCGCCTGTTACTCGTCCCAGCTTCTGCCAACCTAGCAGTTCGAAAGCACGTAAAAATGCAAGTAGAAAAATAGGGACCACTACGGTGGGAAGGTAACAGCGTTCCATGCGCCTTTGGCGTCTAGTCATGCCGGCCACATGACCACGGAGACGTCCTCGGACAAGCGCTGGCTCTTCGGCTTTGAAACGGAGATGAGCACCGGCCCCTAGAGTCGGAAACGACTAGCACACATGTGCGGGGGAACCTTTACCTTTACCTTTACCTTATCTTTTCCTACCTTGTAGTACAATGGTACAACTTTCAGCTTTTAGTCTTCTCTGTTTAATATTTTATTTTAGCTTGTATTTGATGCTTTGTTTATGTACACCAATTTTATAATGCTCTGGGTAGTTATTTTTAAAAGCACAGATGAAAATCAATGTGCATACTTTTAGTGATGCATCTAATAAGAAAAAGCAGTTATGATTCTGCCACTTCTCAGTTGAAAGGAAAGATCCAACATCTCACTTATGGTGTGGACTATATAACTGCGTTGAAATAAGTATCTACTGTAAAGGGTATACAGAATAACAGAGTTGGAAGGGATGTTGGAGGCAGTGGTGGGATTCAAATATGTGAACAACTGGTTCTCTGTGTGGATGCTGTTTCCGGAAGTCCATTCTGGGCCTGGGCAACAAAAAATTAGCTACTGGTTCTGCCGAACTGGTGCGAACTGGCTGAATCCCACTACTGGTTGGAGGTCTTCTAGTAGTTCAACCCCCTGCTCAGGCAGGAAACCCTATACCATTTCAGACAAATGATTGTTCAATCTCTCCTTAAAAACTTCCAATGTTGGAGCATTCACAACTTCTGGAAGTAAGTTTTTTCACTGCTTGATTGTTCTAACTCCCAGGAAGTTTCTCATTAGTTCTAGGTTGCTTCTCTCCTTAATTAGTATTGTTTCTTCTCTTGTTGGTTATCTACTTTCTAAGAAAGGATCTCTAAAGGACATTAGTTGCCTGTGTTTTCCAAGTAAGGAGTTAGGCTAATCAAAAAGGGATAATACCTTAATTTAGATGACCTGCTTGTGATAAAGCTTTGTTGCCTCAGCATAAATGAGGGGTGAGGTCACCTGCTGCAAATCTTAACAAAATAATAAGCTTGGCCATTACTTAAGTTTCAATGCTCTGCTGAACCCTCCCCAGGAATATGAACTAGATCAATTGGTGATACTGAATGAAAATCCTCTGCAAATGTAGTAATAGTTCTAAACATTTTTCTAAGAGAACATTATCTTCCTATTGCATCTCTTATGAGTTGATACAATCTGTTACTTCAGAGGATTTTGAGTGTTCATCAGACAATTCTCCAAGGGAGTCGTGACATCAGACCACAGCCATATCATGAGGTATAAGTCTAGTACAGGCAGTCCTCGACTTACAACAGTTCATTTAGTGAGTGTTCAAAGTTACAACAGCATTGAAAAATGTAACGTGGCCATTTTTCATGATTTTTGCCGCATCCCCATGATCATGTGTTCAAAATTCAAATGCTTGGCAACTGGTTCATATTTATGATGGTCACAGTGTCCCAGGATCATGTGATCCCCTTTTGAGACCTTCTCACAAGCAAAGTCAGTGGGGAAGCCTGCTTCATTTAAGAACCAGGTTACTAACTTGTTAACTGCAGTGATTCACTTAACAACCATGGCAAGAAAAGTCGAAAAATGGGTCAAAACACTTGACAAATGTCTCACTTAACTCAGAAATTTTGGGGCCTAATTGTGGTCATAATTCGAGGACTATCTGTACAAATGTGCGGCACTGATTTTTTAAAGGCTGTTTGAAAAATGTGATTATTGCCAGCCCTTCTTAGGTTTATGGTAATAGTGATTTCTCTTTAATAATATTTAATATTTTTAATTGATGATTTTTAAGACTAGCATCAAAACCCACATATCTATATTTCTGGAAATGGCCACGTTTTACTTCTTCAAAGATCTGATCTATTCTTCAAATTGCATTTGGCTCTCTTTAAAAAAAAGCATTTGTGAATTTCCTATAGAAGACAAGAATCTTTCATTTCATAAATCTTGCTTCTGACTTAAATTGAGGGGGTTTTCCCTTAAAAAAAATCCAAATAAAGCCTCAACCCAATGTTGTTGAATGGCTTGTATTCCTAATAGGCAACATATTTTACGCATAATAGAATTATATATTTGAATTTGTAGTAATTTGAACTAAGCATTTATACTCTGGAAACATTCTGTTGTTAAAATTTATTTCTAAAGCGCTGAATTAGAATTACATACCCAGACTGAGCTGTGATACTATCTGAGTCTTCATTTAACCCTTATATTTTCTCTGTTGAAAGACTGCTAATCTATACAAAGCTGAGCCATGCTCTTATAAACCTCCATTTGTGAAAGGATGTGAAGCACTTGTCGGGGGCACTGCATCCAGAGTGACGTGTCTCTTACCTTGACAGTAGGCCACACTAGCCGAAGCACAAAGCATGGGAGGCCGTTCTTCCACTTGGAATATACTTTAATAACGCAGCGCTATTTTTCAATATAGTGTTTGAAGTAAATCACATCCCATGAAAGTCATTCTTCATAATAACCAAGGCCTCCATGAAAGTAATTTTGCAAGGCTAAGTCCACATGATGTTTATCAGCAGAATCAAAGGAGCCACAAAGGAAAAATATTGAATATTTTAATTCAACAACCACCTCCAATGTGATGTTCCCCCATTAGGGCCCCAAGCCATCTGGCAGAGCTAGGTCTTCAGGCTCCTACAGAAGGATGGGAGGCATTGTCACCTCAGAGGGTAAGATGTTCCAAAGAGCTGGAGCCATGGCAGAGAAGACCCTTCCCTTGGACCCCACCAGCCAAAATTCCTTGACTGATGGGACCCACGTATCTCAGGGGTTGCCACAAAGAAGAGGGAGTCAAGCTATTCTCCAAGTCACCTGAAGGCAGGACAAGAAGTAATGGATGGAAACTAATCAAGCAACCTAGAACTGAGGAGAAATTTCCTGACAGTTAGAACAATTAATCAGTGGAACAACCTGCCTCCAGAAGCGGTGAATGCTCCAACACTGGAAGTTTTTAAGAAGAGACTGGACAGCCATTTGTCTGAAATGGTATAGGGTTTCCTACATGAGAAGGAGCTTGGACTAGATGACCTTCAAGGTCCCTTCCAACGTTGTTGTTGTTGTTGTTATTATTATTATTATTATTATTATACATCATGCCTTCTCTGCCAGCGCAGGTGGGATGGGCCAATCCCAGTGGGCTGAGATGGTTCCTCAAGTAGCCTGGACCCATGCCATGCAGGGCTTTAAGCGTAATCACCAACACCTGGAATTGCACCTGGAAACAAACTGGCAGCCAGTGCAGCTCACGGAGCAGTGGTGTAACATGGGTCATCCTAGGAACGCCAAGAACTGCCCACACCGCTGCACTCTGTGCCAGTTGAAGCTTCCAAATGTTCTTCAGGAATAGCCCCATGTATAGCACATTACAATAGTCCAGATGTGAGATAATCATCTATTTTTCTTTGCTATTTGTTACTGTGTTTTCCTGTTTTACTTCTTGTGTTACTTATTTTTTTACTAATTTATTTACCAAGCAATTAGAAAATATTGCTTTGTTTTAGAGCTCACCGCATGAGGAAGAACTATTCGCACGATCATATATATATTGGGATAAAAATGGCACAAAACAAAGGCTTACATTCCTGAGTTCTCTCTTCTTTTTTCAAATAGATTGCTGCTAAGCTGATCCATTTTTCTTATATTTTTTTCTTAAATTCAGTTTTATAAAGATGATATCAGCTCTAATAACCTTGACTTGAGAAGTCATAAGAGTTTTCTATGTCCTATTGGAAGCCTTGAATTAATGCTTGACATGAATGCTCTCTAAGTATTCAGTTTATTATGAAGGAAGAAAGGAGAATCTATTCTCGGTCCATTGCAATGCTCAGAGTTATTTGTTATCACTTGATTTAATCTTTGAATACTTTCTGTATCAATAGATAATAAATCGACTTCCATTTCTTTACAGCAAGTATCCCTGTTAATGAGGTTAACTTATGAGTTTAATGAAAGCTTTTATTGTAATGTGAAATCCTCATGACTGTTTAAGTAGCAGTTCTCAAATAGCTAGAAGCTAAAGCACTTCACATTAGTTAATTAAAAAGATCAAGAAGATAAGTTTGAAATATAAAATGAAACATCTGTGCTGTGAGTTAACAAATAGCAAGAGATTTGTAGTCCATGATACAGAAATAGGCAAGTGTAGCTTTAGTATTTTTGATGGTGAGATTTGTTCCTTTTTACTGCTAGCTGCGTTTTGAAAGGGTAGAGATTAAGCCTGGATTTTCTAACTGAAATGATAAGAGATTTTGCTCTTTCCTCACTGAACTATAATTTTTTTCGGTTCAGACAGGAGACTATTGCCTCCCTTCAAATCCTAGTTATTTTAATACTTACCTGCAATTGCGTAGAAATCTTGATTCTCACCTCGGCTTCTTGCAGCTGTTTTCATAACATTCTCGGAATGAGAATGTTATCTCTTTCCTTTCCTTTGATTCCAGTGAAAGAAACATTTCATAACTTGGCATACTCTAAATGAGGTGCTAACATAGCTGGAAAGCAGCTAGGAGAAGACTGCTATCCTTGTGTTTATTTATTATTTACATGTATATATCTACCCATTCAACACATGACTCTGGGCGGCTAACAGTCAACTTTAAATAATAATAAAGAAAAAGCAATTTAAAAATAAATTCAAAGCAACACAAATCTCTTAGCAGCAATGCAGTAACATATAATAAAGTTCTCCAAAGTGGGCTCATCAACATCAAGGCCCGATATCCTATTTTCTAGCAAGAGAAAAATATAAGTATGGCATATTTGGCTAGAAATGGAACATTTCACTTAATTTTCATTGTAGCTAATTCATTTTTTGAATTTAATATCTTTCTGTAAAGATATGAAATAAAAATCAATTTTTCTCTTTACTTTTGATAGTTCACGATCCCTGTGTTTCTCATCAAATAATTTTATTGCATTTTGCATGTGTGCAGCATACACATAAAACAACAGCTAACGAGAAATGATAAAAAGAGAATAGGAGTAAAAGTGTGAAAAGAAAGAAAGGAAAGGAAAGAATATATATAAAGAATGACTTCTGACGTCTTCTTCCAAGGATCTAAAGAATACTTACATTTGACTCCTAGTTTAAAACTATAATAAAATGTCCATTTTCACCAAAAAAGAAAGGCCTTTCTGTTTCTGATAGTGTAAGTTAGACTTCTTCCAGCAAGTAGCATCAGTGTGACGTTAATAGCCAATGTCCTTCCTTCAGGCAGGTAACATCAGTGTGAGGTCACAATAGCTGGTCCCTTTCCCTCAGGTATGTAATGTCTGCACTAGATCACCAGGGTCTTTGGTCTAACCTTTTTTTGTTCAGATAGATAAAATCCACTGAGATGTCTATTTACTTCAGGTAAGGGACTATACTGTAGGTAATCTTTCTGTATACGTGTAACGTGTATTCTGTATGTCTCATACTGTAAGCGAAGGAGCCCATCTTTTAATAAAAGGGGCAACACAGGTATATAACTCAAGGATGACTCATGTCTGTCTCATTTAAATAGTCAGCAGCAGAAATCTAGAAGGGAAGAAGGCGGCAAGAATTATCATGCAGATCCTATTTAATGGGCCAGATACCAATGCCAATCACCAGAGTTTAACTTGGCGATTTTTTTTAAGGAAGAACCACATCAACACTGATAAACGATTTCCTCAAAGTGACATTTTAAACTTAATCTCTTTGATGGAGATTACTAGAAGGAAAGGCATTTCTGTAAGCTGTCAAAACTCGTCCTGCAACAAGCAGGGCAGGTGCCGAACACAGGAACGAGAGACTTCCGCTGCGGTCTAGAAGCACTTTATTCTTCAGGGCAACAGCCGCAACAAGAAACAAAGCCAGCGTTGGCCGCTACCTGCAGCCAACGCTACTATATACACACCCGAAAACCCCACCCATACTCCACCCAAACACGCCCCCGCCCTCCCACTCTCTATAACTTCCCCACCCCTCCCCTACAAGGCCTTTCGCCCGTCGCCCAGTCGGGTAAGCCCCCTCCCATGTGTTGCCGCCACCGTGCTCCTCCCCCTCACCCACTCCCTGCCGCGCCCAACTCCGAACCCCCCTGTCGTCGTCCACGCCCGAGGCCCCCAGCCACCCGGTCACCGCAGCGGGGAGGGACCCGTCCCCTAATGGCGTCGCTAGCTCCCAAACCACACAGTCCTGCGCAGGCATGGCGTCGGCCAGAGGAGACAGCTGCAACGGCGGAGTCTCTGAAGCAGTCCGCTGCGAGGCCGAAGCTCTCGAAGCCTCCCAGGCCGCCGAGACGCTGAGCCGACCCGAGCCTCCACCGGGCATGCCGCAGGCCGGGGAACCTTGCGCAAACGCGCCACCGGGCGAGGACAGCAGCCGCGGCGCGTCCGGAGGCGGCAGAAGTGGCGGCGCGAGTCCCGGAGCCTTCCGAGCCGGGGAGCCGCGCGCAGACACGCCGCCGGGCGAGGTCAGCAGCCGCGGCGCGTCCGGAGGCGGCAGAAGTGGCGGCGCGGGTCCCGGAGCCTTCCGAGCCGGGGAGCCGTGTGCAGACGTGCCGCCGGGCGAGGTCAGCAGCCGCGGCGCGTCCGGAGGCAGCGGGAGTGGTGGCGCGGGTCCCAGAGCCTTCCGAGCCGCCATGGAGCCTGGTGAGGTCGGCGGGAGGAAGGCAGGGGGTGCCGGGGGGGTGGAGGGGCCCCCCTTCAAGTGTCGGGCTCCCGAGGCCCGACATGCTGCCCCCTCTACCAGGGGCCCACCTGGAATGCAAGGAGAGAGAGGTGAGTAGTCTGTAACATGACTAGCAGTCCCCCCCTGGGTCCCCCCCGGCTTCCCCGGGTGTTTCCGGTGGAAAGCGCGGAGAAGGCGTGGTGCGCACACATCCCCATCCCGTACCCAGGTGGTCTCCTCCATGGGGTACCCCTTCCAGAGCACCAAGTATTGCACCCGCCCCCTCCGTTTCCGGGAGTCCAGGATCTCCTGTACCTCATAGTGGTTGCCGTGTACAGGCCCTGGGCCGCCCTCCCCCACCGCCACAGAGGCGGTTGTAGCAGGCTTCAGCAGGCTACTGTGGAAGACGGGGTGTATCTTTCCAAGGAGGGAGGGTAGCCGAAGTCTGACGGTGACAGGATTTACTACCTGTATAACCCGGAAGGGTCCGAGATATTTGGGCCCTAGCTTCCTACATGGTACCTGTAGCCGCAGGTATTTCGTGGAGAGGTAGACAAGATCACCTACTTTAGGAGGTGCAAACGGTCGTCTCTTCCTGTCTGCCTGCTCTTTGTATGACCCTGCAGCTCGCTCTAACGCCTTCTTTGCTATCCCCCACACCTCCTCCAACCGGTGCATCCACTCCCCAGGTGTGCAGGATGCCGGGGCCCCCTGGTCGCACCCCACGATAGGAACGAACTCGTAACCAGAGACCACTTTAAAGGGGGAGAACCCGGTGCTGCTATGCACTGCGTTGTTGTAGGCTACTTCCGCGAAGGATAGCAGGTCCACCCATTCAGACTGTTGGTATGAAACATAACAACGCAGGTATCGCTCCACCGCCGCGTTTGCATGTTCCGCAGCTCCATTTGTGCTTGGGTGGTACGCCGAGCTCAGGCCCTGTGTTGCTCCGATATAACGCACGAAATCCCTCCAGAACCGGGCCGTGAATTGTACCCCACGGTCGGAGATGATACGTCGTGGCACCCCGTGGAGACGATAAATGTGTTGGACAAACAGCCAGGCCAGCCGACGGGCTGAAGGCAACCCCTTGCAGGGGATAAAGTGGGCTTGTTTCGAGAACAAGTCTACTACTGTCCACAAAACGTTATATCCCCTGCTTTCCATGGACTTTGTAGCTCGACCACAAAGTCCATGGCAATGTCCTGCCAAGGTCGTACGGGGTCTGCCACCTGTTGCAGAAGGCCTGCCGGTTTATTAGTGGAGGGCTTGGTGGTTGCGCAAATGCGGCACTTCTGCACATAGCTCTCAATGTCTCGCCTCATGGTTGGCCACCAAAACTGGCGGCGGGCCAGATGCAGGGTTTTCACGAACCCGTAATGACCTGCCTGCCTGGCGTCATGGCATTGATAGAGCGCTTGATCCCGTGCCGCCGCAGGCACATACAGCCTGACCCCGTGCCAAGCTAAGCCGTCCCGCAACGAGAGGGTGTCGGGGTGCGCCTGCATCCATTCATCAGTCGCCAATGCTCCCTTACAGGTCCGCAGGAAGCCGTCTGTCACGGCGTTGGCCCTGTGCTCCGCCCCCTCCACCGGGCGGGGCGGCGGTACCAGTGCCTGTACTACCTCCTCTTTCCGACAATCGTATTGTGGTAGCCGAGACAAGGCGTCCGCCAGGAAATTCCTACCCCCGGGCACATACTTGAGACGGAACCGGAAGCGCTGAAAGTACTGGGCCCACCGTACGTGTTTCGGGGACAGACGGCGGGGTGTTTGCAGGGCTTCCAGGTTTTTATGGTCCGTCCAAACCTCGAACTCCTGGCTAGCCCCCTCCAGAAGGTGTCTCCAAGTCCCCAAGGCCCAGCGGACCGCGAAGGCCTCTTTCTCCCAGATAGCCCAAGCCCTCTCCGCGGTAGTCAGCTTCTTGGAGGCGTAAGCGCAGGGCCGCAGTTCTCCCATCGCATGCCGTTGCAGAAGGACAGCTCCAACAGCCACGTCGCTCGCATCAGCCTGTACTACGTAGGGCAGGTCAGGGTTCGGGTGTCGCAGGACGGGCTCCTTAGCGAATTGTGCCTTGAGCGTCTCAAAAGCCTGCTGGCATGTAGTGGTCCACGCTAGCTTCTGCCCTGGCCGCGGCAATGTTGCCATTTGTTTTGTCCGCAGTAGATCTGTGAGCGGCAGGGCAATGGAAGCGAAATGTGGAATAAACTGACGATAAAAGTTAGCGAAGCCCAGGAAGCTCTGCAACTGTTTCCGGGTCCGTGGGGCCTGCCACTGTTGGATAGCCTCCACCTTCCCCGGGTCCATCTCCACCCCGTTGGAGGACACCCGATATCCCAAATAGTCCAGCCGGGGCTTGTGAAACTCACATTTAGAGAGCTTCACATATAACTGGGCGTCCCTCAGCTTGGTCAGCACACTCCGAACTAAGGCGACATGCTCCTCCAGCGTTGACGAATATATGAGGATGTCATCAAGATAGACTAGGACCCCCCGGTACAAATGATCATGCAGGACTTGGTTAATCAACTGCATGAAGACCGCGGGGGCTCCTTGCAGTCCAAACGGCATTACCCTGAACTGAAAGCTCCCCAACGGGCAATTGAAAGCCGTCTTCCATTCATCGCCAGCTTTAATCCGGACACGGTAGTACGCCTCCCTGAGGTCTAACTTGGTGAACACCCGGCCCGTAGCCAAATGAGCTAAAAGGTCCTTCACCAAAGGGAGGGGGTACAAGTGCTCTACACATACCGCGTTAACCCCCCGGTAATCAACGCACAGTCTTAGGGTCCCGTCTTTCTTCTCCCTGAACAGGACAGGGGCCGCCATCTTAGACCGGGCGGGCTGGATGAACCCCCTCCGCAGGTTCTTGTCTATTGGCGAAGCTCCTGCATCTCCCGGGGTGCCATTGCGTACATGCGGGGTTTCGGCAGTTTTGCCCCTGGCTCCAGTTCGATGGCGCAGTCCGTGGGGCGGTGGGGTGGCAAGGCATCACACTCCTTCTCATCGAAGACATCTGCGAGATCGCTGTACTCCCGTGGCACCTGTGTCTCAAGCCCAGCTCCCACCCCCGCGGCCCCCTCTGGCCCACCGATCCCCTCCGGACCCATGAAGGAATGCTTTGCAGGAGGCTGGGGCCCTGTCCCGAGACGAAGGTGTCGGCACCCCCCCTCCCACCAAACCGTGGGGCCCCACCTGTCCAACCACGTAAGCCCCAGGATGACCGCCTCCGTCATGGACGGCACCACGACAAACCGGAGAGTCTCCCAGTGTGTACCCAATTCCATTCTCACCGGTGCCGTTACATGCGTAATGGGTGCCCCACCCAAAAGGGACCCGTCTACCTGCTGGAACCGGAGAGGTTTGGGGAGCCGCTGAAGGGGGATACCGGCCTCCCTTGCCATCACCAGGCTGATAAGGCAGCGCGTGCTGCCTGTATCAATCAAAGCCTTACACTCCCTCCTCTCGCCTGTTCGTGGGCTTATCAATGCCACAGGCAGCACAAAAGGGCACACCGGAGCGCTTACCATCGGGTCCTCCTCGTACTCGTGATCCTCAGACCCATCGGATGTGTCAGTCCGTCCATCCGCCGGGCCCTCTGGACGCACCGGTGTCGATGTTCGGGGTGTCTTGTTGGCCACCTGGTACGCTGTTCTGGAGCGTTCCGCAGCTCTCCTGGGGGTCGGGACCCGCGCCACCGGAGGTGGGCCCTGGCCGTGGCGGAGGTAACGGGCAGTCCACTGCCCGGTGGCCCGGTTGGTCGCATCGGAAGCAGCGGAATGTTGGACGGGGCGCCGGTAGGGGGCCGGGTTGTGTCACCGCCGGCCCGGGCTTCCGGCTCTCGGTCTTCGGCCCCTCCGGGGCCCTCCAGGCTCCAGGGCCCACTACAGGCCTGCCCCGGGTGTCCTGCAACCCAATATCTAGCTCCACCGCCACCCGGAACCAATCCTGAAGCCGTGCAGGAACCCCCCGCACCACACATGCCCGCCGGAGAGCTCCATCAAGGCCGGCCCGGAAGTGGTGCACCAGCAAGCGCTCTGGCCACGAGCGCAACCTGCCCGCAACCCTGCGGAACTCGTGCACGTACTCCTCTGCTGGCCGTCCTCGCTGCCTGATGGCTAAAACTTCAGCTTCCGCACGATGTATGCGGGAAACATCCTCGAAGCGGATGCGCAGGGCTTCCAGGAACAGCCCCACGTCCCCGAGTTCACGGGCGTGGTCACTGTAAAGATCCGCTGCCCAGGTTGCAGCCTCTCCCTGAAGGCACGCGGTGACCGCCACCACCATCGCCCACTGTGAAGTATAGGCCTGGGCATACCCGTCCAGATGGTTAATCACCTGGCCTAGGAACATAGCCAGGCGGTCGGGATGCCCATCATAGGTTATGGTGAGCGGTGGGGGTCCCCACACCACACCCGGACCCCAATGCCCGACAGGTGGACGGGTCTGAGCCTGGGACACCCCCACCGACCTGGGTGCCGGACGTCCAGGGCCTCGGTCAGGCGTTGGCCATGCATCACGCCCTCCTTGTGCTCACGTGGATGGGGCCTGAACGCCACCCTCCCCAGGCGCCTTGAACTTCGGGCTGGCCAGTCGGAAACGGGACGTCGCTGGCTGACTGGGTGCCCCCCCCCAAGAGACCACTGTCCCGTGTCTTCTTCAGGGCCCATGGCCACCCAGGAACCGCTGTCACGTGCCCCGACTTCTCCAAACCTATCGCGCAGCACGTCCATAGTCTGGCTCCCCGGTGCGGTTGAATAGCTGCATTCCTCGCCGTCGTCATCGGTCAGCCGACGCTCCCTCCAATCCAGTGGAGCCCCACCGGGCCGGCCCGTTCGTCCTTGCTCGAGCCCCGTGCGCCCCAGGATCGAGCTCAGCCACCACTCCCCCCCCAGGGTCTGGCTACTAGCACCCTGGGACTCCACCGCAGGGTCTGCTGGTGGCACTTCCCGCACTTTAGGCCGCACAGCTGGCTGGGCGTCCTCCACGTCCCTCTCCGCAGGGGGTGTCGCCTCCGCCCCGGCCACGCCAGCCTCCTCCGATCCAGTCTCCAAAACGGCCCCTTGCAAACCCTCTGCCATGGGGCACAAACGGAACACAGCAGAAAGGCAGTAAGGCCGCAGTGCTATGGAAACGCTGGCTTTCTGTCAAAACTCGTCCTGCAACAAGCAGGGCAGGTGCCGAACACAGGAACGAGAGACTTCCGCTGCGGTCTAGAAGCACTTTATTCTTCAGGGCAACAGCCGCAACAAGAAACAAAGCCAGCGTTGGCCGCTACCTGCAGCCAACGCTACTATATACACACCCGAAAACCCCACCCATACTCCACCCAAACACGCCCCCGCCCTCCCACTCTCTATAACTTCCCCACCCCTCCCCTACAAGGCCTTTCGCCCGTCGCCCAGTCGGGTAAGCCCCCTCCCATGTGTTGCCGCCACCGTGCTCCTCCCCCTCACCCACTCCCTGCCGCGCCCAACTCCGAACCCCCCTGTCGTCGTCCACGCCCGAGGCCCCCAGCCACCCGGTCACCGCAGCGGGGAGGGACCCGTCCCCTAATGGCGTCGCTAGCTCCCAAACCACACAGTCCTGCGCAGGCATGGCGTCGGCCAGAGGAGACAGCTGCAACGGCGGAGTCTCTGAAGCAGTCCGCTGCGAGGCCGAAGCTCTCGAAGCCTCCCAGGCCGCCGAGACGCTGAGCCGACCCGAGCCTCCACCGGGCATGCCGCAGGCCGGGGAACCTTGCGCAAACGCGCCACCGGGCGAGGACAGCAGCCGCGGCGCGTCCGGAGGCGGCAGAAGTGGCGGCGCGAGTCCCGGAGCCTTCCGAGCCGGGGAGCCGCGCGCAGACGCGCCGCCGGGCGAGGTCAGCAGCCGCGGCGCGTCCGGAGGCGGCAGAAGTGGCGGCGCGGGTCCCGGAGCCTTCCGAGCCGGGGAGCCGTGTGCAGACGTGCCGCCGGGCGAGGTCAGCAGCCGCGGCGCGTCCGGAGGCGGCGGGAGTGGTGGCGCGGGTCCCAGAGCCTTCCGAGCCGCCATGGAGCCTGGTGAGGTCGGCGGGAGGAAGGCAGGGGGTGCCGGGGGGGTGGAGGGGCCCCCCTTCAAGTGTCGGGCTCCCGAGGCCCGACATAAGCATTTTTTTTCCAATTTGCTTTATTTATACCTAACTGTATAATAAACAGTAACCTATGTCAGTAACGGCAGTTGATGAAATAGAGGACATTAAAGTTCTCAGCGCCATCTTAAGAGCACAAGATGGAGCGATGGGCTCTAGGATTACTCACATTGTGATATAC
Source organism: Vipera berus (assembly GCF_964194415.1). Taxonomy (NCBI): domain Eukaryota; kingdom Metazoa; phylum Chordata; class Lepidosauria; order Squamata; family Viperidae; genus Vipera; species Vipera berus. The sequence continues at coordinate 203,972,592 of NC_138202.1, read as the reverse complement.
CACTGTCATCACTTAAATATAATAAGCCTGCCCTTGAAACCAAATTATTTAAAGGTTTTTTTTAATCCCACCTTTATTATTTTTATAAATAACTCAAGGCAGCGAACATACTTAACGCTTCTTTCTCCTCCTATTTTCCTCAGAACAACAACCCTGTGAAGTGGGTTGGGCTGAGGGAGAGTGACTGGCCAAAGTCATCCAGCCAGCTTTCATGGCTGAGGTGGGACTTGAACATATAATTTCCTGATTTCTAGCCTGTTGCCGTGACCACTAGACCAAACTGTCATATTTATTATTTAGTTTATTCTTATTTTAGCTGCTGTGGTTATGCCTCAGGAAATAGCAGATTGTGAGGGGGTTTTTAAATTACTGACCCACAGTTACTTCATTAGACCAACAATAATAGTGTGCCAAACAATTCTCTGTGCACCTGGGAAGGAGCACAGATTTGGATTTACTACCATTTTGGAACCTTGCTGCTTTCATTGATCAGGACAAAAAAGATTGTTAGTAGGGATGTTGTGCTGGGCATTCAGTCTAGCAGATTATTTTATTTTCAGTCTGCGTTTAAATACTGGCTCTCCTCTGTCCCAAAAGTGGCCTAGGAAATGTTCCTAGCAGGGGCCTTTCACCATGAAATAACTGGCAGATGTAGCATTAAGTATCACAGTTGCAAAACTGAGTGGTCACTTCCCTCAATTCCTTTATGGCAGTAAGTCAGGGGGAGAATACTATATTTCTCATACTTTGAAACTGTTTAGCTTTTTATTATTGGATAGGGCAAGTGGTAACAATCTTAATGAGAATATGAGGTATAGAAGTGAGTATGCATTATTAACAGACATATAGATTAATCCTTTCAGGGTCTAGTAGACCCAAACAATGGTGGATTAAATTTATTCCTATCGGTGTATTGAAGTTCTTCCTGGTTTTTTGTCTTTATCTAACACGTCTATATCAGAGCATGAATGATTTTATTCCTCAATAAAAATGTTGACATTGTTTATTCTTTTTGGCATGGTCCCCCAGGAGACATTAATAATCTCATAATCTCATTATTTATTGCTAAAAAGTAGTACAAAGAAGGTAACTTCTGCAATCAGATGAATTGCATTTGCAATTGGAAAATATGTAAACATTTTCTTTAATTTTGTTGAAGTTAATGTTAATTGAGGCATCAAAGGGTGCTTCAGCTGAGCGGATAAGAGATTAAGTCAGGTTTTTGTATCAGAAAATAAGCATTACCCTTATCCTCAAACCCAGATCGCTTCATCTACAGTTTATTTGCTGTCTCATCTGAACCACTGGCTTTGATGTATCCCTCTTAGAGCAGTCTAGGGTCAGAAACCAAAAACTTCAGTTTGGTTTAAGAAACCCAAAGTTCAGTCTTTGGGGAGATAAACAAGCCAGGTTGCATGGCTTGGTCAGCAATAAGCATATCACAGATTCCCCCATCTCTATATTGAAATATGGGTGAGCCAATTAGGAAGGTAAGTGCATTATTACGCTGCCTACTCACAAATAAGCCAGAATTATGAAGAATTCTAATTGGCCTGTGATTTAGATGCATCCATAGTTTTTTGATGCTCCCATTTCTCAGAAAAATAATTTATTTTTCTGATAAGATGGGAACATCAAAAAATTGTGGATGCATCTAAATCACAGGCCAGTTAGAATTCTTCATAATTCTGGCTTATTTGTGAACAGGCAGTGTAATAATTTATTTTTCTGATGTTAAATATGAATGCTTTTGGGGAAAAAATTATATACAAAAAGAAGAGACTGTTTTCTGAAAAGACAGGGCACGTTCATAGGAACGGTCTTCCTGAACATCTGTCATGAGTCTCAGCTTGAATATTTCAATTCTGATTGGTATCAGAAAAATAAAATGATACTGAGAATTTTGTTGGCCTTCCAGAGAACAATAGGGTGAAACCTTGCATGTTTTGCTTGAACTGCCTTTACCTAACTTGAGAGTTGCTCTGATCATCTGAAGATAGACAAATAATAAAGGAAGAGGCTGACAGAGCAAAGTAACTTTTATGCTAAAAAATCCTAGTGATTGGAATTAGTTCTCAGAAACATCATCCCATAGTGAGGGGGAAAATACAAAAATAACAAACTGAGAGAATGGAATTAGGAATAGAATAGAGTAGAGTAGAGTAGAGTAGAGTAGAGTAGAGTAGAGTAGAATAGAATAGAATAGAATAGAATAGAATAGAATAGAATAGAATAGAATAGAATAGAATAGAATAGAATAGAATAGAATAGAATAGAATAGAATAGAATAGAACAACAGTTGGAAGGGGACTTGAAGGTCATGTAGTCCAACCCCCTGCTCAGGCAGGAGACCCTATACCATTTCTGACAAGTGGCTGTCCAGTCTCTTCTTGAAAGCCTCCAGTGATGAAGCACCCACAACTTCTGAAGGCAAGCTGTTCCACTGGTTGATTGTTCTCACTGACACAAGATGTATCCTTATTTGTAGGTTGAGTCTCTCCGTGATCAATTTCCATCCATTGTTCCATGTCTGGCCTTTGGGTGCTTTAGAACATAGGTTGTCCCCCTCTTCTCTGTGACAGTCCCTCAAATATTGGAGCACTGCTATCATGTCACCCCTGGTTCTTCTCTTCACTAGACTAGCCATGCCCAATTCTTGTAACCGTTCTTTATATGTTTTAGCCTCCAGACCCCTAATCATTTTGTTGCTCTTCTCTGCACTCTAGAGTCTGAACACCTTATTTATAGTGTGGTGACTAAAACTGGATGCAGTATTCCACGTGTGGCCTTACTAAGGCTTTATAGAGTGGTAGAGAGAGCAAGCACTTCCTAGAAAGAGCTTCTTATTTCCTCACTTCCTAGAAAGAGCTTCCTATTTCCTCAGTTCCATCACTAGTCTTCTCTGCATATGTCACAGTGCTATTTGTTAGATTCACCCCTAGCTTTTTGTTCAAAAAAAATTAAATTACCCAAAGTTCTACATTCTAGACTGATGACAGGCAGCATCAGCACACTGCTAAAACTACATTTTGCTTCTCTTTGTTTTTATTTGTTTTTGATAACGTGCTTATGTTAGATCTGCGCAGAGATCCCAACCTGAAAAATAAAATGTGACTTAAGAATCTGCATAGCATACTTAAACTGGCTGGGCTCATTACCATCCCAGGAAAAGATACAGCATCTTTAAGATGTTCCTGATAGGTGCGGGTGTGTGGCAGTAGACACTCCATATCGACGCTGTCCTTCGTATCTGGATCTCTGCACAGACCTGCTAACTTATTTAATTTTGTTATTGCTAAGGAGACAGAGACAAAATGGCTTTTGATTGGTAGCTCTTTGCCCTAAAGAGGGGTGTCAAACTGCTGGCCCGCAGACCTGTTTCATCATACCGAAGCCGCACCCACCCCATTGCCGGCAATGCAAAAAGAGTCGTGATACATCGCGACACGTCACGGGACGTGGCGAGTTTGACACCCGTGCCCTAAAAGCACTCACAAAAAAATGGAATTTTTTTAGTGGACAAAAAAAATGCCAAGTATAATTCCTCCACCCAGAAAACATAAGCAGTATTTCATTCTCATACAGAGCAATGTAGAGAAAATGTAGAAGATATCAGTGTGATTTTCAGATGCTCAGTGGAGAAAATAACGTAAGAAGGGGACACTAAGCATACAATTATATGCATCTTAGAGTGTGGGGTTTTTGTTGTTGTTGTATAAGTTTTTTTATCCATTTTTTCCATACATAGCATAATAATTTTCCAACCGTGCTGTCTGAGTTTACATGATAATACATATTTAATTCCTAATCCTTTCTTCTTTCCTCCAGCCAATGGTAAAATAAATCCCAGTTTGATGATAGTCCGTTTCTTCTTTTTCTTTCAGTGTCATAGTCAATCTGTCCATCTCTGTGGGGTTTTCAATTGTATTTTTATATTTTATGAATAGGTTCAGTATATTTTTATATTGGAAGCAGTATTTTAACATATATTTAATAGTTATAATTTTGCCAAGTTAATTTATACTTTAAGAGCCTTGGTGGAGCAGTGGGCTAATGCCTCCTTAAATAACACCAGCTGCCTGCAATTAGTGCAGGTTCGAGTCCCACCAGGCTCAAGGTTGACTCAGCCTTCCATCCTTCCGAGGTAGGTAAAATGAGGACCCAGATTGTTGGGGGCAATTAAGCTGACTTTGTAATAATGCCGCTTGGGGGGGGGGGCGAAAGCCCTAATAAGCAGGCATATACATAGAATGAAGGCTATTGCTAAGCACATTGATTTGTGCTTCTTAGATTGTAAGCCGCCGTGAGTCTTCGGAGAAGGGCGGGATATAAATGGGATTTAAAAAAAAATGAAGGTGCCATATTAATGGACGCCTCTATCGTAACTCCTTCAACATTTCTTCCCTATCCCTAAGAGGACATATTAATTTTAGGAAGTCTAACAAGATTTGACCAGCAGATATCCCTGAGCAGAGGAAAAAAAACCTCTTGATTCATTTTTCTATGATCTGAAGCTAAAAAAATAATTTACGTTTCTTGTGATAAGGAATTAGGAACTGAGACAATCTCAGATAAAAGAATTCAAGTAGCCTCCAGAACATCCGTTCTGTTAAATAAAACAATAAGGGGTGTTTGGGGTTTTTAAAAAAACACACAAACGATTGCATTTTAAACTTATTTCTTGAAAAAAACACAGAAGGAAGAAGAAAAGGATTTTTCCAGCTTATTAGAAAGAAGCTATTCTTTAATAGATGATTAAAGAATATGCACAATAATTCATGTGCAGATACATGTATAAATAGATTGCAGGAATCTTCTTAAAATAAGCTCATCTTATAACCTACGTTTTTGTTAATTACAGAAATATGTATCAGTTGAACAGGTCAGAGTATTCACTCCCCAGCTACATTGCACAAGAAATCTTGTTACTCCTTCTTTTGAATTCTATACATTTATAGAAAGAAGCTTAAAACGAATGACAGGTGGAGAATAAAAATGGTATATGTTATTAAGTAAAAAATGCCATCTTTTTATGGCATCTATACATATTTCAGACTCTTCTAGTATGATATATATTAAATTCACATATATTTATGTTTTTGATACTATAATAGGAATTAGCACTTATTATTTTTATTGAGGTGCTAGGTATTGAATTGAAAGTTATGGATTGGTCCAGGGATCAAGTTAAGACTTCGTTAAGAATGCCGCTTGCTGGTTTATTTTGGCCCCATGATGCCAGTGAATGCACCAGGTTGTGATATTTGAATTTTGAGACGTTTTACAGGTTCTTTTCCTTTAGCTTTCTTTATATTGTTACCAGATTTTGAAAGTGTGATTTTGTGGGCTTGATGACTTTTGCCCATTCTTGTTCTAAGTTGTTGTTGGAAAGTATGGCCATTTTAGAAGAAGGTTCGTTTTCTGTTAAGTTTGTTATTTCTGAGTTTTGAAAGGTAGTTTTTCTTGGTGGGTTTTTTCCCCCCCCAAGAAAGTATCTTTAAGATTCTTGATTCTTTCGATGCACCTTGCCAATTTTGCATTAGTCTTTGAGCTGAATGCAGATTTCTTCAGGTGTTCACATTGTGATCAAGAATGAAGCAAGGATCGAGAATGGAGTAGGAATTTATTCTGCCCTTTTTGTTGTCTTATGATGGCCCCTGCTGTTCTCCACTTCTTGGGAGTGAAGACTGATGGCACGGCTGTTTCTGCACTGAGTTACCGATCTGTTAAAACTCTCATTCTTCCAAGATTCAAAATATCATGGAGAACTTCTATAAGGAGCTGCCAGTTATAGACATTTGCCTTCCTAGCACATTGACCCTGATGAAGATATAACAAAAGGGGTTGGATCAACAGGCTTATACCCAGTCATCCTCTCATGCAGTGATAATTCACATATACAATGAAAATATCTTGATGAGAATATGGGGAAAAAACCTATAATAAGAGACATTAAACAGCCTCTGGCTTGGAAAGTCTTCGTCCTGCTGCTTGCAAGCAGTGCAACCTCGCTGATCCAGATGTGTGCATCTTTATGAAGAATCCAGGAGATTAGGCAGAACTTCAGGAAGCTGCATGAAGCTGCAGCTGAGAATAACGTCTTTTAATCATATTTCTTCATATGTAAACCTACCTCTGTTTAATAACCTCCTCTGTTTAATAACCAGAGCAACTGGGGAGCTTGCCAGCCATCCTTGAGCCGGCTGGGATGTTCGCCAGCCTGTGATGCCATATTTTATAGACGTTTTGAACATGTAATTTCTGAATTCTTAAATTCAACCCAAACAGAGAATCTGGAGAACAACTTTCAAACTTGTTTCTGCAATATAAAGTATGTTTATTTCCTTTGTTGAGTGATTGCCTAACTAAAGCTGGCAGAAGTCACGCTGTTAATCACATGGGTACATGGGGCATTAGGATAACAATATTGTGAAAACACCGTCGTTGTGGCTGTTACTAGAATCGAGATAGTGCAGTCAATCTGCCCTGTAATCACTAGGACACAGATTCATAGATTTCTAGGAACATGTTTTCTTCTTGTGAAGAAGTACTTACTCTGAAACTTCATTAAACTATTTCCTTTTCTTGACCACTAAAATATAAAGCTCAAAGGAGAAATGTTATGAAGCCATGTTGTATGTATGGGTTGGTTGTTTCTTTCTCTTTCTCATTTTGACCTTCCCAGGCAATGGTTATTAAAGAAATCTGATAAAAGCAAGAGGCATTCCTCCCTTGCAATGAGATCCTTATCTTTTTATGACATTTGGAGCACTGAGAAATTTGCTGTTTAATACGGTCTGAGGAATACATAGTAGAGCGAGCATGGTTGACTTAGATAAAACTTATATTTATTTCTCTATCTCCAATTCTTAGAAGAAAAGAACTTGGCCATATTTGCTGGGATTTCTTGGAATTTTAGTGCCAAGACATCTGGAGGATATCTGGTTGAATGTCATTAATAGATCAATAGCAATAAAGGTGGAAGGAACCATAAAACCTATTTTGCTGCTGAAAGAAGAATTAATGTGTTGTTTTGCCTTGTAGAACTATTAATCCAAATGAGCCTAGGAGCTGCAAGTGGAGCATATTGGAGGTAAAGAATATGACTTTTGAATTTTTTTTTCTCCCAGGACAGATATCAGTGGATGGATTTATGAGATACTTAAGTGGAGAAGAAAATGGAGTTGTTCCACCTGAGAAACTGGATTTGAATGAAGATATGAGCCAGCCTCTGTCTCACTATTTTATCAATTCCTCACATAATACCTACCTCACAGGTACAGCATTAAAAATAAGTTCTTTAGATTTTTTATAACATTGATTTTCTGTATATTCTGTATACAAACCTATATATTCCAGGTTTGAAAGATGGATATTGTCCAGCAATGTCCATGAGGGTGGTCAAATTAGGCAAAATGGTGGATATGGCATGGTGATAGAAGCCCTACTCTCTGTTTACATTCAGCAATGCATATATGCAGTGCACGAAGCTTGTGTCTCTGAGCTAAGACTGCCACTTTACCCATTTTCACACAAACACATACATACAGAGTGAGTCGGGGAGCAATTTCTCACTGCCAATTTTATCTGCCCACATCAACTTTTTTTTCCCCAGCTTTGCCCTTGTTTCAAGATGGTCTTAGACATAAAATAATAATCTACTGCTGTGAGCCGTGTGAACTTTAATTTTCAATGCTTTGGTCTTTGTTGAGCTTGTTTTAAATTAAGCCTGCACTTCAGAAGCATGCATATCGTATATTTAGTAAAAACTTTGAGATTTTTAAAAGGCTGTCAGCTTTCTAGGAAGCACAAGTAGGGTATGATCCATTTCTCATTAGCCAAGATGAACGAGATGTTGATGGCAGCGACTGAACAACAAGTAGCTCAGCCAAGAGCAGAAGGCAGAGGGAGGATCTTCATTTTTCACTCAAGTCAAGCTTGCCAAAAAGGAGAAGAACCACAATTGTCTTACATTTCTGTTTATCTTGTTTGCATACTGTTGTTGTGTCTTTAGTTTGTCTGGAATAAATTAAAGGGATTTAGATCATGTATCTAATGCCTTGTAATATTCTGGTTCAAATGGTATTTTTATTTAACAGAATAACAGAGTTGGAAACAGATGCTGGGGGTCTTCTCGCCCAACCCCCTGCTCAAGCAGGAGACCCTATACCAGGGGTAGGCAACCTCGGCTGTTTTATGACTCATGGACTTCAACTCCCAGAATTCCTGAGTCAGCATAGCTGACTCAGGAATTCTGGGAGTTGAAGTCCATGAGTCATAAAAGAGTCGAGGTTGCCTACCCCTGCCCTATACCATTCCAGACAAATGGCTGCCCAGTCTCTTTTTAAAAACCTCAAGTGATGGAGCACCCATAACTTCTGGAGGCAAACTGTTCCACTGGTTAATTGTTCTCACTGTCAGAAAATTTTCCCTTAGTTCCAGATTGGATCTTTCTTTGATAAGTTTTCATCCGATGCTTCTTGTCTTGCCCTCAGATACTTTAGAGAATACATTGTCCTCTCCTTTGTGACAGCCTCTCGAACATATCACCCCTAGTCATTTTCTTAATTAGTCTAGACCACAGGTCTGCAACCCGCGGCTCCGGAGCCGCATGCGGCTCTTTCAGCCATCTCCTGCGGCTCCCAGTCCTCTGCCATGTGCAGTCAAAAAAAAAAAGTGGGACTAAAAAAGTTCAAACAATCAATTCAAATATGCAGGGTAGGTGCATATCTCGCCTTGGCTCCACTCTTCAGTCAAACCCTGTTCTGCGCATGCGCGCATGTACGCACATGTGCACACATTTTTTGCGGCTCCCAGTTTTTCCTTTTGTGAGGGAACCGGTTCCAAGTGGCTCTTTCACTGTTTCAGGCTGCTGACCCCTGGTCTAGACGTACCCAGTTCCTGCAATTGTTCATCATATGTTTTAGCCTCCAGGCCCCTACTCGCCTTTGTTGCTCTTCTCTGCACTGTTTGTAGAGTCTCAACATCTTTTTTTATATTGTGGGGACCGGAACAGAACACAGTATTCCAAATATGGTCTTACCAAGGCAATATATAGTGGTACTAATACTTCATGTCCTTTTGATACTATTTTTCTGTTGATGCAGTGTAGGACTACTTTGGCTCTTTTGGCAGCTGCAGTACACTGCTGGCTCATACGTAAGTGGCTGTCCACTAGGATTCTTAGTGTATCCTCTCACAGCTACTGCTGTTGATCTAGGTATTGCCTATTCTATACCTGTGTGTTTGATTTTTCTTGCCTAAGTATAAGATCTTAATTTTCTTGCTACTGAATTGCATTTTGTTGCCAGTGTTCAATCTGTCAAGATCTTTGGGATGTGATGATACCAAGACATACTTTTCAACACTGCCACACACATATGAAGAACGGCTGCAGTATTTCGGTTTGGCTAGTCTAAAGAAAAGAAGTATTTGAGAGGCTGCCACAAAGGAGGGGGTCACATTATTCACCAAAGCACCAGAGGGAAGGGTGAAAAACAATGGTTGGAAACTGATCAAAGAGAGAAGCAACCTGGAATTAAGGAGAACCTTCCTGACAGTGAGGACAATTAACCAGTGGAACAGCTTGCCTCCAGAAATCGTGGGCGCTCCATCGCTGGAGATTTTTAAGAAGAGACTAGACAGTCACCTGTCTGAGATGGTATAGGTTCTCCTGCTTGAGCAGGGGGCTGGACTAGAAGACCTCCAAGGTCCCCCCCACCTCTATTCTATTCTAACCCCTGTGAAGTGTTTGAGCTAAGAAAATGAAGGGCTCAAAGTCATTTAGTGAACTTTCTTCACTAATGGTGGACAAGAAACTAGGTTTCGTTTACCATATAAGCTCACAAGAAATAGATGAATTATGACAGATAAAAGTTGGAACTGCTAGCCTTACAATACATTTAACAAAGTAACATCTGAAAGCTTTTTAATCTTCTTTTATTTACTGATCGTTGAGCACATCCTACAAATCAATATTCAAATGCTGAAGCTTTTCCTTGATATATTTTTTGAGACTGCATTCAGTTAAGTTTTACATTTTACTGCTCCCACATAAAACTAAATTTTACTGTTCCCACATAAAAATAAATCCCTCCCTATTGAAAGGAAGCAGCCTGTCTGGAGACCCATATTTTTTTTCTACATTATTTCTGTTACTGACAGAGGACTCCTAACTCTGCAAGGGAGAATGTGTGTGCTAGTTATTTTTACATTCTTTATTTCTTCTGTAAAACACATAAGCCACACTGGATTCAAGGAAGCAGTGTGAGAATATAATTAACACACTCAAGTATTACCTTTTAAAAATAGTTTTTCAAGAGAAGCAACATAGTTGTCAATTATTATCATCATCATCATCATCATCATCATCATCATCATCATCATCTCTGTAAATGCATACTTTGTAGAAATACATTTTTGAGTGGACATTTGGATCACTCAAATCACTCAGTCACAAAAAGCACTAGAATTAATTGCAAAGCCTAAATTTGGTTTAATTTTATTTATATTAAAGGTTAATAAAAATTAAATGTAGGTAATATAATCATCCTTTTATTATTTCACTCATCTATCACGTTGAAACGATGGTTGGGAAACAAGAGTTGGAGGTCTTACGAACATGTGTCCAAGATTTTAGGGAAGTGTGTGCAGCTCTGTCTTATTCTCAGAAGTGGTGGAATTTAAAATGTGGGCAATGAATCATAACTGTTTTGCTTCTAGTTTTGACTTTCAAAGTTGAAAACTCTGCTTTTCAGCCCAGTGCTTAGGAATACAAGGCATCCTACAGTTAGATAATCATAGCTCTTGAATACTAAGTGAAAGTGGAGTTTCTTAGTCAGGTTAATGGACCTAAAGTGAGTAGGATTGAAAGTTATAAAACAAGTTCAAATTTAAATATTTAACTTGCTGAACCACAGCTACACATTCCATCTTACCTGGCGAGACCTACTAGAAATACGGGCTAAGCAAAGACATGTAGGAACACTGGTATGCGGACAGCAACATTAATCTTCATCAAGGAATATTTAATGAAATGCAGCTTTTTTTTGTTTCCCTCAGTTGTTTTTAATAGACTTTTTAGTTTTTATGTGTGCAAAAAGGTATGTTTTTTTTAAAAAAAGTCTATATGTTACATTTTTATGTCGCGGTGTGTTAACTGAAATTTGCTTCATTTGTATATGTGAAACAACTTGTACCTCTGTAATTAGAAGGCAGTTTGGCGTATTATTCAAAATATGATTATATTTAAAATCAAAGTTCATATTTAAATATGAAAAGAATTGGCCTTCCCCTAGGTGGAAATGCTTTGAAATAGCCACACAACAGTAAATAAGTATTTCTTGACATAAGTCTGTTTTATTTTACATAGAACACTATTATGTGAAAACAAGGGAAGCTTTGAAATCACCAGCGTTACAGATTTGTTGTCCTACATTTTTTTTGTTGTTGGTGGTGATCAGAGCTGAAGATGCCACATCTTTGATTGGCCTAAGCAAGGACTGAAAGAACTCCACCCAGACTCATGACTGCCAGTTTCTGCTCATGCTATGGCTAAATGTGTAATTTAAGAAACTGGCTTGGAACAGATAGTCCTAAATATTGTTTAGTATACATTTTTTGGCTAGGTCAAATTATAGTGTTTACTGTGAAGATGAATAACCAGAAGAACCTCATTGTGCAAAAACACCCTACGCCCCCCGCCTTTTGATGTTTAGCTTTTATTCACATACCAATAATAATAATAATAATTTAAAAAAAATAGAAGCAGTGGCTTGAAATGGAATTTAATTCCATTGCATTTTTATAAATCATTACTACCAACGGCAGTATTTTATTTTCAAGTTGCAGCAGCTAAAGTTGCATTGTTGAAGTCATTTGACCAGAGGAGATAGTCTTCGAACTTAACAACCACAATTGGGAACAGACTTCCTGTCACTCAGCGAGGCAGTTGCTAAGTGAGCTGTGTACCAAATTTTATGACCTTGTTTGCCACACTTGTCAAGCAAATCATTGCAGTTAAGTGAGTACAGATTGCCCCATTGGCTTTGCCGAAGAGAGTCAAATGAAAAGTCACAAATGGTCATCCCATGACCCTGGGATATTGCAACTATTGTAAATATATGCCACTTGCCAAGCACCCAAATTTTGGTCCTGTGACTGTGGGGATGCTGCAATGATTGTATGTATGAGGATGAGGATGGATGATGATGATGATGATGATGAAGATGATGTTGGAAGGGACCTTGGAGGTCATCTAGTCCAAACCCCTGCTCAGGCAGGAAACACTATACCATTTCAGACAAATGGCTGTCCAGTCTCTTTTTAAAAACTTCCAGTGTTGGAGCAGTCACAGCTTCTGGTGGCAGGTTGTTCCACTGGTTAATTGTTCTAACTGTCAGGAAGTTTCTCCTTAGTTCCAGGTTACTTCTCTCCTTGATGAGTTTCCATCTGTTGCTTCTTGTCCAGCTTTCAGGTGCTTTGGAGAATAGCTTGGCTCCCTCTTCTTTGTGGCAGCCCCGGAGATATTGGAATTCTGCTATCATGTCCCCCCTCGGCCTTTTCTTACAAGTTGTAAATCATTTTTAAGTGCTGCTGTAATGTCACTAAACAAATGGTTTTGAGTCAAGGACTATCTGTAGCATTCAGCTTTGTTGAATGAATAAAATGCCTGCTAAATTGTTTTTAATTGTATTAAGCAGTGGAGTTAATATAAAATGGAAGTGGATTATGTCTGGTGGTGAAACTTTCAGGAATATTTGCATGCTCGGTAGTAGCTTAAATACCTTAATAAAAGGGTGGCCATGCTAAAAGAAGACCAACATAACATGATTTCTAGATGATACAAATGGCTTTGCAGAAATACAAAGAGTGGGAAGATCTGTAACCCTCTAGATGGTAGATTAATTCCTATCAACCCCCAACTAGCAAATTTGAGCACGATTGTTTCTTCAGTGAAAAAGATTTATAAATAGTATGCATGTATGTTTATATGTATGCATATATACAAGTTTGTAACTTACCTGCAATAATGATGGGTATTATCCCTGTTCGAGTTATCAAATAAGCAGCCTTGTTTTTCAGATGTGTAAGGTGATTCAGATTACTCTTACATTAATGAACATACACCATACTTAATACAAAATTAAAAGAAATTTCAACTCAGTGGATATAAAAAGAAGTAAAGGTCATTGATTATTCTTGATACTTTACGGTATAAAGCTTATATTGTATACAGGATGTTCCTTATCCTGCTATGATTCCTTATTATTCAAGGTGCTAGTAATGGCGTTCAAAGCCCTCCATGGCATGGGGCCGGAGTACCTCAGGGAACATCTGCTGCCGGCATCAAGCTCCCTGCGCCCTGTGCGTTCCCACAGAGAGGGCCTCCTCAGGGTGCCACCGGTCAGAGAATGCCGTCTGGTGGCCCCCAGGGGGAGATCCTTCTCTGTGGGCGCCCCGGAGCTATGGAACCAGTTACCGGTTGAGCTCCGGACGGCGCCCGATCTGCGCTCCTTTCGCCGCGATCTGAAAACATACTTGTTCGAGCAAGCCGGCCTGGCCTGAGGGGGGATTGGTGGGGTTTTTATCATTTTTATTGGGGTTTTTATTATGTATCAATTGTATTTTAATCGGGCATGCATTTAATTATTTTTTAATTTTTGTAAATTTCTGTGTTTTATTCTTGCCCTGTACACCGCCCTGAGTCCTTCGGGAGAAGGGCGGTATAGAAATGATAATAAATTAAATTAAATTAAATTATTATAATGGCTGCAATAAAAAAGCATGCATGCAAAAAAAATGAAATGAAGAGAATTTTAGGAAGAAGTCTGATAAATCTCAGAAGTGGAAATAAATCAACATTAGATACGGGGAACCCTCAATTTACTTACTTACTGGGGTTCACATGTTGCTCCAATCCAGCAGGGCTCTAAGTGGCTTTTCTTTCTATCTTACAGTAAAAAGGCTAAAATACAATACCAGTGTAGGAAAATACTAGAGGTACAATAAGAAACAATAGTAAACAATATTAGAAAACAAACGAAGCCATTGGGAAAGTTAACCTTCCAAGCATCACCCAGGATGGGGCTTCTAACTTATAAAAGAAAGTGCATTTTGATTCAACAATATTTAAGGTAAAGGTAAAGGTTCCCCCGCACATGCGTGCTAGTCGTTTCCGACTCTAGGGGCCGGTGCTCATCTCCGTTTCAAAGCCGAAGAGCCAGCGTTTGTCCGAGGACGTCTCCGTGGTCATGTGGCCGGCATGACTAGACGCCAAAGGCGCACGGAACGCTGTTACCTTCCCACCGTAGTGGTCCCTATTTTTCTACTTGCATTTTTACGTGCTTTCGAACTGCTAGGTTGGCAGAAGCTGGGACGAGTAACAGGCGCTCACTCTGTTACGCGGCACTCGGGATTCGACCCGCCAAACTGCCGACCTTCTGATCGACAAGCTCAGCGTCCTAACCCACTGAGCCACCGTGTCCCTTTTCAACAATATTTATAGAGAGTTTATCAAGATTTCTAATGTATTGGGTGGCCAGTTATGCATATGAGCAGATATGAGAGTTCTTATGAGCACTGGTAGAAAGGCTAGCAGTTTTGCTTCCTTCACAAAAGAGGGCTGTACAGAGAACAGACAAGAGTTTTGCCATCCTAAATTGTGTGTGTGTGTGTATATATATATAAGGGACGCGGTGGCTCAGTGGGTTAGGACACTGAGCTTGTCGATCAGAAGGTCGGCAGTTTGGCGGGTCGAATCCCGAGTGCCGCGTAACAGAGTGAGTGCCTGTTACTCGTCCCAGCTTCTGCCAACCTAGCAGTTCGAAAGCATGTAAAAATGCAACTAGAAAAATAGGGACCACTACGGTGGGAAGGTAACAGAGTTCTGTGCGCCTTTGGCGTCTAGTCATGCCGGCCACATGACCACGGAAGACATCCTCGGACAAATGCTGGCTCTTCAGCTTTGAAACGGAGATGAGCACTGGCCCCTAGAGTCGGAAACAACTAGCACACATGTGTGGGGGAATCTTTACATATATATATATATATATGTATATGTATATGTATATGTATATGTACATGTATATGTATATGTATATGTGTGTGTGTGTACTTCATTAAAATGTGCTTGCTGGAATCCTTAAATAATAATAGGGGTGTCTCCTATTGGAGATGTGGTGTTTAATTTAGTATATTTTTAATAGGTCACTCAAGTACCAGTATACCGAAATGCTTAGTGAGCCATCTTTCAGTCCAGCTGTTCTATACTACACAGTCTAGAGGCATCCTAGTGGGTCTAAATAGTTGTGCCATCCCATTCTCTGATCCAGCCTAATGCCATATGCCTTCTGCTGGAGGAAGCCACCTTCTTTCTGCCTTTTTAAAAGTATGTGCCTTTGCAGCCCAGGGTGCTGCGAAGAAAGTCTATCCATCCCATTAAGCTCCTTCTGTATAAATCCATTCAAGCGCAAGTTTCCCAACAGGGCTGGTTGAGAAAGAGATGGAAAAAGATTTGTAGTTTTTGTTTGTCCAATACCCATACCATCTTTTTCTTTAGAAAGATATTTATTATTAAAACATTCTATAAAGTTTTTTTTAAAAAAACTTCAGAAACATAAAAGAAGTAGAAAAAGAAACTGTAAAAGGTTAAAAGTGAAGGACAAGAAAAAGGAAAGAAAAAGAATCAATGAAGCATATTCTGAACTTCTTTGCAGCAGTTACAAACATAGCAATTATTATCTCCACTCTCCTCCATTGCATATCGTGGTTCTCTTCTTCCCACAGACAAACCTTTTTAATCAATAAATCACCAAATCATCAGTTCACTTTTATTCATTTTCAGCAAAAAGTCCATAAAGGGTTTCCAGTCTGTTATAAAAGTAGTTGCAGTTTGATCAAACAAATCAAATTAGAAATTTCTGCAAACTCGGCCACCTTCTCAATCCATTCCTCCATTATGGTGTTTCTGTAGTCTTCCATCTTTATGCTTACAGTGGCCTTCTGTAGTTACCATATATAAAACCAATTGTCCATGAGCCTTTTCTATAGTGGTGTTTTGTTCTCTGATCTAAGTAAATTTTCACTTGTGGACTTGGAAATATGGACACATATTAGACTGTTACCTAGAAGAGTAGTAATCTCTTTTCTAACTTTACCTATTGAATCACATCTGCACCAATAACGATATATTTTTCAGACTAGCACCAGATTTCCTGAATGTGAATTCTATCTATTGCTACTAAATGATTTAATCTTTTTCTTTTTATAGCCTCCCAAGTGCTTACTGTTGTGAAGTTATGCCAATAGGGATTATAGAAATATTCAAGCTCTTATATAACTTTTAAAAGCAGTTCCTAAAGTACCAGCATGAAAGGGATGGAGGAAGATGGATTAAACTTTAAGTGAGGAAGATGGATTAAACTTTAACAGAAGTAGAATCATTTTAACTATCTACAGTGACATTCCATTTGTTTTCTTAAGTTTCAACCTTCTTTTCTTTGCACAATTTTGTTTTGTAGTAGTTCACTTATCAATTATCTTAATAAGTAGTTTTCTAAATTTATGATACATTAAGCCGGTATCTTACACCAGGGCTTTTCAACCTTTTCACCCATTGCACCACTTTTAGGATATGGCAACATCCGAGTACCACCAGTCGCCTAGCAAGGTCTCAAAAACTTGATGACCAAAAAAAAGGAAAAAAATGATGAAGTACAGATAGTCCTCAACTTACAACAGTTCGCTTAGTGATTGTTCAAATTTACAATGGCACTGAAAAAAGTGCCCCCCAAGCCACAGCAGAGCAAGACACCTGCCTGCCCACCTGGCGGCGCTCTTCCTCCTGTCCAAGGTTTTCATTGTTGTGAGCATTTCTGTTGAGGATTGGCAGCGGAGGTGGGGTGGGGAGTGTTTGGTTTTTTATTCCCCCCATCTGCTGGGTGGTTGCAGCAGGTTTAGTTCACTTCACATGACCCTGGGACACTGTGACCGTCATAAATATGAATCAGTTGCCAAGCATCCGAATGTAAATCAGAAGACCCTGGAGATGCTGCAACGTTCCAGCTGATTGGCGCTTCTTCTGGGCTCAGCAGAAGCACCAGGATCAGCGCCGAGCTCCAGCTGGAGCCTGGCGCTGATCCTGGTGCTTCCGCTGAGCCCTGACAGCCCTGCAGCTCCAGCCATCTCTCGCTCAGGCTTGTGCGGTGCTGCCACTGGTTCAGCTCATTTCCCTCCCCCGCTACCACTTTTCTAGGATGGTTGCGTACCACCTGCCAGGTGCCAATGTACCACAGGTGGTATTCGTACCACTGGTTGAAAAGCCCTGTCTTACACTGATCCTTTTGTTTGATACTAGTCTGATGAAAACATGCTTGGCAGTACGAGCACTGATTATTTATTTAAATATTGGTTACTTTCATTTAGGAAAAGAATACTCTTTATAATCCAAGGCTACCATCGATCAGGAGGAAAAAAAAGAAAAATAATTCCAAGAGATTTCATCCAATACTTGATCTGTCATCTAGATGGCAAAAACAGGGGGAGTAGTTTTTCAATCCCTACCTCCCTCACATAGCCTCCAGCCTTTAATTTGGAACTTGGTTTTGCTATAGATTTCTCCTAGCTATCAGCTTACTTTATTACTGTTGTCACAATGAAGGACTGACTATATAGCACCTCATATTGCAATGCCAAAAGCTAAAGAACAATGATCATTTATCTGTGTGATTAAGAAAGCACACTCTTTTAAGATTTTACAGTTCAGTGTACATACATGCTTTTTAAAAGCCAAACATGGCTGTTGCATTATACAGCTTCTGTAGCTGATAAACTTCTTTCATGTTTTTCCTGCAATTACTTCAGGATTGTCATAGCAAGGTTTGCTAGGGAAGCATGAGTGCTGAATGTCAGCATATAATATGTGATAACAGTATGATGATCTTTTCTGGATATCACATCTAGTTACTTTACTTCCATGTACACATCTTGAAATTGACTCAGCGTGTAAGATGTGATAACAACATGGTGATCTTTTCTGGATGTCACATCCAGTTACTTTACTTTCAAGCACATACCTTAAAATGGGCCATGTACACATCTTGAAATTTACTGTAGCATTGTGTCACCCTGTTATTAATGGCGTGGGATATTTAATCAGAAAACTGATAACGCACCCATTTCTTTGATGGCTATGAGTACAACATAGTGTGAGATACAACATTATGCAAGAAAGTGTTCACTAGCACTAGAGAGAAACTCTAGTGACTGCCTGACTTCTCAAGTGTTGGGGGAAACCGCTGTCATTCATGAAAATACACAATGCATTGACCCACTGGAATTCACTCATCTGCTCTAGATAACGGCTAAAACAAGGGCAGCAAAAAACCATATACCTGGAGCAATAAAATTATTTATTAAAATTATAGTTAAAAGTCAGTTTTATGATTGCTTCAAAACATCGTGTAAGATTCCAGTAACCATTACAAACAAGACAGCCCAGGCCCTGTTTGGCCATTGTTTTAAAGATATTTTACTTAGCTAAAAGGAGAAACAGAATGACCAAGGGCAGGCAAAAAAGCAAGGACAACTTCCAACTTCTTGCTGGCTTCCCTATTCAGTTTCCTTGTGGGAATCATTGGAAATCTCCCTCCCTCCATCCTCCCTTCCCTTTCCTTCCTAGCAAACTGGTAGGTAGCTGCTGCTGGGCGAGAAAAGGGAGTGAGGGATTGTGAGACTGGGTAGGGAACTATCGCAGAACATTAAAAATGAAAGCCAGGTGACTGCAGCAGTAGCCTAGCAGTGGAGCTGCAGCTATTTGTACTGAAGCAGCCACAACTTTCCCAAATTTCATTCCCTCAGGAGTCATGGGTCCCAGATTTTGGATACATTAGCCAGTGTGAGGTCCCTCTGTTCAAAAATGGTTGCCCTATGGGCTCTGGAGCCACATGCGGCTCTTTCAGCCATCTCCTGTGGCTCCCAGTCCTCTGCCATGTGCAGTCCAAAAAAAAAAAGTGGGACTAAAAAAGTTCAACCAATCAATTCAAATATGCAGGGTAGGTGCATATCTCGCCTTGTCTCCACTCTTCAATCAAACCCTGTTCTGCACATGCGCGCATGTACGCGCATGCGCACACATTTTTTGCGGCTCCCAGTTTTTCCTTTTGTGAGGGAACCGGTTCCGAGTGGCTCTTTCACTGCTTCAGGTTGCTGAGCCCTGCCCTATGTGGTAACGTTTCATCCAGTTAAAGGCCATTACAAGAGTTTTAGTAGCATAAAGATACTTAGCCAGAGATCCAAGATTTGATAGCCCAGTCAGGACAGAACTGCTGAAGGCCTCAAATTTTCAAAAGCTATGAAAAAGCCACCTTTCTTGTTCTTTATGTACTGACTTCTCCAAGACAGTTGGAGCTATAATAGCCAGGTTGGAGAAGGTGCTACAGGATCGCTTGCTTTATAGAAAAGCCTGAAAATGTGCTTCATGAGTTTAGTATGGCTCCCTAGTTTACCGGTAGTCCTTGACTTACAGCCACAATTGAGCCCAAAATTTATGTTGCAAAGTGAGCGTTTTGTTGAGTTTTGCCCCATTTTACGACTTTTCTTGCCACAGTTGTTATGTGAATCATTGCAGTTGTTAAGTTAGTAGTACAAATTAAGTGAATCTGGCTTCCCCATTCACTTTGCTTTCCAGGGGTTCGCTATAGCTGATCGCCCCCAGGACACTGCAACCATCATAAATATTAGTCAGTTGCCAAGCATCCGAATTTTGATCACGTGACCAAGGGGGTGCTGCAGTGGTCACAATTGTGAAAAACTGTCGTAAGTCACTTTTTCCGGTACTGCTGTAATTTCAAACTCTTTACTAAATGAACTGTTGTAAGTCAAGGAGATGGTACATGGTAGGTACCAGGCAGAGGGTCCAGTCCAGAAAGTCTGAAGATTCTGATGCCTTTGTAGGGTTACATTTTAGTGATATTGTGTTCTTGAACACCATTAGATGAGACTACAAAAACCATTGTAACTTTTGCTCATGTAACTTGTTCATTCACCTTTACCCGAGCTGTTTCTAAAAAGTGATAAAAAATACCGTATAAGTCACTAAATATTGTCCACATTAACTCCTTGCTAAATTATCTCTAGATCTAAATTTAGTCATAACTGTTTGATTCTATTAACTTTTATTTTGACATTTTCAAGTTTTCATACGTGATGGTGGCTTTATCTCTCTCTCTTTTGTTATTACTGCCTCACTTTTAAAGTTTTATGCCACTTCAGTAACAAATTACCACGAGACATTCCTTCCTTCTGAAAGAACTGATGCCTTTTTCAGTTTTATTCATTGCTGAAGATTTCCTCAGATATGGAATGGTGTCTTAAGACAGTACGGGTCTTCGCGAATAGTAGGCAGCAGTCTATTTTTAGGCCTGGATTGCTTTGAAATCAGTATATGCTTTGGCAGTGTGAATGAGGATTATCAAAAGCAACCTAGTTTATTGCCATCTGGTTTCATGGACACTGGCTGTGAATGTCCATGAATGGGAGCTGAAATATTTGCATTGCTAATATTTGCTTGAAGAGCATAAAACTGAGTCCATCCTTGCACACCATTCAGTCAAGAGGCTCGTTCATGACTGATTTTTCCCCCCCTCCGCAATAGTAGTCATTTTTAGAATGGTGGCACCTTTAACAGGATCTTTAAACATCTAAACAATAAAGATAAAAAAGTTTCTCTCGATTTTTTTTTAAACCAAGGTTAAAAAGCTATACTCTCTCAACTCCACCGATTTGTTGCCATGGAGCAGCCTTGGAAAGCTTCCCCCCCCCCTTTTTACTGTTTTGAACAGCCTGCGAATTGAAGGAAATGCTTCTTCAAGCTGAATAATTGCTGAGCTGAATATAAAGGTCCACGCAAGTTGCTACTTCAGATGAGAGGCCCAGGTGATTAAATGCTTCACAAGAGAAATAGAGGTGGTGGTAGTGGCAATGTAGTCTCACCCGAAGATCTTCTTGAGCCCTTAGTTTTTTTCTGCACGAGAAAGGTTTTATATGGCATATTTATTCTGTCATTGCACTCCTGTCCCCATTGTGTAAAGTGATGCAGAGCTCATCCTGCAGAATTGATTCTCCATGTCTGAGTGGCAGATCTCTAGACTGCAGGCTAGATGGTGCCTCTACATCCAATCTTTGGCGCCTCCTATTCTACCTTAAAGGCATGGTATGTATGAGATGATTGAAAGAATATCTTACCTCCAAGTAGAAGGAAGCATTCATGTAGAGTAAGTGGCGGGGGGGGGGGGTAAGCTTTCTTCCCAAAGGTTCTTTCTGAAAGCACAAAGCAGTTACAGGGGAAAATGCAGAAAGATGAACGGTAATGATTCCTGGTTGCTTCCTGCACAGAAGAACTGCGTCTTCCGTGCAGATGAGGACTGCATGGTTGGTACTTCCTCCACCCTGAGGAACACTGGATTTCCCAGTCACCCACCACCACACAACACACACACACACACACACGCAAAAAAGTCACATTGCTAATATCATAGTATCCGGGAAAGCTTAGAAGTATTGCTAATCTCTTGTTTCGTTTGTTTTATCTTCCACTGTCTAAAGGTTTCATTCTGGTTTTCTCTCTTCCTCTCAACAGTGCTGGAGTAAAAGCATTTGTATACGTGTTTCCAAATTTCATTAGTACAGACGCGATGTTTTAAAGTGTGAAAAGCTAAGCTATGTAATGAAATGGTTCAGTGTATCAGTGTGGGTGAATATCACAGATGCCTTTGTGTTCATTTTCTGGTGCCACCTAATAGCTCGCAACAGATGACAACAATCAGCTGATTTCTTTAGGCTCCAAAGCTAAGCAAGCACTAGAGGCACAAAACTAGTCCCATAAGTGCTTTTCAGTTTCCATGTTGTACTACCATTTCTAAGAATTAAAAATAATTTCCTTGGATCTCAGCTGCAAGCTAGCAGGCATCCTCTTGTGTCTAGCCAATTCAGCTTCAGAGTCTGCCCATTCTTGGCCAAAAAGAATATACATAATCTCTTCCCGTTACATGATAATGAATAAAGAAGCTGCTATCCTGTGATAAGGCTTTAGTCTCCTATTAACCAAGTATCTTTCTGTCTGTTTGGATGACCAAAGGAAAAAGTTAAAGAACAAATGCCGAAGAGTTTGTTATTGAATCTGAAGAGGTTCATTGTTGACATTTAGATGCTCATCTGCCTTTTTTCCTGCCATTTGTCTCCCATTGATCTTGTATACCAGATGGAAAATACTTTGCACCTATAAGTTGTCAGTGAAGTAGAGCTTCTGCCCTTCCATCCAGAATTATCAATGATAATGGATACGGTTATTTTTTTTCTTTTTAAAACTCTGTAATCCCTTGGTTCAAGATGGAGTCAGGGCGACTGAATGGAGCTGAGCATTTACTGGCCAGGTGCCCTTCCTGACGCCTATGCAGACTTCACAGCTGATATTTTCTCTTTGCACCCTGATCTGTCGCTGCCTATCAACCTTCCAAGTGGGAGACAGGCATCTTCACATCTAGGCCACTGTACTGCTTGATGGTGGATACGGTTATTTATTTATTATTTATTTATTTTTGGGACTTATATGCCGCCCTATCTCCCGAAGGACTCAGGGCGGCTAACAACAATAAAAAACAACAATACAAAAATTAAAAAAAGAATTAAATAACAGCCCCAAAATAAATTAACTACACAGTTAAAAATTAAAACATATTTAAAAACCCATCATCAATCCAGGTCAGCCTGATGGAAGAAAAAAGTTTTGAGGTCGCGGCGAAAGGACCGGAGGTCCGGGGCCATCCGAAGCTCAAGGGGGAGTTGGTTCCAAAGGGCTGGTGCTCCCACAGAGAAGGCCCTCCCCCTGGGGGTCGCCAGCCAACATTGTCTGGCCGACGGCACCCTGAGGAGGCCCTCTCTGTGTGAGCGCACTGGGCGATGGGAAGTCGTCCCCGGTAGCAGACGGTCCTGCAAATATCCTGAGGACCCTTTTGTTCTGTAAAAAAGGAAAAGTGGTTATAGTCAGTGTCAGGCTTGGTATCTGAACATTATTCAGCAACTTTACTTTGATTCTTCACTATTCAGAGGTAGTTTTCAAGAATGTTACAACTCAACATAAAAATTTTCTTTGACAGCATTCGCTGCTATTCTAGACGTTTAGCTGTTTTGCAGGTGTTGTTTGTTGTCTTACTAAAGTTTGCAATGTTTAAGCTAAGGATACAAGATAAATATGTATCAGTTAATATTTATAACTGTGTTTCCCTGGAAATAAGACCTGGTCTTTTTTTTGCCACCAAAAGAGGCACCAAGTCTTATTTTCGGGGTGTGTGTGTCTTTTCCACTCACCTCACAGTGGCAGCACTGACAGCCCCCCCAGCCGGCCCACTTCTTCTGCGGCCGAAGGAGCAGCTTCATTCTGCAGCTGAGAATGAAGCTCCAGTGTGCATTTCACTGTCAGAGGCCTTGACTGCGAAATGCAGGCCAAGCTTCATTCTCAGCTGCAGAATGAAGCTGCTCTTTCCGGCGAGGCAAGTGTCAATCCATGGGAGGCCTGGCTGCAATGGTAAGCTCCACACCCCCACCTCATTTTTAGGCGTGTGCCTCACCCCAAAACTAGGGCTTATTTTTTGGGTAGGGCTTATATTAGGCTCACCCCCAAAAATCAAGCTAGGGCTTATTTTAGGGGTATGTCTTACTTTTGGAGAAACACAATATATAGGAATAAGATTCATTAAGTGTATCATTGTGGATGTGTGGATGACCTAAACTTCATTTAATTAGTTGTTTAGTAGTTAGACACATAGTATCCTTAAACAGGGATTGGTTCAATAAGAAAGCCACAAAACCTGTCTCTAATATTTGAAGATGCTTCACTTTGAGTAAGTAAAGGACTTTTAGGTGTTCAATTGGCTATTGTAAAAGAGTTTACATAGTTGCATATAAAATTCCAGGGGATGAGGAACGATTTGAAGGCCTGATTAACTTCTGTGATGAGTTACAAGGGATTGCATTTTTTTCTAAACTATGTATACTTGACAACCATTTTTTAAAAAGAGACTATTCTGTTAACAGCGACCTTGCCTTTAAGTGGCATGACTGCATTTTTTCGGAAATTAGATGTGCTATGCCATTAAATAACACAAAGAGGCTTTCATGCTTTTTTCTTTACTATGTATAGTTCTGCAGTGTTTCTTACTAGGCCACCAAAATGTATAATGAAATATGTTCTTGAGCATCTTAAAAAAATAGAAACATTTAAAACAATTAGAATAGTAATTATCTTTCCTTTTTTTTTGCCCCTTTTGTCATTTTCTATCTCTGCTCCCTGTAAGAGTGTGTTTAAGTTTATCCATTCATCACTTTTGTCTTTTGGCACTGGGAAAAATAGATGGTGCAGACTTCTACACTTTCAAGACAATATGCTTTAGGTCCATTAGTCCAGAATGGAGTATCTTGATTCAGGGTCGTCTTCTTTGTTTGCAGCTGGACAGCTAGCCGGCAACTCTTCTGTAGAGATGTATCGTCAAGTGCTGTTGTCTGGTTGCCGCTGTGTTGAGCTGGACTGCTGGAAAGGCCGAACTGCTGAAGAGGAGCCGGTCATTACACATGGATTCACCATGACAACGGAAATATCCTTTAAGGTACATTTCCCTGGTGTTCCAATGTAAAAAGATAGTACAAAATAGAATATTTATGCACATATAAAATGCCTACAGATGACTATAGAATGTCTCCAGAAAAACAAATAATGCCTAGGTTAGAAATTCAATTCAATAGAGAAAGGTTTAAAAAAAACAAACGGGGATTTCAATTATCAGGCCATTTCTTAAGAGGCTGTGTGACTCCAGTACAAATGGACTGCTTTCAAAATGTAGACTGTTGCTGTATTCACACTCCTATGCACTCAAAGCATTTTCCCCCCCAAATTATTTCTGGAGTGTTGCCCAGCCAATGTGCATTATTTCACTTTTATAATAATGAGGTTGTATATAAGCTTGCAGAAAATGACACAAAGATAAAAGAATGATTATCTTAATTATATTCTATATTCTTAATATTTTGCTCCATTATACTTAACATTAAGAAATGATTATCTGTATAAGATGCTAACTAACTCGCTGGTTTCTGAGTGAGACCAGACCATCCTTGTACTCATTTGGGGGGAAAAAATAATTATCACTTTTTAAGTAGTCAAAGGAACTTTTGCAGATCATCTGGCAGTGCTGTAATGGTGTAAATTTTGAAATCTTCAGGGATTATAGACCAGAA
This sequence comes from Vipera berus, assembly GCF_964194415.1. Lineage (NCBI taxonomy): Eukaryota > Metazoa > Chordata > Lepidosauria > Squamata > Viperidae > Vipera > Vipera berus. The sequence continues at coordinate 203,947,305 of NC_138202.1, read as the reverse complement.
TAAGAAGTAAAGCAATCCCTGAAAGCAGCAGTGGAAAACTCCTTTCGTATTTTTGTTGAGAAAATTGCATGTATGCATCCATGACACCAGGCATCTAACTCAACTCCAAGGACTTTAAGCCTATCTTTGTTAAATAACGCATTTTTATATCACACTCAATTGTCTACATGCATGTAGAATAGCTTATGTCTCCATACTTGCAAATAACTATAAATAAATCTAAATGTTGATCAAATTAACTCTTTTATAATGAAATGCATGATTCTTATGATGCAATAAAAATTTCCCTTTCACACACTTCCAGGAGACATAAAATGCATGTACACAGAAGTTTACAGCATAACGTATTGCTAGGTGTGAATCTGATGAATTCTCTGTTTTGTTGCATAGGATCCCCAGTTCTTCTTGGAGAGGGATAGATCCCAAAATGGAAAAAAAAATTACTGCCCAGTATTGGATAGAATGATAAATGGGAGTTTGAGGTTGCTGTAGAATGCCAGTTTTAATTAACTAGTATTGGTACAAACAGAAGTAGCTATTTCAGCTGAAACATTTAGTTAATAAACTGTTTACAAAACTTATTTGGCTTCAGCATTTTTAAGGAGACGAAAAACAATATTTTCAATCCAGAAAAGGCACGATTCAATTCAATGACAGGTATACAATTCTCACAAAACTGGTAATATTGCTAAGCACATTGATTTGTGCTTTAGATTGTAAGCCGCCCTGAGTCTTTGGAGAAGGGCGGGATATAAATGGGATTTTAAAAAAAATACATGAATATATAGGCAAAAATGGACTGTTTAGGCTAGTTTTGAAAAAGGTCATGATGTCTCTGGGCATTTTTAAGATTTTACTCAGCCTGGCACTATTCCCCAGACAGACATAGCAGCAGAATAGTTTAAAAGTTATTTACTAAGGGAGATAACAATGATCATCACAGTTGCCTATATCTGCAGATGTGTTACTGAGGTCATTTGTGTGCATGTCATCTTTCTGTGTATGTTAAAAAAAACACATTTATTCAGGGGCATGAGGAAAGTAAAACATGAATTATGGTATTGGGAGTACAGTATAATAAGTTTGATTTCATATCAGTAACAAAATAGGGCAGATTTCAGGTATTCTTGGTGTATTTTGGATGACTTTTTTCCCCCGTCTCAGTCTTTGCAAAAGTATCCTGGTATCATTACGCGATGGTGTTAACTGAAGCTAGATATTCCTTGAAAAGCAAAATATTTTAATCTTCAGTTTTTTATAATTTAAAGCAATGAGGTAGAGGCAGTTACAGGAAAACATATGGCTAATTATCCCATGATGTATATTATCGCTGCTTGACAGACTTCCTTTGTTGTAATTTCAGTTGATCTTCTTTCCTTCAGTTGACCTTTTACACACACACACACACACACAGAGAGAGAGAGAGAGAGAGAGAGAGAGAGAGAGAGGGAGGGAGGGAGAGAGACCGCTTTGTATGTGTGTGTATGGTATAATTAATATTGAATCTATCCAAAAATCAAAACTGTGCTCTCTTTCTCTTTCTCTCTCTCTCTCTCTCTCTCACACACACACACACACACACACAAACACCCCTGTCTGTATGTAATTCATGAGATGATTTAGCTTGCAGATTTTACATAGCAATGGTTTTTTGATTAATAACAGAAAATATACTTTGAAGGTACAATATCTTCAGACAATGCCTCAGAATTCAGGACATCGTGTTTGAAATCCCTTTTACCCCTTTACTAACTGCTATCTATAATTCTTCATCCTTTTTTCTTCAGCACAGTTGGTAACTGTCTATAAAAATGTGCCCTTCTCTCCATTCTTTTCTGCTATCTACCAATAAGCAGTGGTGGGATTCAGGTGGTTTGCAACAGTTCGGCAGAACCGGTAGCTAATTTTTTGTTGCCGAGGTCCAGAATGGACTTCCGGAAGCGGCATCCACACAGAGAACTGGTTTTTCACATATTTGAATCCCACCACTGCCAATTAGTAATGATTTTGTGTCCTCATCACCCATTCCTATATACCTGGGATAATAATGGTATATCTTGTAGATGTTATTTGTTATTATTTCTGCTGAATAGAGCTAGGAGCCTTCTATCCCATGTAATAGGTCATACAATGTAATTTTATCAAGTAACATATATTTTACCTCGAATGATTAATTTAAGCTTGAAAAATATATAGACAAACCTTTTGATCCTGAATATACATATAAATAAATATATATAATGTTAGCTGCGAAGTCATGTCCGACCCATCCGACCCTATGGACAATGTTCCTCCAGGCCTTCCTGTCCTCTACCATCTTCTGGAGTCCATTTAAGCTCACGCCTACTGCTTCAGTGACTCCATCCAGCCACCTCATTCTCTGTCGTCCCCTTCTTCTCTTGCCCTCAACCTTTCCCAGCATTAGGCTCTTCTCCAGTGAGTCCTTCCTTCTCATTAGGTGGCCAAAGTATTTGAGTTTTAGCTTCAGGATCTGGCCTTCTAAAAAGCAATCAGGGTTGATCTCCTCTAGGACTGACCGGTTTGATCGCCTTGCAGTCCAAGGGACTCGCAGGAGTCTTCTCCAGCACCATAGTTCAAAGGCCTCAATTCTTTGGCACTCAGCCTTTCTTATGGTCCAACTTTCACTGCCATACATTGCAACTGGGAAGACCGCAGCCTTGACTATACGCACTTCTGTTGACAGGGTGATGTCTCTGCTTATTAGTGTGCTGTCTAGATTTGCCATGGCTTTCCTCCCCAGGAGCAAGCGTCTTTTAATTTCTTGGCTGCAGTCCCAGTCTGCGGTGATCTTGGAGCCCAGGAAAATAAAATCTGTCACTACCTCCATTTCTTCCCCATCTATTTGCCATGAATTGAGAGGGCCAGATGCCATGATCTTGGTTTTCTTAATGTTAAGTTTCAAGCCAACTTTTGCGCTCTCCTTCTTCACCCGAAATGTAATTATTAGGGCCATGCAAATTATTTTATTATTAATCAACCTTTTTCTTATCGTGCTATTATAGAATACAAGAGTAACTCTCTTACATGGTAACCTTTGATTATAATGAAACATTCTAGTTCCAATCTGTACATGCTTAAGTAGGGACTATATTCCATACAATTCAGTAAGATTTACCTCTGGCCTTTTTAGGATTGCAGTTTTGCTATGCTATAGTTCATCTAAATTTTGTGTTGTTTCACCTCATTTTTGGTGATTTAATTAATTTTCTTTTTACTGTATTACCACTCTAAGGTTTTTATCATTCATTCTAAATAATACTATTTCCAGTATATGTATATGCATACTTATATACATATAGTAAAAGGTACGGTAGTGAGAGAAACAAACAGTTTTTAAAATAATAAAACAAGTAGTCCTGGATCCTAGAAGCATGCATTTTTATTATTGAAAATAAAAATATATAATATATAATAATCATATATAATATATTATAATATATAATACCGTATATACTTGAGTATAAGCCGACTCGAGTATAAGCCGAGACCCCCAATTTCACCCCCAAAAACTGGGAAAAGTTGTTGACTCGAGTATAAGCCGATCTGCCGTTCTGCAAGCCTCCGCCGCCGGCGGAGGCTGGATCCGCGCTCTGCAAGCCTCTGCCGTCAGCAGAGGCTCGATCCGCCATTTTGCAAGCCTGAATACACAGGAATACCCTGTGTGGCCGCGGCTCTCGGGGAAGCCCTGGCTGTCCGCTTCCTCGCTCCACGCTGCCATTCGGGGCCCGCGCGTTCCCCGGGGAAATCGCGGCGCCCAGCAGGCGAGGAAACACGCCCGCTCCAGTCGCCCCCCCTTCCCTCAGGAGACGCGAAGCAAGTGACCGCCCGGAGCTTACCGAGGACTTGCGCGCGGCCGAGGCTTCGGTGCTTCCAGGATCGCGCGCACCTCTCCCAAGCCGCCGCCGTCCGAAGACCTGCCGAAGTTTGGGGAGGTTTGGGGAGATGCGCGCGCACCTCCCCAAACCTCCCCAAATGTCGGCAGGTCTCCGTTCCTCCGCACAGACCTGCCGACGTTTGGGGAGGTTTGGGCGCCTCCCCAAACCTCCCCAAACGTCGGCAGGTCTCCGTTCCTCCTGCCGACATTTGGGGAGGTTTGGGCGCCTCCCCAAGCCTCCCCAAACGTCGGCAGGTCTCCGTTCCTCCGCGCAGACCTGCCGACGTTTGGGGAGGTTTGGGCGCCTCCCCAAACCTCCCCAGGTCTCCGTTCCTCCTGCCGACGTTTGGGGAGGTTTGGGCGCCTCCCCAAACCTCCCCAGGTCTCCGTTCCTCCGCGCAGACCTGCCGACGTTTGGGGAGGTTTGGGCGCCTCCCCAAACCTCCCCAGGTCTCCGTTCCTCCTGCCGACGTTTGGGGAGGTTTGGGCGCCTCCCCAAACCTCCCCAGGTGTCCGTTCCTCCACGCAGACCTGCCGACGTTTGGGGAGGTTTGGGCGCCTCCCCAAATGTCGGCAGGTCTGCGCGACGTTTGGGGAGGTTTGGGGAGGCGCCCAAACCTCCCCAAACGTCGGCAGGTCTGTGCGGAGGAACGGAGACCTGCCGAGGTTTGGGGAGGCGCCCAAACCTCCCCAAACGTCGGCAGGTCTGCGCGGAGGAACGGAGACCTGCCGAGGTTTGGGGAGGCGCCCAAACCTCCCCAAACGTCGGCAGGTCTGCGCGGAGGAACGGAGACCTGGGGAGGTTTGGGGAGGTGCCCAAACCTCCCCAAACGTCGGCAGGAGGAACGGAGACCTGCCGACGTTTGGGGAGGTTTGGGGAGGCGCCCAAACCTCCCCAAACGTCGGCAGGTCTGCGCGGAGGAACGGAGACCTGGGGAGGTTTGGGGAGGCGCCCAAACCTCCCCAAACGTCGGCAGGAGGAACGGAGACCTGCCGACGTTTGGGGAGGTTTGGGGAGGTGCGCGCGCACCTCCCCAAACCTCCCCAAACTTCGGCAGGTCTCAGACGGCGGTGGCTTGGGAGAGGTGCGCGCGATCCCGGAAGCACCAAAGCCTCGGCCGCGCACAAGTCCTCGGTAAGTTTTTTTGTTGACTGGAGTATAAGCCGAAGTGGAATTTTTCAGCCCAAAAAGTGGGCTGAAAAATTCGGCTTATACTCAAGTATATATGGTACATTATTTTTAACTTGATTGTTGGAAGACAAATATAGTAATTTTACAAACAAAAGATTTAGATTTTATTTTTGCAACCTTTAAATTGAAAGCAGCAGTTGCAATGATGCTACATGAGTGATACTAATAATCAGTCCTCAAAGTTCTGGCCATTGCACCAACCCTGTAGTCACATCATTCTGAATTGGGCACGTGACAACCAACTCACGATTTTGATGGTTGCATTATCCTGCAGATCAACATTTGCAACCTTTCCTGCTGGTTTTCCAGAAGCAAAGTCTGCAGGGAAGCCTACAGAGAAGGGTGCAAGCTGTTCCCACCACTTATTCTCCCATAGCACCCCCTGCCCAGCAGTGATACTGCAGTAACTCTTCCCCAACCTTCATGTAGTCAGGTGATGTCTTAGCATCTCCTCCTGAGTACAGTACATACCCACCATCCAGCCCACTTGTGAGCTGCCCGGGACTTGCAAATTCTCGGCAGTTTTCCCATTGACTTTGTGGGAAGCCAGAAGGAAGTCACAAGTTGTAGCCATGTGAAGTTCTTCCTTAACTACCAGGGAATTTGACTTAACAACAGCAGTGGGAATTTTGGGGATTGCTATCACTAAGCAATGCAGTTCCAACTGCATTGGTTTACAGCCACACCCCTTAGCAATGGAAATCCCAGTCCCAATTACCTTTGTTAAGCAAGAAATCACAATAGCGTTATGAGATATAACCCTGAATAAACATGACTTCCATCAGATATTATTGGCAAGGCCAAGGTTATGGAGCATCAGCCTATATGCCTAAATTATTCAAATGACTCATGTAAACTATACTGAAGCTTCCTATTATAGACCTGGATCACATAAGCATATTTGTTTTTCTCAGGGAGAAAACTGCCTTTAAGAAACAGCAGGAAGGACAGTCCTTATGACATAAAAGAATAGTGCTTGCAAGCTCTGCGGTGTATTATTGGATATGAATCATGTGTGAGTGGTAGGATTTAAATATTCACTTGTGCACACATTTTTGGAACAATCAGCATTCTTGGCAGAAAATTAGAAAAGGGTTGCTAGTGATCTGAAGGAAGTGATTTGTCCATCATTATAATAGATGTACCATCTGAGCCAGTCATCAACTAGACACATGGGAAAACCTGTATGCACAGACTATACACAAACTTAAATATGAGACAGCCTCAACCAGAAGAATATAATTGACATTACTTATTTAAATAATTCAGCGCTAAATCGTAAGTCCCAAGTTGATTACCATATCCAATTTCAACATCTGAGGAAGCAATGTTTTGCTCCTAACTTTTATATTACCATCTCATTAATTGCATATATTGTTTATGATGATTGTCTGCTATTAATGGATTTGGATTTCTGACTGCCAAAACAGACTGTGTATAAATATACTACAGATAGTAACAGAAACCTGTACTTCATTTTTCTATGATCAAGTGAGTGGTGAATAGTTACAACATGCCCAGATTCAGAACACTCTTTTCGTGAAGTTACCGCCTTTTTTAAATTTTCTACTGAAACAGCTGTAACTTCTTATTTGTTCCGCATTATTGCTGGATTTGTGAATTGGCTGATGGTCACTGTGTTGCTTGGATTATTGTTAAATTAATTGTGGTTGGTTTTGTTTGTTATTCCTTGCAATCCTGCCAAAGGTTTGTGGAATATGCAAATAATAAAAAAGGGGAACTTGATGGGAAGGACATTTTCTGCCATGTATGTTACACGTCTGCACTACTGCTGCTCCAGTGTGTGGAGCCACCTCATCTTTGAGCTCTCCAGTGAAATAGACAAAGAAGTGAGGCCCAGCAGAGCAATGCCCCCTGTTGAAGCTTGGATGGATTCCTTGCTTTACCGAGCAGTTTTCCTTCAACAGAAATCTCTTTCGCCTGCCATCCACATGTAGAAATGAAACAAAAGTCAGAAAAGTGGCATCTAGAAACCAAGCATATGCAATTGTTATGTAGGCTTTTTTCTTGGCATTGTATAATCAAGAAAGAGGGTGTTTTAATTTAGTAATTGGCCATTTTAAAACATATATTTTAATCTCAGAATGCTTCTGAAAATGCTAGTGTTAGAGAGTCGTGCACATCCCACACATGAATCGGAGATTTTGTTCCTCTCTAATTATTATTTTTTTAATTTGACTTCTTTCACTGGAAATGATGAAGAATGTCAGGATATTTTGACTTAAACTTATTGTGCCTGTAATACCGCATACATGAATGTCTCTTTCAACATAATGCTGCCACTTTGCTATTCAACTTGACATTTCCTGATTCAGTAGGAGCAAACTAAAAGAGAAGTAATCTGTTAGCAGGCAGGGGAAACAATTTTGAGGTACCAGTGTCTGACGTCAGAGCCATTAATCAGCACTTTTCTTGGTGGCCCATGTAATAGCTTGCTTTTATTTTTATAGCTTGCTCATTTTTCTGACAAGTAGATATGACATGTGCAGAGGCACAAACCTAGTGCAAAATTTGAGTTATGTAATTTGATTTTTTAAATTTTTTGATTTCATAACTGTAGCACTTGATAATGAACATGTTACCCCCTGAACCTTTCTTTGTAAAACAGATTTGTGTTAGATCTAGATTAGCTTGTTTAATCCATTTTTCAGTAAAAAGGTGAATATTGTGTACTTTAGCTGTTCCAGAAAGGTTCATAGAAGCCTCACAATTAGTAGAAGCCTTTTACATCCTATTTGCTCTTTCTTAACTGATGGTTAGCTATGTTAAAAGCATCTGCTGCAAAATTTACATGCTATTGATTTTCCTTGTTATATGTATACATTCTCTTTACATTGCACGGCAAAATTATAATGAAGGCATTTTAGCTTAAATTTTTAGTGCATTTGTTAAAATTACTGAATTGGGTAAAAAGAATTATCAGCAGTCACCAATTAATAATAATAATAATAATTTTATTTATATAAAATTATTAATTTATATAATTAAAAGCTCTTCAGACAAATAATATCAGATGAGAAATGAAAGCCAAACTTTTTGTTGTTTTGTGAAATGTTGTGTTGCTTCGGTCTGTGACCTGGAGGAACAGAATTTCTGCTTATAGAATGTGTATATACATACATGCACTTTTTTTCTTAAAAAATTCTCTAGGGTAAATTAAAAACCACCTCTGTTCTCTCCTCTTAGGCAGTTAGTGGATAAGTAATTATCTGAATACAATTAATAAAGCAAGCTTTATCATGTTTTCTTATCCTGTGTAATTATGTTGAATTATATGATATATTTTTATTAACTGAATAGTTAGATGTCTATGCTGCCTTTTAGCCAAGGCAATTTGTAACTAATTTTAAAAGCCATGGTAAGGTAAGCATGGCGAACGTGTAAATCTTCATATCTTTGCTGAGCTATATAATTTTTCATTACAATTATCACTATGTAAGAAAATGTGTACTTCAAGTGGTTATATCAATAGTCCTATAACTTTATATCAAGCTGCAGTCTGTCCGCAGTCCTGCATCAAAGTTTTAAGACATACCTTGGGAAAGAGAAAGCAGTTTTTTTATAGGAATAGTTTAAGCCACTTAGATGAAACATTTTTAAAAAAAACCACAGGCAAAGTAAATTTGTAAAAAGACAAGGCAACCTTAACCTAAATCAATTTCTACAGAAGCAGTCTCCATTTCAGCTAAATCCTACTGGGTTTTCACACATTCTATTTGTTCCCTCAGCAAATAAATCCATGTGTGGGGGAGGGGTGGCAGGGAGGATTCTTAGTAATTGAAAAGCCTTCCCATACATTTCCCCCCCCCCCAAAAAAAAATATTTAAGCATCACATAGCAGGTTAAGTAAAATCACTGTGTGAGGTTATGTCAGATTAACTAACATGGCCCAGCCTATAAATTTTTCAAGCATGTTTCTGGCTGCTGGGGGTGGTAAGAATGGCTTCAGGTTGGAATAAACAAAAACTAATCAGGGTTAGAAGTATCTTAAAAAGATCCCCCTTGTGCTACACACCAGATTTTGTTGTTGTCCTGGCACACTTAGTACACCACTAAGTAGATTCATACATATACTACCAACTATAGTGTATGGGTTTATGCAGTATGCTAAGCCAAAATGGAACAACTTGCAGTTTAACATGCATTACTTTTCTTTTGTTCTGTCAGATACTCGAGGCTTTATTAAACTCAGACATACGTCTAAAGAGTGGCAATTAAAAGATTTGAAAAGAAGTCTTTCTCTAAATACAATAAAGGTTACCTGGCAATACATAACTATTTTATTACACAAAAGAATCTCTAAAAGTGAAGCTTTAGGAAAACTGCTGTGAGCCCTGTGGACACACATTTTTAAATACAAACTACTGTTTATTCTCCCACACGCCAACAGCATTTTACTGGGCTTGAAGATTAGAAGGCCAGTCACACTGAGATAAACTTAATGGTGCTGCAACTGCCTTGTTCTTTTAAGAATTAAAAAAATCTTGAGTGTGGGTCAGAGGAACTATGAAAACTTTTTGTGCTTGCCTGTTAAATCATTTCTTTTCTCAAGGGAAAATGTGTTCTTTGTTTCTCCCTTTCTAGGAGGTCATAGAAGCTATTGCTGAATGTGCATTTAAGACATCTCCTTTCCCTATACTCTTGTCTTTTGAGAATCATGTGGATTCGTAAGTAATTTAAAATTTTGTAGAAATCTTTTCAGTCAGCTATGTCCAGTTTCCTACGTATATTGATTTCTACTCATGAAGCAAAAGGGGTTGTTGTTTTTTTGTTTTTTTGCTTTCTCCCCTTCATATGTGCCAAGCACCAACTTTCTAGAAAGTCTTTGGGGAGTCCCACCCTTATAGTAGGTGATTGTTGCTGCTAGCAGTTTCTCTGCATGTCAGTTGGCATGGTTTTTAGCATGGGCCTATTTCCCCCCATTTAATTCTTTCTTCTCTGTACTGTTTGTAAGATGCTCAAAATCATTTTGGAACTGAGCAGCATGAAAGCGCAGTAGCAAATTGCTTAATGTATTGGGGGGATGGGGGCGGAATCAAATTTGCCAAAGGGAGAAGGAAGAATTTGGTTTCCCAGTGCTGGCAACAGAATAGAATGCCAACTTCCAGTAATATGCACCAATAATATTTGAGTGTTGTAGATTTTTGCTGCAGGTAAAAACAAACCTGTTAAAATGTGGTGCAGCTCTTTTTTAATGAATGTTTCTTATCCTCCCAGGCATTTACTTGTGAAGAGAGATACCCCAGTTAAACTTAAGTTATTAGCTTTTTCAGAGCTTTAGGGGTAACTGTAAATCTATATATTATTAAAACTACAATCTTTTATTGAAGTGAAATGATGCATGGTAGGGCAGTGGGTTTTAAATCACAGTACCTCAAATGGGCTAACTTACAGAATATGTCCAAAATCCAGAAACTATGACTTTCAAGGGCATGAAATTTGAGAACGTTGTGATTGCTTTAGTGCTGCCAGTTATTGCTGTGCAGTCACTGCAGTCTGCACAGCTACTGCAGTCACATGATCTTCATTTTTAAAGTCTTGTGACAATTTCCCAGCCAGTTTCACAATCCCTCACTTCCTTCCCAACCCAGCAGCAGCCACTTATCTGCCTGTTGAGAAGGGAAAAGAAAGGAAGTGAAGGGGAAGCCTTCTCTGCCACCCACCCATGTGTGCTCTCTGACTCATGTGGTATCTTAGGCACACACCTGCACAACCTTCCCAACCTATGCGATACCTCTTGCGCATTTACTATTCCTGACCCTCACACACAACCTTGCTCTCTCCCCCAGCTAGCAGCAGTCACTTAACTTTCTGCTGACTTTCTCCCTGCAAGCTTCTTACAAGGAAAGTAAATGGGGAAAGTGACAGGAAAAGGAAGGAAGGAAGGAAGGAAGGAAGGAAGGAAGGAAGGAAGGAAGGAAGGAAGGAAGGAAGGAAGGAAGGACATGGGTCACATCCACAGAAAAAGGAAATGGATCTTAATGTGAGAATGAGTGAGAATAAGGGAGAAAGCACAGCACAAACCGCATACACACTTACACTGACAGTGTTATTTAACTCGGTAATGAAATGTCTACAAGCAAACAACCATGTTCAGAGAGCCCAAAGGACTCAGCAGTTCAACCCCATTACATATATTCTTTTCTATTGGAAGTAGATCGATATAAATATTTTAAGAGTAGGTAGATGTCAAAATAATTTTCTGTATTCTCTTAATCACACCTGTTTCTTGTATGTATATGAGGCAATTTCATTTTTTTATCTCTATTAATGACAAACTACAAATGAGAATCTTTATTGTGCTGATTATTGTAAAAATATGGCAAGAAAGCTATTGCTGAAGTCGAATTAATAGCATAATGACTTTAGATCACTGAGTACAATTTAGGATGATAGGATCGGAAAATTACACCTCTTCATCTAGTTAAAAGATATATCCTCCATTACTAGTGTTTCTAGCATTATAAAAAAGCTTTATTTAATTTCACAATTTCTTCCACATTTAGCCCTAAACAGCAGGCAAAAATGGCAGAATATTGTAGATTAATATTTGGAGATGCTTTGCTGATGGATCCACTAGAAAAATACCCAGTAAGTACATATTTATTTATTTAGCTTTTTTGACTAGTCAACAAAGATATTATTTCATGTAGAATTTTAAGTTTCTGTGGTTCCTTCATCTCTTACAACATAATAAATTTATTTATTTATGGGAAATGTCTTGTGCTGATTTGTTTTGTTCATTTATTTTTAATTTAGTGGGTTGAGAGTTGAAGGACATATATATTTGAAATATATTTGAAGCACATACCCCTCTTGTATAATGTATGCTTTCACAGGAAAAAATATAACAGGGACTTGTAAGGAGGTATATTCTGATTTTTTTAAATTTGAATTGATTCTAAAGCAGTGTCTTAACCTTATCCTATCCATACCAAGTCTACATGTGAAAGCTTAACAAATCTCCTTTGTAAGATGTTCCAGCAAGAATGCTTCAGTGTAATTTAGATTGCTTTTTGGTTGAGTAGTTTTGTGTCCCAGATGGAACCAAACATATAAAGCCAGAGAGGTATAACATCAAGTGTTATTTACTAGGATACTAATGATTTTAAGTAAAAGATACATATTTAGTACCAGTGCTTTTTTTCTTAAAAAAAAAGGTGCCAGAACTCTCATCTTGACAGGCACAGGAGGCGGGGGGGGGGCGGTGCTGCTGCGGTCATGGGTGCGAGGGGTGTTGGTGGTGGGCTGCTGCCCAGAGCCAGTGCAGCTGGTGCTGTGGGAGCAGTAGGGCCCGCTCTATATGGCGGGGCTGCGTGGGGCAGGTGGTGGAGGCAGTGCAGGCCAGGTGATGCAGGGCGGCCACTTAGGCACACAGGGCAAGGCGACGGTGGCACAAGTCCAGCACCAGGTAGGCCACCAGCCTGGCTGACACAGGTGAGCACAAGGAAGGAGTGCACATGGACTCCGCAGAACCCACCTCCCACTCCTTGTCCTCTCTTACTTACCTAGTTGAGATGGTATAGTTGGGCAGCAGGGAGGGATGCAAAGTTCCTGCCAACTCGCCTTCGCTGCAGACAACTTGCCGGTGCAATGTTTGCCGGCCAGGTCTTTTGGCACGCTCAGCAGCAATTCCTATTGGCTTTCAAAAGCCAATAGGCTTTTGAAAGCCAATAGAGGGAGTAGCATAGCTTGTGCAAAAGCTTTTTTTGTGTGTGTGCAAAAAAGGGTGCCGGAACGCCATTCTGAGCGTTCTATGAGAAAAAAAGCCCTGCTTTTATGTTTTAATCTTATGATTTTAAAAGTATTGTAAGTTGCCCCAAACATGCCCTTGCCATGTGGATTGCATACAAATATTATATAATCGGTAAATAAAGGTAGAACATATGTTAAATATACATCAAATGATAATATGCTTCCCTACAAAGTCAATTCTTGCTCAATGACAGACCAAGGAGTTAACTCGGAAAGGCAAGAGGAAATCTAGAAGAGGTCTGTGCAACTTGTAGAAGGGAAAGGCCCACACTGATAAATTAAAAATGTTTGTGGTCTGCAAAGGAATGCTGGTGGGCTAATCAATGATTTCGTGACTAGAGGAGCATCTATAGTGTTGGAGTTTGTGGTCATGGTAAGTCATGGAGGCACTAGGCAACATGACTTTCAGGGCAGTGGTGGTGATTTTATTTTTTTTTTTTTTTAAAAAAAGTCTGTGCTCTGTCCAAGGGTGCTTGGTAGGCTGCATGTACAGGCCTGGTCTAGAATTTATTTTGGAGCATTCAAATATCTAGAGCAGGCATGTCAAACTCATTTTGTTTGAGGCAACTTCTTATAAAAGAATTGCCATTAATTTGTTTTAATAAAATAATTTAAATCAATTTTTCACTTGATTTCAAATTAAATGAATTATATTGGTTGACAATAAGATTTTTTTTAGTACAATTGCCAAATGCAATAAACTGGTTATAGGTATATGTGTGCACTAATTATTTCAACACCAATACATTTTAACAACATATTCTATTTGTAAATGAATGCAAATGCAAATTATACAATTTGTTTCTGCAAAAATAAAACAAAATAACAGATTTAAGAGCTGTTATTTTTATCCTTAGATAAAAAGTAATTCCATCATCCAAAACTTTGTTATACTGTATTTAACGAACAGATGCTTTGGGATTAAAAAAAAAGACTTGTGTATCACCATGGCATTAAAACAAAATTCGAACAGTGTATGAAAAAAAAGGTTCCCTAAACGTCTGCTGGCTATATCTATACATTTTCCTTGATAGCACTCTATTGCCTTCTTTTTAGCCTTTTTTTCAACTTCCCAGTTTAAAAAAGGCAAGGCACCAGGAGCTGAAAGTTGCAAAGACTGTTTAAGCAGGTTGCTAAGCAACCTGTTCACACTCGCCCCTTCTTACCCTCCCACTTTTAAATTAGCCTGCATTAGCCTGCATTTCCTTCAATTTGAGCCATCTGAAGGCCTGTCGCTGCCTGAGGAGAATTTGGCTCTCCGGAACAGTTTCCTTCAGGTGTGTGTGTGTGTGTGTGTGTGTGCACAAAAAAAGGTGCCGGAACACCGTTCTGAGCATTCTATGAGAAAAAAAGCTCTGGATATATCACATATAATTGAAGATTGTAATTAGTTGCGTGTGCACGTTCAGCAAGTGTGATGTATTTGTGCTGGCATTTCTAGGCTTCTTTCCAACCACATCCAGAAAAATTTGTAACAAACATTGGAATTCTTAAGGCCATGTTTGGTATTTCCCAGCAATCTGTTACTGGAAGGAAAAAGCAATCCTTGCTGCGTTACTGATCCCAGAGAAGCATTTGCATGTATGCAGGTATCCTTAGGGTGCCATAGTTATGGATGAGAAATATTGGTTGCAAAGTTGGCATTTCTGGATGTAATACAGATATTTTGGACTTATTTTTGTTTCTTTGCATGTTTGATATTTTTAAAAAGGCATATGCTACTGACTATGCTTATTACACATATGTAACATCTTCTGCTAGGATACATGACCACTGCTTTTCCAGAATGTGAAAAGTGAAAGATTGTGACTAAACAAAATTTTAATGTACAGATAATACCACCAGAAATTATTTTAGCCTTTTTAATAAATGCTGTTATTGATGTTAAGCTCACCATGGAAAACATCATATATTGTTATGTATATACTAGGTTAATTATTTAAAGACTGAAGTGCAACATAACTAGATTCTAAATAATCTATTTGTCAAACGGTCCAAACAGTAAAAGTAAAGTCCAAATTAAAAATATTTCATTCTTAAGAATTGTTTAATTTAAAGTGGTTTAGTTGTAATAGATGGTTAGATTCAAAATATTTTTCAAGAGTATGTACAAAAGATACTATTTTTTCTAGCATCAGCTAAATTAGACATATTACACTGAGAAAAATGTTTCTTATTCCTTTCCTGTTACCTTTATTGATTTCATTGCAGAGATGTTAACATAGGAAATAGATTATTTTGTTATCTAATTTTACCTTCCAAAAGACAGTAGCAGATGAAAAATGTGAGGTTCTTTTCTGTTGGCTTTTTTGAATTAGCTGTTTTAGATTCTAAAAGTTTAGTTCCTAAAGAAGTAACCCTGTAAATAATTTTAATGTCCTCCTCTAGTGCAGGCTCTTTTATGACTCAAGGACTTCAACTCCCAGAATTCCTGAGCCAGCATGGCTCAGCTTGGAAACCTCTCCCTTTCCCCTCAGCATGGCTGGCTCAGGATTTCTGGGAGTTGAAGTCCACGAGTCATGAAAAAGAGCCAAGCTTGCCTAGCCCTGTAATAGGCTTTCAGAGGGAGCTTTTTTTTTTTTTTTGCAAAAAAAAGGTGCCAGAACACCGTTCTA
Source organism: Vipera berus (assembly GCF_964194415.1). Taxonomy (NCBI): domain Eukaryota; kingdom Metazoa; phylum Chordata; class Lepidosauria; order Squamata; family Viperidae; genus Vipera; species Vipera berus. The sequence continues at coordinate 203,931,827 of NC_138202.1, read as the reverse complement.
AGCGTTCTATGAGAAAAAAAGCCCTGTTTAGTACATTCTGGTGGTGTGGGTTCCTCCAGATCTCTCTTTGCTAATCATTTTATCCCATTGACAAGTGAGTTGTTAGCGCTATCTCACACATTCAAGGGATCTTGTGCTGTGTAATCACTTCGTCTTATTCTTGCTGTGCAAATATTCGTAGTACAATTAACGATGAGACACACCTGATAATATTAAGAATTAGATCAGACTAACAGTTATCCAGCCAAGCATTCTGTTTACATAAAGTGATCAACCTTATCCCTTCACAAAGGTCAGATTTATTGATAGGGAGGGAATAGACTTCCTCCCTGGTTATTCCATAGCTGATGTCCATGGCAGGTTGCCTGTGATATGAAACTAGCAAACAGTCATCAGGATTAGTAAGCTCTTGCTAGCCCTATCTTCTATGTACCTGTTTAGTCCCTCTTTAAAATTATCTAATAGGATAGCAGGAAAATTTACTATGTAATTTAAAAATCCTGTTCTGTACTTATGTACATGCATTATCCTACATTAGCAAAATGCATTAGCAGTTTTTTTTCTTTCACTTATGGTACAGAACACCACCTGAAGACAGGACATTAAAAATATTCATTAGAAACATAAAGTGACCACAGACAGAACAACAGGTTAAATTGTCTCTTGTCCCAATAGACAAATAGCATAGAGGTGGGTAAAAGCAGTACCATATGCTTATAGGATGTGCTTTAAAGATACCAAGAAAAGGAATTTAAAAAGCTAAACTTTTTTCTGTGGAATTATTGTGACTATGTGACTCATATTTTATAGAGGAATCCATATAGTATGGATTTAGTATGTTAATATTACATTTTTAGCTTATTGAACAAGAGTGATAATAAGGGGTATCCCATACAAAGATTGGGTTAATATCTGCTGCTAGTGGTGTGGAAGGCATATCAAATGTGTAGTATGTTGCAATGAATGAAAATGTAGCAGGCAGCAAACATTTATTGAGATCAGGACCTGTCTACGGAAGCATACTAAGGCAGCCATTAAAAGAGAAAAATAATCTTAAATAGTATGTGTGAGGATAGGCTTTGTTTAAATAATTTTGCTGTTAAAAGTCAGATCAGGGAAATTAAAAGTAAATATTTCTCAAAGAGATTTCTTCGTTATCCTTATCTCTTTCCGATCAGCTCGAACGTGGAATTCCACTTCCTAGCCCAGCAGACCTGATGTACAAAATTCTGGTGAAGAACAAAAAGAAGTCCCACAAGTCTGTGGATGGAAGCGCAAAAAAGAAGCTTTCTGAACAAGCTTCAAATGCCTGCAGTGATGCATCCAGTAGCTTTGAACCCTCTTCCCCGGGAGCAGGTAAAAATAATGGGGTACTTCTTATTTTAAAGCACAGCGTCGATTCATCTGCTTAATATTGTAAATACTAACAAGCAACCTTGTAGAGATTCCCAGGATTGAATTAAGGACTTTTATGTAGGCAAAGCAAGTGCTCTGCTACTAATCTAAAATTCTCTTATTGAAGAACTCGTCTCAATGCAGAGGGCAGTAAGCTCATCGGCTCTCAGCTTGCTCTCGTTGCGTAAAAACCTGAAAGAGATATCATGAATCTACTTCATATTCTAATGTTACATCTAGAAAAACAATTTTGTTTGCAAACTAGACATATTTTGAATAATCTTAATATTGGAGTGGGCTAGCAAATTTGCTTTTCAAGAGGAAGTAGAAGTCAGAGCCCTAGATACCAGGTGTAACATTGGCAAGCCCTAACTCTAGCTGTTGCCCACAGTTTAGGCTTAACATAGTCCAGTGAGTGTGCGATGCAAGTCTCATGATTCCTGCCAGCCTTACGCCAATGTGTCTGACTCCCTGCAGTCTGTTTCCATGACAGCAGCATCCTTCTTTTTATGTCATACGTATCAGTATTGCTTCCAAGTTCTCACTTGTTTGCATCCATTCAGAAACTTGTTTTTTTAAAAAAATCAGCTTTTAATATCAGCTCTAGGAGCTGCCCGCTTGTAGTAGCAAAAGAGTTCCTGTTTCTGTCTTCTGTGCCAAGAGACATAGCCATACCCCTCAGTTGCTCAGAAAAATAAATACCGTTTATTTCCTTTTGCTTCATTATCAAATGCTCTTGGAACTTTTTAGACCAGTAATTTGATTTCTTTCTTGCTTCACAGCATTCCCATTTCATCAGAGAAAGAAATACTGCTGTTTTTGCTGTTTATTTTACCCCCTCCCCCATTGAACAGCAACTATACTTAGAATGTAACGTGTGAATTTTTAAAAATAAAGGAAAGGTTGTGGGGTGCTTCATCACTGGAGGTTTTTAAGAAGAGACTGGGTAGCCACTTGTCTGAAATGGTATAGGGTCTCCTGCTTGAGCAGGCAGTTGGACTAGAAGACCTCAAAGGCCCCTTCTGACTCTATTCTGATTGAATGATATGATCACAGATATTTGATGTCATCCCTTTATACTGATCACCACTTTATCTCTGCTGAGAAACAGATTCTTTGGAAGGTATATAGTTGCAGATGTCATAGCACCCATTCAACAGCACTATATCAATAATCAGCTTAGGAATGAAACTGTGCTTTTGTTATCGTAAGGAACAAAAACTAGGCTTTTCCTTCTATCCCGTTATCATTTCACCTGATTTGAAATGAAGGGTTTCTGTGAGAGTGCACATTTGCAAAGTCAAAAATCATTTTATCCCAGCTACTTTACTTATAATTTGGGGAAAGGTATTAAGCATAAGATCAGAAAAAATGCTTTGAATGCCAAATACTCTGGGTTCACCACAGTAATAGGCTGGAGAGGGTAATTACCTGTTTCAGTGTAAAAGCACTTTGCATAATCCTATTCAATTAGTACATACTGGACAGAGCCTTAAAGTCCAAGTCCAGATGATAATTCGTAAAGGTACTCTTAAGTTAACAGTCCTGACCACTCCTACTCCCACTTCACCCCATCCCTTCCCATCCTACCTTGCAAATAAAAGAGTAAAATGTAGTAACAGTGAGGCCCTTTAAGCCTATTACTGTTCAAGCACTCACACACAACTAAAGACTTATTCATCGGTCATGCACAAGGAGTTTGCTAACTAAAACAACAGCTTTTGATAACACTGATTGGGGAAGCAAGTTTGTGTTGGGTGGTGTTTATTATTTCTTCTGAAATGCAGGCACTGCAATTGTTGGATATAAATCTATTGTGTCTGTCTGAAGGAGAACTGGGAAGAACTATGCAGCTTTACTTCATAAGTTTTGGGCTTGAACTGCAAATTCTTTCCACTCCCTCCCAGACTTTGAAGTCAATTATAGAACTTTTAGGGCTTCCATAATTGATTCCACACCAACATGTTTCCATGACTCATAAAGGGAGAGGGGGGCAGAGAAAGGAATACCAGTGATGGGCAGACTTTGGATCTACCAGCTAGTGCAGGGGTAGGCAACCTCGGCTCTTTTATGACTCATGGACTTCAACTCCCAGAATTCCTGAGTCAGCATAGCTGACTCAGGAATTCTGGGAGTTGAAGTCCATGAGTCATAAAAGAGCCAAGGTTGCCTACCCCTGAGCTAGAGCCTGCACAGACCCCACCCCACATAATGTGTGAATTCCAGAAAGGAATGGGCCTAGTATTTTCACTTCCATATCACTCTTGATTTACCCTCCCCTTGAAGCATTTTTGTATGTGTGGGTATGTGGATAGTGTTCAACAAAATGGAACAGTCAAGAAATTATACAAAAGCCAGTTAAAAATATAAGAGAAATGTACGTGAGCCAGTCAGCTAGAGCTGAAAGTTTGTTGAAGAAGGAATGTTTCCATTAACTTTTTAAGGTTTTCCATTTCCATGATAGGTTTTTATGGTTTTATAAGTATTATGATGTTGTTTGCCATCCAGAGTCATTAGGATTGAGATGGACAACTATTGAAATTGAATGAATGAATAAGTAAATAAATAAAATCTTCCTGAATACAAAAGGGGGGAGGATGCCATATGACTTCTGAAAATGCCATCTGTATTCTGAAGATACAGAAACTGCCAGCAAGAGGCCAATCAATCTATTTTTATTACGGTCACAGAGTAGCATTAAAAATAAAAGCATTAAAAGAGGTCATGCCATCAATCCCAAGGCCCAGAAACCTCAAACAGAAAAGAGGCCTGACTAGCATCTTTTAAAAAAGCTTGCAATGCCACTAAGAGATTTACTATTAGATCAACTTCCACTATAAGTCATGGCTGATTGAAGACATCTCCACAAACGAGCAGAGGGTGAAGTCAATTTTAGGGTGTTGGATAATACTGTGTATATATTGTGTGTATTTATGCATGTATCTGGTAAAGCTATGAATAATGGAAGCAGCCTTTACACTTATGTCTCAGACAGAAGTGAAGAACCATTTGAATCATCAGTGGAAAATGAAACCTTTAGATAATGATTTCCATAATATTAAAAAACAAAAATGTGCAAGTAGGGTCATGATGCTGGGGGTTTTTTTTTGTTTGTTTTTTTGCTTGATTGCTTGTTTTTGTTACAGAAGGCACCGTTTTGGTTGTTTGCCTCATAAATAATTTGGAAGGAAAACATCTGTGCCGTAGGCCTTATAATAATGCAATTGCTTTGAAACAAAGGTATTTTTATAAAAACATGTGTGAATATTGGCTGATGTTCCCATTAAGATTTCTCTTTGCCAATTAAAATATTGCAGGTGAAGCAGAAATGGAGAGTGACGAGGATGATGACTATGATGATGACTGCAAAAAATCTTCAATGGATGAAGTAAGGAATAAATAATTTTGAAGTACAAATTATCCTGGTATGACTTGGAAATACATCCACATAGTTATCCACAGGAGTCAGTATTCTACTGCCATCTTGTGGACAGTAAGAACCAAAACCCAGCCGTAAGCCAAATGGCATATTTTTTTTTACTGCTGGTCCAAAGATAGAAATTACCCTGATACATGCACAAGTATAATGTCATAGAATTACAGTATTTATATATTACAATATTTATGTCTAGTAGACAAGAAAGGTAAAATTGTAACTGAAATGTTGTTGGACACATGCTTGTTCAAAAATACAAGGCAAAGTGAGGTCTTCAGACCATTTTATAGCTGTTGGTAAATGAATCTACTTCTGGCCTTACAGTAATTTGTGACCATAATTTAAAAAAAAATACTTCTAATGGGCGCTGCAGTGGCTCAGCAGTTAAGGTGCTGGGCTCATCAGCTGGAAAGCCAGCAGCTCAGGTTCAAGATCTGAGCGCCACGTGATGGAGTAAAGCTCCCGTCCATGCCCCAGCTTCTGCCAACCTAGCAGTTTGAAAGCATGCAAATGCATGTAAATAGGTACTACAGCGGAAAGGTAACAGTGCTCCGTGAAGTCATGCTGGCCATATGACCACAGAAATGTCTTTGGACAGCGCTGGCTTAATATACTCGAAACAGAGATGAGCACCACCCCCTATAGTTGGCAATGACTAGTGGAGTAAAATCTGCAGGGACTCCTTTACCTTTACCATAACAATATGCAGGATCCATTGCTATCATCCATCCATTAATTTCCAAACTCCATATATATATGTCTTTAAAATGTAGAAAATAAAGTCTTCCAAGATTCATATATGAATCTGTCTATAGTTTATTATAGCATATAATCAGATCATATGGACCACTTTCTCAATAGCCAGTTAAAGCTGTTCTTCTAAAAAAAAAGGCATACTGTATAACACAGGGGTCCCCAATCTTTCTTGGCGGCCTGGTGCAGGAGGGGTGTGTGGAGATTCCTTTACATGTGCATGCACACGCGAAACAGGCTACAAGTAGGTGCACAAATGGGCCCACGACAGGGCCACGAGCTCCCGGGCGACATTTGGGTGATGCTAGCGCCCGTGCACCATCACGATGATAATGCAAGTTGGGGAGTGTGCACTTGTGACGATAGCGCCTGCACAACACCGTGATGCTAGCGTGCGAGGAGGATGCACTCGTGATGCTAGCACCTGTATGATGCTCACGGTATTGCTATTGCCCGTATGCCGCTGTGATGCTAGCGCGAGTGGGAGGTGTGTACACGTGTGGCCAGGCACTCAGGCAGCCCATGGGCCAACAGCCCATGGCCTGGTAGTGGGCTGTGGCTCACAGGTTGGGGACCTCTGGTATAAGAGTCCGATGTACACATACTTTTATGAATATTTAAATCTAGAGTAATGGAAAAGATGGGTGCCAAAAAAAGGCTTCCTATTGATATTCACGAACCGAACATTCTAATTCTTTATTCTATGTCACCCTGTCTAATTTAGTTTGATACTGCAACCATTTGTAAATAACGTTGGTTGGCTTTTTATTTTGAAAAGAGCATGCTCAGTCCTTAATGAGAGCAGATACTGAAATATGTAGGGATGCTGCTCCATATATACTATGTTATATTGCTTAGGGAACTGAATTAATTCCACAAAGCTGAGTAAGTAAAATAAAATAAATGGTTGGGTTGTGTGTTCTTTTACTACATCATATTTTAGATAGATTTTAGGACTTAAATGTGTTCCTCTGCCTTTGAGGTATGGAAACATTTAAAAGAGAAGAGCAGAACTGTTCACTCCTCTAGAAGCTCAATCAGCCTTAGTGAAAAACATTCTGTTAATATTAGTTTAACTCTGTTCTAGGGGACAGCTGGAAGTGAGGCCATGGCTACTGAGGAAATGTCAAACTTAGTCAATTATATACAGCCTGTAAAGTTTGAGTCATTTGAGATCTCTAACAGTAAGTATGTGGATTATTCACTCCTTACCATTTAGTGTTGGTTGGGTGTAGCTTGTATCATCAATCTTTTTTTTCCATTTCCAAGACATAGTAGTAAACTGAAAAGTTATATAGTGCCAACTATTTGCTAATAGTGGATTAGCTTTCAAGTTACATGGAGATGTTTTGGCAGTTCCTCTGAAGAGTGAAGATTTCAGTTTTTTTCTACAAGACAGCTGTGAAATCTTCTGGCAACTTCTTAAGGAATGCTTTCACTTACAAATGAACAAGCTGAACAGTGTAAAAAGGAGAGGAAATCCTCTTCCTCTCAGTTTAAAGAGACATAAGATGTGCAAGGTGGGTTTATGTTCCCAAGTACTTTAAAAGTAGTACCGTGGTAGTGGTTGTGTCGTGCCACAATGCAAGGAAGGAAGTGTTAAATGTTTTTCTCTTAAGTTTCCTTTATGGTGCTTTTATTTTCTGCAAAGTGTTTTCAATTATGGGCACAACACAGGACAAAAATCCAAAACCATTACATTGGGTTTTATTTTTAAATCACTCATTTGAAATTAATGGCCCATACTTAGGATTTCCAGCTGGTTATTGCTAAAATTACCTTGCTGGGAATACACTTTATCACATTTTTCTTACTTAGAGCAGAACACCGTTGAGACCCTGTCTTGTTTCATTTTATTTGATAGAGCAGAGAATTGTGTCTTCATCTCTTAACTTTTTCAAAGGAAGTTTGCATCCACTGAATTAACAATGTGCACTGCTGATAAGAATTACGGCTTCCAATACTCCTCTTAAGCAGCCTGTGATATTTACACTATGCTCTATTTGCTTTCTCAAAATATGTTTACACTTGACTGAATTTATTATTGGTGACGAATGGGAATGATGAAACACAGTTAAACTCTGGACAGATGTTACTTGTCTGCTTTGGAAGATCATTGAATCAATGCATGCACGTAAAAGTTTCATGTGGGGTATTTCATACTGGATGGGAATTTGGGGGAATTATGACACCCTTGCATTTGAAAAGCAGAAAATTGAAGAAGGCTGCTACAAGTGCTTATGCCAATTCTTTATCTGTATCATATATGATTTTTACTAGCAAATTTACTTCCTTTTAAACTCTTTTCCTTTCATAAGGAAAGATAAAAATGAATAAAAGTAATACTGGTTTTTGTACTGGGCTTATAAGTCACCTGGAGTCACACTCCTCGGTTGCATGGCCAAATACATTTTCTTAATAAATAAATATAAGATCAGTAGAAGAAAAGAAAAAGAAACCATAAAAGGCTAAAAGGGCAAGAAAGTGGGGTGGGGGGGAGAGAGCAAAAGAAAAATGGAAAATAAAAAAAATCAAAGTGGCTTCCAATCTTTACAGCAGTTATAAGTACAATTATAAATTGATTCTAAGGTTACAACACAACTCTCTTCTTTCTATAATCTATCTTGTCTAATCATCAAAATCGTCATTTTGTTCTATTTTACACAAAAAGTTCATAAGGGGTTTTCCTGAAGCTTTAATTACCCTTTCTCTAATATCTTCACCAGAATCCCCTGGGGTTGCTCTAAATCTCAAAGAAAATTCCTTCTCTCTTAATTCCATTGAAACCAAATTATCTGGTTTCCTTGGAAGATTTCTGTCTACAACTCCTTACTCTCCAGAATTTCCACTTTATCATTAGTTTTACATTTCCCGACACTTCGTTTTACAGAGCTTTCCACCTTCCTTCCTCTCCTGTTTCATCTTTACAGTCTTTGACTCATTCTTTTTCAGTAGCTATCAATTTAATTTCAAGTGAGTCAGCTAACTTACTACTGAATTCCTTGAACACTTTTTGAAGTAAATCTGATGTAATTCCTCTCTCTGCAGGTTGTTCTAGTGATCCTCTCCTCCACTCTGCTTTTTTACTACTTTCTTAGTGGTTGCTATTAGAATATTGTAATCCCAAAATGAAAGTGTGTCAGTTGTAAGAGAAAGACTAAAGGCCAGCTTGACACACACACCCCATTTTTTCTATTTTATGTTATTGTGCCCTTAATACTTTTGTCTCAAATGACACTCTGTAATTATAATCAGTATGGCAGTCTCATATCTTTTGTTTTATTTAGAGAGTTTATATGGCTGCCCACTCACTCTCAGCAACTGGGCAACTTACACAACATCAAAACCTGATAAACAGTAAAAACAATAACTCCCCCCCCATGACAATAATCAATCAAACAAGCCACTTGATGGGCTTCAACCCACTTTGGTTTCCCCAGCCCCGTTGGCAAAACAGGTCTTCAGTCCTTGCAAAAGAGTATCAGAATGGGAGCCAGTCTAATCCCTGTGGGGATGATGTTCGAAAGGGAGGAAGCCACTATGGAGAAGGCCATTCTTCTAGGTGCCACCAGATGTACCTCCTTAAGAATGGACCGGCAACATTCCCTGCCTTCTTGCTCTGGTGGATCGGGTGGATGTAACTAGGAACTCATACTTTAAACTTGGTCCCAAGCCATGTAGGGCTTTAAAGGTAACAACGATCAGTATCTGATATTGTACACGGAAGGAAATTGGCAGCCAATGCAGCTCCTGTAGGAGAGGTGACACATGTGCACATCTGGGTCTGCACAAAACCATATGGGCCGCTGCATTTTGATCCAACTGGGGCTTCTGGATACTTTTCAAGGGCATGTCTATGAACATGTTTAATTTAATTATTTAATTTAATTATGGGACTTATATGCCGCCCTATCTCCCGAAGGACTCAGGGTGGCTAACAACAATAAAACAATAATACAAATATTAAAAGAGATTAAATTTACAAAGCCCCACTAAAAAACAAAATTAAAACAAAATTAAAACCCCCATCTTCAGTCCAGGTCAGCCAGTTGGAAAAGGTATGTCTTTAGGTCGCGACAAAAGGACCGGAGATCTGGGGACATCCGAAGTTCTCGGGGGACCTGATTCCAAATGGCAGGCGCCCCACCAGAGAAAGCCATCCCACTGGGGGTCGCCAGCTGACATTGTCTGGCCGACGGCACCCTGAGGAGACCCTCTCTGTGTGAGCGCACAGGGCGATGGGAAGTCGTTCCTGGCAGCAGACGGTCCTGTAAATATCCCGGGCCTAAGCCATGTTGCAGTAGTCAAGACAGGAGGTGACTAGGTTGTGCGTGAATCTGAGTTTTGTAAAATTCATCAGGTTTACACTCTTTAATATTAAACAAATAAACCCATTCCCACAAAATATACTTCCGTCAATTCTCATACATGAAATTATTCCATGTATTGTTGAATTCTGGATTACGAAGTTTTGATATTATCCATTATCTGAGATAAATGCCATTGTTCACTATTTTTAGTATTCATTAGCACTATTTTGAGGGGGGGCATAAATCTGTCCCAGTCATTACTGTGTTTTTTTGTACCATTTCTTAACAAACTAAAATATTTCAAGTGGATCATTTTATAAGTTTTAAATCAACACTACTGGTTTTTCATCAACTCCTGCAGTTCAGTTGATAGCAATATTTTCTAGAGCCTACTTCACTTTCCAAATGTGCAGTGATTAAACTTTCATAGGCATCATTTGCAGTAGTTTAATTAGTATGACTTCAATTTGCTGTTGTGTAAACAGTATACAGACGGTTCGAAAATCAGCAAACCATTGGTCTAGTCAGTGGCCTTCAGACTTGAGATACCTGAGGAACCCTTCTAAATATGAGTACAGTAGCAAATAATATTTATGTAATACCTTGTCACAGGCTATTCTTTTTTGAAATAAAACAAAGGAATAAAGATCACACAAGACCACACAGCCCTTAGTCATGTTGAATCCCTGGATGAATCTATAAAACCCTGGACCTCCAGGGAACATGGTTTGAATACTGCAGATCTAGATGATAGCTACCTGTAAGTATTGCCCCAGTCATATTATTAAAAACCAGGCACATCCAATGTAAAATGGTGGGAAGACAGATAAAAATGTGTACAGAAAACTGCAAACAGAATTTTCTATTGTCTTCAGTATCTGAAATGTATGGACTGCTGCTGCCAGAGCATAAATTATTATGGTTTTCTTAATTACAGGGATTCCTGGATTTGTAGTTGACCTCTTTGGGAACTAAATCATGAACAAGATAAAGCTTTGGTGTGATGATAGATGTACTGATTTATGTTGAGCAACATAAAGCATAATCCTAATTTTAAAAAACGTGACTTTTTTTCTTTTTAAATTACAGAACGAAACAAGAGTTTTGAGATGTCTTCCTTTGTGGAAACCAAAGCACTTGAACAGCTCACAAAATCTCCTGTCGAGTTTGTGGAGTATCTTTGAAATTGAGAAAAATATCTTAGAAAAACTTCCTACCTGAGGAATAGAGGCTACTGAGGATCATTACTGAAAATTAATTTAGGCTGAAGAAACATGCATGCAAAACCACTATATATAAGTAATTGGATAGCAAAATAATATTGATAGATACATCAGATGTTTTTTTACACTAACCCTAAGTGGAATTTTCCTCCAGTGGGATTTTCCCATGTATCTTACCAGGAAACACAGATAGGGCAGGCTAGAAAAGTCAGTGCCCTCCTAACAATACCTAAGCACTCCGAGTTTGTTGGCAATGTCCATTTTGCTCTCCAAGTTCATGGTTACCTAACCCTAACCCTAAGTGGAATTTTCCTACAATAGGATGTTCCCATGTATTTTTGTGGGAAACATAGATAGGGCCACCTAGAAATGTCAGTGCCCTCCTAACCTTACTCAAGAACTTCGAGTTTGTTGGTGATGTCACTTTTGCTCTATGAGTTCATGGTGACCTAGCCCTAAGTGGAATTTTCCTCCAAAGGGATTTTCTCATATATTTTACCAGGAAACATAGATAGGGCAGCCTAGAGAGGTCACTGCCCTCCTAACTATACCCAAGTACTTGTTGGCAATGTCCATTTTGCTCTACGAGTTCATGGTGACCTAACCCTAACACAAAAGTATTCATCCTTTTCAATTAAAAGTTAGAAGAGCAACAAAGAAATGAATGCGGTGTACATTCCTAATTCAGTATTTATCAATTATATATTCTGGATATATCTATAGTTTCTCAGAGTGGATTCTACATGGACAAAATTTAGCATTGAAGAGATGACATATTGCTGCTCCGTGACATTTTCAATTAAAATCAAAGCAACTACTTTAATTGGTGATAAGAAACATAATTACTGCTGAAAAGTAGCTGCCAATGAAACTTGACATTTTCAATTTAAGACTCCATTTATATGAGGAAGCTTTTCATGTTTCCAATAGTTAGACTATAGTCTTCCTCTTGCCCCCATTTATCATGTTTTGTGTCAAGTGAGCAACAATTCTATTCCAAAATATATAGGTGTATTTTTGGAATATTTTAATCTATTTATTTATCTTGAGTTTGTAGATTTATTTTCAGGCTGTCAAGAAATAAGATAAGGCCTTGGATTCTACCACTCTTTTTATCTCTGACTGATATATTTTATATAAAGAAGAGTCAAAATAGTCATAGATACAAAACAGAATTTATAGAGGTTCTTCTGATTTTATAAATCGGCACTTTCTGGGACTATGAAGCCAATATTACTATATAATGATAGCAGCCATTTTTCAGGCTCTTCTACTGCCATGTATGATGGCACCTTTTTCTAGAAGTGCCCGTTCATCTGCTTAGTTGCTTCTGAGTGACAAGGCTCACTGTGTCATGACGGCGTGGATGAGTACATGTGAGTGCTGGTTATCTCAGCTATCTACAAATCCAAAGAAGTTTGGATTGGTTTATTTTAGCTCTTTCCTGCAATATTTCCTAGCAAAAAAATACTCATTTTGCAAATCAGAATCCATTATTCTCAGAATCAGTTCTGTCCCTATTATCAAATCAAATTTATTTTAATTTTAAGGCCAGATACAACTTCTTACCTATAAAGATAATTTTTAAAAAAGCCAACGCTGAATCTGGCATTACCATTTCTTTCAAAAATTAACAAATAATTTGTTCTGTAAACATTTAATCTAGTAGTTTCTCCAGCTGTATTTTATCTTAACCATTCACAATTTAGATATAATAAAATGCAGCTGAGCCGAATTTACCCAAAAGGGACACGTGTTGATTCCTCAAATTACATGCCTCAGCTGTTCTGGAATGCAGGCTGTCAAATGGTTGCTCTTAACTTCCAAACTGTAGGTAAGGTCTATGTTACTGTATGTTTTCTGATAAGGAATAGTAGATAATGAAGTAACTAGTTTATGAAAAATTAAAGATACTAAGAGTATCATGCATACGTCTCCTGAAACCATTGCCTCTTTAAAACTGTGGCATGAATAAAGTGATCTCTGTTAATAGAAGCTTTTTAAGCAAATTATGATTACCATTTATTTCATTAGATGGGTTGGATTTTCTTTGATGGAATTTATGAGCCTAGCTCTATAGTGATATTAATATGAGGAACATATTTTAATAAAAGCAATATATGAGGAAATATAAGCATATGAATATGAGCGGTAAGAAACATGTAAATATAGGCAGTAGGAAATTAATATTTGCAAGTGATTGTTCATTTGTTTCTGTTCCCATCTGAATCACAGACATAATGTAGAAGCCTTTCATTTACCCAATTCAGAATTGTATTACCAATTCAGTGCTGAGAATCCATATTTTCAAAGAAGATCAGTTGGTGTGAAATAAAAATGAAAGCACTCTCTGCTTTATTAAAAAGTGGCACATGGTTTTAATGAGTTTGATAGCATGGTTGGCAATTATTAATTATCAGAGAGATTTGTTTCTAGCAGTTGACTACCTCACTTCTGCTTTATTACAACTGCCAAACATGCATTGAGGCAGGTGACATTGTCTCTCCTTCCCTTTCATGTAAATAAAAATTAGACCAGAACTTAAATAGAATCTTTTTCAACCCCCTGGGGGGGGATAATGGTTTTTTTTAAAAAAAAATCAGTACATAATGTAATGAGACCACGGACAAAGACTAAGAGGTCTCTTCATCCAGCTGGTTTTAGTCCATGCAATTGAACTGTTATTTTGCACAGATTCAGTGAGCAGCATAAATATGAAGATTTATGATTAATCACAACACTTTAGACAAGTCACAGCACTTTACGTTGTTGAGCATATTCAGAAACATCCAATCTATATGTTCATGAAAATCTATTTATCATTGTCTTGGATATGGTTAAAAAACTTTAATAAACCTGAAGATAAGGACAAAATATTGTATGTTGAATGGAAAATTAGCTTCTTATTTTTACAGATAGACTAGTATATTAACTTTGAGCTTTTAAAGAGCGTAGGAAGCCATTAAATTTCAGTGTCGTACTTTTGTCAATTTGCTTTCTCTATTGTCCCATTAACATATATTTGTGTAATATCCCATAACACAATTATTTGTTATACAGATTTGTCTATGCAAATAAATATGGGGATGTATGAATATAATGGCAAAAGTGGATACAGACTAAAGCCAGAGTTCATGAGAAGACCAGACAAGCATTTTGATCCATTTACGGAGAGTATTGTAGATGGGATAGTTGCAAACACTTTGTCTGTAAAGGTAGGTATCCAGTTGCTCATCTGCTAAATTCTATAAGCATATTGAACCTGAAAGACCAAAATAACTTCTCATGCACTTAACAACATATTCCTAATATTTTTAAAAAGTGTGAATCTCATATATGCAAGTTACTTGTTATAAGCATATTGAACAAGTCACATTCAGATATTTATAACCCAGAAAATAGAAATTATGCCCAAAATTGAAGAAAGGAAGATGATACAAATGTTTGGACAGGAAAGCAAGCTTAAATTACCTACTATTTTAAATAGGCTGTATATGCTCCCCTTATTTATTCATCCTGTACATTGAATATATATTAAAGGAAGATGAGTTGGAAGAAGGTGAATGTGGTTTTAAAACTGGAGGAAGAAACTTCAACAAGCTATACTGTGCTGGTGACACTATACTAACAGATAAAAATGCAAAGGATCTGCACATCAGGAACAAAGTCAAGGAACACGGTAAAAAAAGGGATTTAAATTAAATAAAAAGATCAAACTGATGGCAAAGGTAAAATAATTAGCCTTAGAATTGATAATGAACATTTCAAAGTGGTGGATAGCTTCTGCCTTTTAGAATCAACCATCAACAGTAAAGGAGCCAGTAGTCAAAAAATACAGAAGAGCAGGGAGACATTATTATCTGAGGGGAGCCCACAAAAAAGGGCCAGTTATCTCCCCCTCCTATGAACATTCACTGGAACCAGTCCTGGGAGAAGAAGAAAATTCATTGCAATACTACATTCCTATCTTCTAACCCGCTCAACTGGTGTAGAAGAATGTCATGATTGACAATATTGAAAATCACTGAAAGATCAAGGAGAGGGAAGATGGATGCATCATCCCCACTATAGGTCATCTGCAAGTCTATGCCATTTTGGTCCCATATCCAGGCCTGAAGCCTGACTGAAAGACATCCATATAATCCACTTCCTCTAGGGTCTTCTAAAACTGCAATATAAGCACCTTCTCAACAACCTTCCCTAAAAATGGAAGGTTGGAGGCAGGATGAAAATTGTACAGCGTGATGGGGCCAGCTATGGATATTTGAGGAGATGTAGGATAATCTCTTCCTTAAATATCAGCAGGATCACATCCACTCCCTGGGATGAATTTACCATTGCTTGGACTCAATCACATGTCACCTCCCAGGAGGCCTCCAACCAGAATGGACAGGGGTCCAATATATAGCTGGTAAAACTCACAGCCTTAAGGAGCCTGTCTGCTTCCTTGGGACTAGCAGATTCAAGCTCATCCCAGCTAACAAAGCCAGACTTATATAAGCAAATCTGAGCAATTTTATCCAACAGATGCCTAGATTATTCCTCACAATGGCCCTATAGTAATGACAGACTCTGTCCTACCAAATTGGGACACGATCCTCCACACCTCAGTAGGGTTGCCAACTGGCTATATTTGGACTTTGATAAAGGAAGAAAAACACACACTTTCTGCTATTTTATCACCACAAACTAATCTTGAAAAAAGTCTCTAACCTGTGTGGTCATTCTTTGTTGTCCTCCAATGGTACTCTATATGCCTCTTCCATCATTTTGTTATTCAAAATGTTTGTGAACAGAGGGGAGCCACGTAGGCCCAATCTAATTCAAGCTCCCAGTTGAACTGTACAACCCCAGCTCCTTCTGAAGCCCAGCTGGGTCCAACAGGTGCCTGGGATAAGTACTCCTTCCAAGACAATTACAGAGTGATCAGTCTGTGGTGAAGGACTGATGGTAGACTCTCCCAAACCAAGCACTGTTGTACATTTTCTCTTGTTAAAAGCTTCACATATTAAGAAAGCAAGTAATTTAGCCAGTATGTGTTGAATCGCAGCAAAGGTGTGTTAGTAGAATGTCTCAACCTTTCGTTTTTAGGTCATTTCTGGGCAGTTACTTTCTGACAAAAAAGTTGGAACTTACGTCGAAGTGGATATGTTTGGTCTGCCTGTGGATACGAGAAGAAAAGCTCTCAAGACAAAGACATCTCAAGGCAATGCTGTGAATCCTGTATGGGAAGAAGAAGCCATAGTGTTTAAGAAGGTTGGTACTCGTATTTGAAGAATAATGCATAGCTATTATATTCTGATTCTGCCAACTTGTATCACTTAAAAATTCTGTCTGCTCTAATTCTGTTCCACTTCAGTTGTAAAGAAAAATTTCTTCCTTTAATTTTAGATTCCTAAGTGCTTAACTGATAAAATGTGATTTATTCTAGTTGAACTTATTGATTTGTTTATAAGACTTATATGGCTGCTGTATTTGTATTTTATTTGGATCCTTCTTTTCCAGTCTTGCTCTTTTATTATCAGTATTTATTTTATTATTTTAGTAATAATGTTGGCACTTGTTGGTCAGACAGCGAATGCAATAGAAGTAGAAAGTGAGGAGCCTATGGATGGTTTCTTGGGGCATCTCAGAAGAATAACAGAGGCACCAGGTCTTCATTTTTGTTTTTTATTTTATTCTCATTTTATGTTTTTTGTTTATACTCATTTTCCTTTTAATTTACCCAAGTATACCAGTATACTGGTTGCTATTTTTAGATAGCTCAGAATTTTTATATTTGTCTTCATTTCATATTTTGCCATCGAATATGGCTTGCCCTTTTTGATTTATTTTATTACAATTCAATGTTTAGGTTATTAAGCCAGAATATAAAGTATGTGTAAGGTTAAAAATTGTTTTAAAAAGCTATGCAATGAAGAGGTATAGAGGAGCAAAAAGAGACAGAAGGTGTGTGGTGATTATTAGCAAAAAAAAATGAGCTCAACCTGGAAAACAAGAAAGTGAGAGAAAGAAACTTACGGTTGCTCTGTCTTCACTCTCTTTGGCATAAGACAAGGAGAAACACTGTCATATTGTCAAAATTCTGCTATTGTACCAATACAAAGTCAAGTTTTAGTATTTCTTGTGATGTCAGTCTTGTGACATGGCCTACTTTGAAGGGCTGACAGGACATTATCCTTTTACAGGAGATTTTTTATGATGAAAAATCTTCTGTCTTATATTGGTTTGGTATTGATAGCAAGCTGCATTGTGGCCTAGAGGTGGAGCTCTCGCCTCACAATCAGAAAGCTGTGGAGTTCGATCCTAGATAGTGACAGATATTTTTCTCTCTGGGTGCAGAGAAAATATGTGCTGCAAACTGCGTAGGCTCCAGGAAGGGCATCCGGCCAGTAAACACTTAGTTCCACCTGATGCAAAGGATTAGAGGGTTGTTAAAAGAAAAAAAAATGGTTTGATGGGTTTATGATATATTGGCATAATAGTACTAAGGTTACTGGAGTCGTGATTTTATTTAACAAATATACAGTTTAAGAATATGTAGATGCTGTATACCTTATTCTCCAAAGAGATTTGATTGACACATTGCTTTGATAAACTTTACCAGTCTTCCAAAAGTTATGCAGAAACATTTCATTTTTTAAAAAAAAAATACTATGCCTTTCGATAACTTAAGTATTAGTGATCTAGTTATGGATTTTCAATGAGACAGAAATAGTACTCCAAAAATGTATTTATATTCAGAATTGGAACATGATGCAAACTTACATTATATATATTTATATTTAGATATAATGTATATTTATTCAGTGGGTATATCATCCTATATTGGCAGTATACCTTTTCCTATGCTATCTGTCTTAAACTAATGTCTAAACTATCTGTCTTAAACTAATTCACAAGGATTTTTTTGACTAAGCTGAGACTATTTTTTGAAGAAGGAGGTTTTCATTTACCAGACTATCAAAAATATGATTCGATTTATATTTAATTAGAATGAGAATTTTAAGTGTATATGGGCTTAATGGAGAATTATTATCTCTCTCTGTTAGGCTCGTAACAATTTCTTGGGTTAATATGCAGCAAAAAAAAAGAATTTAATTTCCTGGCTTACATGCAGTTAAGACATATTTGGGCTTTATTAGCCTGTAGATTGAATAATGATGTTTGGTGATGGTTTGTTGCTGGAACTTTGCACTTTGATATGGCCCAAGGGCTAATCAATAAAGCTGTTGTTGAATAGTGATGCTAAGTGGAGCCTTGGTGGAGCAGTGGGCTAATGCCTCCTTAAGTAACACCAGCTGCCTGCAATTAGTGCAGGTTCGAGTCCCACCAGGCTCAAGGTTCTCAGCCTTCCATCCTTCCGAGGTAGGTAAAATGAGGACCCAGATTGTTGGGGGCAATTAAGCTGACTTTGTAATAATGCCGCTTGGGGTGTGTGTGAAAGCCCTAATAAGCAGGCATATACATAGAATGAAGGCTACTGCTAAGCTTGTAAGCCGCCCTGAGTCTTCGGAGAAGGGCGGGATATAAATGGAATTTTAAAAAAAGTCAAGTGAATGTTTACCTTTGTGGAAAAAGTAAAAATAGGCGGAAAAACATTCTATTATATAGAGTCTGATATTGAATGAGAGTTGAGTTAAATACTGAGAAATCAACACATTTTTAAGTTGGTAATATTGGCACTGATTTGTATTAGGCAAAGAAAATTCTAGTTATAATTGTTGAAGTTGTTAAAATAATCATTAAAAAGTAATTGATTCAAAGATTTTCAAAAGTAACAGATATAATTTTCTTGTGTAAAACACATCAATGCCAATATTATCAGCTTAAGCCTGTATTGGTTTCTCAATATAAACCAAACACCTTAGTTGCCGCAAAGCCTGATACCATCATTTTTTATAATGTCTCTGCTTTTGAAATTAAATCAGTTTCAAAATTATATTAGCAACTGGAATATATTTCTAAAAGTGAAATTACTGATATTTATGCCTTTTGGAATTAGAATATTTAATAATGGAACATAAATCTCAGTTTTTAAAAACATTAAATTTGTTTCTTTGGACATGAGATTAATCCATGAAAGGATTGTATATCAAGTCTGTGGGTGTCAAGAAAGAATTATCGAAAGGATGGCAATGCAAGAAATCTGAGGGGTCTGCTCATGATTTGGTCATGTCCAGTTTGGGATTTGAGGATTTTTCTTTGAGGAAAAATACTGTGATATCTATAGGCAGATGTCTTGGTAAATGTCTTCAAATGGTGTCAGTGTTATTTTGAAATTATATTCCAAAATTATGGAATCAGACGATTTTAAGACCATTGTTATATCAGGCATAAGAAATTGACAACAGGATTACATTGGGCAACTGGGAGAGTATTATTACCCTGATACCAATAAAGGAATGTGTAGTTTATCCATTTTTAAAAACATAGTTTTCCCCTGCACTAGGTTTCCTTTTGATATGGATTTCATAATATTTTACAAGCATATTCTACGCACAATTCAATTGTTGCCGCTGCTTGTAGTCAGTCTGTGCAATCGTCTTGCAGCAGCTTACCAGGTGGTCCACTGTTTCTTCAGCTTCTTTGCATAGGCGGCACTTACTGTCTGTTGCTGTCTTTTGACTTTGTATGCATTTGTCCTTAAGGCTTGGTCTTGTGCAGCCAGAATTAGTCCTTCGGTCTCTTTCTTCAACTTTCCTGATCTTATCCATTGCCAGATCTTGTTATTATCTGCTTTCCCAGCTATATTATTATTATTATTATTATTATTATTATTATTATTAGTAGTAGTAGTAGTAGTAGTAGTAGTAGTAGTAGTAGTAGTAGTAGTAGTAGTATTCTGTTAATAGTTTCCAGAAATACCGGTATCTCTGTGACAATATTTCTTATTCCAACTTTGTATATGTAATGCACCATATCTCTTCAGGTGGTCCTGCCTTCTCTAGCATGTTTGAGGATAGCTGCTTATGAAGAAGGAGGAAAGTTTATTGGACATCGGATACTACCAGTATCAGCAATTCGACCAGGTAGAGATTGGGTTATTGTTGCGGTTTTTGTTATTGCATTAATCTTGAAAGAAGGAACAAGACAAATTGAACTCAGGTAACATGTTTCCTGCATACGTAAGTATATAACTATGACAGGACTTAGTGAGAGGTGACATGTTGAGCCGCAGGTCAGCTGAATTCAGCCTCCTTCCCCCATACTCTCCAGCCAAGATTGCTGCTGCTCCTTCCTGTGGATATTGTTTGCAGGAGAAATGGCACTGAACCCTGATCCCAAAACGTACCCTGACCATTTAGGAAAGGACATACAGTATCGGAAAGGAAGCTTTCACAAACCCTCAATTTCAGGTTGGGTCACCTCTGAGATGAGTTTCTGGACTGGCCCACAATGTTATCAGTCCTTTGTCTAATTTCATGACGTCTTCATTCTCTGAGAGGGCTTCTACACAGTTACAAGCCTGAAACACAAAATGGTATTTTCCATTTATAACACTCCAGTAGCAAATGTTTGAAGCAGTAGGCCTGGACTCCAGAAGATGGTAGAGGACAGGAAGGCCTGGAGGAATGTTGTCCATAGGGTCGCGATGGGTCAGACACGACTTCGTAGCTAACAACAACAAGCAAATGTTAAGCTTTATTTCTTTGAGCTTACTTCTGAGCTTCCTAATAACTATATTGCCACTCAAGCACCTGAGCAGGTCTTCCCACTCTTTTTGGACTAAGGGACACAATTGCATTGTGGGAACACATTATACTGTAAGTAGTGACCCAAAATGGCTGCCAGTAGTGTTACAGTTCCAGTTTTCCAGATTTTTAATCAAAAGGTGGCTTTCTAAATATAAAAATTCAAGTGAAAGGAAGCGTCTCTAGTCACATGGAGTCTTCTGAGTCATTGGGCATTTCAGGCAGACAAAAATATTGTGATGGATGGAGCTTTGTTCTTTACAGCTTAACTTCGTGAACTTGAATGTTAACTCTTACTCAAGTTAAACATTTATCAGTTTTCCGTGATCTGTGCTTTTATTGCCTGCAGCACTGCATTCATTAATTTGTAAGAAAAATGGAGGGCCAGAGAGAGTAGCTGTCCCACTGTTTTTTCCCCCCAGGTTATCATTATATTTGCCTGAGGAATGAAAGGAATCAGCCCTTGATGTTGCCAGCCATATTTGTATACATTGAGGTTAAAGATTACGTACCTGATACCTTCGCAGGTAACTATCAAATTTATGAAGATAAAATAGAAATTTAATTTACAATTATTTTGTATACGAAGCATATTGTCAGCATCCATAACAACTAATGTTAATTAAACCTTTGCATTCAAAACCTGAGACAGTGAGTAGAGCTAGAAGGAGGTGCTCAGTTGTTGAAGACCCTGAACTGTGTTCCTTGGTTTCATGTTGCTATGCTATAAACTACTGATATTGTTCCTTCCCGCACCTGTCCCTGCTTTTTATGTCAAACTTGGAATTTAACCTCCCCTCCTCTGGTTGCATTGGACTCCTATTTTCTTTAAACTGTTTTTGCAGATTAATAAATATAAAAATAAGCCTAACCTTAAGACAGATCAGTTTTTATAAAAAGTCGATACTATTTGATGCAAAGCAGCATTGGGTTCTAAATCTGTCTCATTTGCAGATGTTATTGAGGCATTATCTAATCCAATCAGATACGTAAACCTGATGGAGCAGAGAGCAAAACAACTGGCAGCACTGACTCTAGAAGATGAAGAAGAAGTAAAGAAGGAGGTAAGAATTGGAGTCTTGATTAAATAAGAGGGGTCAGTTGAGCATACTGCAAGATTCTGTGAGACTGTAGGAAAAAATAAAAATTGTAAAGGCTGTCCACACAAGTCAATTTTTAAATATTTTCTTAAGTTGTACGCCCTACACTGAGAGTTGCTCCTTTACAGAGAGACTGGGATAATCAGAAGACATGCAGGAAATTATGGAGTCACTCATGTGGCTGCTCTTGGTTCTACAGTGGACAGATTCCATTAGCTCAAAAGTGCTGATATTTCAATTTACACACACACACACACACACACTGCTCAGTAATGTTATTGAATAAACTGGTATTTGAAATGTCTATGGAGATTCTCAGTCATCCAGATCATGGTTGTCCCAAAGGTGCTTTTTCAAGAGGCAACTGGACTTTCTTGTTTTTCTTTGAAGACATTTCGCTTCTCATCCAAGAAGCTTCTTCAGCTCTGACCAGAAGGTGGGGAATGGAAGAATTTATATTCCTTGCAGACAGCTGGTCATTTGAACAATTTATTTATTTGCTTGCTTGTTTGCTTCCAGAGGGATGGGGAGTGTATCACTGAGAAGTCTGAAATCTTGGGTCAAAGTTTATTTAAATAATTTATAGGGCCACCCATCTAATAAAAGTATATTACCTCAGTAGTCAGACTGTCTGGGGGCTTTCTCTCCAAGATCCTATTAAATAGCAGATTTACTTTGGAGGAGGCAGTCGTAGATATATCCAGACTCTGAATAATGTAAGGCTTTAAAGGAGACATACTTTGACTTACACCCAAAACCTAACTGGCAGCCATTGCAATCTTCATACTCATGATATTACATGGTGAACCTTAATGTTCCTGTAACTACCTAGGTTGCTGCAAGTTATACCACCAGTAGCTTCCGAATGTATCTCCAAGACCAGCCCAATATAAAAAGCACATAGCAATATTGTAGCCATATGGTGAAAAGGACAGAAGGAACTGCGTTGAAAGCCTCCAGATCCAGAAAAGATCTTCTAATCTAGAAAAGGCACATGAGATAATTAGGCAGAGCCGTCCTGGGTATGGCCCCCATCTATTTTTCAGTCAGGAACGATAACTTCTAGGAAGGCCCACATATGGGTCATACGTATCCAGAGTCATACATCAACTACTTCTAGTCTCAATTGGCTTCCAAATCCACAGTAACTCTTGAGATGAATCTAAGCCTATTTCTCCCCATCTAGTTCCCTATTCCAACAGTATCGAAATAATGTAGCAACAAAACAAAATACTGTAGTAACAAGAACAGAAGCTTGTTCTGAAAGTTTTAGCCATTGCATTCTGCTTTGCAGGTAAAATCTAATTCCATCATGTTTTGTAACATGATGTGAATTTATTCAGTGTAATTGGCTATTATAAGAAATAGAATGGATATTTTCCCCCAGAATCATTTTCCCAAAATGTAGCATAAGAGAAATGATCCTTACAAGTCAAAGCCTTCCTTCAGAAAGTTGCATTGCTAACATAAAATGTATATTTCTCCATACTTCTGTCAACGTTTATTTATTTTATTACATTTATATACCGCCCTTTCCCGAAGGACTCAGGGCGGTTTACAGGGTGATTAAAAACAAAAATACAAAAGTTAAAAACAATTTAAAAAATTATATCCGTCCCTGAGCAAATAAAACCCCAGTTAAAATTAAAATTAAAATTCTCAGCCTGGGCCAGAGAGCTCGAAGAGCCAGGTCTTCAGGTCCCAGCGGAACCTGAATGTGTGTGTGTGTGTGTGTGTGTGTGTGTGTGTGTATGAGAGCCACTTTTACTATATACATTTAAATTTCTATAAATTAAAAAAAGCTTAGACATGGAACACACTTCATTTAATTTTCATGACTAGAAAAATATTTTTCTTAATAATTATCAACTTTTAAAACTACAAATATTGTTAATAATATTAAGCACAGTGGTTTTCTACAAAAAATATCTTCTTGAGTCCCATAAATGTCTTTACACAAACTGCCTCTAACAAGAGACATCCACCAGAGGTGGGGAGGCAAGGGGGCCACCAGTAAAGGCAGTGTCATACCACTGTGCCATAAAGTCCATCTATTTTGCATATGCTCTTAACATGTCAGAATCAGAATAGAGCTGGAAGGGCCGTGGAGGTCATCTAGTCCAACTCCCTGCTCAAGCAGGAGACCCTATACTATCTCAAACAAGTGGCCGTCCAGTCTCTTCTTAAAAACCTCCAGTGATGGAGCACCCTCAACTTCTGATGGCAAGCCGTTCCAGTGGTTAATTGTTCTCACTGTTAGGAAGTTTCTCCTTAATTCCAGGTTGCTTCTCTCCTTGATCAGTTTCCATCCATTGTTTCTTGTCTTGCCCTCTGGTGCTTTGGAAAATAAGTTGTCTCCCTCTTCTTTGTGGCAACCTCTCAAATACTGGAATACTATCATGTACCCCCAGTCCTTCTTTTCTCTTGACTAGCCAAACCCAAATCCTGCAACCCTTCTTATGTTTTTGTTTAAATGAGTGTACATCATGACACTACTTTTGTCATTTTATTGAAAATATTAGATCCTGCAGCTAGTTGTTTAATTTTAATTCTATGTTTGTGTGGGTGTGTGATCAAAGCTTCTCTGGCGTAAATCCCGATATGTACTGTGTAAACCTTACATGTGAGTCAATCAATCACTCTTTCCTCCAAATCTGTTGACTACTGCAACGCTCTCTACATGGGGCTGCCCTTGAGGACCACCCGAAGGCTTCAACTGGTGCAGAATTCAGCCGCGCGAGTTTTGATGGGAGCTTCCCGATACTCCCATGTAACACCTCTTCTCCGTGAGCTGCATTGGCTTCCGGTTGCCCTCTGGGTGAGATTCAAGGTGCTGGTAATGACCTATAAAGCCCTAAATGGCTTGGGTCCGGAATATCTAAGGGAACACCTGCTGCCGGCATCATCTTCCCATCGTCCTGTGCGCCCCCACAGGGAGGGCCTTCTCAGGGTACCGCCGGTTAATGAATGCCGGCGGGTTATTCCCAGGGGAAGGGCGTTCTCTGTGGGTGCGCCTGCCCTATGGAACCAACTACCCACAGAACTTAGGACTGCCCCCGACCTTCGCTCATTTCGCCAGGACCTGAAAACTTGGCTCTTCGATCTATTTGGTCCAGACTGTGGGGTTGTTAATTTAACTGGGTTTTAGATTTACTCTTGGGGCTTGAATTTAATTTGTTTTAATTGTTTTTATTTTTTGTATTCATGGTTTTAACTGCCCTGTAAACCGCCCTGAGTCCTATGGGAATAGGGCGGTATACAAATCCAATAAAATAAATAAATAAATAAATAAATAAATAAATATCTGATTACCTAACTTGTACTTCTTAGCCTTGTTCATACAGATTTCTTCCTCCAGTTATTGTAATTGAATGTTTTCTAGGTACAACAGCTTCGAAAAGTAAAAATGCAAACCACAACAAATCCCAAATTAGGAAAAGAAAGATAAAGCACTACTCAATCGTTTTATTCATCTTCATCAATCATGCTTGAGTTAGCGTGGCATAGTCATAATTCTACAAGTCTGAACACCTGTTTTTTAAGATTTCCCATCCCCAAGGAAATCTTCCTCCTTCTCTTCTTGCTTTATGTGCACTAGACTGTGTGATAAATCTGCTGCATTGCTCCAGATGCAGTTATCTTTCAGCACCAGGTGAGGGATCCATTCACAAACAATTGCTCTGGCTGTAATTCAGCATTACATCAATGCTTCTGTAAGCAGCTTCTCTGCAGCTCTTAAGATACTGCATTTTTGTTCCAGCAAAATAATTATCTTTGTAATGAAGAGCCAAATATATGCCCGTATCTATGAGCTAGCTGGTTTAATCTGCCAAGCTGCCAAGCTTTTATTTATTGTACCTTGTTCTTGTTCTTCCTTTTATTCAGTAGGTGCCAACAAACAAAATTCAATATAAATTGTTTATTATCTACCTTGCCCTAATTTTTAGGGAGGAAATTTAAACAGATAATTCGTACATTTGTGAGACTGGATATATTGTAAGGTGTAGACAGTCAGAGTCAATTTACGCTTGATATCCTCTGAGGTACTAAATTGGAGCAGGGAGGAAAATCTATCGGTAGTGTGTAATGATCATTCGTGCAAAAACAAAGTTTCCAGTTTCACTCATCCCACCTTGTTGTTTAACCTATACATTCTTATTAAAAAGGTGAAGGATTTTGAGAAAAGAGCTGTCTCCCGCCCCCTCCCATCAGTTTATTACCAGTGAAGAATGCTAATGAAAACCTCCAGAGAAGCTAATCCAACAAGGTACCATGGCAACAGGTCCTCCTTATATAAATTTTCATACCTCAAGGAGGCAAACTGCTTAGCAGTGCTCTGTAACTATGGATCTTCTTCCCCCTTCCATTTGTGTAGCAGGAATCTTCAGTCTCCTCCGATAAAATAGGATCTTAAGCAAGGGGGAGAGGATTAGTATCTAGTAAAAAGGAATGAGCTCTAAACATGGGCATTGAGAGCTGGCAAGGAAGTACAGGTTGTGGGGAATGTTTAAACAGGTTGAACGGTACAGGCATAGTCATCCAAGCATGCGGCAAGGATGGAGGTACTGTTTACGTAAGCTTATCTGTTGAATATAATTATGGGCAAGCTGTCCTGGGAACTATTGCTGTGCCTCAGAGGTGAATTAGTAATCAGACTTTTGGGACACAATCCTGAAAGGAAAGCGAAAGAAATCATTCTGTCATATGGTGTTAAGTGGTAACTAGTGCATTCTGCTGATGTCCTTGTATTTGCGCAGTTATTACCTTAAAACATAATAGTCTACAGAGCTCCATAGGCAGAAATTGGATGATCTTGACTTACTGGGATGCCTAAGCCTAGGTTTTCTTTTTGATTTCAGGGATAATAAATCTGGATGAAAAGCAATGAAAGAAACTGACTTTAAAATGTGTGTTACTGTCATTTTCCATTGGCAGGATTAATTGACATTGTGATTCTTTATAGCTAAAATTAGTAGTTTATTTTACGAACATGATCTATAGCTTCTGTAGCTTTCCAGGTGGGGTCTGTGTTCATTCAGGTTTATTAATTAATTATATATTAATTTTGAAATTGGATTGTTCCTATTTATTTGTTAAATTGATAGTTTTTTTATTTCAAGTTTTTTTTTAAACCCTTCCTCATTTTCCTGCACGTAATCAGAAGAGTTGAACAGTAATAATGGCAGCTAGATTTATTTTGTTCGCAAGCCTTTTTTGATGGTGAAATGAGAAGAGATGAGGTACAATTTTCTCAACAAGGAACAATTTGAATAAATCTTAGTACAGGAATACTGGTGTTTATTATGGGTTGAATCTGTACATGTTGAAAGCAAAACCTCATGCAAGTTCTCTAATCGCAAATCCTTTTTTTGTATTTTATGGGGAATGTTTTGAATTGTTAGGCAGAACAAGGAGATGTACCTTCAGAAGCTCACAATGAACCTAAACCTACACCAGCAGAAAATGGAGTAAATTGCACTACATCTCTCACCCCTAAATCTTCTACTCAGGTTGTTCCAAGCCAACCAGCACTGGGTAAGAACTGTGCTATAGTGCATGATTTTGGGACTATTCTTATACCGGTATTGAAAAAAAAGATAGCTAAATTTCTCCTGGCCAAAAAGACAAGATTGTATCACTTTTGATGAATACATCTATATCTGTGACTGCTTGGAAAGCAATGCTTGCAACAAAATCTCTCTTATTACCTTCCAATGTGCAAAAAAAGAAAGAAAGAGAAGTAGCATGACGAAGCCAGTTTGAATAAATGCATGCTTCTCTAGACCCAGTGATCTGTGTTCTGTTGCAGGTGTCCCCAGGAGGAAGAGCAACGTAGAAATAAAATTATAAAAGAATATAGGCTAGATAATTACATTGGTTCTGACCCATGGCTATCATTACTCAGCCAGGAAGCTCCTGAGGCGACCATGAGCAAGTGGCAATTTCTGAGTCTTACGGGGGTGTTGTGTAGATAAAATCTGTCTTCTGTGTACACATCTTGAAGACGTTTAGGATATAGGTGAAGGATCAGATGAACTGGGGGGGGCGGTTGAGAGCAGATAGAGAATGCTAAATATATTCCATAGCAGAATTTGGCTGTGCCCTATTTAGACCAGCTCTAGTGCTTTATCAAGAATATGACCAGAGTTTATACCCTAGGAAACCATTTGCTAGAGAGATTTTGTTTGTGTTGTTGTTGCTGTGGCTGCAGTCACAGTTAAAGCTGTGGAGCAGTGGGCTAATGCCTCCTTAAGTAACACCAGCTGCCTGCAATTAGTGCAGGTTCGTGTCCCACCAGGCTCAAGGTTGACTCAGCCTTCCATCCTTCCGAGGTAGGTAAAATGAGGACCCAGATTGTTGGGGGCAATAAGCTGACTTTGTAATAATGCCGCTTGGGGGGGGGGGGCGAAAGGCCTAATAAGCAGACATATACATAGAATGAAGGCTACTGCTAAGCACATTGGTTTGTGCTTAAATTGTAAGCCGCCCTGAGTCTTCGGAGAAGGGCGGGATATAAATGGGATTAAAATAAAAATAAAAAATAAATAAAGCTACCGTATATGGTAAAAGTTTGGTTCTAGGATAGTTGGAGCCAATGTGACTAAAGAAGAACAAAACATGTGAGGTCACTGATATTCTGACCCTGCTAAAGAACTCAGCTCTAGCGTGTGATCTTTCAGACTCAGTTTTCAAGGGAAAAATAGTTAGGACTAAGCAAGGATAGAACAGCCAAGTTTCAGTCTTTGGAGATTGCACATTTAGCAGATTAAGAAAGAAATAATGAACATATCCAATGCAGGATTAAGACATTTTAATCCCCAGAATAATGTTTTAACGTTCAAAATCTCTAAATATATGAATTTTTTTGAAAAATCAATTTTCTCTAATTAGATCTATGCTTCCATTATGTACCGTAAAAATGAACTAGGTACAAGTCTTTATGCATCAGCTATTATTTATAGAAATGCTTTCAGACAAGCCCACTGTAGAGATTCTGCCAATCTTATCAGTATTAATTGCCAGACCAACTGTATTTTACAGCAATTGCATTTTTAGTCATCTTCAAAAGCAGCCCCGTATCAAGGATGTTGAATGTCAAATTGGGTGGTGTTGAAGGCACTTCTGTCTACCACTTAAGCAAGAATTCTGAGTCCAGAGAATGCACAAGGTCATAGATCTGTCGCCCATACAGAGCAAACACTGATGCCAAAAGTGAGCCAGATTGTTTAATTATGAAGAGCAACTCCATCTTGCTGGAATTTAAGTTTCTTTCATCTCCTCGAGCCCTTCACAGCCTCCAGGCACTAAGCAAGAACCACCTTGGCAAAGTGTAATTATCATCAGCATATTGAAGGTCCTCTCTCAAATGGATGGATGGCTTTTCCTAGCAGTTTTATGTAGATACTAATAAAATGGAAGAGAGATAACTGCTACAGTACCCCATATTAGAACAACCATGGGCTAGTATGTTCCTCCGCCATGATCACCGATTGGAACCATCCACTCAGGAAATGGAATCACTGCAATTCATTGCCTTCAATCCTTATTCTTTGCAGGCAATTCAGAAGCATACCATGATCAATGGTAGTGAATGCTACCAAGATATCTAGTGGGATACAGTAGGTAGGTCATGCACCAAAACAATTAATACTGTCCCAGTCCCATGCCCTGATCTGAATTGCAACCAAAGAAGTCCAGATAATTACCTCTAGAACTTTTGTAGCTGAAACCCTATCACCTTCTGCAAAATCTATCAGAAAGTGAAGATTGCAGAATGAAAGGAAGTTCTCCAGGCTTTTGGATTAAGAGATGACTCTCCATGAGGAAGTGATCATTGTGTTGAGTGTAAAGGAACCATTCCTATCTTCAAAAAAAAATGTATAGTAAAAAGTTTCCTACTCATTCCCTTGGATCCCACAAAGTAATCCCAGATAATCTTACAATGGGTTTACCTTACTAAACTGAGCAAGCAGCATCCATTTCAGAATGTTAGTAATTTTGTTTGCAAAGATTTCATAAACTATTTATTGCCTACAGAAGCATATTCTGCCCTGCTTTTATTCCAAAAGGATATGGAAAACCTTGAAGAACAATGTCCAAAAGAGAGCAAGGGAAACAAAAATACCTCTTGGGGTCCTTAGATTCCTACCGCTTCTGAGAACTGAAGTCCATTAATCTGGAGGGCTCCCGAACAGGGGAAGTCTGCTGTAACCCAGTCTTAGGAACAGGATTAAAAGGATGGGGTACCCATCCACTTTAGCTTTTCTTGAGTACAAGTTAACCATGAGCAGATCGTTTCCCCCAGCTAAATATCATCTGCTTTGGGTCCCAATGGACAGACTTTCTCCTTTAAACAGTAAGCATCATTTTGAGGTCACAAAGACCATGCCTTGTGACATGGGCAACATCAGTGTGAAATCACAATGGCTAGCCTCTCCTCCTGGCAGTCATTGAAACAAGCAGCAGTGGCAAAGTGAGGCAACATTCCTTCCTATTTACATTCACGGGGCAAAATAACTAGGAGGACTGATGCATAATTTATTTATTATTGAGATAAATAGCAGCAATGTTTCGCCGTAGCACTCATCTGTAACTATGTATCTCCCTGAACACCCAACCTCAACTTCAATAAGTGACTCTAAATAGCTTGGACCACTAGGGTAACGTAGGCATGCAGGTAAGTGCTCTTACTAGCCCAGAGATAACAGAGCCAATAGTTTCTTCATCCTGCATGGGGTAAGAGCAACACGGAGAGATAATGTGACTTGCATGCTGGCACTGAAGCACAGCCCCAATTTAACATTAAATATATACTCACACATTAAGAAAAGAAACTAATACTATCAAATAATGAAGAGGCAATTTTCTATCATCTGCTCCAGGGAAGTATTTAAAACATGTTTAGCCTACTTTTCTTATGACGCTTTCAAAGCAGCTAATATAAATGAAAAACAAGAGTCTGTATTTAAAGCCACAAAAACACAATGAATACATCAAAGCCTCAGTCAGTCAACAGGACGTAGGAGCTAAAAAGTAGATCAACAAAATAAAACTAGGACTTCATCTTATGCCTGAAGATTCAGAGTTAGGACTAGACAAGCTTCAGCCAATGAGCAATTCTGAATTTGGAGTGGCTGCTGAAAAAACTGCTTCCATGTTGATGTTAACCTAGTTACAGAGGGGCAGCACCTAGGAAGCTGTTGTTTTATTACAGGCAGGGCAGATTGATTTGAGAGCAGGTAGCGGTTGGGGAAGCCTGGCCCGCAGCTAAGAACAAATAAGAACAAGTTATTTGTCAATACAGCGTGAACAAGGATGGCATTATATGCTCTGGCTCTTTGAGAGCCAATAAGAAAAATGCCTCTCTGTAAGGTTTTGTATTCTTCATTTCAGACCAGTTTAAATTTTGATGTTATTTACACCTAGGTTCTGTGAAAGTCCCAGCCAAAACAGAAGATCTGATTCAGAGTGTCCTGACAGGTAAGAAACATGATGGTGCTGTATATCAGTATCTCTTAAACAAATTAATGGGAGTATTTCAAGACAAAGCATATCACATACAAATAGCTATTTTAATTTCTTTATTATTGAGAATGCCTCCCTAGTGGTACTTAACCATCATATAGAAAGAACAATTATATATTTAAGGGATTTAAAAATGAAAGAGTAAGCCCAAATTACTGGACCGCATCAGTTTAATCCTGATAGGATGAATAATTGGGATCTAGATGATGCCGAGTTTAGTTCTGAGACCAAATTTAAGGGTCCAGGATGTATTTGCATGTGTTTGAATGTGATAAACCAGGATATAAACAGCAATGCAAATAATAGATTAAATAGAGTTCCCTCCAAGCATCAGTAATTTCTACATGGCATGATTAAATAACTCTTGAATTTGCTGTATAAATTCATTCACTTGAGAGCAAAAGCTATATTCAAAACAAAAAAATCTTAATGATATACAAAAGCTCTTGTGAGTATATATGAGCATACACAGATGGATATCTTTATCCTTTTCCTCTGAAGGAACAATAAAGGAACACAGCAAAGAGCAATGAGTTACATGTAAAATCTGCCTGCACAAAAATATGGCTAAGGTGCATCTTGAGATATAAATATTTTGTATACCTTATGAATAACCTGTACCTTGATCTGATGTGAAGAACGTGTTATAAATTTACATACCAGAAATAACTTAGAATTCTCCAAACTAAATAATAGATGTACTTACATAAAATATACCTTGCTTTTGTAAAAAAAAAAGACTGAACTGGGTCATTTTTATATTGTGGAATGTATTAATAAATGTGGGGGCTATTTACTAGTATGTCTGTCTCCAGATGAGATGCAACTGTAGTCTAAACAACAATGGCTGATGAAACAGAATAAACAGAATTGAAATATCTTTATCTTTCAAATATCCTGAATTACATAATTCATACAAGTTGAGTCTCTTGAATTATATAATTCTGATAAGATTACATAAAGACAGGAAAAAGTTGCTGCAGTAGATATGTACTTGTGCAATTCAGAGGAGCACACATACAGTGCAGTGTACAAGTGTAATGCAGTGTGCAGTGCAGTGTACAAATGCAATGCAGTACAAGAGCACTGCAGTAATCCAGCCAAGTACAAATGCAGTGCATTTATATTCATGAATTCAGACGAGTACAAACACTACAGTAACCCATAACACCCAAAGAAGGAAACAAACTGCTTATACAATATCTTCCAACAAAATGGCTAACCATGCAACCTTATCAAAAAATATCTAATTATTCAAATCACTACAGCACAACAAACACAAGTTCTGAAAAGAATTATACATCAAACCATATAAAAAACAACCAAAAGCCTACTACAACCACATGGCATCGCCATAGCACACAAAACCAACCGAAACCCTCCAAGACATAAGTAACCAAAAGACCCAATAACCCAGGGGACTTCAAACTTGGTCCTTTTATGACTTGTGGACTTCAACTCCCAGAATTCCTCAGCCAGCGTGCCTGGCTAAGGAATTCTGGGAGTTGAAGTCCACAAGTCATAAAAGGGCCAAGTTTGAAGATCCCTGCAATAACCCAAGAAGAAACAAAAACAGGAATCACGTACAACATACAGTGTAAAAACTGTAACTACCATTATCTGGATAGACAGGTAGAAGACTGGCAGAGCACTTCCATGAACAAGAACTAGGAGTCAGAAAACCCAATGAAAACTCCTTAATCTTACAACACATAGGCAGACTCAGTCTCAATTTCAAATCAGCCATCAATATACACAAATAAATAAATCATAATTATACATCATTCAAGAGACAATAAAAAACTAAAAAGGAAAAAAAAGATACCAAAACACATCCTCTCTAGCAGCCAGCACTCAGATAACCAGGGATTAACACCAGGGAAACAATCAAGAAGAAGAAAATATCCACATCAAGGATCTACCAAGGAGAAAAACCATACTCTCATCAAAACAGGCAGCGCAAGCTATTGTATATAAACAGGGAGAAAACCCCACACCTTCCCTGATGTTACTAAATGGGCAATGTTTACAACTAAATAACCAAGCTCCAAGAGCTCCAGGACCCCATAGTTCAGTCCTTAGCATTCTTATATACTTCTCTTCTATTGGAATGAGAGAGTTGCTTTTAAATGAAGCTCATGCAATAGCGGCGAAAACCTGATAAAACTAGGCATATACCCTGCGTGTCTAATGTTGTGCAGTGATAACACCACTCCTCTTATTCTTGCAGAAGTTGAAGCACAAACCATTGAGGAGCTAAAGCAACAGAAGGCATTTGTGAAACTTCAGAAGAAGCACTACAAAGAAATGAAGGATCTTGTGAAGAGACATCACAAAAAAACAACAGATCTTATAAAAGAGCATACTACAAAATATAACGAAATTCAAAATGATTATCTGCGACGGAGGGCAGTGCTAGAGAAGACAGCTAAAAGAGACAGTAAGAAAAAGTATGTCTACCTTCTTGGAAATAGCGTACTCCCTGATTGGGTCTCATGTCTCCTTCCAGACAAGATGGAGCTTCTATTATGCTGAGTGAAGTAATCTCTGCTGCACTGCTTTACATTAAACCACTGCGGAAGCTTCTGTCATTCATGCCAGTGACAAATTGATCCAGGGGTTGGTAGGGTATGTAGTTATGAGTGATGCTAAGAAAAAAAAATGACTAAAAACAGTTATCGATCTTAACAGCCTTCTGGGCAGGCCTGTATTAACAGAATAAGAGTTGGAAGGGACCTTGGAGTCCAACCTTCTATACCATTTCAGACAAATAGTCTTCCAATCTCTGCTTAAAAACCTCCAGTGCCGGAGCACCCACAACTTCTGGAGGCAAGTCATTAAGTAGGTAGAGAATTAAAAGAAGCGCTTAGTGTCTCTTGACTTATGTCATTAGATTTTTTAACACAAAAAATATGTGTGGGGGAGAGAAATGGGCAAATGTTTTCAGTATTAAGGTCTTACAAGATGTTGCACGTGGTGGTGCTGGGGAAGAAGAGTTACATGCAGCATGCATAGAGCTGAATGTCCATCAGAGAGAGGAAGGCCCTCATTCATATAATAATAATAATAATAATAATAATAATAATAATAATAATAATAATAATAATAATAATAATAATAATAATAATAATAATAATAATAATATTTCTATACCGCCCTTCTCCCGAAGGACTCAGGGCGGTGAACAGGGCAAGAATAAAAATACAGGATTACAAAAGTTAAAACAAGATTAAATAAATGCCCATATACTAAAATACATCTTAAAAACCCAATAAAATAACAATAACAACCCACCCCCCAATCCCCTCATCAGGCCAGGCCAGCTTGTTCAAAAAAGTATGTTTTTAGCTTGCGGCGAAAGGAGCGAAGATCGGGCGCCGTCCGGAGCTCAACCGGTAGCTGATTCCATAGCTCCGGGGCGCCCACAGAGAAGGATCTCCCCCTGGGGGCCACCAGTCGACATTCTCTGACCGGTGGCACCCTGAGGAGGCCCTCTCTGTGGGAACGCACAGGGCGGAGGGAAGTCGATGCCGGCAGCAGGTGTTCCCTAAGGTACTCCGGCCCCCTGCCATCTAGGGCTTTGAACACCATTACTAGTACCTTGAATCTCACCCGGAAGGCAACTGGCAACCAATGCAGCTCACGGAGCAAAGGTGTAACGTGGGAGTATCGGGAGAC
Organism: Vipera berus; assembly: GCF_964194415.1. Taxonomy (NCBI): domain Eukaryota; kingdom Metazoa; phylum Chordata; class Lepidosauria; order Squamata; family Viperidae; genus Vipera; species Vipera berus. Next base: position 203,896,712 of record NC_138202.1, on the reverse strand, counting down.
TCCCAACACAACTCTCGCGGCTGCATTCTGTACCAGTTGGAGCTTCCGGGTGGTCCTCAAGGGCAGCCCCATGTAGAGAGCGTTGCAGTAGTCTAGTCGAGAGGTCACGAGCGCGTGAGTGACCGTGCATAGATCATCCCGGCTTAGATAGGGCCGAAACTGGCGCACCAGGCGAACCTGGGCGAAAGCCCCCCTAGTCACAGCTCCTATGTGATCTTCCAAGGTGAGCCGTGAATCTAGGAGGACTCCCAAGTTACGAGCCCTATCTACGGGGGGTAATAGTTCACCCCCCATAGCAAGAGGTGGAATGTCCGAATAAACCCGGGATGAAGGTATGCAAAGCCACTCAGTCTTGTCGGGGTTGAGTTGAAGTCTGTTCCTCCCCATCCAGACCCGAACTGCCTCCAGGCAACAGGAGGGCATCACTGGGGTGGTTTGGGGTCGAAAGGAAAAGCTGGGTATCATCAGCATACTGATGATACCCAACTCCAAAACCACGAATGATCTCACCCAGCGTTTGAGGCGAGAGGACCGACCCCTGAGGAACTCCACAAATGAGAGACCTCGCGGTCGACCTCTGCCCTCCTGCCAACACCGACTGCGAACGTCCCTGGAGATAGGAGGAGAACCACTGTAAGACCGTGCCTCCCACTCCCAATCCCCTGAGACGCCGCAGCAAGATACCATGGTCGATGGTATCGAAAGCCGCTGAGAGGTCTAATAGGACTAGAACAGAGGAATGTCCCCTGTCCCGAGCCCTCCAGAGATCATTCACCAGCGCGACCAATGCTGTCTCCGTGCTGTGCCCGGGCCTGAAACCCGATTGGTACGGGTCTAGATAATCCGCTTCATCCAGGACCAGAGGGAGCTGATGCGCCACCACACTCTCAACAACCTTCGCAAGAAAGCGAAGGTTGGAGACAGGACGAAAGTTGTTCAATACAGGCTTCTTGAGGAGAGGCCTTACCACCGCCTCTTTCAAGACGGCGGGGAAGCTACCCTCGTTTAAAGAAGCCGATATAACTGCCTGGAACCAGCTGCGTGTCCTCTCCCGGGCTGCATAGACCAGCCAGGAAGGGCACGGGTCCAATAAACATGTGGTGGTGCTCAGCCTCCCCATGATCCTGTCCACTTCCTCCGGAGTCACAGAATCAAACTCCTCCCAGGTGATATCGACAAGACCGCCTGCGTCCTGCTCGACAGACTCTGCCCAGTCAGAGTCCAGACCGGTCCGAATCCGAGTGATTTTGTCCGACAGATGCTGGTTAAACTCCTCGGCACGACCCTGCAAGGGTTCCTCCCTCACCTCTTGATTCAGGAGGGAGCGAGTCACCCTAAACAGGGCGGCCGGGCGATTATCTGCGGACGCGATAAGGGTGGCGAAGTGGTTAGACCTCGCCTCCCTTATCGCAGCGAGATAAGACCTAGTATAGGTTCTTAGTCGCAATCGGTCGGATTCGGATCGGCTGGACCTCCAACCGCTCTCTAGGCCCCGTCTCCGACGCTTCATCTCCCGGAGCTCCGCGGAGAACCATGGAGCTCGACGGGATCTGCACCGGGTCAGGGGCCGCAGGGGTACAACTCGGTCAAGAGCCTCAGTGGCTGCCCTTTCCCAGGCTTCCACTAAGGCGTCTGCCGAGCTGTGAGCAAGGGAGGCAGGTGGGGACCCCAGCGCCGCCTGGAACCTCTGGGGATCCATTAAGCGTCTGGGGCGGTACCATTTAATTGGTTCCACACACCCACGGCGGGGGGTGGCAAAGTGGAAGACCAGCCGCAGGAGATGATGATCGGTCCATGACAGGGGCATAACAATTGGGGAGCCCCCACCAAGATCATCTAACCACCGTCCAGATAAGAAAACTAAGTCAAGGGTGTGGCCTCCCTCATGAGTCGGTCCCGAAATTACTTGCGTCAGGTCCATGGCCGTCATGGAAGCCATGAACTCCCGAGCCAACTCAGATGATCCTCCCAGCGATGGTAGATTGAAGTACCCCAAAACTATAAGTTTCGGGAACTCAATCACCAACCCAGAGAGGACATCGAGAAGCTCAGGCAGGGCTGCTGCTATGTGACTAGGCGAAAGGTACACCAGCAGCAAGCCCAACTGCGCACCAGGGCCGCATCTCAAAAAGAGAGACTCACACCCGACTATCTGGGGAACGGTGGCCTCCCACGGACACAAGGTCTCCCTCATGACAACAGCCACACCCCCACCCCTACCCTGAGCCCGAGGCCGGTGTAGCACCCGGAAACCTGGTGGGCAAAGGTCAACCAGAGGAATCCCTCCCTCTGGGCCCAACCAAGTCTCCGTGATACAAGCCAGGTCCGCCTGCTCACCCTCGACCAAGTCACGGACGAGAGGAGCTTTATTAGCGACAGACCTGGCATTCAAGTACACCAGCCGGAGCTCAGGAGGCTGCACATCCTCACTCCCATCATATCCCATCACCTTAGAGCAGGGGTGTCAAACTCAATTTCATTGAGGGCCGCATCAGCATTGCGGTTGCCCTCAGGGGGGCGGGTGGGTGTGGCCTACTGGGTGGGCATGGCTAAAGTGCGTATGGCCTACTGGGTGGGCATGGCCAGCTCTACATCATTCGCATCAAGGGTGCCTATGGGGGCCTGGGCAGGAGTGGGACAGATCTGAGGGTCTCTGGCAGAAGGAGGGTCTCTAGGCCAGGGCCAAGGCAGAGGGGGCTGTTCTCTCACTGTTTCCAGGATGGCTTCGCGGGCCGCATGAAACCACTTCGCGGGCCGGATCTGGCCCCCGGGCCTTGTGTTTGACATGTCTGCCTTAGAGAAAATTTTGGGCATCAGACCCAGTAACTAGGTCAAAATTAAATGCCAGTGAATTTAAGCCATTTTCTACCTGTGTTCAACCCATTACAGCACTGTCAAGAGTGGGTTTCTAGATTTGAGTTGCTACCCTTCTTCCTTATTTATTTATTTTATTATTTTATTATGTTTGCACAAATCTCACATTCTGTTCAGGGCTTCATTATTACCTTTCTCCAGATGGAAGTCAGTCTTTTAGCCACCTCTCCTTTTAAGCTTGTGGTTTCCTAGGCAACTGGCTTAACACCTGGGTAGAACTAAAAGCATCTCTGATATAACTGTCAGGGCTCAGGAAGATGCATTTCATTTACATTGCCCTCGCTTTTAATTTTTGGGATGGGGGGGTTGGAATGTACTACTGTTACTATTTAGTTTGCAGTTGCTCTGTTTAGTTCACATGCTCCATTCATTGCTCCCCCTTCTCACCTCACTTTTATAGTAGCAGTTCTTTCCCAAGATCAGAAATATCCCACTGTTCCTTGGGGAGTTTTGTTCAGTTTCTATTTTGCACAGATTGTTTTTTTCGTTTGGGTTTTGTATGTTGTTCCAAGCTTGCTTTCCTTTGACAAATCCTTGGTCTTTATGAACTTTGCTGTTTGGAGTTCATTAAATAGTTTCACATTAGGATGCTATGCAGTTTGGGGATGTTCAGTTGTTGTTTTTAAATGAACTAATTGATTTGGTAAGCTTTATGAATTGTGAAATAATGCTAATCTCAATGACATTCATAATGTCATTGGATGAAACCAATGAAACCCAAAGCTTTAATATTTTGTCTTATTTCTCCAATATTCATTGAAATGTCATCAATTTAGTTACCCGGCAAAAATAATCTCCACTAATCTTCATCTTTTTTTGTTATACCACTGCTGTTTCCAGCTTTCTTTTAGGGGTATCAGAGAATTTGAATTAAATTCATGATTGCTATCTGGATGCTTTGTTCATTGTCCATAGTTCAAGAAATTAAAGAGTTCTTTATACGTGTGTAAACACCAGATGCATATTTACACATTTGCAGAAGATAAGGAAAAATAGAGTTAAAGAATCTTTGATAGGTCAATGTTATATTGGCTAATGGGATAATGGGGGTCATCTGGGGGACAAGACCTCTAATTTGTATTGCTGCAATTTGTATTTATTATTCTGTATTGTGTTATAGAAGTGAAACTGGCAGCCCAGATCATAGCCTTTCAACTGTTGAACAAGAGTTAGCTGCCCTTGATTCAGAAATGACACAAAAGTTAATAGAGCTCAAAGAAAAACAACAGCAGCAGCTACTGAACCTTCGACAAGAACAGTATTACAGTGAAAAGTACCAGAAACAAGCACATATCAAATTGGTATGTACTATACATAAAAATTGCTTCCCTGCTTTCTATGATGAATATTACTGCAAACACTGTATACAAACCTAGGTTTGGCTACTTCAGAACCTACCTGTGGAGGTTTCTCTGTAATCCCCCTCATTGCTGTGCTCCTTGGCATTATGCATGGATTTACTGACAAATATCTCCATCTGTCATGGGAGGAACAGTTGGAACAGGTGTGTGCGGCAGGTATTTAAGATTGGGCAACCAGAAATATACATTACACTTCATTTAGACTTGTTGGTTCAATACAATAGGTTTATATTAAGTTATTTATTTAATCATTTTGGTGTCAGTGCCTTTCCTACTTTCTATATTTGTGACTAGTGAGAGCAGATGCAAACCTTTCAGTTTGGCTCACCACAAGTAATAAAACGTGAGCTCTAATATATTGTTTTGGAGGTTACATTATTGCTTGGAGGTCTTTGCCTTTTCTGGCTTTGAAACTTAGACTATCATGCTATGCCTAATGCAGTGCTGTCATTCTAAATGATCAGAAAGCATTTCAAAATGAGCAGTTAAATTAGCGTGGCCTATAAAATTGAAAACAAGAGCTTTGATACCACCAAGATGTCTTCTAGTAGCTACTGGTTTGTGCCGGAAAGCCTTCTGTAAATTTATGTGTTCTAAATGGAAGCTAGAATACAAGCTATAAAGAACAAAACAATATTGTTTATTTATTGTCCCCAGAGCAGTAGTTATTTTTACAGCTGTGGTTCAGGCACCCTACATGGAGCATCCCTTTGAGCCAAATGAAGAGTCAGCTCAGATAATAATAGATGCTTTGGAATGTCAAGAAGAAAGAGAATAAGACAATGGAATGTTACTATTATATTATTTCAATCTGTCCCGGTATATTTGTCCGAATTTATGATATTCTAACAAGACTGGCTACTTCATTCCATCTGTATAATATGGTAAAATAGATTAGTATCTGCTAATTTATTAAGCCTTATGAACCAGAATAGGGAACTGGCATCAGAGTTCACAAGTATGGGTGTAAAATAATTTCTGCTAAAAGGCATGAAATTCCTGTTACACCACTGGTATTTAAATACTTATCCCTCCTCACCAAAAGTATGTTGCTATACAGTATACGGAAAACCTATCTGATCCTGAATCATAGAATCATAGGGTTGGTAGCAACCTCAGGGGTCTTCTGGTCAAACCCCGTGCTCAAAAGCAGGAGACCTATACCCAGTGCTTTTTTTGTAAAAGAAAAAGGTGCCGGAACTCACACATGTCATACAACCCGCCTTGCCTACCCTACAAGGTTCCATCCAAAAAAGGTGCCGGAACTCCGTTCTGAGCGTTCTATGAGAAAAAAAGCCCTGCATACCATTCTGGACAAATTGTTGACCAATTTTTTCTTAAAAACCTATAATTGAAAAATTATTGAAAAGTATTTTTCAATTTCACATGAATGTTCCCAAGAAAGGCATTAGAGCCGGCTTGGGATCAGTGGAAAAGTTTCAGTGACCTAGGCATCTGTTCAGTAACAGGAAAAGAGAAAAGTGCTCTTGCTTTCATTCCTGATTTTTTTGGATGAGATTGGAAAGTAACTCGGAGCAAAAATCTATCTGTCCTTGAATTAAGAATCTTAATTTAGATTAATCAAGAATCAGTTCTTAACAACAGGTCCAAGACCTAAACAAAACAAATTTGTATAGACCCAGAGTCCGGTTCTGGTTAAAGGCAGATTTTAGATTAAAAAATGAAATCTCTTCATGTTTGGGGCAAATTATTTCCATTTATTATATATGTAGAACTGTCCCTACCATTGGGCAGAGTAAAAAATGTTGATCCAGGTAATGGATGTGGCAATATCCAGGGCTAATTCTAGCTATTTTGTTTTGTGGTCCTTTCTATAATCCTGAGGTAGGTATTAGTGATGCTTATTCTTTGCTGGCCTGGTGTGATTGGGTTGGTTATTTTGCCTAATTATCCTCTCCAGCTTTGCACATCTGGGAAATGTCCCCCGACTGTGCTAAATAGCAAGAGGGATGATTATTCAAGTAGTAGTCATGTATATATGTATAAATGTATGTATGTACGTATTCATGTTGCTCTACTGATATGATATAGGTCACTGACCAATTTAAGTCAATATTATCCATGTGGTTGCTTTCTACCACTCGAGGTGGGAGTCTATCCTAGTCCTTCCTGAAGTTTTTGCCTACCAATTGCTGTCTGACTAAGCACCCATCCTGAGAGTGGAGCAGATTAAACCCTAAGTCTCACTATACAGGTAGTCCTCGAGAAACAACAGGCCATTTAGCTGCCATTCAAAACAACCAACACCCCAAAACTACAAATAACCTATTTCAAATTTATGACAGATGCAGCACTCCAGTGGTCATTCACACTTACCACAGACCCTGGGGATGTTGCGCTGTCCTCCCCTGCCCGTCTTCCCCTGCAGCACCTAGGCCTGCTCCCCAGGACTCCTGGAAGCAGCTGCGCCAGGAACAATTCCTTGCTAAAATGGCGGCTACTTTTCAGAGCCTTCTCCGCTAATCAGCTGTCTGCCCATCAGCTGTCCATAGGGATGTTGCAAAGCTCTCCTTCTCTAGGCCTTGGACTCCCTCCTGGCTGAAGAGTAGATGAACCAAGCCAGCAAGGAGACAAAATGTTTCTGCAGCTGTTTTTCCTCTGAAGTTTTTTTTTTGTTTTTTTTTAAAGTAATCTCCGAAGGTTATGCCAGAAAATGGAGGACGCTGGGTCTTTGCAAGCTTTAGCTGTCCGCCTGGCTGCCTGAAGGCCGCCCTTTTCAGGCAGTCTGACAGACAGCTAAAACTTGCAAAGACCCAGCGTCCTCCATTTTCTGGCACAACTTTTAGGGATTTATTATTATTATTCCTACTACTACTACTACTATTACTACTACTACTACTTCAGGAGTGAAAAGTTGCAGAAAAAAATTCTCGCCTTACTAGCTTAGTTCCTCTACTCTTCCATCTGGAGCCAAGGTAAGATTTTAAAAAGGGATATTGGTTGGAAGGCAGAGGGAGAGTTTAGTTTTAGCATCTAAAAAAAGGGGGGGGGAAATCAGCGAGTACATCCCAACCAGCTTTTTATGTTTTTGTTATTGAAGAAATATGGGGGAGGGGGAGGGGTTCTGGGGTGGGTTGGGAAGGGGATAATATTGTAACTTCAATAAAACTTTTCAATAAAAAAAAGAAATATGGCTTTCTGGGGGAAGGTGGGGAGGGCGTTAAGGAAGGAAAGGGTTTTTGGAAGCTCGTCCTGAAGCTGCCTTTTGTGCAAGGGGCCTTTTCTCAAAGCCTAGAGAGGCAGCTTTGTTGCCTCCCCGTAGACAGCTGATGGGCGAACACCAAAAGCTCCTAAAGGCTAGGGAACTAGTTCTTTTTTATTATTTTTTGCCCCAGAACACCTTGGCAGGAGGAAGGGCAGAGGCAGAATTGGGAAAGACAGGTAAGACAGGGTTTTCCTTCCCAGATGTTTCTCTTTGGCAAGACAGCCAGCTGTGCTGAAGCCCAGTATCTGGGGGTGGGGGAGACCTGAGGCAGGCGGGCTGGTGCTTGCATTAGGCCTCCCAGGATCTCCCCCACCCTCAATTAATGACCAGTGCACTCTTTAATGAATGCACTGAGGAGAATACGTATGGCTGGTCATTACTGGAGGCAGTTCATTTAACATTATTTAATGGCAGTCTCCATTAGGGTCACAACCTGAAGACTATCTGTGCAATACTTATCAACAGAATGTGTGGCTGGTACAGTCTATGACATATCTGTTTTTTCCCCCTCCTAAGCTTATACAAAAGCTAACAGATGTAGCAGAAGAATGCCAAAGCAATCAACTAAAGAAGTTGAAAGAGATTTGTGAAAGGTAAAAACTACTTAACAATTCTTTTGACTACCATTCTAGATGTACTTGGAGGGGAATAATCCCCTGTCAGGACAGAGGGAGTCACTTCTGGGTGAATATGTATAGTGTAACTTTTGCTCTGTTTTCTTCTTTCATAAAAACAAATCTGGATTTGTTGAAGAGAAAAGAAAGAGCTGAAGAAAAAGATGGACAAGAAAAGGCAAGAGAAGATTACTGAAGCAAAGTCCAAGGATAGAAATCAGATGGATGAGTAAGTGCAGTCTTCAACTTTCACCTTAACTTGTATGCAGAAGATCTGAAACAATAGAAGAAAATCCTAATTTTTTAAAAAATGTATGTTTTATTTTGGCTCTCCACATATTATATTAAAAAATAAAGCAGTACAGTACTATAGATTCCAACAGTGATTGCATATTATTTTTCTTTTATTTAGAAGAGCTTAACTTACCTTTTTGTTTGAATCATCCTCAAGGCATTATACAATCAGTCATAATGGCACTCATAATAGCACATGACAAAGAGCACACAATCCCTTTGAAATAAAGGAGTAAACCATTTTGAAATCTGATGAAAAATACAATGGACAATGTATGTAAAGTTTGGCTCTGATTTTCTCAGTGAAGTTTACCAATTATTTTATAAACAAATTATTTATGGCAGAAAATGAGTAATAAGTCATTTTAAAAATGAATGGGATTAATCATTTTTAATTTTCCTCTCAGGGAGAAGACAGAAATGATTCGCTCGTATATTCAAGAGGTGGTACAATACATTAAAAGAGTAAGTCTACTGCCTAAAACATGTATTCACCTTGGTGTAAATATTACATTATACACTTCAGTATTTAGGCTGATTTGCACATTGCAATTATCTTGAAATAGCAGAACCCCAACATTATAGCAGTGCTTATTTTTTGATGCAGAGACAATTTGTAGTCCCAATGTCCAGATAGTGCTAAAATTTTATAAATTTAGTTTACCATTTTCCTTGATTCTCTGGAGGCAGATCAGATCTTACCTGCTGCAAATGTAACAGCACCACAACTGAAATAAGGAATACAGAGAAGTTGAACAATTGTGTTTCAGATGTGGAACTTCAATTGCTACTTGTTTTGCTATGGAATTTGATTTTGGTTTTGGAGGTTTTTTATGTCCGATACTTTGAGTGCTTTGGTAGATGAATGGCTATGTAAACTTGTTCCAACACATAACATACGTTCATACATGCAGGTATGCATACTTCAGAGGAATAAAAATAATACCTTTGAAATCCAGGTTGTGTTGTTGCATGACAAGCTTATGCCCCCAAAGTGCTGTTCAGAAATAGGTAAAAAGGTCACTTAGTTGCAGTAAGATGTTGCGACAAATCAAATGGAGCACTTATAAAAGGAAATGTTTCCCAATAACATATATGAAGAAAAGAATTCTTTATAAGCAAGCTATATTTTGGTGTAGTGGTTAAGCATCAACAGGCTGGAAACGAGGTTTGTGAGTTGTAGTCCTGCCTGAGGCACAAAGCTGGATGACTTTAACCCAATCACTTTCTTTTAGCCCTAGGAAGGAGGCAATGGCAAATCATTTTGGTAAAACCGTGCCAAGTAAACTGCAGGGATTTGTCAAGGCATCTCTGAGAATCAGACATTGAACTAATTAAAAATAAAATAGAATTAAAAATAAAATGAGCATGCTGATCAGTATCTAGTACCTGTTTCCTTCCTTTTCTCATCTCTTCAAAGCTCTGTCATTTGCTTATCTATTTAAAAAAAATCCTGTTTTTCTAAGGTTAGCAGTGACCAATTAAGCCATTCACTCTCTTCAGAGCATATGGCACTTCACCTAATGACACAGAAGTTGGTATTAAAAATTATCAACATAGTCCAAGAGATTTGCAGGAACATAAATGTGTTTAGATTTTTTTTAAAAAAGACATTGTGCCCTGTAGTTAATTCTGGCTACTTGGCCTAATTAAATGCTGCAGATAATCACCATATATTAAGAATGTATCTTCCATTTTCAGCTGCACATTTCCAGCTAATAAAACTTTTAAATTTGAAACAAATCTACTGAGATCCCTTGAAGTCTAACACAAAAGAAGTTGACTATTGTAATAATAATGACATTATTTTATGTCAAAATGTTCTCTAAAACGTTTTTACCCAAGATAATTATATTGTTTTCTTGAGTGTGAAACTGAGGAAATCAAATAGGCATGTGAATTTTAGTAAACTTTGTTTTTCAATTACAGCTAGAAGATGCCCAGACCAAAAGGCAGGAAAAACTTGTGGAGAAACACAAGGAGATTCGTCAGCAAATACTGGATGAAAAGCCCAAGGTAAGAGAACTTGAGTATTAATAAGTTTATAATTAATGAGTATGAGGCTGATATCAGGTAGATATACAAATATTTCACGGTATGGAAATGCACAGGTGTATTCTTGAAATAACATCCATCAAGGATATTGTTAAGCTGTAGATTGATAAATGGCTATAATTTTGTTTGGGAATATCTTTGACCAGCAGAGGGTGCAATATATTGATAGTTGTGTAAAAAAACAGCACATTTACTATGTTTTGTTGTAACATGCAAGAAAGTTCAGTGTTTTCTGGTCTCAGCAAATTTATCGAAGTACAAAGAATATAGTATGCTATAAGATACCCTTTCAAGATGCAGATATTATGAGGCATGATTTGAATTCTTGTCTATTCTTCTCAGCAGAGCAGATGGCGTATACATGCACTTTGAACATATCATATTTGTTTTGCTGGTTTTCCCAGTGTCTTGTCAGGAGGTCTGCAATTAATTTCCGATGGTCACATTGCTTATTCTGGCAGATGATACCATCCATGACATTAATTCTTTGACTTTTTGGTTGTGTTTTTTGACAGTTAACAAATAAAGGCAGTCATATAAATGTTTTAGTCTGTTTTCTTGGTAGGGTCACTACAGTTACTCTAACCACTATGCTTGTGATCACATAGGAAAATAGGTAAAATTTTACCTTAGACCTTTTCTTAGTGGATGGAAATTATAAAATGATTAGCTATATTTTATAGTCCTGGAAGGTAGAAAAGTAGAGTTAATATAATATTCAAGTCAGAGTCTGAGAGCATTTTTCCTCTTCTGTTTTCTTATGGCTCAAGTTCTTATACAAGCCAATAATATGAAAAAGGACCTAGAATGTACATGTTGTTTTAAATGTGGAAAAGAGATATGCCTCTTGTTGAAAACAATAACCATTCTCTTAAGTTTGGATGCCAGCCAAAATGCATCAATTCTCAAGAATTAATGAAGAACAGTCCACAGTTAATGAACTCTGAAATGGAAAACCCTCATTATATAGTTGTAGAATCTCCCTTCTCCCTAGTAGCCCAACAAGTATTGAAGGTGTTCAAAGTGCAAGAGTTGTATTTTTGTGGGGGCATGCGGAAGAGGATAAGGAATTGAATATCCTCAATAGGAGCATTCGATACTGCAACATTCTATATTGCTTGGACAATGAATACATCTTTTCTCAGTTATATAACCAACCATGTCACCTTGAAACTCAGAAGGCAGATTTCCCACTTTCCTGAACTGCAGCTAGTATATACCTGATAATTCTTTCAAGCTCACTTATCTGGAAATGTGCTTGCTTAAGGTATTTTATGATTAGATATAAATAGGCATGATACAGATATTTAATCAGCTTTATACAAGCTCTTTGTCAGTTGTCTGAATCCCATATTTTGAACCTGCTTCAGCTTCACTGAATTCCTGTAGTTTAGTATAATTGGCATCATAGAACAAAATCAAAATTAGAGGCACAGATAATTTAAAAATCGGCTTTCTGTCATATACCTAAGTTTTTCCCCCGTGTACTGTCACTAAGCTCCAGATGTGTGCAAAAATAAAACCAAGAAATCAAACACAAATGGCATACACTTTTTCTTACAACAGTGGCTGCAAATTAATTTAGTTGTAGACTGAAATGTTGCTGCCCAACTACAAATTACCAACAAGATTTATCTGATGCAGTATGCTGCCAAACCATCTGTGCAGCATTTGCACACTCTGCTTAAGCCATTAAAATCATCTCATTTTGGAATTCATATCCTCTTTCCAGATAATCTGGGTTGGCTAAATCTTAACTCTGACTTTTTAGAATTGAAAGACAGTGAGTGCTATCACACATGGGGAAATCTCTGCCTTCGCATCTCCCCCCCTCCAACAGTTTGTTCTAAATACTATCTAGCTGTGGAAAAATAGAAAGTTAAAAAACTGAACTTATTAAGAAAACTTGGGAAGTTAGCTTTTTTTCCTGTCACTATGCCTCAATTTCAGGAAGAAACCTCTACAAGTGACTCCACTTTTCACCACTCATCTCTCAGGAAGAGAAAACGTGGGGTAGCATTGTTAAATATTGGAAAGGAAAGTTTGTTTTCCATTGGTTAATAACTTTAGCAACCAGTGGATTGGAGTGCAATACGACTCAGATTAAAGGTAATTCTCAATTTACAACCATTCGTTTAGTAACTATTCAAAGTTACAAAGTGGTACCAAAAAAAAGTTAGGGTTAGGGTTAGCAAACAGCTGAAAATGCAGGCCAGTTGCCAAGCACCCAATGCAATCAGATGACAGCAGGAGGAGCTGCTTAAACGGGGTCTTTTATAGCTTTTTTGGAGGTCCATAGCAATTTCAAATGGTCACTAAGTGACTACTGTCATTCTAAGTCAAGGACTACCTGTACATTTGCGGTACACATAGTGAAAGAACATACTACAGAACAGGCAAAGGGTAAACCACTGATCTAGACCAGGGCTTTTCAGCCAGTGGTATGGGTACCACCTGTGGTACACTGGCACCTGGCAGGTAGTACGCGACCATCCTAGAAAAGTGGTAGCGGGGGAGGGAAATGAACTGAACCGGTGGCAGCACCGCACAAGCCTGAGCGAAAGATGGCTGGAGCTGCAGGGCTGTCAGGGCTCAGCGGAAGCGCCAGGATCAGCGCCAGGCTCCAGTCTCTGCTGAGCCCAGAAGAAGCGCCGATCAGCTGGAATGTTTCAGCATCTCCAGGGTCTTGTGATTTGCATTCAGATGCTTGGCAACTGATTCATATTTATGATGGTCACAGTGTCATGTGAAGTGACCAAAACGTGCTACAACCACCCAGCAGAGGGGGGGAATAAAAACCAAACACCTCCCCACCCCCGCTGCCAATCCTCAACAGAAATGCTCACAACAATGAAAACCTCAAACAGGAGGAAGAGCGCTGCCGGGCGGGCAGGCAGGTGTCTTGCTCGGCTGTGGCTTGGGGGGCGCTTTTTTCAATGCCATTGTAACTTTGAACAGTCACTAAGCGAACTGTTGTAAGTCGAGAACTACCTGTACTTCATTACTTTTTTTCTTTTTGGTCAAGTTTTTGACACCTTGCTAGGCGACTGGTGGAACTCGGATGCTGCCATATCCTGAAAGTGGTTCAATGGGTGAAAAAGTTGAAAAGCCCTGGTCTAGACCACTTCCTCTCACTTCTGAACAGTATGTTTACATCAGCCATGTGGAGCAAATCAGGAAAACAGGATCTTTATGGATAGACACCAGATGGACTCTGGCACCTACATAGACTTCCACAGGCCCTAGTTACTCCTCTTACTCAATTACATGGAGTGGAGAGTAGATCTGCCTCCTTTCTAATAGCAGTTTTCTATGTCTTGTTTTTCTTACGCTGGAAAAAGTGGAGCAGGGAACACTGGTGAGCACATTGTGAAACCTTTATCCCAGCAGCTTGACATGAGGAATTGTATGGCAAAAAACTGATACTACTTAGTCCAAATATCTTTTCTTATACTTTAAAAACTTGTTAGGCAAACTCATTTTAGGCATACTTTAGCCTAGATAGATTTTCATCCTTCTTGTTAATGGGAGAACAGCTCTTGTCAGTGTGGAGCATATTTGGCTGACCTATTTTTACCCTACCTGTCCAGCAATCTAGAGGTGTCCTCTAATTCTAATTGCTTCCTTGCTTGTGCAGATATTAGAAATTCAATAATGCAGAAGGCAGTTTCCAATTATAGATGCCTGAAGGAGTATGAGGACATGTTCTTCATCACTGTAACAAAGTGAATGCATTTGAAAACATAACTGTTTTCCTAGTGTTCTTTAATACATCCATTACCGATTTGAGGAAAGGAGTTAAAGTACACAACTCTTGACGCATAGAACTTCCAGATTGGAAATGATTGCAGATGCTTGACAATCCAAGATCTTAAATTTATATTTTCTCAACAGATTAGATTTGTTATAAAAAAATAAAACAGATTAGAGGTACTGAGTTCAGTCCAGAATTAATGTATTAGTGGCAGATTCACTTAACAACTGTGTTACTAATTTAACAACTTCAGCAATTCACATTACCAATGTGACAGGATAAGTCGTAAAATGGCAAAACTCACTTAACTAGTTTCTCACTTAACAATTACAAATATGTAATTTTGTAAATGAATGTAGAAACATGAATGGTAAAGAACACTCCTGTAATGTATATATCCATAATATAAACAGACCCCCCTCCCAGTACCATAACAGGGACATCTTTTTCAGAATTGCTTTATTAAGAGAGTGCTAAGTACAAACAACTGAATGAAAAGATGGGCTTGTTGATTTATGCCTTATTATTCACAGGCATGAGAATTAGAGGTCATCTGAGGTAGAAGGTTTATCCAACAGAATTATAATGTACATGTTCACTTTATAGGACATACAGTGCTGTTGATAGAGATAAATAGTTTTGAGTTTATTTCAGATCTTCGAGTTCAATAAAAGGTATAAAATACTAACATCTTCCCCTGACTGTTAAAAAAAAATTGCCTTCAATGCAAGACAACAGTAGCATAACTAAAAAAGCAAAAAGTGAAGCCAAAGTAAGTGCAACACATTTTTAAAAGAGCATAAACTATGCATATGTAGAAAATATGTTTCAAAATACTAATTAACCTAATACGTTTAAGCCAAAAAATAGCCGCCTTTAATCTTACTAATAGTCTTTCAAAGCAAAATCTTTTTGTAGAGTGTTTCTCCTTTCTGTAGAGCAGGCATGTCAAACTCGTAAGGTCACGACGTATCGGGGCTTTTTCCCCATTGCCGGCAATGGGGTGGGCGCGGTTTCGGCGTGACGCATCCAGCCCGTAGGCCGGCAGTTTGAAATGCCTGCTGTAGAGGATAGGAATGGCTCAGTCATTTTATCTTTGTGTGTTTATTCATTTGTTTACTCAACAACATATCCTACCTAGATCTAGAGACTCCAAGCAGTTATTGTCTAAATAAATCCCATTCTAGATGGTTTGCATATTGCTGCAATGTTTCTCAAATACCTATATTGGCATTTCATTTCAGTTCCAAACCACTCAGTTTTTCTTTTGTCTTTAAGGACAGTGTTGAACACTGCAGAATAATATGCTTATAATATTTACCACTGGGTGGTATTTCTCAGCAAGTCATGGGAGGCATGGAACTAATGATAAAGGATATTCCAGTGTGATGAAGCCAACTTTTGTGGAAGAAATGAGGATTTATCATAATGTATATAATAATACAAATTACCCAGTATAAACTGTATAAAACAAAAGAGAATATTGTCCAATGTGCACTGCATAACAAGAGCAGCAGCTACAGCTTTGCACTGAAATGCAGTTAGCAATACACTAATAGCAAAGCAAGCAATAACAGGGGAAAAAACAGAACAAAAAATAATTATGCAAAAATGACCACGTTAATTGCATTGGAAAAGGCAAAGCATACCCAGGGAGAAAGAGGAGAAACTTGTTGTTCTTGTTCTGACTTATAACAAAAAAATGAAATAACTGTTAATAAATTATGCTAATTTTGTGTTTGAAAGCAGGGTCCTGGGAACTTCAAAATGCTGTTTAAACAACATTCACAGCAAAGCAGTGAACCCAAATCCTTTCTCTCTCGCCCCAAAACCTGTACTATCTTTGGGCTTTAGGAGTAGTCATGATTTGAGCATTTGTAAAATTTTAAGATTGGCGGGTGCAATAAATTATAGTGAAATCTCAACAATTTAGTTGATTTCTTTGTAAGGCTTGGGCTGATGATGTAATTTTTCACAGTGCCAAACTGGATAGCTTCATTCTATTCATTTGCATAAGCTTATTCTTTTCAAGCGAAATGGTTGTAAATTAGCTAAAGGATTATGAGCCAAACCCCATAAAGAATCTGCTTGTTCTCTGAGTACCTTTTTTCATAGTAGCTAAAGCACTGATGCATGTGATGAGCAATCAGTGAAACTTACTAGGCAGTGTTAGGTCTTAGATTTGGGAGAGCTGCATTATTGATACCCAGACCAGTATTCAAAATTCTACGTCTATGCACATGATTGTGTTTTAGACCTGAATTTACTGAAGAACCATGACTAATCTACATGGGAAAAAGTTACAAGAATTGCTTGTAATCCAGCATGAAGATTCAACTACTTCCTGCCCCCATCCTGCCCTTTTTGTTAAATCCTATAGGCCAGAAGTCCCCAACCTTTTGGGCACCAGGGACCGGTTCCGTGGAGAAAGGTTTTTCCATGGACCGGGAAGTGTGTGGTTTTGTGTGCTGCCTGAATCCCACAAATGGGGCTTTGCTTGTTTGTGCAGACCGGTTGCTGGCATGCCGCGGCCTGGTACCAGTCCACGGACTGGGGGTTGGGGACCCCTGCTATAGGCATATGAATCCTGGCAACCACTATTGCACATTTAAAAGGCCAAACATTTTAAAGGCAATGGATAAGGTCCTTTTTTATGCAATCACTGACTGTGTCAATTTGTAGGGCCCTGGTGTTTGTTTTTGTGTGTGTTCCTTGAACAACAAGTGAGTGATGGAGTTTATGATGCAGTTATGGAGTTTAACATAAGTTATGTTGCTGCTTCTGTTAAAATTGTTTGGGTGATTGTTGGAGGTGGGAGTGCGATCTGTGATATTATAGAATGAGAGGGCTTGCAGGGATATGGGGGACTTCTGGATGTATGAACTGGGATGGTGAGCTCAAGTCCAGAGCAAACAGTAAAGATTACGGTTTGGCTTTGCAGACCTTCCTATGCTCATGATGATGATTTGGATTTCTAGAAGACATACGAGCACCAGTTGGTGCTTGGCTTGTTTGCTGGGACTGGAGCCATTGGATTAATCACCACAATTGTGTGGTCCTATGACTTCAGTTCCTGGCAGATGGAGGGGCTGGTATAAATTAAAGAGCAATCCGAAGAGGTGTTGCCATCCTGACTGTATTTCCCTGATTATTTTGGACTATGGATTGTTATTCTCCTTTCTGATACTGGGCAGGCACTAATCTGACCACTTCAGAAGCTTGTATGGTTTGTTCCATGCCAATTCAGGCCCTATTGCTACCTACTAAACAAAGCATGGAGAGTCTAGGGTGGAGGCTGCCAATACTAGTCTGCCTGGTCAGGAAGTAGTAGGTTTGCAGATTGGGGGTAGTAAGAGAAGCATGGTCTGGGCTCCCCCAAGGGTATACTTCAGCCTGGCTTGCCTTTCCACTGATTTTGGGGAACTCCAAATAGTCTTCATTTAGTGACCGCAATTGGAACCAGCAATTAGGTCATAAAGTGAAGTGTACATTGAGTGAAACTGCCATTTATGATCTTCAGTTTTTCTTTGTTTTACAAACTTAAGAAGGTTGTAAAAATGAGGGTTGATCATAAAGTTATTTTTTCCTGACCATTTGTCACCTCGCTACACAAGGACTACCTGTACCCAAGTGGAAGAAGAGCCAGTAGATTTCATGGCCCCATCTGTTGTGTAAGACAGACTGAGCTTGAGGCTTACCCATGCAGTAATTAGTGAAAGGGTGCTAGAACCAAAGGGAAAAGAAATATTTTGGTTCTTAATAGAGAAATACTAACATTAAGAGATGAATCAAGCATCAGTTCTACTGCCCATATTTTTCTATCCTGTATGTACCGTATTATCATTGCATTGCATTTCAAAAGAAAGGAAATAAAACATGGACTTCTCAACTTTTTCACATCAGTTGTAATGACCTCACAGACCCTATCTCATTTGATGAATTTTTCTCAAAATTTAAATTAAAAGGTAAGCCAATTATAGGTCAGATGTATTTCTGTAGGTAAAGACCTGTAATTCAAACTAATATTTCAATGCTTACGTTTTCCTTTGTTGATTCATTCAAAGGAAAAGGCACTGAAAATAATTGCAAGTAATTGAAAATTCCAATTATATATTATATTGTTATGTTATATGAAATGTAATATATCAGAACTCTACATATTATTTTAAGAGCACATATATTTATAAGCATTTTAGATGCTTATTTTGGGATAAGGTTCTGACATTCTTTACCATAGCTCATATTTTAAATATAAGGAGCCGTGGTGGTGCAGTGGTTTGAATGTAATATTGCAGGCTAATTCAGCTCACTGCTAGGAGTTCAATCCTCACTGGCTCAAGGTTGACTCAGCCTTCCATCCTTCTGAGGTTGTTAAAATGAGGACCCAGATTGTTGGGGGCAATAGGCTGACTCTGAAAACGGCTTAGAGAGGGCTATAAAGCACTGTGAAGCAGTATATAAGTCTAAGTCAGGGGCGTCAAACTCAATTTCATTGAGGGCCGCATCAGCATTGGGGTTGCCCTCAGGGGGCCGGGCGAGTATGGCCTGGGTGGGTGTGGCCTACTGGGTGGGCGTGGCTAGAGTGTGTATGGCCTACTGGGTGGGCGTGGCCAGCTCTACATCGTTCGCATCAAGGGTGCCTATGGGGGCCTGGGCAGGAGTGGGACAGATCTCAGGGTCTCTGGTAGGAGGAGGGTCTCTGGGCCAGGGCCAAGGCAGCAGGGGCCATTCCCTCACTGTTTCCAGGATGGCTTCGCGGGCCACATGAAACCATTTCACGGGCCAGATCTGGCCCCCGGGCCTCGTGTTTGACATGTCTGGTCTAAGTTCTAAGTGTTAACTAATGTGCACATTCCCTTGAGTTGTGGGCAAGTATAATCATGTATTTGGACTCATAGAAATGAATTTTAAAATTGAGTGAGTATGCTTCAGCACTGAGTGAAATAAAAAACGGATGAATCTATGCATTGGGGGGGTTGTCTGTATTTATAATAATAAAAGAACTACGGTATTTTCATTTGAATGAACCAAGGTGCCATGAACACAAGACTCAATTGAAAATTTCCCATCTTAAAACTGTCACAAATTAGAAGTTGTGAAATACGGTAGCATGACTGTTCCTTGGTTTTATATTTGTCCTGCTGCATTATTTCAGGTTTGTTCTTGCTCCAACATTGCTTATATTTTTATCCAAACGATGAGTGGGTCACAGAAAATGCATATTACAATCTGAAGTGATACTCAGCATGATAATTAGATTTCTTTTTTGGCTAATACTTCCAAATACATTAGTGCCAAAGGGATTTCTATTGAACTCTACGTTATTTTACTAAAGATTATAACTGCAATATTAAAAATGTTTCCACAGAGGCAAGGTAAACTAATATCGACAGTTTTCTTTATTTTATTTATTTATTAAATTAAACCTCCCATCTTTCTATAATGCAATCTTAGATAGTTTACAATCTGATAAATGAAATTATAAAACAGTGGTGGTTCAGTGGGTTAGGACGCTGAGCTTGTTGATCAGAAGGTTGGCAGTTTGGCGGGTCGAATCCCAAGTGCCACGTAACAGAGTGAGCGCCTGTTACTCGTCCCAGCTTCTGCCAACCTAGCAGTTCGAAAGCACGTAAAAATGCAAGTAGAAAAATAGGGACCACTCCAGTGGGAAGGTAACAGCGTTCCGTGCACCTTTGGCGTCTAGTCATGCCGGCCACATGACCACAGAGACGTCTTCAGACAAGCACTGGCTCTTCGCCTTTGAAACGGAGATGAGCACCGGCCCCTAGAGTCGGAAAACGACTAGCACGCATGTGCGGGGGAACCTTTACCTTTAAGAGAATAATTGCATTAAAATTAATTAAAAAGTAGCTAAGATAACAGGGTTATACAATAAAATGGAGGTAGGATCTTCTATTTAATCTGGAACTACTTCCAGAATTGCACACCCCTACCTGGGACCCAGACCAATCCGCAGATCCCACTTATAAGGTCGTTGTGGAATGTCAAAAGGGTGGGGTAGATCTGATCTCACATATGAGGTTCCAATGGGCAAGTGCTTTGGTAGAGAAGACTCTTTTCCTGGACCCTACCAGTCAAACTTCCTGACAGGGTTCACAGCATGTCTCTTCTCCCAGTGCGAGTCACAGTCCCATTGGAGTGAGTGAATTCTTCAGATAGTCTGGATCCAGGCCATAAAGAGCTTTAAAGATCATAAGCAACACCTTGAATTGGACCCAGAAGCAAACTGGCAGCCAGTGCAGCTCCCATAACCACGGTGTTACAAGGGGTGTCCTAGGGCCCCCCAGAATTGTGCAGCTGCATTCTGAGCCAGCAGTCATTTCCAAATAATTTCAAGGGTAGTTCATGTAGAGCACATTGCACTAATCCAAGTTAAAGATGACCAGAGCCTGAGTACAAGGTTTCCTGATCCAGGAGAGTGCTCAAAGGCTCTCTTAGCAATGACTGCCACCTGCTCTTCAAGCAGGAGTCAAGAGTCCAAGAGAAACCCCAAGTTGTACACTAGATCTGTCTTGAGGCAGTGCTACCCCGTCCAGAACTAAAGATGTTAAATGGCTGGATCCCAAAGCCCCATGCACCCATAGCCAAAGCCTATTGTCCCCTGCCCAGATCCCCATAGCCTCCGGGTATCGCAAGACAGCAATGACAGCAGCACTTGGGTCACCCAGGATGGAGATATAAAATTAAGTTTCCTCAGCCTACTGGTGATGCCTCTTCCCCTTGTGGTGAATGGCTTCATGTAGATGATAAAAAGGAGTGGAGAAAGTACCAGGTTCTGTGGCACACCACAAAGGAGCAGCCATGGGTTGGACTTCTCCCTATCAACACAAATTGAAACTGGTCAGAGCAAGGAAAGATGATCTACCCCCTTCCCATTCTCACCAGAATCATTGATAAGTGTAAGCAATGCTGTTTCTGTCCCCTAACTGAGCTTGAAACCCAACTGGAAATGATCCAGACCTCAGTCCACTTTGCGCAAATTGTGGGAGCTTTATAGCCATAAAGGCAGCTGGATGTGAAAGCCAGACTGCCAGAATTCTCTCTGGAATTGCCCATAAATACTCCACAACCGTAGATTTTTGTGAAAAGAAGGCAAAAATTGATGATCATGCAGCCACTTATGATCAGCTAGGTGGTGAGGTTTCATTGTTCTCTGAGCCATAAATGCATCCTTTCATGGATTCAAGGTTTGACCAAACCTCATTGTTTTAACCACTTTTTTATTGCTTCTTTAAGATTGAAATAATTTGGAACAACAAGCCTACACATAGTTGGCTGAGTTTCAACTTTGAAGGGGGGGTTGGCAACTTTTTGCAACATATAGCAGGAATCTAGAGTTGTTTTTAAGAGTTTAAATACTAAGGTTTATGAAACTGATTTAAAAAAAGGCTGAAATTAATTAGAAAGGGAAAAGTGAGTCTTATTTAATGCAAAAGAACACTTTGAAGTTCAATTACTAAAGCACAGCTTGACTACTTTAAAGGAAATATTTGATTTGTGGGCTTGTGAAGACCTTGAGCTACTGAAAATGAATAATCTCCACTGAAAACAATCAAAATGGATTTTTGTTGTTGTTGTTAGCTGCGAAGTTGTGTCCGACCCATCGCGCCCTATAGACAATGTTCCTCCAGGCGTTCCTGTCCTCTACCATCTTCTGGAGTCCATTTAAGCTCACGCCTACTGCTTCAGTGACTCCATCCAGCCACCTCATTGTCTGTCGTCCCCTTCTTCTATTGCCCTCGATCTTTCCCAGCATTAGGCTCTTCTCCAGTGAGTCCTTCCTTCTCATTAGGTAGCCAAAGTATTTGAATTTCAACTTCAGGATCTGGCCTTCTAAAGAGCAGTCAGGGTTGATCTCCTCTAGGACTGACCGGTTTGATCGCCTTGCAGTCCAAGGGACTCGCATAATTTACAATAAAGAGATGGAAATACTAGATGTACAAATGGAATTGGATGATCATTTGAAAATCAGAAAGAACATATAAATAATGGTTCCTAATAGTGAGGTGGACTGTTTTGTAAAATTGAAATAGAAGACATTTACTGAAGTTATTTCATGGAAATTACAAATGGACTTGGCTAAAGGTGATGAAATCTTCAAGAGCAGAGGCAACGAGACAGAAAAAAACAAGAACTAGAATTTTACCTACTTAAGGATGGTTGCAATAATAAAAAATAATATGGACTAAAAGAAAGAAGAGTAAAAGTGCAAAGTAAAAGAAAAAAGAAGATAGTAAGAAAAAGGAAAGGAAAGAAGCAGGAACATAGTAAAGAAAAAGAAAATAAAGAATGCAAAAACAGTGTTCTTTTAAAGGCCTCATGTCTCCCATTGCTTAAAACCTGCCAGAGACCATTCCGGACAGCAACTTGTGGTCAATCTCCCATGCTCTGTTTATGCAGAGAGATTTGAAGAGTGGTTCTACCCACCAGCTCCGTTCTTCCCTGTGGTTATCAGGTCTGCTTTTCACAAGAGCTTTTCAACCTACTATTTCTTTCTTCAGAAGCCATAGAGCAGAGGCACCAGGGACTGGTTACGTGGAGAGAAGTTTTTCTGCGGACCAGAGGGGGCGTGGTTTTGTGTGCTGCCTGCATCCCGCAGATGGGGCTTTGCTTGTTTGTACGGCCCAGTTGCTGGCCTGCTGCAGCCCGGTATTGGTCCATGGACCGGAGGTTGGGGACTCCTGGCATAGAGAGAGTTTACAGTGTGTTTACAGAATTATAAACTCTTGAATTTTCAGTAATTTTAGATAAATATGACCTAAAACTTTTATCTGTTCATTACACATCCTAAAAGTAGGTAAAAGCACCCAATTAAGTTGTTGTGTGCTTACAAACTACTGATTTTGCCAGTTACGTAAAGATTTTAGAAAGTCTTGATTATAAAGAAAAATGCCCTCAGGAAGCTATTTAATGCACATATTTGTAAAGAGTAGTTGTGGTTATAATCAAGAATTTGATTGCAACTGCAGAAAGACTGCAACATCTAACTACTAATCATACTAATCAAGCCAGAGTCGGTAAAAGGTATAATCACAGGAATTCTAACATTATTGCGTAGAAGGGGCGTCTAAGCTCATGTCCTGATGGAGATGCAGAAAACCTTTATTGTTTCTCTGGCCATCTGTCTTAAAGCATTTTGGATCTGCCACCTTCCAAGGCTGTCTTCAGGTATCCCCAACCTATTACCACAATTGGGACCAAAACATCTATTGCTAAGCAAGGCAGTCATTAAGTGAGCTGCACCCGATTTTAGGAAATTTGCCATTGTCGTTAAGTGAATCACAATGGTTACTAATTGAATCACATGGTTGTTAAGCCAATCTGGTTTCCTCCATTGTCCAATGGTATAGGGTTTCCTGCCTGAGTGGGGGGGGGGGTTTGGACTAGATGACCTCCAAGGTCCCTTCCAACTTCTTCTTCTTCTTCTTCTTCTTCTTCTTCTTCTTCTTCTTCTTCTTCTTCTTCTTCTTCTTCTTCTTCTTCTTCTTCTTCTTCTTCTTCTTCTTCTTCTTCTTCTTCTTCTTCTACTTATTATTATTCTTATTATTATTCTTATTATTATTATTATTATTATTATTATTATATTTTATATTATTATTATTTATATTATTATTATATTATTATTATTATTATTATTATTATTATTATTATTATTATTATCTGTTGTTGTTGTAAGCTCTTTGGGAAAGTCACAAACGGTGATCATTGCATCATTCCTAATTAAATGCTGGATGCCAAACACCCAAATTTTAATCACATGACTGTGGGGATGCTGTAAAGTACAAGGATCGGTCAGAAGCCAGTTACAATTTTAGTTGAATGTATAGGTTCAGAACCTTCTTTCTTGGAACTTTTGGTTTTATTTCTTAAATGTTATACAGTTTACCTACGGTAATAACTATGTATTAATTCATTTTACACAGATTAATTTAACTTTGTTTAAAGAAAATAATTGGAATTAATCTTTCTGTTGATTTTGCTATGGAGTGATATTGCTACTTAAACTGACATTGCCCTATAAAGGAGGAGGTTGGGGTAAACACATGTTGTAAATTACTGCTTGATGACTGGCTGTAGCTTGTATCACAGAGGTAAATCACTAAGGGCTGTGTAACATAATAAAAAAAAACTGGGGCTATTATGAAAAAGCTTCCTTTGAAGTTTAGCAACTGGAAGCTTTCTGCGCAGCAGACAGCAGGTCTCAAGCTGCTACAGGAAATAGCTTATTATATTTTAAATAATTCTTTACTGTTTATTTTGATGAACTGCCTAATCCTTTGCATCCTGATGAAGCCTAATACTTTCACTATATTGGCTTTATGTCAGATTGAAAGCATCGTACTTATAAAAGAGAGTTTGTCTTCTGGTGGGTGTGGTCTTTATTTTCTTACGTATAGGTAACATCACTAATCTATTCAATTTACAAACACCAAAGAATTACTAAAGAATGTAAAAGTTTTTCAATATTTAAAAAATATACAAATCTAGAGAAATACCTGGGAGAAAAAGAATATCTTTTGCTGGCATTAAAAAAGCATGCATAGAAGCTTCAAGCAGGCATCTGAAGAGGGTGTTCCATAACTGGGACCTCACAACAGAGAAGGTCCTCTGTCTTGTACCTGTTCTGGAGTTCTGAAGATTCACATTTTATTCCATGGTGATTTCACCTGGTAAATTTAATACACTGCAGGATGAGGATGAGGGATAAGCTGGAGATTCTCATGTGATAACTTTGCTGTTGTTCAATTGCTAAGTCATGTCCAACTCTTTTTTAAAAATATATTTTATTAATTTTTTACAATAACAATCCTTAGTGCTTTGTGAACAATGTGTTGTCTGGTTCATATATTTAAAAACAATAGTAATTAATTTCTATAATTGATCAATATGTTGGTTAATAATATATTTCCTTGATCCTCTCTTCTTTCGATAATATTCTCCGTTTGTCTACATTAAACAAATATTCTTAATACTTTCAATACATACAAAGTTGAGTATAAACATTTTTCTAGTATTTGTACATATAACAATAACATCAACATGTAACATCTTTTCTAATCAGCTTATGTTTCAATTGTATTTATAGAAGTCATCTTATTAAGTCTTTATATGTCCTGTTTTCAAGATTCTTATTTAATTTCCCCTCAGTATTCAAACCACTCTTATCAGTCATGTTTTTCTCAAAGTTCATTAGCTTTGAATATCCAAACTTTTCATTCAAATACACTGCCTCAATATTTTTACATTTCATATATTATAAAAGTATTATACTACTTATATATCTTATCCCTCTTACTATAGGGCCCCTTTATGTCTAAGCTTTGTTCTTTTGGCCATGTTCAAACAAGTATTTTATCATATAGTAAACCATCTAGTAATCTTACTATAGGGCCTCTTTATATCCAAAATTTATATTTTTTAAACCATATTCAAACAAGTGTTTAGTCTTATAGTATTCCATCTGGTAAGTTGAATCACATCTCTTTAACTCTAATCTTCTTTTGCCAGGTTGCTTTCCAAATCAGTAGGTTTAGTTTGTCAGGTTGTATTTTTGTATGTTGTTGGGGATAAAAAAGACAAGTTGAGTAGAATATTTATTTTTGGTCTCCCATGCTTTGATGCTTCTCCTGGCAGCTCTTTAATCCATTTTATTAAATCTTTTTTGTCCATTAGTTTGTTTTGAGGTCCTGGAAGATAAAACATCTTTTTTATTTCCTTGTAGCAAAATTTGGCGGATTTTCTTTTGTTTGTATTAAGTTGTAGTTCCCTTCATTTGTAGCTTCCATATTTGAGGCACTTTCCTCAGGTTTGTATTCTATTGTCTGATTTGTTTGTTCATTCTTTGTTGTCATTTTGAGCATTATTTAATTGTAAGTTTAAGTTAGAGATATGTTCATTTATGTTATCAAAGTTGTTTTTAATCTCATCATGATTTAAGAGAATTGTCATTTGAATCTGTCGCAGCATTGCATATATTTTCTCCTGGAATGTGTTTGCTTTGTCTTGAATCATTTTTCCTGCAGATCTCTGATGTTCCAAGCTGGGGTCTTCAGGAGGAGGTGTTAAGTGTGGTTTTCTATCACTTTTAGATAAATGTACGACATCCATTTTATCTCTCTCCAGTAAGTAGTTTTTCACCAGTACCACAGTCTCTTTAATTAGCTTTATCAAATCAGCCCTTCTTAAAATCCAAACAACCAAGTCTTATGTAGTTCTTATCAAGACATCTCTGAAAACAGTATTTTGTAACAATTCTTCTTTTCAGGGGTCTTATAATTATCAGCCAGCCAAGATTTCAACCCAAAGTGTTTAACCACCTGAAAGCTTTCCAGAATTCCCCTTTAGAAGATTAGCCAAAGACCAAGGTTTTTCTTTCTCTGCAAACAGTTCTTAAACTTAAAAATGCAGCTCAGTGTCTTTATAATCCCATAAAGTCAGCAGTTTCTAAACATAGTTTCACTCTGTAGTAGATAGCTCAATGCTTTATTCTCAGCTGTTTTTTTTTTTTTTGCTATTTCTGGGTGTCTTGCTAAATTCTGAATCAATGCAGCTATAGTTTTCTCTAATCCTCAACTAGATGTCCTGTTCATTTTCCAACTTTTAAAGCCAAGAGTTATTATTTTTTATAATTTCATCAATACTTTTTCAGGTATGAAGTTTCAGCAGTTTTGTTAGTTTTCAAATTTATCCAGACTGTGGTATTTTTAACCTCATTTCAATATATTTTTGTTCCCCATAAGAGTTTAATTCGCCGCTTCCATCTATGGGAGGGTGGGAGTGTAGTCTCCTCCCTTCTCACTTTGGGAGGATATTTGCTTCTTGGGGATTTTTTCCAGGAAATCAGTTATAAAATAGGAGAGAGAAGATCAAACTCCTCACCCAGTTTCAAGCACGTTCACCGTTGTTCTTGTTAGTGCCTTTGGACTTCAGCTGCTAGTTGTCATGTCCGTAACAGTCCTGGCCTTCCCCAACACCAACACAGGAAAGAACAACACAGGAAACCGGAAAACGAATGAAATTTTAACAGATGCTGAAAACACAAACAAAGTTAGCATTGGGAGTGGTTTGCTCCCAGTGCTCTAAGTACCCTTCCGCTCCACCGTTCCCTTCCCAGCTGACCAGCATCCTGGAAGTTAGCCTTTGGTTATCTGTGCAGCGCTCCATCCCACCGTCAGCTTCACTGTCTGGTAAGCCTCCTGTTTTCGTTTGGAAGTACAGCCGATTCGGGGGGGAGGGAGGTTCAGCTCCAGTATGCCGAGCCTGCCTGCGGAGGCCCTCCCAGTAGTCTGGAGGTGCTAGGGGCATTCACCAGGCCCACCAGCTGTTCAGCTGTGTAGCGCAGGCACCGGCGTTTCCAGCCAACTGGCACCCCCGGGAGGATGCAGCCACCACCTCCAGTGGCCACCGTGGTCTCCCACAGCCTGCTGGCGGCGGGCCCGACATCCAAGCATCCCAGCTGATCGGCAGGGCTCCCAGGCGGCTGGCGGTGTTGGCTCTGGTGTCCCGACCTCCCAGCTGAGCGGTGGAGCAGCACGTGGCTGGCAGGTCAAGCAGTGACAAAACGGGCAGTTGGCGGGCTGCGTCGGAAGATATCCCCCCCCAGCTGATTGGGGCTTGACACTAGTAGCTTGGGCTGGTCAGCGAGGTGTGGCTAGCTTTCTCCTGTTGAGTTGGAAGGCTTCTCCCGGATCAAGTGGAACAACTGCCATTGTTCTGCCATCATTGGAGCACCCCTCTTCCTCCATTGCCTCTCCAGGGCGACTTTAGACACATTTAGAGTCCCCTGTCAGGGCAAAACTAGCCGTGGGGTGCGAAGTTCCGCAATCCTGTAGCCGTGCACTATGATGCAAAACCGGAAGTCTCCACTAAATTATGTTCAACTCTTTCTGACCCAATGGACCATAACATGCCAGCCCTCCTATCCTCCATGGTCTCCCAGAGTTTGCCCAAATTCATGTTCATTCCATCATTGACACTATCTAATCATCTCATCTTCTGCCATTCCCCTCCACTTTCGCCTTCAATCTTTCCCAGTATCAGGATCTTTTCCAGCAAGTCCTTTCTTGTCATTAAGTGGCCCAAGTATTTGAGTTTCAGCTTCAGTATCTGTCCTTCCAAAGAACAATCGGGATTGATTTCCTTTAGGATTGACTGATTTGATCTCCTTGCATTGCAAGGGACTTTCAAGAATCTTCTCCAATATTCAAAAGTATCAGTTCTTCAAAGCTCAGCCTTTCTTTTGGTCCTATTCTCACAGCCATATATTATTACTGGGAAAACAATAGGTTTGATTATACACATGTGATAACTACCCTGGAACAAGCCTTTAATTATCTTTCCTTTTTGGAAATAGCTCATCAGATAACAGTGAAACTAGGGTAAAACAACTATTTTAGAAGAATATTAAAAACCAGTGAGAAGTATAACAGAATCAAAAGCACAGCAAAAGATAAAGAGAATAAACAATACAAGTCGTATCACTGGAAACCAAGATTATTTCTATCTTCCGGTTCTAAAGCTCAATGGATTTTATAAAAGACTGCAGTTTCCATTTGGTTTTTTGTTTGTTTGTTTGTTTGTTTGTTTTTGATGCCCATTTTCCCCCTCCAATGTTGGATGAAAGTGAGCGATGGGAAAAACCTGATGGCAGCAAGGCTAGAATCTAGTAAAGTTGGACAGCAACCAAAAGCAAATTGTTTAAAGGTTCTGTTTTATTTTATGGATTTGAACCCTGGCTCTGTGACTATCTTTTGGTTTATGTATATGTATATGAGGGAACCAGGAACTGGGAGAGCATCTACTGTACCCTCCGAACTAACCCGAGTGAGATTAATATGTTTAATAATCATATGTTTATTCCTTCTCCTTTTTTCAGTTCAACTTTCTTCTTTGTTTCTAACCTAAAAACTTAGAATTCTTAATAAACCAGTGATGTTCATTTTGGGAAAAGGATCCAGCTTTAGTGCACAACTCTGTGCCAGATCAGGTTATTGGAGAAAGGGCATTGCCACTCCCTGTTTCCTGTAAATCAGAGGTGGGAAGGATTCCTCTGGCAGCGTTCTTTAGTTATTCTTCCTAGTGCAGCAAGTGTATGAAAGGAGAATTTAGAATTTGTTCATTACAATGATTCAATTTCACAACTACTAAGGTTGTTGATTGAGCAGCGACAAAAATAGCCAGAGGAATTATTGATGCCTTGGAAATGAGCCCCTTGTCAGTCAACAGGAGTGCTGATTTACCACCAGTTTACCAGGTACTTAGGAACAAAGGGCACAGCTGCATAAGGAAACAACACTCAATAGCCAGTTATCAACATCCCAATTAACAACTAAAAGCCACACACCTTATAAATACTACACATAGAACAGCTCACTGCACATATTCTAGACAGAGAGGATCTCTGAGGATGGGGCTTCAGCACAAGTCCTAAAGCTAGTAAGAATAAATCTCTAGTCCCGATGAGTGACTCAGATTGGATCCTGCAACATTATTCTGGGGCACATATGGAGAAAATTTAGATCCAGATGCCTCATGGGAAGCAGGTGCTGTTCAAGCCATGCACACTTTATTACGATCGCTTGCCATCCAGAATCACTTGAAATGAATAAATAAATAAATAAACCCTACCTGCAAAGAATACTCAAAATATCTCTAACAAGATAATTCCACAGTAGGTTTTGAAAAAAAAAGTAATGGTGAAATACTTTAGAGTAGAAATGGAGAATTGGAAATTCAGACAGAAAGTTCAAAATAACAAGTACAATCCCAAATTCCTTCACCATATGAAAAGCAGGGGCGTGGGTAAAGTTTGATGGGAAGAAGGAAGCGTGCTAAGTTTAACTGCATTCTGAGTATTTGTGCTTTATTACATGTGAATTAGCTTTGAGTAATCCAAAGACTGTTAAGTATTTTTCATGGGGTGTGTAAATATATGATAAAATATAATTAAAATCCTGGAAAAGATAACAATAAAGGCAGGGAGGCCAAACATACTCATCACATTTTGTGTGATATGAGTTTGTGTGTGTGTGTGTGTGTGTGTGTGTGTGTGTGTGTGTGTGTTTTCATAATGGAAAGTGCTATGTAAATTAATAATAGAGCATCTTGTTTTATGGAATTTTCTAACTCATTGGTGACTTGCCAAGAAAGAAAGTTGAAATAATTACTAACTCCTTATTAATTGATAATTTATCTTGGCTGTAGCAGGGTCTGAGTGGAGAAATTTTAGCTCTTCAAAGGAAGTAGAATTCCTAGCATCTCTTACCATTAGCCTGGTTCCTATCTTAGTTTTAATCCTTTGGAATGTAGTGGATCTCTTGATCTCTTGCTACATATGTCATATGCATTGCATATGAATGGCGTGATGTGTAGCCTTACCTAGTATAAACCTTCACTCAAAGAAGGTTATGAAATAAAATGCATTTATGTAGACTTTCTGCAAGACTGAATGTGATCTCTTGACCTTATATTTAAAAAGGGAGAGTTGCCCGCCAATGTAAACTCAAACATGTAATGTAATCTTAGGAGGAATTAGAACACTTGGAATTAATTCTGTATCGTGAGAAGTTTCATTTCTCATTTATATTTGGTACACATGGTTGTCATACTACTTGCAGGATCTAGATTTTTGCAAAAATCAGTTGGTTTAATTGAAACCCACTATAATTTTATTTTTTCACTGTTATCCGTATCTTAAATTGTGTCTCAAAGATTTACCTTGGTCCTATTTTGGACCAACTGCAGTTTCCAGACCCTTTATTTTTAGAGATAGCCCAGTACATATATTTTACTTCACTATCCTGCCAGAATATTTATAAAATTATTTCTAAATAAACACATATTGAACCATTTCTTTTACATGAATAGTTGACATACAGTAGCTGCATATTAATTCTCTTAATTTTTGGAAGCAAATGTGCTTATCTGTGTATTATTGGTATTAGGAAAGGAAACCTCTTACATTCTTAACATCATGATTTCCATTTTTTAAGATATTCACAATTCTAAATCTTCGAAAACAGTAATGCTAGTGAAATTGCATTCATACGAATGAGGAGCAATTGGAATAATCCCTTATTAATTTACTATTGATAGCCATCTTTTGCAAAATGCATCTAAAATCTCCATTAGCTGGGATGCTGACCCTTGTAGAAAAAATGGCTTTGGTTAAAAATTGTGTCCCTGAACAGAAATATGAATACAAGCAAAAATAAATCTGGGAGCTGAAATCTCTGATGGAAAGAGAAAAATGACTGTCCAAAAGTGCCACAGGTTTGAAAAATTAATAACTCATAGACCAGCAATATCCAGTTTGAACCAGAACATACTATGAAATAAATATTCACGGTATATAGAACTGATCTCTTTTTTAAAAAGTTTTAAGTTTCTTTTCTTCCTTTACACACACTGTAGCTAAAATGGCATGATTTTTTAAATAAAATTATATATCATTTATACATACTGTACAGGTAGATCTCAACTTAAAACAGTTGATTTAGTGACCGTTTGAAGTTACAGCGGCACTGAACAAAATGACTTATGACTCTTTTTCACACTTAACGACCATTGCAGCATCTCCATGGTCATGTGATCAAAATTCAGACACTTGGCAACTGACTCCTATTTACGATAGTAGCAATGTCCCAGAGTCATGTGATTACCATTTATGGCCTTCGGACAAGCAAAGTCAGTGGGGAAGCCAGAGTCACTTAACAACGATGTTACTAGCTTAACAATTGCAGTGTTTCACTTAACAGCTGTGACAGGAAAGGCTGTAAAATGGGGCAAAAACCACTTGACAACTGTCTCACTTGGCAGCAGAAGAATTAGGCTCAATTGTGGTTCTAAGTCGAGGATTACCTGTAGACATATTACATTTGTTTATTTTATTCATTTTATTACATGTATATATGCTTCCCACCTTCCAATGACTCTGGGTGGTTACAGATAAAAAATATTTTAAAAAAATAAGAAAAGAAATGGTGACGAAACAATAGGCGAAAGCAAAGATGAGAAGTCTGACAAAAATGGATATAGTGGAAACAACGTGATAAAACGGAATCATTCAAAGGGGACGGGGCTTCACACTCCCTCACTAAAGGCCTGGGTGAAGAGTCAGGTCTTCACAGGTCTTCTAAATCGCAGCAGAATGA
Organism: Vipera berus; assembly: GCF_964194415.1. NCBI lineage: Eukaryota > Metazoa > Chordata > Lepidosauria > Squamata > Viperidae > Vipera > Vipera berus. The sequence continues at coordinate 203,864,361 of NC_138202.1, read as the reverse complement.
GGGCCCTTCAGATCTCAAGGGAAGCTTTATTCCAGAGGACTGGCACAGCTACGGAGAAGGTGTACTTTTGAGGTCCAGATAGATGGCATTGTTTAGTTGAAAGAACCTGGAACATGCCAAGTCTGCCAGATCAGATCAGCTGGGCAAAGACTATGGGAGACGAGAGTCCCTCAAGTAAAAACCTTAAAAGCATTCATCAAAATTAAAAAAAAACTGTGATGGGAAAAAAGTCCCCCGTACTTGAATGGGATGAAACTTGCTATAATAGTTACTTTTACTACAGGGGTGTCAAACTGCCGGCCTGTGGGCTGGGTACGTTATGCCGAAACCGTCCCCACCCCAATGGAAAAAAAGTTGAGACACGACATGTGACGTTGCGAGTTTGACACCCCTGCTTTACTAGGTTTGGTAACATGTTATAATCTAAAAGACACACTGTTCCTCCTTGTTTACTATATTAACCCTGATGTCTTCTCTTCTGTAATATACCTCTTGGGACAATCTCAAATGGTTTCCTTACTCCAGAGATTTGCTGATTGCTCTCTCGAGAATAGAAGGCTTTATGTAGCTTTCACAAAAGAAGAGAAAACAAATTTCTCTGTTAATAAAGTTTCAGGAAAGAGGCATTGAATCTCCCCTACAGAGATACTATGCAAATTGACTCTGTCTTGGTATACATTTGCTTAGGGGATGAATACGTGAGTGTTTGAGAAGGTTTAAAATGTCATACTAAATGAGCATCAAGAACCCCTTTGGGTTTCAAGTGAATTATCATATCCAAATAAACCACTTTCTCATTTCTAGAATAAGACAGAAGTTATTTTTAAAGGGAAGGTTATGTAGATATGCACTTTGGTTTCTAATAGGCCTGTGCATACCGAATATCGGTTAATGACTGTCCAAAATATCAACTGATTGATATAAGTGAATTTGTCATTGTCCCTGGAAATCCCAGTGTTCTGGAGTGCTCAACAATACCAGTCTCATTCCCCAGTGTGTTACCTGTACACCTTCTGTTACTCCCTGATCTTGCTTTTAGTCTGCTCTGTGGGGCACTTTTTGAAAGATGAATGTCCACTCTATCAAGGTTGCCATGCTAGAGCCAGCTGTGGTTCCACTTGTCTACGGATTAGCAATTTATTTTTCAAACTGCCTGAATCTGACCAGACAGTGCTTCGTTGTATTAAAGTGGCTTCCAAATCTTCATTATTTCTGCCTCTTCTGGTACCAATGCATCTTCCTAAATCAAAGTTTCTTGTATATAATGCCCCACATTTCCATCTCTTCTTTAGCTGTTACCCAATTCAGTGGAAGACATATTGGTAGTCACTATGGTTTAGAGGCTAATACCCCTCTTTATGTTACACGACTGTCATTCAGGAGGAGGAAATTGACTACTATACTGCTCAGCAAGAGAAGAAGAGACAACATAGGGTATCTCTCTGTTGATAGAGAGGTCTGCCCGGTCTGGAATGGAGGAAAGGGCATTGTGATCTCATACTGATGCTGCCCAGATGAAGAAACACAATTGGCCATTATGACCTCATGCAGGTCTACTCTTCTGAAAGAGAAGGAATAGATGTCATGATAATCTTAGTTCTTTATCACTTGCAGCTAGAAAGCTTTGCAATATCTTCTCTGGTGAAGAGAGCACATTGTTGAAGCAGTAAAGATTGCTGTTGGGGATAACAAGAGTAAAGTTGCTGGCTGTGTCAAAGGTCCCATAGAATCTGGTGATTGTAATACCATAGTGATGTCAGTGGTCCAAACGAAGGGAATTAAGAGACTTTTTCCAGGAATGATTTGTTACTACTGAGGCTGCCTCCCCAAGGGTGAGAAACTGAATTTAGCCACTATCTGTAAATGAAACATTTTTCTAGAACTAGCCTGAGAAATTTTATAGCTATATTCTTGTGCAGAAAAAGGGATTTATACTCTTATATCATGTATTGACCTTTATCTCAACTACTGTGAACAGAACAAATAAGGTTATAGAATTATGGAGCTCATAACTTTCTTACTATTACTTTGATTACTTTCAAGATAAATAAACACAGTGTTATAGGGTATTTCATAAAAACATTTGAAGATGGATAAGAAAGTATTTATTCATTGAAAATAGGACTAATATCTGTCTGGTTTAAGAAGTTGAACTTTATCAGCTCCCTATTTAATTCCTGGTTTAATTTAAAGTGCTGGTGATGATTTTTAAGGATGCTAATACTCAGATTATTTTAACAATAGTTTACTTTGATAGATGTCTAAGCAGTCTCAGCCTCACTTCTAAATACTAACAAGACGTTTCCAGTGTGATACTCAAATTTTGATCCAGAAACAAATCACAGTTCAGAACTTCGCTCTTTAGAAACTAAAGATACCTTTCAGTGAGGTTTAGTAAGTAATTTGAGGTTATGAAACAGTGATTTTTACTTTGTTAATATATTATCTGTTTTATATTATTGCTTGTATGTATTACATTTTAAAAACTACTTTAAAATAATAGGTGGTGGTGGCCACTCTGAATACATTAGTAGCAATATAATATTAATAACCACATATTGTCATATTAATTACTATGAAGAAAAACAGACAGACCTAATTGCCAAAAGGCTGCACTCTAAATTCATTTACTTAATAGTAAGTCCCTTTGATCAAGTTCCATCAAGACATTTGCTAGCTCTGTTTCATATGTGACAAGCTAATGATTTCATCTCTAATTAATTAGGAAGAAATAAAACAAAACCAACCTAAAATTGTGTTCAGTAAATAGCCTGTGTTTCCTCAACTTAGGATAACATACAAAACTGCAGAATATACTATATATACATCAAACACTGACTTAACAACAATAGCCTTTGAAAAGACAAATTGTGTGTACAAAAGTACTTATAACACTTATATTTGGCAGAAGCAAAATATAGTAGAAAGGGAAAGAAATGTATGTTCCAAGAATCTGGAAGGAAACCATGCATCTTCTTGGTGTGTTCATATTGAAGATAGCCTTAGCTTACTTTCATGTATGTATGTATGTAGTAGCAGACATATATAAAAGGTGATGTCCTCTGTAATTCTCTAAACCTCTGGCAATCAAGAAATCTAGAGATATGATGGAGAATATGAATTTCTTTGCTCTATTGCTGAACAATGTCTTGGCATTACAATAACCTGGCATGCATTACGGAGACATGTTTGGGCTCAGAGGGAGGAGTCCCTCTGATTGATTTATGCCCTCCAGGTTTCCGTGTGTTGCATCAGCCTCGGGCTCAGGGTAGGGGCGGCGGGGTGGCGGTTGTTATCAAGGAGGCCCTTTGTTCGCGGGAGGCCACTGCCCCTCAGATAGGTGGATGTGAGTCCCTCCTCTTAAGATGGGGCCCTGGTGGTCAGTTGGACCTGTTGCTTACGTACCTTTCTCCCAACTGCGTGGCAATGGCTCTGCATCTACTCGATGCTCTCTCGGGATTGGCAGTGGAATTTCCCAGACTTTTGGTGCTGGGAGATTTTAACCTACCTTCCCTAGGGGGGGCATCAGGAGTGGCCTGAGAGTTCATGGCTTCCATGATGGCCATGAACCTGACCCAGATAATTCAGGGCCCGACCCATGAGGGGGGAAACACGCCCGACCTTATTTTTATCTCCGGGCAATGGCTTAATGATCTGGGTGAGGTTTCTCCATCTGTACAACCCCTTTCATGGACAGATCATCATCTCCTGTGGCTGGGCCTCCGTCATGCCACCTCCCACCGCTGGGAGGTGGAACCGACTAGGTGGTTCCGCCCCAGGCGCTTGATGGACCGAGAAAGGTTTCAGACAGTGCTTGGTTTGATTCCTGCTTCCCTCTCCCACAGCCCGGTCGAGACCTTGGTTGACTCCTGGCAACGGGCTGCTTTTGAGGGTCTCGACTGCGTTGTTCCTTTGCGGCCTCTGACCCGACCCAGATCCCGGTGGGCCCCATGGTTTTCCGTGGACCTACGGGAGATGAAGCGCCGGAGGAGGGGCCTAGAGAGCGTTTGGAGGTCCAGTCGGTCCGAGTCTGACCGATCACAGTTAAGATCTTTTACGAGATCTTATCTTGTGGAAATGGAGGAGGCGAAGCGTACTTACTTTGCCTCCCTCATTTCGTCCGCAGATAATCGCCCAGCCGCCCTGTTTAGGATGACCCGTTCCCTTCTAAATCAAGGGACAGGGGAAGATCCCTTGCAGGGACGCGCCGAGGAGTTTAGTCAACATCTGCTGGACAAGATCGCTCAGATTCGGACTGGTCTGGACTCCGATTGGACAGTATCTGACGAGGGGGAAGCGACAGGTCTGGCCAATATTATCTGGGAGGAGTTTGACCCTGTGATTCCGGATGAAGTGGACAGGATAATGGGTAGATTAAGTGCCGCCACGTGTTTATTGGACCCGTGTCCCTCCTGGCTGGTTTATGCGGCTCGGGAGGTTACATGAGGCTGGCTCCAGGCAGTGATCAACGCCTCTTTGAGTGAGGGGTGTTTCCCTGCCGCCTTGAAAGAGGCGGTGGTGAGGCCCCTTCTCAAGAAACCTGCTCTGGACCCAACTATTTTGAATAATTTTCGTCCTGTCTCCAACCTTCACTTTCTTGCGAAGGTTGTTGAGAGCATGGTGGCACGGCAGCTCCCATTGGTCCTGGAGGAAACTGAGTATCTGGATCTGTACCAATCGGATTTCAGGCCCGGGTACAGCACGGAGACGGAATTGGTTGCGCTGGTGGATGATCTCTGGCGGGCTCGGGATAGGGGTTATTCCTCTGTCCTGGTCCTATTGGACCTCTCAGCGGCTTTTAATACCTTCGACCATGGTATCTTGCTGCGACGTCTCCGGGGGTTGGGAGTGGGAGGCACTGTTTTACGGTGGTTCTCCTACCTCTCGGGCCATTCGCAGACGGTGTTGGCAGGAGTACAGAGGTCAACCCCGAAGTCCCTTGATTGTGGGGTGCCTCAGGGGTCGGTCCTCTCTCCTCTCCTGTTCAACATCTATATGAAGCCACTGGGTGAGATCATACACGGTTTTGGAGTGAGGTATCATCAATATGCTGATGATACCCAGCTTTTCATCTCCACTCTGAACCAACCCAGTGATGCCCTCGACGTGATGTCCCGTTGCCTGGAAGTGGTACGAATCTGGATGGGGAAGAACAGGCTCCAGCTCAACCCGGCCAAGACCGAGTGGCTCTACATGTCGGCATCACATGTTGTCCAAGATTTACCATCCTTGGTTATGGGGAGAGGTGTTGCCTCCCGTTGATAGGGCGCGCAAATTTGGCATCCTCCTGGATGCACGACTCAACTTAGATCATCATATAGGAGCCGTGGCCAGGGGGGCATTTGCCCAGGTTTGCCTGGTGCGCCAGTTGCACCCCTATCTGGACCGAGATGCCTTACGTACAGTCACTCATGCACTCGGTACCTCCCGTATAGGTTACTGTAACGCTCTCTACATGGGGCTGCCCTTGAAGACCACCAGGAGGCTTCAGCTGGTGCAGAATGCGGCCACGCGGGTTGTGATGGGAGCATCCCGATACTCCCATATTACACCCCTCCTGCGTGAGCTGCATTGGTTGCCGGTTGTCCTCTGGGTGAGGTTCAAGGTGCTGGTTCTTACCTATAAAGCCCTACATGGCTTAGGTCCGGGATACTTACAGGACCGTCTGCTGCCAGGAGCGACTTCCCTCCGCCCTGTGCGCTCACACAGAAAGGGTCTCCTCAGGGTGCCATCGGCTAGACAGTGTCGGCTGGCGACCCCTAGGGGGAGGGCCTTCTCTGTTGGGGCACCTGCCCTTTGGAATCAGCTCCCCTGAGAACTTTGGATGTCCCCAGATCTCCGGTCCTTTCGTCGCGACCTAAAGACGTATCTTTTCCAACTGGCCGACCTGGGCTGAGGATGGGGGGTTTTAATATTGTTTTAATTTTATTGGTTTTAGTAATTAATTATGGGGCTTTGTAATTTAATTCTTTTTTAATATTTGTATTACTGTTTTTTATAGCTGTTTTATTGTTGTGAGCCGCCCTGAGTCCTTCGGGAGATAGGGCGGCATATAAGTCCAATAAATAAATAAATCAACCAACCAACCAACCAACTTAAACCTTGGTTTGAACATTTTTCCCCTATTATTTTTAAATTTGAAAGGGAGCAAGTTCTACAATTGAAATTTAACCTAGATTTTAAACTTTTTTGTCTATGTCTATTCTAATCTGTCCTGTATCCATACCTAGTATTAGATTTCCCATTACAATTAACAAGACCAAAAACTTAAAGTTATATATAGATTTCAAGAGATTGGTTAAGCATTTTCCTGATTTGTAGCATCTTTAGGTGAAAACGAGGGAATACTGTAATTTCTGTATGTATATTTTATATTTTTGTGTAGAAATAACTCATAATTTTCAGAGAGTCATCAATCTATATTTGCTGCAAGATCTCCTGATCTTTTTATTGTTCTTTAGTGGAGACCTAGAAGGCTTCATAGATTATAGAAATTCTTAATTCTTTCCCCATCAACTGTTTTCTCAGTTGTGGTTCCTCCCTTTTAAGCAATTAGGTGAATGAATCAGCTTGACATTTATATATTTACACCTGCATTTCCTCAAACTTCCTCTCAAAATGCCCATTTCTAAATGTTTCCTGAAGGCTAATTTTGCTATAAAGTCACAAGGTTCAATGCCGTTCTCTATTCTTTCTTATACCACAAACTGATAAAAAAAATTCAATATATTTTGAGATAGCTGAACGGTGGATAATATAATTTGTACTCTTATGCAGGTGTACTTATATCTGAATCTATTGAATTAAATTGCATTTATTTCCTGGTAAGTAGATAGTTTAGCCTTCTTAACTGGAGAAAGGCTGAGGAAGAGAATTACAGTCTTGGTTCTGATTTGCAGATTAGTTCTGGAAGATGTGGATCAAATTTAGTTTATATCAGAATTCACAATCATTTAATTACTCAAAATCACTGTCAGTATTTTAAAGGAAGCGATCCATAATGATTTGTCTTTCTTTCTTGGCAACCCTTTGCTTAGAGCAAATTGGGACTTTCTCAAAGACTACTGCTCTTTCATGGTAAATTGCACATTCATTTAAATGTCACATCTCTGTTGCTGAAACAAATTGCATCCCCCCCCCCAAATATCAACAACATTTTTTTCCTTCCACCCCCATTTTCATGGTGCTAACTTGCTTCAGATTTACTGAGAGTGGCATGAGATTTTTACAATTTATTTTTGACAGTGGCAATTAGCAGCTAAGTTCAGTGGAGAAGAAAATTAGTAGCTTTGGCATGTGCATACAAAATATTTTGAATTGCCATTCTCTTACTTGAAAGTTGGCATCAATCATGTTTTCTTTTTTGCCAGTGACATTTTATCTGAAGCTGTACTTAGAATCACATTCCTTTCTCTGCAGTCTCCTATTCAACAAAATAAACATTATTTTGTCTCCATTTGAGAGCACTGAAAATACTAAAAACAAGAATCAATCAAAAGAAGAGCAATCTGTGAGGCAAAGAGATGGATGTTTTCACAAGTTCCAAAACTTCTTCCAAAGCTTCTTTGGGGAAATGGTTCCTATAGCAGTAGACAACATTCCAGGCCTATTTTGGCCAGTTTAAAAAACTTTCCGCCATCAAGTGAGAAAAATAACCACAGCCTCTAATTCAGGGCCGGGGAAAAGTTACATACATAACTGCATTTTAACAACATCTGCAGATTTCCCATTGTGAGCTAGCTGAACACAGGCCAGGCATTGTAGATTTATGATGCAATCCCCTCTCGTCAATTTTTATAAGTTAGTAAAGCAAAATTCAATATAACTATCAAAACCTTTTGACCGCTGCATATGGATGATATCTGATTTGTAAATTGTAAATAATAAGCTATAGAACTGCCTCATATCACATCAAAATGCCTGCTTTGATTGATGAGACACTGAGAAATTTTCAGTCTCTAGGCAGTCATCTGCAAGTTGATTGCAGCAAATGTAAGCATTCTGGGACAACTGACAAGATGAATTATGATCATGATTACATAACTTTTCAAAGAGTATACAATATTAGATACATGGAGCCATATGCCAGTTAAGGTATATTTGTCACATATGCTTTCTCATGAAGAGGTGAGAGTGGGTGAGGATAGTAAATAAGGAGGTCACAGAGGGAAGTGAAAGGTAATAATGATAATTTTAATAATGATGATCATTATAGTTTCCTATTCAACAGACTACACTCAAACAAATGTGACATAAACTTTATTGCATTGATGAATCAATTGTGTTTTACACTATATGTAGATTTATATGTAGACTAAGTGTTCTGGCCTGGTTTTTAATGACATTTCTTTAAGCTATCACTGGACCAGTTGTGGTTCTTTTTAATTTCTCACTGTGTGTGTGTGTGTGTGTGTGTGTGTGTGTGTGTGTGTGTGTGTTCGTAGATTTTCACGGGTACAGGTATGTAGGTCTTGGCGTATTTGGGTCTTTTCCCATGTAAGATTGAGAGTGTCTTGGCGACGTTTCGACGAGGTCCCACTTGTCATCTTCAGGCTGGTGTCTTCAGCTTCGTGCTTGTGCGAGCAAAGCGTGATCGGAGCTGCCGTCTCTCTATAAATATTGGTGGGGTTGTGTGTGGTGCTGGCTTTGTTGCTGTAAGCGGGTTGGTTGGCTGTGTTGTTACATCCTGATTGGATGATGGAGTTATTGTTTGCAGCTTAGTCGGCTGTTTTGTAACATCCTGTGTGGCTGAGGTATTGGCTGTGTGCCCATTAGTCTTTTGTGTTGTAACAACTTGGGTGATGGGCTGTGTGATGACATCCTGAGCTCTAGTGTAGTGATATCCTGAGTTCTGGGCTGCAACATCCTGGGTGGTTGGCTGTGTTGTGACATCCCAAGCTTTAGTATTGTAACCTCCTGAGTTCTGTGATGTAATGTCCTGAGCAGAAGGCTGTGGTGTAACATCCCAGGCTCTGGTTTGGCTCCGAGTTTGCGGTCTGGCTTTGTGTTCATGGTGTGTGTCAGTTTGCTTTGTGTGGGGGTTGGGAGGGGGTGCAGCAGCTGGAGATGCCGCCGTGGTTTGGCTTCTGCATGGTGGTTGCATTTCATCTATGGGGTGGGTTTGGGTTTGAGTCTGGTGAGGATGATTGGTGGTGCCGTCCTGTGTTGTTGTGGGTCCGGTGTCGGTTTTTGTGGCTGGGACTCGTTTGTTGACTAGGGCTAGTTTCCAGATGGGAGGCAGGAGGTATCGTCACATTTGTTCATGTTGTCGGGGTGTTTCTCTATTTCGATGGCTTCCATAATTATTCTCTTATTGTAGTGTTCAGTTTGGGAGATTAATTTCGTTCCTTCAAAGTCAATTTCATGTCCTGTTGCTTTAAGGTGCTGGAAAAGGGTGGAAGTTTTTTCTTCTTTTCTGACTGCGTTCTTGTGTTCTGTGGTACGTGCATTTATTCTCCTATTAGTTTGTCCAATGTATGTGGCTGGGCAGTTTTTGCATTGTATTTTACAGACTCCTTGGTTTTCAAGCTGGAACTTGTCTTTGGGGTTTCTTAAGATGTTGGCTATTTTTTGGTCAGTGCCGAAGGCTGTCTTGATATTGTGTTTGTGGAGAATTTTGCTGATTTTATCTGTGGTGCCTTTAATGTAGGGGAGGAGGGCGATGCCGTTGTCCTGTTCTGTGTCTTGGTTCTTGGGGGGTGTCTCCCTTTGGATTAGGTTGGTAATAGTGCTTCTTTGGAATCTGTTGGAAATTAATACGTTAGTGAGAGTGTGTAATTCGGTTTTCAGGTGGTCTTTGTCGGCTAGGCGTTTGGTTCTGGAGATGAGGGTCTTCGCTACGGAGTTGATCTGTGCCGGGTGGTGATGGGATTTTGCGTTTAAGTAGCGGTTGGTGTGTGTTTTTTTCCGGTAGATGGTGTGTCCTAGGGAACCATTGGGTTTTTTGTAGATTAGGACGTCCAGAAAGGGGAGTTGGTTGTTGGCTTCTATTTCCATAGTAAATTGTATTTTGGGGTGTAGGCTGTTGAGATGTGTGAGGAAGTTGTCTAGTTTTTCTTTCCCATGTGGCCAAATTACGAAAGTGTCATTCTACATATCTAAGCCAGAGTTTGGGTTTGTGTTTAGATTTGTCTAAGGCATTGGTTTCAAAGTGTTCCATGTATAGGTTTGCGATGACGGGTGAGAGAGGTGATCCCAAAATCCATAAATTAAAAAGGATGAAAAGAAAGCAAAATAATTACAGACACCAAGCATTGCAATTTTTTTTTCTTAGCAGTCATTAGAGAATTTATTTTACAGGTTTCCTATTTTTGCTCTAATTGCTGATTCCCCCCCCCCAAAAAAAACCTGATGCTTTCCCTAAACTTTGTCATTCATTATGGTTTGGGGGAGTATTATATAGAACTTTCTATTTTGATTTTCTGCACATACTGTTATGAAGAAGCTCTTTGAATCCTTTTCAAAGAGGAGGAGTAAATTCTAATGTCTATGTCAGTTTTTTATTTTAATTTCTTTGTAAAATAATTTGAATATACATCCACACAAAATCATACTATGTTTTTAATTTACCAAATTGTATTTTAACTGTTAGGGTAGGTATTATAAACTCAAGAACTGAAGATAAATATCGAAAATGATTATGTTTCTACATTAATAAATGTCTGAGTAGGTGACAGTAATGGCTGATCTTGTGTGGGCTCTGAAATTAAGCAGATTAGTTGGATGGAAGGGTTCCAGAGAATTCTGAAGATATAAGCCAGGTTGGGAAGCCAAAACATTCTTAAAGTCAGGAAACCACTTTCTCTCCGCTGCCAAAAAAACAACATAGGCACCTCCATGAAGTCTTCACAAGTCCAGCTAAATTTGTAAAAAGTTTTACCACCTATAAATTAGACCTAATTTTTGATGCTCTAATTGACCTACTTCCAGTTTCAGGAAGGAGGCACTTCAGACTGGTAAAGAGCCTGAAGAAATGGCCCCCTTTTTTTAAGGAATTGATGGGCTACATGATATGTCAGGGGAATACTATCATATGTCATCTGGACTTTCCTTTTTTCTCCTGCTGCACTGCAATTAATCTAATCTGTTCCAGAGGATCTTCCAAAGATGACAAGATTTGGGAGGTAGAAAAGGAGCTGGACCCATGATGAGTTATTGCTGCCAAGTAGATCCTGTGAATACTCAATTTCATGGATACAAGTAAATAAAATGCCAGTTTCTGGTTGAAAAAGATTAGACTGAACTGTATAATCTTATGCAATTTTTATATCACTGTAATACATACGTACATGTTACATGAGGTGATTATTAATAAAACATAAATGCCTGACTGCATTGAATGGGGCCCTTTGCAGCATGTCTATTCCATCCCATTTGTATTCCCTGCAATAGTGAAAAAAAATACTAGGAAATTCATGACTAATTATTCATCCTTGCCCTGACAGGTGGGTGCAAAGTAGAGTCCAGCAGATGTCAGGAAAAGTTTTTTTTTTAATCAGTCTTTGCAAAGCATTGCAAATCTTTTTTTCCCAATTCCAGGCATATATGTAAAAACATTTTAGTTTACATATGCATAAATGTTCTATCTCATTTCTTTACTGATAAGGTTCAGTAAGAAGAAACTATTTCAGTGAAGGTTTGGACTGTCTTCAGTCTCATAGCATGTTTATCTGTGAATATAAAATCTAAAAATGTTCAATATCGTTCCCACTAGAACATTGTATAAAATAGCTTGTATTATAGAAATTGAACAACAACTGAGATGAACTCTGACAGGCTCAATTATTGACACAATTTCACTGTTATGGGCTATTATCTCAAAATTGTTTTCTCTCCATCTCTTACTTATCCAAGTAGAGCTGAATATGTACTTTTTGAAAAGAGTTGGCTGCATATGTTTAAATGGAGATATTAGAATCAACAACCTGCTCTCAGCAGAGGTATCATCTCGAGTTTGTTGTATGTCAGGAATGTACCTCGTAGAAAACAATGGAGAGTGCCACCCTTTGATTACATATCCCACCAAAAGGAGGGAAGACAATATCTACAGCTAAAGATGAGGTTGACATTCAAAGAGCAAAGTGGAGACACTCAACAGATTTCTCTAACCAAAGTCAATGGGCTATGGTTAAGCTAAGGTTAAAACTAATTCCTGGTGGGATGGTCACAACACATATGCAGTAAAAATAACATGTTTTTCATTTCCATTCAGCAAGTCATCTTATTATGGATAGAACTGAAATAGTAAGCTGGTTTTGGTCATTCCAGTACTGTAGTCCTCATTTACTAACTGCCTTGTTTAGCAATCATTCGAAGTTAACAATAGTTGGGAGAAAACAGCTTTGCTACACTCCTCATATCTTATTGCAATGTCACACAATCACACAATTGCCATCTGTGATCTACACAACCAACTTAACAACAAACAGAATTAATGGAGAATGTGGAAGTGAAAATGCAAGTGGCAGTCCCATAATGTCTCACTTAACCATGGCAATCCATTTACAATGGAAGTAGAACTGACATCATAAATCCAAGATGACATGATTTTTCACTTAGAAACTGCAACACTTAGCACAGAATCCCTGGTCCCAAGTGTGATTGATAAGTAAGGCATGCCTATATAATAGTTGTTTCTTTAATTCAAATAAGTTAGATTTGTGTCTTGCTTTTCCCTCCGAGAAGAAAATAATACTTGAGAGAACAGTTTATTTCTACTCAAAAATAATCCTCACTGAATTAAATGGAGCTTATTCTTAGACAAGTACTCACTTTCAAGGTATTTCCTCCTTAAACAGCAACAGTGGTAAGTTAGTGAAACAAAAGAACTCCTTCCAGTTGAGAGAAAATACCTTGGGTGTATTGTAGTAGAAATGCTTTAAATCCTGATATATTTTAATCCGTTTCCCTCCACCTCAACTCTAGCCATGAAAAATTCAAAGCAGGAAATGCTAAGCAATATGCTTCTTATGCTTATAAAAGGTAAAGGTAAAGGTTCCCCCGCACATGTGTGCTAGTCGTTTCCGACTCTAGGGGCCGGTGCTCATCTCCGTTTCAAAGCCGAAGAGCCAGCGCTTGTCCGAAGACGTCTCCGTGGTCATGTGGCCGGCATGACTAGACGCCAAAGGCGCACGGAACGCTGTTACCTTCCCACCGGAGTGGTCCCTATTTTTCTACTTGCATTTTTACGTGCTTTCGAACTGCTAGGTTGGCAGAAGCTGGGACGAGTAGCAGGCGCTCACTCTGCTACGCGACACTTGGGTCAGCCAAATTACTTATACACTGTTAAAAAAAATTTTCACCACTATGAAATACGTTCCTTAAAAGCAAAAAGAGAATGGTTTTCTCCTATACAGAATTTCCATTAATTTAGTATGTCGATTTGAGGTGAGGGGTGGGGTGGGGTAGGGTGGGAGTGGGAGTGGGAGTGGGAGGCCAGTTTAGCTTCTCTAGGTTTGGAGCTGTTTGATTGTTAGCAGATCTTCTGTCAAAGAATTTCCTTATTTGAATTGTGGCTGACTTTAGCTGTACTAGAAGAAAATCCCAAATGATGGATGGATCCATTCTCTATGGTGAAGGGGATGCCATTATCCTTGCAGGGATATCTTCCTTCCTCTTAAAATTTCTTTTCTGCTTGTCATACAGATTTGTGACATGGAGAAAATGTTGTTAAGTAGAGTGGACAGAGTGGCTTCACTGCCTGGTATGTCTGTGTATGTGTGTATGCACACGCATGTACCTGTTGGAGAAATAAGATTAAAATTAAAACTAAACTGCATTCATGGACTTTTTTCTGATTTGTTAAGTTTTTAATATATACTGATTGCTACATGTAAAAATGTCATATGCTAGTTTAGTCATTGCTATTCATCTAAAATTGAAACGATCCTTGGATTTGTTTTAAAGAGCATAGAAGAACCAGAAGGAGAGGAGGAAAAACAGAAGTAGAAATGGAGTATGAGACTAGTGAAAGTGAGTGAAACATTTGCCTTTCTTCTCTAGTAAAACTAACCACTATATATTTATCTATCTATACATATATATCCTAACATAAAAACCATTGATTCATCCCCATATCTTTGCATGTTTTGAATTTCTGGTATTACCCATTGATTATTTAACCAGTATGATCCCGTTTTTTTAAAAAAAATAATAATAATATATTTGTGATCTTAAGTTCCTGCTAATTTCAATCCTTCCAATAAATTTTGCTTTGAAACTATGAGCTGTAGAAATTAATGAATAAAATAATAAAGCTATAGTGTCCATGTAGCACAGAGTGCAGAAATGCTATTCAGTTTTATATTATGTGTTGAGTAGTCTTTTATTTGGCACAGGCAAAATTCCTTCAAAGGAAATCTGCTGGGGAGGGCACGCTGATGTGTGTGGGGGGCTAGTGGGGAGGGCAGGCTGAAGCAGACAGTGGAGAGGTGTATACAAATATGGGTTGTGTAACCCCTTCTTTCTCTTTCTGATGACAATTTAAAAAAAAAGCCATAGATTTAATACCCGCAAATACTGTATACAGTATATAAGCCAAAGGCTTCATTGAAGTAAAACAAGGGCCAAATGAAACCGAAGAGTTACAGATTGCATACATTTCCTGTATCATGTCAGCAGCTACTAAGATAAGTGGTACACAGGTAACCCCCCCAGGATTGTTTTGTGAATTTTCACAAAAAACGAACTCATTCAGAAAGGGTACTTACATTAGAAATTCAAAACTGCAACCAAAAGAAGCCTCTGTACCCATGTGACTTGAATTCAGTCCCTACTGCAGTGGTGGCCATATTCAGTGCTCTTTTTTTGTAAGAAAAAAGGTGCCGGAACTCAGCGCCCCCACCCCTGCTAGGGCATTCCTTGATTGGCAACTTTTCATTCCCCTCCCGAGAAGGACTGCCATGCTAAGTTGGATGGGATGGGCGGGGTAGGCCCAGTCCTCCTCCACCGTTTCGGAGCCAGGGGGAGTGATGGTGAATGGCTCCGCTGCCGCTGTGCGCCGCTGGAGGGGCTTCCTTTAAGCTTCGACCCACAGGCCACCTGCCCAGGCGTAGCAGCCACCTCCTTGTCCTCCGCCAACTCTCCCATGGCTTGCGCCGTGACCGGGCGGCCCAAGCCTCCCCCACCGCCTCCCTCCGCCAGTCCTTTGTCACGTGTCTCACAGAGAACAGCTGTGCGCAGGGGTGCAGAGCAGAGAACAGCACTTGCTTGCTGCCCTGCATTGCCCCACGTCTCCCTTCTCCCTTCTGGAAATGGCAGCCCCATTTCCTGCCGCTTCTCCTCCCGGCACAACTCCTCCCCTCTTCCCGAAAGCATTTCTTTGCTCACCTGCTTTCTAGCTCTGGAGTGTTTCTCTTCTGCTGCAGGCAAACGGAGTTTGTGGGACTAAAAAAAAGTTCAGTCAGACCTTCCAACTCCTTGTGAGATCTTTCTTTTTTTTCTTCACAAAAAGTTGGAAGGTCTGGCTGAACTTTTTTTAGTTTCACAAATTCTGTTGAAAAAAGGTGCTGGAACGCTGTTCCGCGCGTTCTATCACAAAAAAAGCCATGGCCATATTTAACACTGTGACTTGCCTGGGCCAGTTCTGGGCTACAAGAAGCCAGAAGGTGTTTTTTGTATATATATTTTTTTGTTGTTGTTCCTGTTCCTGGTCACATGGCAAAAGAAGATCTGGTGATTTTTGCAGCCAGCACCAACCTTTTCTTTTCCCGGAGCTACATGGAAGATCTGCTGCTTGCTGGATTGAGGACTAGAGAGCTAGAATTACTTCTGTATATATTTTAAACTATTCTTTTTTGTTACTCTGTAGTATTGTACTGTTTTGTTTGTAATCACTTTGGAACTCTTCTGATTTTTATTGTACTTTGCCAAGTACTTTGCAAAGATAGCTTATTTTTATTTGCCTGAAACTGCTTGTAGAAAAGCACTTACACAAAGCATTCTATAATGTTGTGTTTCCTTGCTTTTATTTTAGAGATTAGTGTATATTATTTTAGAGATTAGTGTATATTATTTTAGAGATTAGTGTATATTATTTTAGAGATTAGTGTATATTTAGTATGTATAAATACTACATTTTTTTTGAATCATGGCATTCTCCAAGTTCCTATTTTCGAATTGCAAAGAACTGCAGACAACAACTGGAAAATGAACTGAAGTTAACTAAAACCAATTTGATATCATCCACCAGGGTATGGAACTAGAGATCTTGTTTTGCAGTGGTTCCATTTCTTCCTGAGTGAGCAGTTTCAGTTTGTGATAAGCGGCCCAATGATAGGGTGGAGCAGGCATCATTTCTGCTCTCTCTGCTTTCTAAATCTAATTGAAACCACTACCTTGTGCTGTAAGAGAGATGCTGCTGGTGTCCCTCCCCAGTGCATGAGGCCATAAGATGTCTGATGAGAAAGAATAGGCTGAGGTTGAACCCTAGGTGGGTGAAGGTGCTATTTGTGGGAAGTTTCCATTACTATCAGAGTTGCTGCTTGATGAGCAGGTACTACCCATGAAGGTGTAGGTATGTGATGTGAGTTGGGGGGGGGTGTATCCTTTTGGGCTCAGGGCTACTGCTCAATCTGTGCCCAATTTCAGTTGGTATGCCAATTGTGGTTCTATTTGGAGCAAGAGATCTGGCTATAAGAGCCCTGGTGATGGAGTGGTTAGAATGCAGTACTGCAGGCTACTTCTGCTGACTGACAGCAGTTTGGCAGTTCAAGTCTCACCGGGCTCAAGGTTGACTCAGCCTTCCATCCTTCTGAGGTCAGGAAAATGAGGACCCAGGCTGTTGGAGGCAATAGGCTGACCGTGTAAACCGCTTAGAGAGGGCTGTAAAGCACTGTGAAGCAGCACATAAGTCTTATTGCTATAGCAATTCATGTCCTCATCGTCATTCAACTTGAATATCACACTATGTTGTGCTTTAAATGGAATTACCCTTATAGGCTACTCAGAAAGGGCAGCTGTTCCAAAATGCAATAGCTCAAGTGTTTATTGGTGCTGACTGAGAGCATATTAACACCAATTTATTGGGCCTGCAAAGTTGTAGTTTATGAATGTTATGATTGGTTTTAAGATTTGTGTATGTGGCCTATAAGGCACCAAGGGTGCTTTGGTTGTAGCTGGCAGGTAGGCAGGCAGGACATGGCTCATACCTAAAGCCTAAGGATTTTGAACCAAATGTGCTCAGTTGGAGTACATTTATCTGATTCTCTGTATGACTTGAGGAGAAGAGTCCATTGTGGACCATACATGGACTTTGAATAAAGTCGCTATATTGGGGTTGCAAAAATCCTAGCAACCAGCAGAAGGCAGAAGAGAGATATAGAAAAAGTATTCTTTTGCAGCCCAGACCTGGCAACCCTATCTCGGTATGGCATGGCAGAGACCAACCTACAAAACATAACGGAAGAGGTTAGAACAAAAATTAAACAGGATCTGATTCTATTTACATATTTATTAAAAATAAAGCAAGATAGCCCTTATGTTCCAGCTGCTAACTTAAGTATTTCCCCTTGTGTCACAATAATAATAATAATAAGTTGGAAGGGACCTTGGAGGTCATCTAGTCCAACCCCCTGCTCAGGCAGGAAACCCTATACCATTTCAGGCAAATGGCTGTCCAGTCTCTTCTTAAAAACTTCCAGTGTTGGAGCATTTACCACTTCAGGAGGCAGGTTGTTCCACCAGTTAATTGTTCTAACTGTCAGGAAGTTTCTCCTTAGTTCTAGGTTCTAAATTTGATAAGTTTCGGAAAAATGCAGTGGATCTCGGGGGGGGGGGGGGGGGAAGGGGAGCTGCATGAACTCCTGGCAATTCACCTGGTCAATTCTGCTGTTTTTTTAAAAAAAAGGTTCCTCATTTTCTAATTGATATATGTGGATGTCTCCTGACAAACCAAGACTTCCCAGCCAGCTTGCTATACAAGAGTCCTATGAACAAAGGACATTTTTGGATAAGCAAGCTCTTAAATATTTAACAGTTCTTCTTTCCTGATTTAATTAGGTTTATTGATTGGCTTGGAGACACCTCCAATGACATCCATCAAATGACAAAATGATATCCAGAATGGAACAGATTCCTTCTCTCTGCTCAAGTGTCTCATAGTATTTCTGAACCGTGGATGGCATGTGATGGATGCTGGGGGATGGGGGGGGAGAGACAGGGAAGCCAATCTAGTCATGTCATATTGGTTGTAGGACACAAGTCTTAAAGCAAATTATAGCTGTCAGAATGAGCCAGATTGAATACATTGTATTAAATTAAAACCTTTGCATTTAGGAAGAAATTTTAATTAAAATCTGTCTCTGTGTTTGTGTAAAATAGACTCAAAGAAAACAGGTTGTTTGTGAAATGGTTTCCCCCCCCTGTTGTTTCACTGATTCTTCAACATAATGGCCTGAATTTCCATGATTTCTTATGATGTGACATGCACGGGGTGGCACTGTGTGTCTTCTCAACCCCCAACATAGGATATACTTAAAACCATGAGGGCACATTTCAAGTCTAGGTTTAGAGCATTATTATTAAAAAGAAATGAGTAGCCTCCAAACATTACAGATTTTTTCTAGCAATTCAAGATAAAAAATAGGACAATATGGAGCAAAATGCAATCTCCTTTAAACACAGCCTCCTACTGCATACCTAAGAAAATAAGAAAATGCTGCAATCCACCAACTCCACCACCACCCTCTGTAAAAGTGATATTCTTTATAGATTAAATTGTGGTGCTTTGTAATGGCATTCCTTATGACAGTGGGCAGCAATCATTTTGTTTCACACTATTAACTATTTAACTTTTTTCAGTTGTTTAACAACAGTTAAATGGAATGCTAACAACTTAACATATAGTGCCCAACTAGAGTTGGAGAGAGACTACATTTTTAGAGATAAAGAATGTATGGGCAAGAATAAATGTACTGTTATAATAATGTTACTTTGGAAAGAATTCTGTGGAGAATATCTTTAGTGACTGTTAAATTTTATATATCCTTAGGTTTGACAGGGAGAGAGAGCCATACATAATAGAAAGTCCCAATTATAATAATCCAGTTATGATAGTATTACCCCCAAATTCTAGCTAGGTACGTTAACCTGCTGTTTCAGAACATTTCCAGGATCCCTCTTTTGAATGCCTCGAAAGAAAACTGAGCTGTTTGTCGGAAATATTTTAGCAACCAAGTACTTCATATGGGAGAAGGAACTGTACCATTGGCCCTGGGATGTTGCTGCACCTAAAGGTAAAGGTAAAGGTTCCCCCGCACATGCGTGCTAGTCGTTTCCAACTCTAGGGGCTGGTGCTCATCTCCGTTTCAAAGCCGAAGAGCCAGCGTTTGTCCGAGGACGTCTCCGTGGTCATGTGGCCGGCATGACTAGACGCCAAAGGCGCACGGAACGCTGTTACCTTCCCACCGTAGTGGTCCCTATTTTTCTACTTGCATTTTTTATGTGCTTTTGAACTGCTAGGTTGGCAGAAGCTGGGAAGAGTAACAGGCGCTCACTCTGTTACGCGGCACTCAGGATTCGACCCGCCAAACTGCCGACCTTCCGATCGACAAGCTCAGCGTCCCAACCCACTGAGCCACCTACCATTATTTTAATTGTAGCCGGGGGGGGGTTGGCCAGACAGGAAACATACCGTAAACAGATAAGCTAATTCAGCTTTATTGTCAGGCTATATTAACAGAATCATGCAAGTTTGAAGGTACAACTCTGCTGTCTTTTTTTATAGCCTAAGTTACAGAGAACCTTTCTGAGTTTCTTTCTCTGCTATTATGCAACTCCAGGCTCCTCTCCACCCTCCATCTGATTGTTCCCTAAGCAGCATCATTCCCATAAACCATGACATGTAGCTACATCTCCCTTGTGTGTCTTTTGCCTTAAGTAGCTCAGGAACAGGGAGGAGGAGAATAAAGCAAAAAGATTAGTTTAAAGCAGGGTTCCCCCCCACACACACACACACACTGTTGTTCCATGGAGCTCTAAAGTTCTGTAAGAATTTGATGGGGTTCCATGAGAAACAAATGCTAACACTTGTGTCCGTGGAAATTTTTGTAAGGTACAGCCAGAAAGGTGAACATGACGACTATAATCTTTACTTAGGAAAATGCCTCCACACAGTATTCTCCGGGGCGGGGGGGGGCACAGTTGCCATGTTTTGCATCCCGCCCCAACACTGCCTCTCTCCCCTTCTCCCAAGCAAGGCCAGATGAAAAGCTTTGTGGGGAAAGCAGGGACTTTCATCTACCTGTGGCTCCCAATTGGTCCTTTCATTATGGATGAGCAGAAATTAACCTACATTTTAGCGTATATTTTATTGTCAGCTTTCTATCATTACAGCTTTCCCTTTTGATCAAGGAATTCCAAGAAGTTTTATACTAAGAGTTTTATGGTCTGAAAAAGTTTGAAACTGTGAGTTAGAAGAATGAAGAAAGTTCAGGTTTTCAAAATAACAAAGAGATGCTTGGGGTAGGAGAAGGTTGTCCCAACAAGTTTTATATTGATTATAATGCATTGAAATATTTTGCAAACAAGGTTTTGATAATCTGTAGACTAAGGGTCCCTCTGATCCAGGATCTGTTGGCAATACGCCACACGGATTTCAGGGCAAGGACATGAAGGGGAGAGCAGCCTTCAACAGCCCATATTCAGAATTACACTGAACATGGAATCTTCATTTGGGAATGAGCTTAAATCAGCCTTTAGTGAGCTGACTCAGATATACCCACTATGGGTTACTGAAATCAGTATTATTAATGAAAAACACCAGCCTTATTAATTATAGTGGTTCCAGCTCTGTAGCCATTCAGGAAGTATGAATCAAGTTCAAGAATTCCTCTAACCCTGTTTGTAAGAACATTTAGGATCAGGGCTTTTTTTCTCATAGAACGCTCAGAACGGAGTTCCGGCACCTTTTTTGGATGGAACCTTGTAGGGTAGGCAAGGCAGGTTGTATGACATTGAGCCTTGGTGGAGCAGTGGGCTAATGCCTCCTTAAGTAACACCAGCTGCTTGCAATTAGTGCAGGTTCGCGTCCCACCAGACTCAAGGTTTACTCAGCCTTCCATCCTTCCGAGGTAAGTAAAATGAGGACCCAGATTGTTGGGGGCAATAAGCTGACTTTGTAATAATGCCGCTGGGGGGGGGGCGAAAGCCCTAATAAGCAGGCATATACATAGAATGAAGGCTATTGCTAAGCACATTGGTTTGTGCTTAAATTGTAAACCGCCCTGAGTCTTCGGAGAAGGGCGGGATATAAATGGGATTAAAATAAATAAATAAATAAAATGTGTGAGTTCTGGCACCTTTTTCTTTTACAAAAAAGCACTGTTTAGGATATTTATTTATTTTTTTTATTTTTATTTTAATTCCATTTATATCCCGCCCTTCTCCGAAGACTCAGGGCGGCTTACAAGCTTAGCAAGCTTACAAGCTTAGGGATGAGAAAAAGGATAATTTATAAGCAACTTATTTGGAAGAATTTTCAAATTCAAATCAAATATGCCATCTACATATGTCACTGCAAGCTAATCAGCGTCTTCCCACGTAAGTTCTTGGAGGAGGAAATATAAATTACAGCATGTCTGATTAATCGTCATTCACTCAATGTGGGACTGCACACGGTGATATCCAAAATAGATGAATATTGCTTCCAGGAGTCCAATTTTAAGGATATCAAAGATGAAGTTGTAATTAGAGAACCTTGTTATTTTGATACCTTTGCCTTTGTCTTGTTTCATGAACAAGAATTTTGAAATTCTAATAGTTGAATACAGAAAATTAGTATTCTATAAATGTTTACAGCTATGTAAATAGCACCCACAGTAATCAGGATTTTTTACATGTTGCTTGAAGAGCAAATGAGGAAAGTAATTTGATTTGCTGACTTCTTTCATATCCTTTATATGATTACCCAAGAGAAAAATAGGGCATTTTTAAAGCACACATAGATATGTATATACAAATATATGAACATCAAGTGTGTGACTGTCCTTAATCAAAGGAATGAACCAAATTTTAACCAATCATATAGGAGGAAAACAAACATTATCAATAAATTATACTCAGACTTAATTCAATTTGGGTAGCTTTAGGAGGGATATTTTGTGACTTTTTAAGCTATTTCAGCAATTTAGTTACTGCTTTTTAAAAAACCTATATAGTTAGTTATTATTTCTAGTCATCAGGGCCTGTGCAATAAAATTGATTTGACTGGAATAGTGTAATTTAAAAAAAACACTAATTGAATCGCTTGAACCATAAAAATGTATTATATTAATCTTTGGGGAGATGATTATGATTTGCATTTGAGATTTCAGGCATGATGAAATAACTTGAGCATTTAATTGCAAATCCTATGGAGCTAAAGCCCTATGGATTGCTATGTTCCATCTGATGGCAAAATTGTGTACAATGGTCAGCTTGATAGCGTTATCCTTTATATAAATGCATCCATGGAAGGTAATTAAACTCGAAGAACAGCATTAGATGAGTGAAAGAAGGTTAAAAGCAAGAGCAAGGGGTATGTAGCAATGTGTAGTTTCCTGTTGTTGGGCCATTACATTCTTCAGAATGTTGCCAAAGGCATCTAAATAGCAGCCATAATAAATTCAACCCTGGGAGTTGTGACATAATTTATTGCAAGCATATATTGTCATGTTTGATAGGATATGCTCTGGAGAGTTGGAATTCTGTCTTCCATGTAGTCATCTTTTGGGTCTAATTGTAAGATAGTTTATGAGACATAAGTGTTTTTGCTTGGCAGATTGTATTTTAACATGCTTATATGAGAACTGTAAAAATTCAAGATGGAAAGCATATGGTGTGGAATATGGTTGATTAGCTTCCTTTGCCAGCAGGTGCCTTCTGCATATGTGTTTTTTTAAAAAAAAATGCATGAAAGATAAACTAAATTATTTTGATCCATCAATATTATGCTTCCTATCCCCCACAAAGGCAACACTTTTTTTGGTGATGAGGCCATCCAATGTATGTATTAGCTTTACACTGTTGGTTTTGGCCTGCTATACATTTGTGTTCACAGCTTCCATTCTTGGGCATCTTTTGGGATTACTGTTTTCTTCTTTTTTTTCTCCATTGCTGGAGTAAGGTTTGCTAGAATGAAATGTGCTATGATACATTTTACCATTAACTGCAGAAATGGTCTTAGGGTCTCTCAGGATAGGGCTGTGGATGTGTAATTGGATGCAGCCAATTAAAAACCAAAAAGGTGGGTGGATGCTAAGGAAGATCCCTGCAGCATATCGATGCTACAACAAAATGATCAGGGCTCAAAATGGGGGGATGTGAAAGGAATAAAATAATCCAGTTTTCCTTAGTTTCATCTTAATTGACAACCTTGGCCCACATTCATTTATTTCTCAAATTTAGATATAGAAACACAGTACACACCGAGTCAGTAAAACGAGAGTTGAGTAAAACATGGATAAAATAAGTTAAAAATTAAAAGGCAGAAACACCTTCGGAGCACTAACCACCCCAGGATTGCATGAACCCCACTCTGAGCCCCACAAAGATTGGCAGAGCCAGATCTTCACACTCTTCTGAAAAGCCAGGAGAACAAGGCCTACCTCACCTCAGAGGGAAGGATGTTCCACATGGGAGGAATAAAAAAATTCAACTCCAAGGATGTTGGAAAACAAAACAAGTTTTATTAAAGCTTTTGCAAAAGCGGTGGAACTCTTGTAATGGCAAATCCCAAAGTCCACACCTGAAGCAATTTTTGCATAGGTTTTTATACCCTGTCCCGTACATCATGCCACGTCCTTCCAAAGTGAGTCCAGTTGATAGGCCCACCTGGTCACATGTTTTCCGACCGCCTAGCAACCATTACAGTTACCAAACCCTCCAATTATTAGATCAAATGCCTTTTGCTTCTATCTTATCTTCACTCCCTTTTCTGTAACATCCTGCTAACTTGGGGTATAGCCTTATCTACAAGGTGAACTGTTACCCAAGCTGGATAATTGCAATTATAAAAGATTTATGTCTTCCCTTGTTTTTCTATAAGAATGCCTGCTTTGTATCTAGAAGCTATGTGTGTAACAAGAGTTCATGCTTCGGTTAAGCATGGCTGCACTTTGGTTCTTAGTTATACTTTAAAATACTAACTCTAAGCAGTTTTTATAAAGAATAAGCCTTATATAAAATGAATTCATATGTTATTCTACAATAGTGTGCACTATTCTAAAAGTATCCTTTAAGTCAGTATATATATTTCTCTATTTCTTCATCTTATTATATGTCCTTTCCTAAATGTAAGTGAACTCTATATGCCTATTCTTTTAACAGAATTGGAAAATTACTGTCAGGACCCACCCCAAACCACGTCTTAGGAAAACAAAAACTCTTGGGAGTCAGTTCTACTCCAAAAGGAATCTTTACTAGGACATGCTTGGTTGTGGGAATACAAGACAGGACTTAGTATTGTTTTACAAATTGAGATTTTATAAAGGGTACCCGGTTCAACCCCCCTTCCCTCCACCCCATTTGGTCAGCCCCCATCCTTCTACTTCGTGTCATCCCTTTCGTGGGGGAAAAAAGGAACTTCGAATCTTTATGGTTATTGCTTTCTTCCTCTCCAGAATTAAAAGAAGTCACAAGCCAGATGCCTTCTTCTCTAACCCTCCCTTTTGTTCCCCCCAGTTCAAAAGGTTCCCTTGGCCTTTAAAATAACCTAAGGCAGGCTGAATCCACATATGCTCCTCCTTCCTCGGGAGATGGCAGAATCCATAAGGGGGGGATAATGTTTTAAACATACATTTATGAATGTGATATAAATGGATTCTGACAATTACAACATGTACATTTCTCTCTCACACACACAGACACCCCTACATATCATTACATTAGTCTGCACGTCTCTTTTATATGCATAACCCTGCTCAGATGTTCTGTAAGAGTTTTGCCTGTGAAAAAGGAAGAGCTGCCCAGCTCCCTGAAGACTTTCCTTGCCCTATTTTTTACTACAGGCAGGGATATATTCATCCAATTAGTGAAGCTGAATTGAGCGGGTGGAGCTAGTCTATTCATCCTTACATTTTCCTCCACATTCATCTGGGGGGGAAAAATTAAGCCCAAAGACAGTTATGTTGCCTGTCTTGTAGAACAGAATTACCTTCCATTGTTTATTATATTTTTATAACACCAATACTTTTCAACATGTATTAAAATACCCCCAGCTGCCAATATATTGCAGATACACAAAAAAGAAAGAAAAATTGCAATGATTACACACACACACCCCAAAAAAATTATGGCTTTCCCTCACATGGGTTTAAGAATACTGTTTACAGTATTGCTTTAATTGCTTTGGAAAATATAAAATGTTCCTATAGTTTCCTGTTATTGGATCTATTGCTGTATTAAGGTAATAGTCTAATTTATTAATTTTATCAGTAGTTAAGGAACTTTAGAGGCAAACTTTAAATCTTGCTTATTTGATGTAGTTATAAAATTCAAAAGGCAAGCTTATACTTCTCCTAAATTATACACAGATTATTTCAGGGATAAATAATGACTTGTTGCCAGAGATAGCTGATAAACACACTGTAAGATCATCATTCTTTAGGTTCCAAAACATTAAACTGTAGTTCTTTATCCCAGCCTTCCTATCTTGGCACCCTCCCCAAGTCTTCCATCCAGCTAGAAAATTGATTGCATATTTGTTTGGGAATAAATCTCACTGAAGGTAACATTATAAGACTGATAATAATTCAAATACAGCGTTTATCCAGTTTGGTGTAATTAAAATATTTTTGTCAATGATATTAAAGTAATGTGTGATTTTTAATGTCTTTCTTAGGCCCCTACAGTATTATTTATGATTTTATGATTTAACTGAATGAAATCTGTTGGATAAGTATTCATTTTCAATAGATTAAAATTAACAACTAGAACTGTGCAATATAATACTCTTCATATACTGTCCCCAGATCTGCCCCCCCCCCAAAATAATGAAGAGACCTATGATTAAGTGAAGGTTATTCTTCAATATTTTCAATTTCTGTTATTTAAATTTTTTTTGATAGTGACTACTTTGAAATAATCCTCTTTAAGCTCTCTATTAATTGCCATACTATAGAAATAATATGTACTTAAATTTGCATGGAGTGAAAATTAATTTAAGCATGGGGGGGATCTTGTTTAACACCTTGTAAAAGAAACAGAGGATAATTAATTGGCAGTGTGTGAATCAAGGCAGACAGACACAAATGCTGGTGCTGTAAAGCAACTTCCTAGGCAAAGGATTTTATGTATGAGTATTGATAACAAACAATTGTTTCATTTATTTTTACCTTATTACATTCTACAGAATACAGTTGTGGAAGTTCTTGTGCCGAAGGATGGTGGAGGTGACGAGTTTTGGTTTTATTATTTCTTTCTTTTCTGGTTTTTTATTGTTGTGTTCCATTTTTTTTAAAGATGTGTGGCCCTAGAAGTCTTTTCAATCAATCAGTCAATAAATAAATATGTGAAAATCTATAAAGATCACTTCAGGAACAATAACAGGAATTGAAGCTCAAGTTACCTTAGTCTTAATTTTTTTTTAATTTTATTTTTTTATTTTTTCACAGTTCCTTTAATATACCACAAACTAACCAATGAAATATTAACATTTTTTCAAGTATTTAACATTTGTTATATCAGTAATGCTGTAGGTATTATATATCGCCATACATAAATACCTTAGTCTTGTATGGTAATATTATCTGGGAGGGGGGGGGTTATTACATTTTTTTTAAATTAACATTTTTACTTTAGTAGGGAATAGCTATGAGGACTGCTTGCCCTCATTTACTTTATCCCATATCAGTGGTTCTCCTTTTCTTGGGGGATGCTCCAAGGAGGTAACCAAGAATTCCAGACCCTTGTAGTTTTCTTCAGTGTTGATGGAGCATACTTTAAATATCTCATTGTTTTTGTTGAACAGTAACCATGTGAAGACAATGCCAGTTGTTTGCTAGTTAAACGTAATGTCACTAACAGGATCACACAAAATTTGCCTTTCTCCAACATCTTTCCTTGTCAGTCCTTCTAGGCCCCCCAGGTAATTCAACAAAACACCTAGAAACAGAAGTGTAACATTCAAGCATCAAGACACAACCCTCAGTTCCTCCCATGCTTGTTAATGAGAAACAATCTATACTTGTGCCTAATCAGCGTGGAATCCTTTAAATAGATTTACACAGGGGTTTTATATCCAAAATAACTTTTTCTTGCCTGGTACTTAATTAAATAGTCTTCAGTTACTTCCTTAGATTTTCACCTGTCTTTACTGCACAAGATCAATTTAAAATTTATTTCAAAGATTGACTTTACAGCTACTTAAATAACTGACAGTTCTTGTTACGTCAGCTAACAGTTAAATAGGATAAACACTCAAGCCTTAAATAATCCAAAGCTTTTCTTACCATTCATATTTGCACCGGCTTAGCTGTTTTTCACGATATTTAACCGTAGTTTTGTTCTCACAACTAGTCTGTTTATGGAGTGCCTTACACAGGTCATGATAATTGCAAAATTTGTTTCTGGTTTACCTGTTAAATTGGCTATTCTCCAGTGCTTTTTTTGTAAAAAAAAAAAAAAAGTGCTGGAACTCACACACGTCATACAACCTGCCTTGCCTACCCTACAAGGTTTACCTTTGTAGTTGAAAAAAAAAACCCTTCAATTTTTAGTGTATCTAAAGGACTAGGATTTTGTTCAAGGTAAGTTAATACTATTAATGTTACCATGCACTGTGTGGCTTTAAATTACAAGAAGGCATTTTATTAATCTTTGGGACATTTACCACTGGCATACCCATTTAGTTTAATGAGTGGAAAATCAGCTTTCTATGTGGAATGAAATTGGCCCAATAAAACAAAATTTGGTTGCTTGTAAAAGATTGAGTTATTTTTAAGAAGTTGTCAAACAAGGTGGAAAAATTTACATTTGGAGTTTAATATGGATATTGACTTGAAACAAATTAAAGTTGAAGCTTGGTCAGTGAACAGTGAAGAGATTACTTTTAATTTACCTTTAAGTTAAATCCAATCTAATAAATAGATCTGATCAAACCTCATACTGTAGGTCTATCTTTACATCTGACCAATACATAATTAATATATATTATTATTAATAGTAATACCTCCAAATCACAAGAGATCGGCTTTATTCTTACTCTTCCCCTCTGCAGTTTGAATATAAAGTATAAAAGACTAAAAAGAGATTTTCGTAGACATCCCAGCCTTTGAACTACCCATGGAACCAAAACAGCAAAGTTTTGCTATCAGTCAAGCTTCCACACCAGCCGCCTTTCTTGCCTCTCGCTTCGCCTCGTTTTAACCTCACACCTCACCTTCTGTAAGGGAAGGCAAAAGGCTCACTCACCCTCTCGTGAAAGATGGCCTCCAGGTTTATGTGTCTCCCACCGCCACCATTGGCATCCATGCCACATGGTCTGACCTAGCCAATCAAGTCACGCTCTGGCTGTGGTGCTCCTCCTAGAGGAGGCAGACAGCGCCAGAGCAGACCCCGCTTGCACCGTATCGCCAGTGGGACATTTTCAAAAACAAACGAGGATAGGAAGGGAAGCAATAGGAAAAGAACGCAACTCTGGAATATTCATCAGAAAAAGGTGCTGGAACTCCATTCCGGTGTGTTCTATGACAAAAAAAAGCCCTGGCTATCACTATGAAGACTTTGTCAAAGAATCAAATTATTGCCTTATGTCAGAATAAGACAATAGAATCATGACTCCTCAGTGAGAAGGGCTGTGTATGATTTTGATACTTAAGTGAGTGCTTTATGAATAATCAATTCATCTTTATAATACTAGAAAAAATCATCTCTAACAAACTAATGTCCATATCCTGCAACTCTGCATATTTATTGATGCTCTGCTATTTTCTTAGAAAACATCTCTCTCTCTTGCACATATGCATTCCTGCTTCCCTCACTCATGTTTCTGTCAGTGATGGATCAGTTGCCTTTTTATTTAAAATAAAAACTCTTGGCAGTCCTGATACTACTTCCTTATTATAATGGGATTACCCAGTAAAGTAAATGTTGTAAACCATTCTGTAGAACACCACAAAAGTATTATACAGGGGTGGGGTGGGTGTGTATACTTTCTCCAGTTGTTTTTCAACTTGTGTTTCCTTGTTCATGTTTTATCTAGTGCTACAAACCATTTTAATTACTGCTTTTGCAAATATTGAACAATTGAGAAAATATTACAATGTCTTCAATCATTTATTTATTGGATTTTTATGTCACCCAGCTCCCTTATAAGATGACTGGCGATACCAGTATTTACAAACTGATCACCTCAATATTTGGCTTGAAATGGGAACTGCCTTTTTATTTTAAATACACAATATAGCTCTTTCAAATATTTGATCAGAGGTTTTTCAGTTATGAAGAATGGAGTCCTCAAGAAAGGAAAAAATATTAAATCTTCCTCCTGATATTTCAGCATCAATGTGCAGAATCATACTGGAAGTTCTTTACTATTTACCATTGAAATGTATATCTAAACATGTATTTTTATTGCCATCCAAATGTTTCAAGAGTCTTTGAATGGCCTGTATTCAAAAAGATTACAGGTAATCCTCAAGTTATGACAGTTCACAGCGATCATTTGAAGTTACGACATAACCCCCTCCCCAAGTACTTATGACACAATCCCGAAGTTA
Organism: Vipera berus; assembly: GCF_964194415.1. Classification (NCBI taxonomy): domain Eukaryota; kingdom Metazoa; phylum Chordata; class Lepidosauria; order Squamata; family Viperidae; genus Vipera; species Vipera berus. Next base: position 203,834,668 of record NC_138202.1, on the reverse strand, counting down.
CAAATGTTACACAGCACAGCAGTCATTTACCCTTACGAAGGACCACAGAAGCGCTACAACATTTCCCTTGCCTATTCCCTCCACCCCCAGGTCTCCCCAGGCACTGGGCTTGTGGATACTCACCTTGCGAAGATCTCGCGAGCCTTTGGTTTCTTGGCCTGCTTCGGTGCTTCAGGCCTTTGGTGTGTTCGCAGAGAATAGAGGCCTAAAGTACTGCAAGTTCACACAAAATCAATAGTGCGAGATCTTGCACTACTGATCTTGCATGATCTTGCGGTACTTTAGGCCTCTGCTCTCTGCAAATGGAGGCCTGGATGAGATCTGTGGCAAAAGGCTTTGCCAACGGAGGGAAGGCCTGAAGCATCGAAGCCTTCCCTTCATTTACAAAGCCTTTTACCATCTTTGCAAAAAGCTTTTGCTCCTGAGAAGGGAGGCCGAGAGGGGTGTGCATATCCCTCCAGGCTTCCATTTACAGCAGCAAAGGCTTTTCCTCAAGGTCTTTACGGCCGAGAACGGAGGCTGCTGTAAACGGAGGCCCAGAAGGACACACCTGCCCCTCCTGGCCTCCATTTTCAGCAAAGGCTTTTTGCAAGGATGATCAGAGCAATCTGTCGCCCCTGCAGGCCTCAGCAAGCTTTTGCTCAAGGTGAAACCATAGCAGGAGAGGGGACAGCTCCCTTGATCGTTGAGATCTACATAAGGTAAATGACCCAGTTGGGCAGGATGTGGGGGAAGGGGAAGCATGAGATATCTCAGTGGGTCAGGTCGGTAGCAGTAGGCCCCCTCATGGCCTTCCTCACCCTGAGATACCTCGTGCACTTAATGACCCAGACATTCGATTAGCGAATGGGTGGGCAAAAGCAGGGAGTGATCACATTCAAGTTACATGATTCACTCCTATGAATCCTTGGGTTACAAATGTAATTGGCAGGCTCCATTACATTTATAACTCAAGCACTACCTGTACAACAGTGATTGTTCGAAGTTACAACAGCACTGAAAAGATGCTTGACATTTGACTCGTATTTAGGACAGTTGCAGTGTCCTGGGGTCATGTGATCACCTTTTGTGACTTATGACATGTAAAGTCAAGGGGGAAGCCAGATGCACTTAATAACCGTGGCAAGAAAGGTGGAGAAAATCTCACTTAACAACTGTCTTGCTTAGCAACAGAAATTTTGAGCTCAGTTGTGGTAAGTTGAGTACTATCTGTAATTAATCTTTAAGGAGGAAAAGTACTTTTTGGTTTATTTTCTGTAGTGCTGACAACTTTTACTGTTGGGACGATGCAATCCTGCCTTGTTGCACTTTACTGTCATTGGACACCAGAAGCCTGAGTTAGTATAAAGATTCTCCTCTTTCAGCTACTTTACTCTTCCTGTTTGCTACCTTCTTGCAAGGCTAATGTACTTCCAGATTTATTTCACTCAAAGGTAAACATTTTTGTCCTCCAAGGCACATGAAGCCTGTGAGTAGTATTTATAAGAGCAGTGAGCTGTGATAATGGACCTTACTAGCCACCCCATATTTAGTAAACTCATTTGAATAAGAAATTATGCACTTGGCTCCTCGAGAATACCACTATATTGGATAAAAGCCTGGAGACTGATATATTCCTCAAATAGCTACATTAAATTACTTTCAATGATAGTATTAATGAAAATGAGGTAGCTTTCTGCATGGCTCACAGCTCTTGAAATCCAATACTATGTCTCTAAAAAAAGTGGGGGAGGCAGGCTGCTAGTCATCTCACTGAACTGCTTTCAGTTTCTCAGTGCAGTAATTAGAGCTCATGGTTAGGACTGAGCGATGGGGTTAGACATTCTGTTTTTCATAGTGACTTTTCAGTAATCTCACGGGCCACTAAGCTACCTCCTTGGAGTACAGTATCAATATGACATCAGTGGAACAGTTTAATTTGCTTGTTGTTTCCCAAACTACCTCTAAAGTCTTCCTCTCTCCTCATTTTTTTCTTCATTTCTAATTGTACTTCTGTGCTTATGTTAAATTACTTAAAATATTTCAAGGAAGCGGACATAACTCATTGCATACATGCTGATGATACTCAACTATATATCTCAGCCCATGGTGAGTTAAGTGATGCCGTGACCTCCCTCTCACAGTGCCTGGAGGCTGTTAGGGGCTAAATGGGGAGCAACGGGTTGAAACTGAACCCTGGCAAGACCGAGTGGCCCTGGGTTTGGGGTTCTTTGGCCCATGGAGAATTGGCACCTTTTGGACTTGGATGGGGTGGCAGTGCCCCAAACAGACCCTCTGCGTAATCTGGGAGTATTCCTGGATTTGTGACTTCTGCTCATATTTCTGTTCTCGTGGGAAGAATTCAGAAAATACCATTGTAATTGAATCTGCTGTAACTGAATATTAGGCCCAGCTAATAGCTTCCAGATTGAATGCCAACACAATTACAATTCTGCCTTCATAATAATTGGCATTTCTCTGGTGAGGTGTCACCAAATTAAAGTAATCATTCATTTCCAAATATGCTACAGCAGTTTGCCCATTTCTAAACATCATGGCTTACCATTTGAATTCCTATGGAGAGATTTTAAAACTTGCAATTCAACATTTTAAAATATTGTTTCTGACTCTAGATTTGTTGTGTGTCAGCACTCTTTCATAAGCAGTCAAATGTCTAATAGTAACTACCATTTTATTAATTCATGCTCAATACTAATTACTGTTGAATAAGAATGTAATTGTCAAGTATTTATCAACTGGTGTCAGATTACTCATAGATATTTACTCTTTCAAACACTGTAATACATTTAATATATTTGTAAATCAGCAAATGCAGTTCAGTGGGTTATATCAGTGGAGCCTTTTTTACATTTTGTATAAAATTGACTTTACTTTTGATTTAGCATATGTTCCTCAGTATCGAGGTCTTCCAAAATAAGACTAAATAGCAAAGTAATTAACACAAGGATGCTACTGTACATGTTACTTCCACCAAGTTTCATAGTGATGGCAGAGATAGCAACATTTCTGCTGGTCATGTGACATATCTCTCATTGAGTCTTGAAATGAAGTCTATCCACTCATAAGATATCTTACACATATCCAGTACCCTCAGGATGGATTTCAATTCCCAGAATCTCCCTGGCAACATATTATTTTATAGCAGTATGTCCAACATACGTGGAAAGCAATGGATGCAGATGTTTGATACCGAGGCATCCAGCATGATGGAGGTTTTTTTTTAAAAAAAAAAGCAGGCTGTAATAATTAACGTTGTTTTGTGACTTTTGGTACATGAACAATCTTCCTGCATGCTCTAAAACAATGGAATACAGCCAATGGTAGGTTTTCTCTCTATCCTCATGCAAAATTCACATCTGGAAACATAACCAAAATGCAGCCCCTCCCCTTTCACCATTTGAAATGTCAGTCAAGGGGGATTTTTTTTTGTTTGAAAAAAGCAAGGGTGAATCATTTCAATTTTATTTATGACAATATTCATGTCATTTCCAGTTACAGGCTGAACTAGATCAAGAATATCAAGACAAATTCAAAAGACTGCCATTGGAAATCTTGGAATTTGTTCAAGAAGCGATGAAAGGCAAAATCAGTGACGATGGAGATCACAGCTCAACATCCTCTTCCCTGACATCCGATGGTGGGAAATTGAACCACAAACCACTGCAAAATGAAGAGCTAGAAGATAATCCAGGAAAAGTGTTTGATACACCCCTCTAACAGCTCCCACAAAGACCCCAATCTCAAATTACTCTGACAGGGCAAGTTACCATGTTGTTCCCCAGGAATGTTCCTCTTTTTGAATGACCATTGGGCAGTTTCAGATATGGAAGACCTCTATTGGGATTGTACTAATTTCTCAAACAAATAGTTGGGTGTGGAAATTACATTCTATTTGTAGGCCTTTTTTTCTTTTTAGTTTAATGCCATAAACCAAGAGGTTTCTCTGGCCATATTTACATTAGTCATTTTTAAACCACAAGCAGGCTGGAGCATTCTTTGGGGACCAGTATGCTTTGTGCAGGTAAATGTGTTTATACATCTTTATGAAACAGCTGTGAAACAATATTCCACCCACGGTTATCACAGTCTCCGTAATTGTTTGTTTCTTCCTTTGCAACTATATCTTGAAAGCTTTCTTCATCTTAACAATGGCACTTTGAGTGGGGGACATTTTTTTTCCTTTAGCTTTCTGTGCAGTGATAGTTGGTTGTGCTGATTGTGTCAACAGAGAATTATCAGTGTTAGTTCTCTGTAATTGTGATAACTACTGGAATATATTCCCAATCCAAAATCTCTTCAAGATATAATAATGTGATTATACATGCTTCAAATGTGACACAAATTCACATATGTATATGCGCATTCTGTCTCTGTAAATCAAAAGTGCAGGCAAGTTCTTGCTGAACCTTCCCTCATGCTGGACTTAAAAGCTTTAAAAAAGAAACTCATACAGTCATCAGTGGTAACTGATACTGTTATGAAATAATTGTTGCACAATCAGAATCTTTCATTTAGACTTCTGTACTATTTCCAAATGTAAGATAGATTCAAGAATGTTGCTTTCAATTATTTTTGTGTTGCATCATTGACCTAACTCTTAAACTCTTATCTTCTTTTTTAATCTATGGAACGCACGTGGAAATGCCGTTTCCCAAGTGTATAGAAACATAGATGTTTCAAAGTTAAAATATTTGTGAAAAAGAAAAGAATCAGAGAAATCTGATTAATCCTACCCTTTTGTTATATAGTTAACCTTAGAAAAGTTACTGTTCCATCCCCAGCATTCCTTACTGTCCTACCATGTGGATATTACTGAAACATTACAGTTTGTTCTGATAGTGGTAAGGGGTTGGAATACATAACAGCATATATGTAGTTTGTTTTCCCTCAGGAGTTCAGTAAAAAATAACTTATTTTATTTAAATGCAAGCAATAAATAGAGATCAAACAAAACAGAAATTGAATTAAATGCTAAGTGTACATAGGGAAACTAAAATTTTGGCTAAACAGTATTTTTTTTCATTACATCATGCATGAAGAAAAGTTGCACATTGTTAGAATATATAAAAGATAAACTGCTTACATTGTATGGAGTAATTTAGAGGATATAATGGAAATGGAAGGTTTCATTTTAATTTTAAGAAGATGACTCCTACATTTATTCTACTTTTGCACTTTGAAGATCAATATTATTAATCATTAAATATAAAACCTGGAAGGGTCAAAGTTTAATGCTGCATTTTCTAAGATAAAAGTTAAATAAATTTGTTTTAAGTTAGACAGGCTACAATAATCCAGTATTGATAACAGTTCTGTAGTTATTTCTTTGCCATGCTTGTATACTGCAGTTTCAAACAAGTAGGAGAAACTGATAAGCTTTTTAATTTATGATGTAAAGTTACCAAGTTAATGGTTGACAGAGTATATTATCAGCAGTGGTTGGTTTTCAGTACATTTGTAACTGATCATTGACTGTACTTTTTTAATATCTGTACAGTGCCCTTTTTTGCAGTTGTAGTTTTAGTGTGTAATATTGTATATCTTGCATTGTTAAAACTTGCAGTAATATATCATTTACCATGAATATTACTTGAAATAAAGTAAGGTAATGAAAAAGGAGTCTATGATGTGAGAGTCTTGTGCCTTCTATGTATTTGCCTTGTTATGTGTTGAACATGTCAAAATAATATACTGTGGACATTTTGCTATAGAGAATAGAGCTACGTTGAATTACATTGGGCTCCACTGTATACTTCAGATACACTACTGAGAATTATTTTAGTAGCTTAGGACAGACCTTCACACAGAGAATTTGGACATTTTAACTGTCATCATGGTTGTAAGAGATATTTCTTTTAGATAGGGCTTGCTTTCATTTGAAACTAACGTTATTGAACATTGGTATAAACAATGTATGTGACTGGCTGATTGGACATAGTGGTTTTGCTTTCACTTAGAGAAAAAGTCATTTAACATGTATATAATTTAATTTTTCAGCCTTTAGAGATGCATAATTCACATTTTTTTGTAAGAATCCTATGCAATTTTGTGGCATGATGTTTCTTCCACTTGTAATTTATGTGCTTTCATCACAGAGCCAAATAAAATTTCTTAACATTATCTGTACTTATTGTCATAATTATCCAGATCCTAAACATCTTGGTGTTTGAAAATATTTCCTTTTACTGCTCAGCTGAGGGACAGTTTTGTGTTTATTTCATGTTGGGAGCGGTGTTGAAGTTGCCAACAAGCCTAGCCATTGTTCCTCGTGAATTTAGAGAAAACTTCACCAATAAGCATAATCTATTTTCATGTAGTTTATTGTTTGAGATTTTCCAGGACTGTGGGATATTTGGCGAGCTATGACTATTTTGCTCTTTAAATCTATCAGATTTCCCCCAGATTTAGCTTCAGTCTTGGGGGCTGGGGGGGTGTTTCTAAGAAGCACAAAAAGACACTAGGAAAGTGCTTATAGCCCATGTGCTACAGGTTGCCTACCTTTAATTTTTTAATGTGAAGATCTGGTTGCCTCCTGAAATTATGGATCAGAGCTCTTTATTATCAGTCATGGTAACTGTTTTAATAGAAGTCCAAGATAAACTAAGGCTCTAACATCTTCTACAATCAAATCCTGTGCCAATTAACTGTTGTTTGTTAGTGAAGCAGGCACCATATAAATTTAATAAATAATATTCTTCAAGATATTCTGAGCAGAAAAGTTGTATGCAGTAAACAGAAAAGTCAGTGGGTTTGTCTAGAGGCAAGTTTAAAGTCCACGAAGATAAAAAGTAAGCAATCAGAAGCTCACTCCTGGATTCACTTTTACTCCTGAGAATAAAACTAACTGCATCCTGAGAAACAAGCTGAAATTTTACTGTATGATGTCATATTTAGGGACATGCAAAATTCCACTGAAGAACATTCCTTAAACATTGGCTTCCATTTAAAGTTAAGCACATAAAGCAAGGGACATTTCAGCTCTTCAGACTATAATTCAGCACTAAGTATACAGCAACATTAAAGATTGTTTTCAGAAATGCCTATATCTAATTGTCACAGGTGGAGTAATAGTTCAAGAAATAAGTATTGTTGAATTAGGGGCAAAGTTTGATCTAGCTTGGCCTTTTCTTTCTAACAGTGGGTTTAAAAGCTGTAGGCTTGGCATACTATTTTCTAGCCAGAAACCTGCATTGTGCAACTGAAGGATATTTTTATACTTGTCCTGGGGTCTTCTTAGCCATCATAATTGTGAGCATCTAGCGGCAAACAAAATCATTACTAAAAGCCAGCATGGGTTTGTCAAAAACAAATCATGCCAGACAAATCTTATTGCATTCTTTGACCAAGTGACAAAATTAGTGGACCAGAGGAATGCTGTGGATACAATTTACTTGGACTTCAGTAAGGCATTTTATAAAGTAGATCACAACCTACTACCGTATTTTCCGGCGTATAAGATGACCCCCTACATTTCCTGTTGAATTATAGGGTTTGGGCTATACTCGCCGTATAAAACTACCCCTCTTCCAACGCACACCAAATAAAAATTAAAAAACATCAGATTTGATTTTAATATGGTAATTTTAATTCAAATGCTTATGACATGCAGGTGCTTAGTAGGAAAACTGTCACTTATAAACATAAGGCTGTTTGTCATCAAACATGTAAACATAAAACAGTGCAAGTGGATTAAACTATAATAATATAATAATAATAATAATAATAATAATAAGAAGAAGAAGAAGAAGAAGAAGAAGAAGAAGAAGAAGAAGAAGAAGAAGAAGAAGAAGAAGAAGAAGAAGAAGAAGAAGAAGAAGAAGAAGAAGAAGAAGAAGAAGAAGAAGAAGAAGAAGTAGTTGGAGGGGACCTTGGAGGTCATCTACTCCAACCCCCTGTTAAGGCAGGAAACCCTATACCATTTCAGACAAATGGCTGTCCAGTCTCTTCTTAAAAACTTCCAGTGTTGGAGCATTCACCACTTCTGGAGGCAGGTTGTTCCACTGGTTAATTGTTCTAACTGTCAGGAAGTTTCTCCTTAGTTCTAGGTTGCTTCTCTCCTTGACTAGTTTCCATCCATTGCTTCTTGTCCTGCTTTCAGGTGCTTTGGAGAATAGCTTGGCTCCCTCTTCTTTGTGGCAGCCCCTGAGTTATTGGATCCCTGCTATCATGTCACCCCTCACCCTTCTCTTTGTTAAACTACACATACCCAATTCCAGCAACCGTTCCCTATTTTCCTAATTCACTTTTTCACTTTTCCTAATTCACTCTAAAGCTTTCCCTGCGCAGAGCCTTAAGTAAAACCAGCTGCCTGCAATTAGTGCAGCTTCGCATCCCATCAGGCTCAAGGTTGACTCAGCTTTCCATCCTTCCAAGGTAGGTAAAATGAGGACCCAGATTGTTGGGGGCAATAAGCTGACTTTGTAATAATGCTGCTTGGGGGTGTGTGAAAGCCCTAATAAACAGGCAGATACACAGAATGAAGGCTATTGCTAAGCACATTGATTTGTGCTTTAAATTGTAAGCCACCCTGAGTCTTCGAAGAAGGGCAGGATATAAATGGGATTTTTTAAAAAAAAGACCAAATGGGAGATCCGCTCCAGGTTTTCCAGCCAGCCCGCCCAGTTCCTGAGTCAAATGTGTCCTTAGAGCTAAGCCGCTGCTCTGGCTGCTGCCTTCCCCACCTGCCTTTCAGGTTGGGATATACTACAGCTGCTCTTCAACTTTAGAAGGAAAGACGCCCAGACCCCAGCCTGGAAAAAATCACAGACTGCAGCTTCTTCTCCAATTGGTCCTGCTTTCCCTGCGCAGACTAAATGGAAGATCCACTCCAGGTTTTCCAGCCAGCCCTGTCCCTAAATTTTCAGCACCCAGGCGTATAAGACGACCCCTGACTTTTGAGAAGATTTTCATGGGCTAAAAAATAGTCTTATACGCCGGAAACTATGGTACTTGATAAGATAGAAAAATGTGGGTTAGACAGCATCACCACCAGATGGATTCATAGCTGACTGACCGGCCGTACTCAGCATGTGGTCCTCAATGGAACCGCATCTACATGGAGGGAAGTGTGTAGTGGGGTGCCCCAGGGCTCTGTTCTGGGCCCAGTGCTCTTCACCATCATCAACAATGATTTGGACGAAGGGATAGATGGGGAACTCATCAAATTTGCAGATGACACCAAGCTGGCAGGAAAAGCCAACACTCCAGAAGACAGGCTTAAGATACAGGACGATCTGGACAGACTTAAACATTGGGCACTATCTAACAAAATGAAATTCAATGGTGAAAAAAGTAAGGTTCTACATTTAGGCAAGAAAAACCAAATGTACAGGTATAGTATAGGCGGTACCTTGCTCAATAGTAGTAACTGTGAGAGGGAGCTCGGAGTCCTAGTGGACAATCACTTAAATATGAGCCAGAAGTGTGCTGCAGCTGCCAAAAAACCCAACACAGTGCTAGGCTGCATTAACAGAGGGATAGAATCAAGATCACGTGAAGTATTAATATTACTTTGCAATGCCTTGGTAAGGCCACACTGCATCCAGTTTTGGTCACCACGATGTAAAAAAGATGTTGAGACTCTGGAAAGAGTACAGAGAAGAGCAACAAAGATGATTAGGGGACTGGAGGCTAAAACATATAGGAAACAGCTGCTGGAATTGGGTTTGTCTAGTTTAATGAAGAGAAGGACTAGGGGTGAGATGATAGCAGTCTTCCAATATCTCAGGGGCTGCCACAAAGAAGAGGGAGTCAAGCTATTCTCCAAAGCACCCGAAGGCAGGACAAGAAGCAACGGATGGAAACTAGTCAAGGAGAGAAGCAACCTAGAACTAAGGAGAAACTTCCTGACAGTTAGAACAATTAACCAGTCGAACAACCTGTCTCCAGAAGCTGTGAATGCTCCAACACTGGAAGTTTTTAAGAAGAGACTGGACAGCCATTTGTCTGAAATGGTATAGGGTTTCCTGCCTGAGCAGGGGGTTGGGCTAGATGACCTCCAAGGTCCCTTCCAACTTTACTATTATGATTATGATTTATCACTGTAACTTACATGAAAGAATTCCTTTAAGTTAGCTGTATTTTTAGGAAGCATTTCCTTCAGTATGTGAAACTACTATTTAATAAAATAGAAATCCTATTCAATCAGTTTGGATACTGACCATATATTCAAGAATGGAGAACAATAGGTAGTAAAAAGGGCTGGGATATTGTTTAAGTAATGTATATAAATATATAAATATTCTCCTTTACCCTTCATGATTCAATCACCTACAATAGCAGTAATGGAGAAAGCCTTTTCATTCATAACTTTTGTTTCATTCATGCATCATCTTTTCACCTGTATTTTTGATATAATTGAATTAGCTCTGGAGAAAACAATAACAATCTTAGAACCTACTTCGCGGTACATGATAAATTTTGTTTCTAATAGCACTTCCATAGTTCCAAAGTTTAACCAAAGCATTAGGGCAGGGGTGTCAAACTCAATTTCATTGAGGGCTGCATCAGCATTGCGGTTGCCCTCAGGGGGCCGGGTGGGTGTAGCCTACTGGGTGGGCGTGGCTAAAGTGCATATGGCCTACTGGGTGGGCATGGCCAGCTCTACATCGTTCGCATCAAGGGTGCCTATGGGGGCCTGGGCAGGAGTGGGACAGATCTGAGGGTCTCTGGCAGGAGGAGGGTCTCTGGGCCAGGGCCAAGGCAGTGGGGGCCGTTCCCTCACTGTTTCCAGGATGGCTTCGCGGGCCACATGAAATCACTTCACAGGCCGGATTCGGGCCTTGTGTTTGACATATCTGCAATAGGGGATTTTAATGCATCATATAAGAATTAGAATGCTTATTAGTGCCACAGTAATTGATAATGTGATTGCTATCTTACTGTGTAGTCCTGGAGCAACCAAGGTCTAGGAAGATACTTGCACAACAGCTAAAAACAAAATAAGAAAATTATTTAGCTAGACCTAAGTTTTATAACAAAGTCCAGCAACACAGAGCTTACCAGGACCTTTGATATGCAAAGCATTCAACATTCTTTCTGCCTCTTCCTACATACAAATATTGCCTCTCATTCCTCTGCAAATGTTTTTAAAGGCTCTGGTCACTGAGACTTTAAAAAAGAGAGGCTGTTTTCCCAAAAGAGTTGACTCTATCCACAGGATGCACTTAATATAAAAAGCATGCTGTCAGTTGTTCTGGATTCATCAGTAAGACTATAATTCCCAGGGTTCATTAGATTAGAACTTCCCAAGACATCAAAAGCAACTACAAGATCAATAAGTAAGGAAGGGTTGATAGAACAAGAGTAGGAGACTGATGGGCACCTAACAGAATTGTATGTAGGCCCTCCAGTTCTATATAATTGGAATTTCTCCCTTTTTGTCTTTAGGCCAAAAATTTCATGTTTTACAGTTCTAAAATTATTGAGTGTCAGAACCTACTTCAAACCCACATCTTAAGAAAGCAGAACTCTTGGAGACAATTTCTTCCAAGCAGGAACTTTTACTAAGAATAAGGGATAGCAAGCATAATAGTCAGGATCTGAGGGATTCCCTTACAGATTGATATTTTTAAAGTATCCCTAAGCAAAACCCCACTCCACAGTTCAACCGGGCAGTTCCAGACCGGCCAATCCCCAGGTGATGAAGTCCATCATGGAAAAGGAAATATAACATCAATCCAGTTCCATTTGCAGCACGATCATTCCACAGCTCTTCACACCTCCTTTGGAGAAATAAACCAGATCCCGGAGGTTTGTGTCTCTTCCCCCACCCCTTTTCCTAGTTGCCCGGTAAGGGAGAAAAAGTTCAGAGAGATGCATAGTATAGAAAGCAGTTTGTTACATTGTAATGGATAGCAGACAAGAAGGCAAATAAACAAAAGGTTACATTTAATGGAGGAAGTGAAAGTAATAAAACCCGCATGCCTATCCCCTCTCCCCCTTGGGAATATGGCAGAATCCAGGGAAAGGTGAGATTTGGTTTTAGCTCAAAGGAGATAGATAGAAATGAAATATAAATGGATTCTGACATCGAGTGAAATATTGTTTTGAACTTTGTTTGCTGCATGTTGCTTTTAGTGTAGTGGAGAGTAGTGTTTAATCCCTGTGTTTGGAATGGGTGTTTCATTCTGATATTTATAAATTCCTTAAAGATCATTTTGGTCAGAAATCAGATGGAGAAATTAAGTACCAATAAATGAAAAGTAATGTAGAATTAAATAAAAGAAATGTCACTGCAAGCTATCTCAGTTCTTGCTTGACTGGAGATCTCTAGAGTCTGTCTCTCTGTCTGTCTGTCTGTCTGTCTGTCTGTCTGTCTCTCTCTCTCTCACACACAACACACACACAGAGAGAGAGAGAGAGAGAGAGAGAGAGAGAGAGAGAGAGAGAGAGAGAGAATGATTATGTTGGGGCATGTGCACTTTGCTATTACTAACAATCAGTAGTTTGCAAAACAAAGCAAAACCATTGTTATGATTATAGCAGCCCAGAGTGGTCAAGCGCCTTCCACAGGCTTCTGGCTTTGTTTTTATCCTAACCCCTTGTTAACATGGGCATGATTAGTGTTGGTGCGTCATTGCTGTTACATTTTAAAATGTATAAACCAGGGTAACAGCAATTTCTTGACAGAGAATTTCTTTTAAAAAGTGTGCTCCCTAGATGTTTACACTGCACTTTTCTTCCAGCAATGTATTTTTTCCCCAAGCGTATATGTAAAACAGGAAGAAAATGCCAGCATTTCTTAGTTTTAAAAGAAACATTTTTACAAGTCACTTACTTTTGGAGGCAGTTGAGGGCACCATATAGCTTTCTCACCAAGCTTTTATTACATTCACAGTAACAGCATACCTAAGAGGCAATGTCTAAATTATGGATTACAGAACAGGCAAGATTATAGGAACATCAAATGTTAAAGTCAAAACATCTTGCTTTTTTTGGAATGAACAAGAGAAACCAAGAGGGAATGATGCCCTTCAAAGCTACTTCCTGGCTAAGGTGAACATCTGCTCCTACGTTTCAGTCTCTTCAAAGTATTTCAAAACTCTAATATTGAACCACGTAAGATGTTTTTCTTACTCTTGGCTTTGACCCCGTAGAACCGTCCCACATTTGAGGTAAGGATATTACCCAGCATTTCTAAGCCCATGCTTGGTTTTTGTATTAAATACAATGTATGTTTGGAATGTAATTTTGAGTTTTCTATTGCTTCCTTAGGGATAAATACAACTCAAGCTGGCTTCTTGAATGTTTCTTTTTCCTAAATGGCAGAGCTATTAAACCTCCTACTGCCTTCCCTTCATTAGAGAAGCAACCAACTGAATGACAAAAGAGAACAGAACCAAAAAGAGTTAAATTGAGAGGCTAGCTAGAAGACAGGCTTTGGCCTCTGTGCCTACTTTTCCCCATGCTCCACCAAATGTGGTCACAAAAAAATAAAAATATTTAAACACTTGATATGTTAACATCAGGTGTTGGGGGCTTCATTCTTCCTTTCTGTAGCCTGTTTAAGTAGCAAGATGGCTGAGTGCTTAAGAAGGTTGGGACTGTAGGTACATAGGATGTACAGTGAGGAGCTTCATGCCAAGTATACCCACTCCTTCTGTGGAAAACCCAAAATGAAGAGAAAAGTCACAGGTGTTTGGTATTCTGGCTCATTGATGAAACCAGTGGATGGTGGTGCCTGGGCAGACTGACAATGAAATATGCCATTAGAAGACAGAAAGCCAGTGGAAATATACGTTTCAATGTTGTCCGCTGTCTAGCCCAGGGGTAGGCAACCTTGGCTCTTTTTTGACTCGTGGGCTTCAACTCCCAAAATTCCTGAGCCAGCCTTTATATTGGAATGGGCAAGTTTCTGACAGAGGGATGCATTGGAGATGTTTGGAGGGAAGACTCCACTCAATAGAATTGTGATGATGCATATATAGTACACAAAAAGATTGGTTTATTGGCTAAGACACTGGGCCGAGCCCAGGAGACTGAGTTCTAGTCCTACCTTAGGCACCAAAGTAGCTGGGAGATCTTGGGCCAGTCATTCTCTTTCAGCCCTAGGAAGAAGGCAATGTCACACCACTTATGAAGCAAAACTACAGGGACTTCTCCAGGCAATCACTAGGAGTCAAGACTGACTTAAGGACAGTGGAGGGGGGGGAACCCACAAACACAAACTTACACAAATGAGCAGATCTAAATTTCATGCAAGAGGTACTACAACTGCTTGCTTTCAAGCTTGGAAAGAGAGGACAAAGGGACTTTCCTTTGATTTTTAAAACTGAAAATGTGCCAAGCTTGTTTTGGATTATATGTTGTAATTTTCATATGCTTTACCATTTCATCAAGTCAGCAGATACTCAGAAGACCACAAGTTGCTTACTTTTGTTATAAAGATTACCATATATTCAATCTGTGATAGCAGGATTAATGTATTAATGACAATCAAATGCAAGCCTACCTTTATTGGGTTGCAAAGTTTATATTCTGTATTCTCAAGGCATTAGAATTCATTCTAAGATTGATAGTTATTCTTGTGACTTAGCACTAAGAAATATAAACAACTCATTGAATTCCAAAGGCTATCATAAACCATTCAGATCTATTAATTGCAAGGCTCTTTAGAATGCTTAAAGCATCCATATTGGTTGCATTAAAACAGCTGAACATGAATAGATTGCTACAGGATTACCGAATGTCTCTTCGCAGTTCAGTTAGCAATGTCAAAATTGAGATGAAAGATTTAGTTGCTTAAATGAGCTTACCTGTGTTTCAGTATTGGGCTTACTTGAATTGTTTTTCCCCTTTTCTTTCTTCAATGCAATTATGTTGGTTTGCTGTGGCTGTTACACAAATGGGGAGTTTGGGTGAAGCTACTGGATGCTAAAACTGCTTACGGTGGGTATGCTGGCATTTATTCCTTCCACTTTTATTATTTCTCATAATGGATAATCTCAGTTAAGGAGCCATTTCAGTTAATTAGTAGGAAATAGTTTGGAGGCTGATCATGCTTGCAGTACTCCACTCAGGATATTCTTCAGCATTAGTTGCCAGATAGTATAGAAACATGAATTCCCCCTTGACTGTAAAGCCAAGTTTTGAAAAGCAGACAAAAAGTTGGACTGCAACAGCTTGTTTAGCCATTCCACTAATGCAGGATGAAGTCATACGTCGGATTCTTATTTTGGTGTGACCCAGAGAATGTTTAGAACATGATCAGGCAAGCTTTCCAATTGGAAGGTAGCAAAAGTGAGACAGGATCCAAAAATCACTGGAGAACATCAGAACCTGCCCAAGATGGACAAATGACATTTTAAGGGAAGAAAGTTAAAAACCCTTGTTACTGGTTTGGGATGCAGGAATTCCTTTCTCATTAGGCAGGTTAGCAGCCTTAAGTTAGCACAGTGTCCAATCTTTCTTCTCTACTCTCTATCCCCATTCAGGTAGACAGTTGTGGCAAGGCAGGAGAGAGAGAGAGAGAGAGAGAGAGAGAGAGAGAGAGAGAGAGAGAGAGAGAGAGAGAGAGAGAGAGAGAGAGAGAGAGAGAGAGAGAGAGATCAATACAAAGACCAATGGGGCTGTTCTGTCTTTCAATCAGGCAGTCTGCGTTTCAGGTCAGAATGGCCAGTCTCTTCAGATAGATAACTATAGGTGACATCACAATGACCCCTCCTCAAACATGCAACATCAGCATGACAGCAGATTGGCCAGCCTTGTTATCACTGAAGGAGGCAGTGGACGATCACTTGACTATGAGCCAGCAGTGTGCAGCAGCAACCAAAAAAGCTAATACAGTCCTGGGTTGTATAAACAGAGGGATAGAATCAAGATCACGTGAAGTAGTATTACCGCTTGATAAAACCCTAGTAAGGCCACACCTGGAATACTGCAGCCAATTTTGGTCACCATATCACAAAAAAGATGTTGAGAGTTTGGAAAAAATTCACAGAAGAGCAACTAAGATGATCAAAGGCCTGGAGACTAAAACATATAAAGAACGGTTGCAGAATTTGGGTTTGGCTAGTCTAAAGAAAAGAAGAAATAGGGGAGACAGGGCCAGGTTGTTCACCAAACCACCAGAGGGAAGGACGAGAAACAATGGTTGGAAACTGATCAAAGAGAGAAGCAACCTGGAATTAAGGAGAAACTTCCTGACATTGAGGACAATTAACCAGTGGAACAGCTTTCCTCCAGAAATCATGAGTGCTCCATCACTGGAGATTTTCAAGAAGAGACTAGACTGTCTGAGATGGTATAGGTTCTCCTGCTTGAGCAGGGGGCTGGACTAGAAGACCTCCAAGGTTGCGTCCAGGTTCTATTCTATTCTATTCTATTCTATTCTATTCTATTCTATTCTATTCTATTCTATTCTATTCTATTCTATTCTATTCTATTCTATTCTATTCTATTCTATTCTATTCTATTCTATTCTATTCTATTCACAGTTGACCAGAAAATACAATATCTGTCTTTCTCCACTCAGACAGAATGAAGGATCTGCTAGTGACCATGTTTTCCTTGAGTCCTTAAGGATGGACCAGAACACACAGGCAAAGCCATTCCTTCTTTTCAGATATGGTCAAGATGTAATGTGAGCCACCAGGACGTGTTTTATTTCTATAAGTAAACCAACAAATTCTATATGCCAATGGTATGGTGCAGAAAACTGATAATAGAAGTGAGCTATAAGAACATCTCAAGTGTAAGTATTTGGTGGCTTGCACAGTGTTTCTTCAACACAGCTGATGAGACAGAGTGGTGGGAGGAGCAAAAAAAATGCAGAGCTGATCAAGGCAGGAGTTTCTTCTCATTTTATAATTGTACAGGCAAAAAAAGGGCTGGAATGGACTTGTGAATAAATGCATGGAAAATTGATGTGACAAATGGTGCATCAAGTCATTTGATCTAGGAAGCTTCCACTTGAAGTGTATGAAGATCAGGAGAAATGGAGGGACCAGATGGCACTTCCTGGGCTCAGGTGCAGCATAAAGAAGAGAAAAAGAGCCAAGATGGGCATAACTGCTATTGGGGAGGAAAGGGGCAGAGAGAGGCAGGAAAGAGCATATGTGATTTACTACATCCCAAGTGGCCTAGAGCAGTTCCAAGAATTCAAGAGCAGTTCCTGCTCCAAGCAACAGCAGCTAATCAAGAAAAGATTCAAGAGATTAGAACAAGGTAATGCATCAGGCAAACAGTTGAGATTAAAATGAAAAGGAAGCAGCACATGTAGGAAGGGAGATCTGGTATGGACAGTGAATAACCAGAAGAAAAGATTAGGTGACGATCCCCTGCAGTTAGAATTTTCACTATATTCTCCCTCAAGAGCTCCTAACCAGAACTCACACTATGGTACAATTAAACACATACTAATTTGTTTTAAAATTTGCAATTTTTCTGGGGCTGGCTGGTAATGTTAATCAGCCAGTGGGGATGGCAAGTTGCCAGGATTCTTATCCTCTCCTCCCATCTGCCATCCTCAATTTGGGGGTGGAGGTGGGAGAATCATTAAGCTTTATTTTCACCACCCCTTTAGTTTTGGTCCATGAAAGAGTTTACACATTAACTCATGATAATGATGATGATGATGATGATGATGATGATGATGATGATGATAGAAAGAGGAGGAAGAGGAAGAGGAGGAGGAGGAGGAGGAGGAGGAGGAGGAGGAGGAGGAGAAGAAGAAGAAGAAGAAGAAGAAGAAGAAGAAGAAGAAGAAGAAGAAGAAGAAGAAGAAGAAGAAGAAGAAGAAGAAGAAGAAGAAGAAGAAGAAATGCCCATCTTGTTTAAGAATTTGAATAGCTCATGGAATTCAATTTACAAGAAGGGATATGAGTGAGTGTGTGCCAGGTTCAGCTTTTATATCAGTCATCACCCTTCTTGCCATTCCTTGCAAATGACAGCTTGGCTACTTGCAAGGGAGCCTGGCATACTCACTGGAATGTACCATCCATCTTAGAACCTTGGAAAATCTAGGTTCCAATCATAGGACTGGCCCAAAGCCTCTGCTGCAGTTGGTTACCCTTCAAAGTTGTGGAGGTACCAGGACTCAAGCTAGCACTATCATCTCTAGTTGCCTGCACTTGTTTGTAATTATATGATATGCCTGAGAAGGATTATGATTTCCCCACAAACTCCCTGGTAGTAATCAGTTCCCTAATTTTGCATTTTATGTGCTTCATACTGGGGCTAAGTCAACCTTTCCAGATCTCTTCTCCAGAAGAGAGGATTTGATTCTGTGATTGTAGAAAGACATTGCAAGCATTTAGAACCAGTTGAGCAAGTCTACCCTGGCAGCTTCTAATATTAGATAACTTGTCAGGTTGCCATAAGAAACAATGGTTGGCTTCCACTTCAGACAAAAAGGAAATAACCAGAGTTTGTCCTCAGTTTGTCCTGAGTCCAGAGGGAGGCTGCCTTCCCCACTTCCTTCAATTTAGATGTGGTAATGAACTCTACATTTATTTGTGTGTGTGTTTAAAGCTTACTGTCAACTCTACAATGAACCTGGCTGAAGCCATCTTGCTCGTTTTAGGTGGTCACAAGAATGGGAGGGGGAAGTGGAGGTTTTCTGCTATTCTAAAAAATTTCTCTCCTGTGGGAACCAAGGTCATTTCTACTGGTTGAATTGGGGGTTGAGCATTCTGTCAGAAAGCCTGCCAAACTATTCTATTGGGAAACACAGTTAATTGCATCGTATAGGGATGGGGAGGGACGTGGTGGCTCAGTGGGTTAGGACGCTGAGCTTGTTGATCAGAAGGTCGGCAGTTTGGCGGGTCGAATCCCGAGTGCCGCGTAACAGAGTGAGTGCCTGTTACCCGTCCCAGCTTCTGCCAACCTAGCAGTTCGAAAGCACGTAAAAATGCAAGTAGAAAAATAGGGACCACTCCGGTGGGAAGGTAACAGCGTTCCGTGCGCCTTGGGCGTCTAGTCATGCCGGCCACATGACCACGGAGACGTCCTCGGACAAGCACTGGCTCTTCGGCTTTGAAACGGAGATGAGCACCGGCCCCTAGAGTCGGAAACGACTAGCACGCATGTGCGGGGGAACCTTTACCTTTACCTTACCTAGGGATGGGGAGTTTAACTTTGTAATATTGTAACTCTTTGGAGGGAATTTCAAACTTGGTTTCACTTTTGACCGTGCTAATACTATGTAGCAAATAAACATGTCCTTTGAGGAAACTTCCAGCCTCGGAGTTCTGATTTGTTTGGTCTCATCTATTGGAACCATGACACTTAGCCTGTCAGTTCTTTTAAAAAATGGCATCTGGAATGAGAGAGCTGAATTGGCCCAAAGACATCTTGGAACCTGTGGGCTCCTTTTACAAGCCTAATGAATTGGAGTTGAGATGTGCTTTGATGTATTAAACATTGCTGCATCATCTATGTTCAAGTTCATTCACTTGCTCTTTCTCTATTCCTCTTGCCCATTTATGTATTTGCTGTTTGTATTTACTCTATGTATTTGTTGTGTGTATGTGCACATCCTCTATCCTTTAACTATTAGGTTCCTGATGGTAATTGCCCCGCTTTGTTAATTAGCTTACACAAGTCTGTCATTTGTTACTTTTATTCATGATGGTGATGGTAAATCACTTTCAAGCCTTATGAAGGGGACAGTATCAATATACACATACTTGTGTTCATGTGGCCATAATAGGGATGTGCAAAATATTCACAGCTAAAACAGTACTCTTAAAACAATTGTTTTGAATGCTGCAAATTGGGAATAAGTATGATGTGCCAAGAGGATTTTTTCTCCCCAAAGAAGGACATTGTATTTTAACAATAGTAATAGCAATAGCTACTTGGAACTTATATAGCACCATATATTGCTTTACAGCACTCTCTGGGCAGTTTATGATGTCCGTATATTGCCCCCAGGGACGCAGTGGCTCAGTGGGTTAGGACACTGAGCTTGTCGATCAGAAGGTCGGCAGTTTGGCGGGTCGAAACCCGAGTGCCGCGAAACAGAGTGAGCACCTGTTACTCATCCCAGCTTCTGCCAACCTAGCAGTTCGAAAGCACGTAAAAATGCAAGTAGAAAAATAGGGACCACTACGGTGGGAAGGTAACAGCGTTCTGTGCGCCTTTGGCGTCTAGTCATGCTGGCCACATGACCACGGAGACATCCTCGGACAAACGCTGGCTCTTCGGCTTTGAAACGGAGATGAGCACCGGCCCCTAGAGTTGGAAACGACTAGCACGCATGTGCGGGGGAACCTTTACCTTTTATATTGCCCCCAACAATCTGGGTCCTCATTTTACTGACCTCAGAAGGATGGAAGGCTAAGTCAACCTTGAGTCCCATCAGGATCGAACTTCTGCCAATGGGCAGAGTTTACCTGCAATACTGTATTCTAACCACTGCATCACCAGGGCTCCTTTTAATATTGTTTTGATTAATTAAAGGTCCTGCAACTGGTTAATTAAAAATATCATGGAGACCTGGGGAATACCTTAGGCAATAATGCAAGAGACATCATATTCATCCTTGCTGCCATTGGTTGAATCTAACATTCAACCAGAATCAATCTTTCTATACATTAAATCTGTTATTTTGGGGCTTGCATTGTTGGATGATCAAATATACCTTTTTGGCCTTTTGTATGACACATTTTCTAGTACTTAAAAATGTTGTTCTATTATTCCTCAGTGCTCTGTTGTCAAGGCTGAGCATTTCTAATTCCCTTAATGTTCAAAAGATTTAATATATCATCCCTAATCATTCTTATTTATCATATCCCACTTCAATCCTTCTTAAAGTTTGGTATCTATAACTAATATTCAAAGTAGGGGCTTCAGAATTTGGAACAGAGTAGAATAGTTACTTTCTTTGATTTAGAACTGTTTCTGTTGATGTAACTTAAAATTGTATTTGTTTTTTCACCCTTTTGGTGATCATCATGCTACTGACTAATATTTATTTTATAATCAATTATTATTCCAAGTTAGTATTGCCAAACCTTCTGTTTTGTGTAGCTGATTTTTGTTTCCTTAAGGAAAAACTTTACATTTGCCTTATTTTACCCATTTCTCTATTTTTTTTCTTTTATAGGGTATTAGCAATGCTGCATTGCATGTCATTTACAAAGTTGACTTCTTTATCCCCATCATTAACAAAAATCTTTGTGAGTTTGAAGTCTAAGATTGAATCTCAGAATGAATCTGGTAACATTCTGGTTCAAACAGAGGACCATTGATGAGCACCAATTTTCCTTTTGAGCAATCCATTTCATACTTATGCCCCTCCAGTCTGTATTGGAGGTTAGCTTATTAATCAAAATGACATGCAATGCAATGCAATCCATATTTTTCTGAAATCAAGACATAGAGTAACTATACCATTTTCACAACCTACGTAGGAGATATCTCATCAAAACTGAGATAAGATTAGGCTGGCATCTAAGATAAGGTTCTTGACAAATTGAGGGTGTCCTTTCAAGAGCTTTATAGATTAATCACCATTATCTGATAGCAGATATCTTCTTAACACAGAAGAGTGAGCCAAGTCAAGTGTCTTGAACTTTGCTGGCAGGGCACCAAATGAAAAAGTCTGGAGTGTTCCTGTGCATCAGAAAAAGACATGCTGCTAACTGTAATGTTTTTAAGTCTTGGAATTGCAAAAATAGTGTCCTTTGGCTTCTTGAATTTTTTCTGTAGCCTACCAAATGCAAAAGCATGTAATTTTGTGTATACTGAAAAAAGCCACAAGCCAATAGCCAAACAAATGTGTTTTTATTATGTTGTTTATGGGCTATGCTGACGTTAATCCATAGCTGCTGCTTGCAGGTGTCAAAGCTCAATTTTTTTCTTTGGGGAGACAAGAATATTATAGAAAGTGTGCTTAAATGTTGAATCCCTGTTTGTCATGGGAACAGTTTCTTCATTCTCATGAGCAGCCAAAGGTCTACATCAAATATGGCTTGGAAATTCTATCCATGGTTAGATTTACAGATTTCAGATTATTTCAGTTTAAAGGAGAGGATACCAAACCAACATATGATACTTTTTCTTTTGCAGTATGAAATATTAGGATCTACCAAACTTAACTCTACGGTAACATCAAAGCTGCCAATGAAGAGAAGATACCAATGATCATTGATGCCTCAGCTACCAAAATATTATAAACAGCTGAATGTTAGGAAGATTATTTTTTTTAAAAAAAAATATATTAGGACTCAGTTGAGTATATATATAAGGAAGTTGCACTCATTCATTTATAATGGAAGTTGTACAGAAAGCTACATATGAAAGATTGCAGTGTAGACGTAAGCACATTGCACAGAAAAATATGAAATTGTGGTAAAAATCAATGAAGGATTTCATTTTACTTTTAATAATTTGTAAAACTGATTGATATATAGAGAGAGTGACATTCCTCATGAAAACAGGGAAGATTTCCACGCATCTTCCCTGGCCAGCAGGGATCAAATTCTAGGGAAATGGTTTAAAGTAGTAATCAAACAGTAGTAATAAGTAGCTTAAGGGGAAAATATAAATGACAAAATAAACTATGCAAATCAGGAAAACTGACTGAATGTAACCAATGCTTACATGAGGCATTACAACATAAGGGAATAAAATTCATGCCTCCACATCTCACTTTTTTCTTTGTCTACCAATGAAATCAAAATGCATCCACCACATAATTGGGAGGAGGAGAAAAAATCAGCCATTTTCAGTAAACGGGGTAAGAAATTCCTCAGCTGTCCACTTTTCCTGAAGTGCTGAAAAATGGCAATTCCCTCCAAGCGGTTAATGGCAATGATCTGTGCCTCTGCTCTCCAAAGGCGATGGCAGATTTCACAACTCTTCTGGACAACTTCAAATATTTCTCCACCGTGACAAACTAGTCCTCCTGGGAAAGAATAAAGAAGCGCTATTGTGCCCGCTAATGAAGTTTACTGCTCTTCCTCAGGAGAAATTTGACAAAAGATACTTGAATTGTTTACAATCATTATGACAGGTTGTTAATGGATGTTGTATTTATTTTAAAGGGCCTGATGTTAGAAGGGAATTTAAAGGTTGCTCTGTAAGCAAAGGACCTTTCGGTGCGGACACATTTAGTACAGCTCACGTTTCCCCATTAATAATTCACTTTCGCTCACGGATTAACCCAGGATTCTCATTTGTGGGGACGTAGCCAGGTGGCCTTCTGCATGGCTGCACAGACACAGCAACTGAAACGTTTCTGACGGCAACCGGTATTTGAAAATTATCACACTGTGGTCCTCCACAAATTGTGTGCATTCAGCCGAAAGAGGAGAAAGGGACTGTTTTTTCCACAGGTCTCATTCTAGTTTCAAATATTTCAGATGGTTCCCTGAAATTTAAGTATGCCTTTTTTCCCCCCATCAGCATGCAGCATAAAATTCCCTTTGTGTTTGTTTGTTGAAATCCTTTTCCCAGAAATTCTAGTTGCATGCTTGATCATATTTCCCTTTTCTTTTTGTAGGATTATGAGACCTCCAACATTGTGTGATTTCTCCTACTTTAATCTCATTGACCTATTTTACTGGATCAGTCAGAGAAGAGATAGCCACACACACACACACACACACACACACCCTCCTTCCATCCTCTCTCTTCTGAAACAGGACATGGGTAACAAGCAATTCAGGAATATAAAGGAGATGCCATTCTTCTATTACTATTCATTCGCGTCTCTGAAATTTGTTTCATGATGGCATCATTCACATTCTTTCTCCCTTTGGGAGTGCAGTTTTTCCTCTCCAATTTTTTTTTTACCCAGATGCTCTCCACTGGTTTTCTCAGATGGATGGTACATTGAATTGCTTCTTCAGTTCCATTTATATACTTGAATTATTCAGTTTTTGCATTTCAATAATGCTAATTATCCCACCAAAGCTCAATTATGTCTATCAATCTATTATTGTTTCTATACTTAGATTTGAATCTCCGTCACTGACATTTGCATAGCCACTCTGTTTTTTTTGGGGGGGGGCATATTGGGTTCCATAGCCAACTTCCCGACAAAAGCCAGAGTGGCGGAAATATGCATGCATATAAAGATAAATGGATGGATGACGAAGATGGATGGATGGATAGATAGATAGATAGATAGATAGATAGATAGATAGATAGATAGATAGATAGATAGATAGATAGATAGATAATCATTGCACTCAATGTTGCTAATATATTTGCCCCAAGCAGGTCATTAATCTCAAGTAAAGAAAAACAGTGAACAAAGAGACCAAGTTGAAAAAGCCACACCATAGGAAAAAAATGGAGGTTGTGTGAATATATTTTGATTGTGAAGTGTTCTTGTTGGTCTCATTGTTTTCCTAGTCCAGGGGTAGGCAACCTTGCCTCTTTTATGACTCGTGGACTTCAACTCCCAGAATTCCTGAGCTCTGCTGGCTCAGGAATTCTGAGAGTTGAAGTCCACGAGTCATAAAAGAGCCAAGGTTGCCTACCCCTAGTCCATACAGCCTGATGATTTACACATCTGCAAATCACGAACATGCTGCATGCTGAATCCATTGCTGCCCAATCTGTACTTTATTCAGACATGTTTATAGTTTCTGTTCTGCTTTTTTTTTTTACTGAATCTTATTCCCAGGTTGAGCTGGATATTTATTCATTTATCCCTTCTTGGGATGCATTTAGTCAATTGTACCATACAAATATAGCCAGCTGCAGCAACTACACTAATAGATGAAGCTGTTCCCCAAAATGTTCACAATGTGCTACACATAATAAGAGGCAAGGAAATCTGAGATCAAGGAAGTTAATATTTAAAGAGAAAAATAGTTGACAAGCTCTGTCATATGCCATCCTTTAACTTTTTATTCACCTCACTGTTTTAGTCTTCAAATCTTTGATCTGTCTCCATCAACCCCAATTTTCTCCCTCAATCTTCTCTCCCTTGGATCCAGGGAGTAATAATAACAGAACAATCATATCAGTGATGCTTTTAAAAACAGTAGCACTTGTCCCTGAGGAATTAATAAAGAAATGATTGAACCTCTATTTTCCAGCTTACTTGATTAAATGTCCAGATAGTTGATAGTCTATGGGAAACAAGACAAGAAGTCTGCAATGTGAAACAAGTTATCTGATAAAAAACCCCATTGGGCTCAATCTAGCCCTAGGTCAGTAGAAAAATGCCATTGCATTAGGAAATTGGTTTCAACTATCAAGTATTTCCAAGAAAGTAAGACATTGCTTTCTATGCCTTTCACTTAGGCCCCTTTAAAATGGAATTTTTGTATCTGTTTTAGTACTTATCCCTGATGACTGAGATTATGTAAGTCCAGTTTCTGTTCTGAGGGAACAAAAGTCAAATTGACCTGCCTCAAAGGACAATGAGTGATGTTGAGTATGTAACACATCCACCTTCTTCTCTTTTTGCTCCTTGGCTGTATTATTAATTTACTTTTTAAAAGCATAACAGAACAACAATCAATATATGTGAAGTGCAAAGGCAAACTTGCTGATGCTTCCACCTCATAATTCTCACATTGGGTGATGCTCCATTTCCTACTGACCTTTGAGATAACAACTCCTATTGGCTAGAATTAGATGGAAGATTCTCTGGGGTTTCCCAGCCATGAATAATGTATAGCATCTCCTAAGCTGAGCATAACAGCATTAATTGCAACAATCAGTGACAGCATTCATAAACCATGAACCTATGATCTTCCTGATCAATAGCAGTGATCCTCTTTCCAGCATTTACTGACATCTCTAAAAGGATTTATTTTGAGGACATTAGCACATGCTTACTATGCCTTCCTAAAAGCACTCCCTTTTCTCTGTGATTTATATCACAACCAGTGCATAATTCTTGACTTGTTTGCACTCAGCTTAGAAAAAAGTGGTTACAGTCCAATGAATTGCAGTTAACAGGCAACACATGAGCTGGTGCAAATCAGTGTTGGAGCTTCTGACCTGGTCCATAAATGCACATTTGTTGATTGTTCATGCAATCCAAGAAAAACATATAATTGCGGAGATTCATTATTATTTTTTTGGAGGGGGTTACTTGTTAATAGTTACTAGTTAATATTTTTATTTTCATGTTGAGCTTTGCTGTTTTTAAGCATTGTGAGCTATTGTGAGAAAGATGGCCATGTTGTTGTTAGCTGCGAAGTCGTGTCCGACCCATCGTGACCCTATGGACAACATTCCTCCAGGCCTTCCTGTCCTCTACCATCTTCTGGAGTCCATTTAAGCTCACGCCTACTGCTTCAGTGACTCCATCCAGCCACCTCATTCTCTGTCGTCCCCTTCTTCTATTGCCCTCGATCTTTCCCAGCATTAGGCTCTTCTCCAGTGAGTCCTTCCTTCTCATTAGGTGGCCAAAGTACTTGAGTTTTAGCTTCAGGATCTGGCCTTCTAAAGAGCAGTCAGGATTGATCTCCTCTAGGATTGACCGGTTTGATCGCCTTGCAGTCCAAGGGACTCGCAGGAGTCTTCTCCAGCACCACAGTTCAAAGGCCTCGATTCTTTGGCGCTCAGCCTTTCTTATGGTCCAACTTTCACTGCCATACATTGCAACTGGGAAGACCATAGCCTTGACTATACACACTTTTGTTGACAGGGTGATGTCTCTGCTTTTTAGTGTGCTGTCTAGATTTGCCATGGCTTTCCTCCCCAGGAGCAAGCGTCTTTTAATTTCTTGGCTGAGCCCAGGAAAATAAAATCTGTCACTACCTCCATTTCTTCCCCATCTATTTGCCAGGAATTGAGAGGGCCAGATGCCATGATCTTGGTTTTTTTAATGTTAAGTTTCAACCCAAGTTTTGCACTCTCCTTCTTCACCCGCAACAAGAGGCTCTTTAGTTCTTCTTCACTTTCTGCCATTAGAGTGGTATCATCTGCGTATCTTAGGTTGTTGATATTTCTTCCGGCAATCTTAATTCCAACTTTTGATTCATCTAGCCCTGCCTTTCTCATGATGTGCTCTGCATATAAGTTAAATAGGCAGGGCGACAGTATACAGCCTTGCCGGACTCCTTTCCCAATTTTGAACCAATCAGTGGTTCCGTGTCCAGTTCTCACTGTTGCTTCTTGACCCGCATATAGGTTTCTCAAGAGACAAATAAGATGGTCTGGTACTCCCATCTCTTTAAGAACTTGCCACAGTTTGTTATGATCCACACAATCAAAGGCTTTAGCATAGCCAATGAAGCAGAAGTAAATGTTTTTCTGGAACTCCCTAGCTTTCTCCATGATCCAGCGTATGTTGGCAATTTGATCTCTAGTTCCTCTGCCTCTTCGAAATCCTGCCTGTACTTCTGGTAGTTCTCGATCCACATACTGCTGAAGTCTAGCTTGTAGGATTTTAAGCATGACTTTACTAGCATGAGAAATGAGTGCAATGGTGCGA
Organism: Vipera berus; assembly: GCF_964194415.1. NCBI lineage: Eukaryota > Metazoa > Chordata > Lepidosauria > Squamata > Viperidae > Vipera > Vipera berus. Next base: position 203,807,316 of record NC_138202.1, on the reverse strand, counting down.
TAGTTTGAACATTCTTTGGCACTGCCTTTCTTTGGAATTGGAATGTAAACTGATCTTTTCCAATCCTGTGGCCACTGTTGAGTTTTCCAAATTTGCTGGCAAATTGAGTGTAGCACTTTTACTGCATTGTCTTTTAAGATTTTGAATAGCTCAGCTGGAATACTGTCACTTCCACTAGTTTTGTTGTTGCTCAGCTTTTCTAAGGCCCACTTCACTTCACATTCTAGGATGTCTGGCTCGAGGTCAGTGACCACCTCATTGTGATTATCAGGGACGTTAAGCTCATTCTTGTATAGTTCTTCTGTGTAATTTTGCCACCTCTTCTTAATCTCTTCTGCCTCTGTTAGGTCCCTGCCATTTTGGTCCTTTATCATGCCCATTTTTGCATGAAACGTTCCCTTCATTTCTCCAATTTTCTTGAAAAGATCTCTGGTCCTCCCTATTCTATTGTTTTCTTCTATTTCTTTGCATTGTTCATTTAAGAAGGCATTCTTATCTCTTCTAGCTATTCTCTGGAATTCTGCATTCAATTGGGCGTATCTTTCTTTTTCTCCCTTGCCTTTCGCTCCCCTCCTTTCCTCAGCTATTTGCAAAGCTTCCTCAGACAGCCATTTTGCTTTCTTGCATTTCTTTTTCTTTGGGATGGTTTTGGTTGCTACCTGTTGTACAATGTCGCGAACCTCTGTCCATAGTTCTTCAGGCACTCTGTCTATCAGATCTAATTCCTTAAATCTATTTGTCACCTCTACTGTATATTCAACAGGGATATGATTTAATTCATACCTGAGTGGCCTAGTGCTTTTCCCTACTTTCTTCAGTTTAAGCCTAAACTTTGCAAGGAGAAGCTCATGTTCTGAGCCACAGTCAGCTCCTGGTCTTGTTTTTACTGACTGTATAGAGCTTCTCCATCTTTGGCTGCAGAGCATATAGTCAATCTGATTTCTGTGTTGACCATCTGGTGATGTCCATGTGTAGAGCCGTCTCTTGGGTTGTTGGAAAAGTGTGTTTGCTATGACCATCGTATTCTCTTGACAGAATTCTATCAGCCTGTGCCCTGCTTCATTTTGTACTCCAAGGCCAAACTTGCCTGTTATTCCAGTTATCTTTTGGCTTCCTACTTTAGCATTCCAATCCCCCATGATGATAAGAACATCATTTTTTGGTGTTAGTTCTATAAGGTGCTGTAGTGCTTCATAGAACTGGTCAATTTCATCCTCTTCAGCACTGGTGGTTGGGGCATAGACTTGGACTACTGTGATACTGAATGGTTTGCCTTGGATTCGAACTGAGATCATTCTGTCATTTTGAGGATTGTATCCCAGTATTGCTTTTCCTACTCTTTTATTGACTATGAAGGCTACTCCATTTCTTCTGAAGGATTCTTGCCCACAGTAGTATACCTCATGGTCATCTGAATTAAATTCACCCATTCCTGTCCATTTTAGTTTGCTGATACCTAAGATGTCAATGTTCAGTCTTGTCATCTCTTGTTTGACCACGTCCAGCTTTCCTTGATTCATGGATCTTACATTCCAGGTTCCTATGGAGAAAAAATCTTTACAGCATCGGACTTTCCTTTCACCACCAGACACATCCACAGCTGAGCATCCTTTCGGCTTTGGCCCAGTCGCTTCATTCTTTCTGGCGCTACTACTACTAGCCCTCTGCTCTTCCCCAGTAGCATATTGGACGCCTTCCGACCTGAGGGGCTCATCTTCCAGCGTCATATCATTTTGCCTTTTGGTACTGTCCATAGGGTTTTCATGGCAAAGATACTGGAGTGGGTTGCCATTTCCTTCTCCAGTGGATCACATTTTGTCAGAACTCTCTGCTATGACCTGTCTGTCTTGGGTGGCCCTGCACGGCATAGCTCATAGCTTCATTGAATTACGCAAGCCCCTTCGCCACGACAAGGCAGTAATCCATGAAGGAGAAGGTGGCCATACAAATCAGTTAAACAAATTAAATATATTTATATTTATTTATATTTATTAGATTTTTATACTGCCCTTCTCCCGAAGGACTCAGGGCGGTGTACAGGGCAATAAATATCAAAATACGAAATACAAAAGTTAAAAACATTAAATAATTATGCCCAATGTAGTACATTGGTTAAAATCCATGTTAAAACCCCAGACCCCAAACCCATCAGACCAGGCCGGCTTGTTCAAATAAATAAGTTTTTAGATCATGTCGGAAGGAGCGAAGGTCGGGGGCCATCCGGAGCTCAACCGGTAAGCGGTTCCACAGGTCTGGCACGCCCACAGAGAACGCCCTCCCCCTGGGGGTCACCAGTCGACATTCTCTGACCAGTGGCACCCTGAGGAGGCCCTCTCTGTGGGAGCGCACTGGACGGAGGGAGGTTGACGCCGGCAGCAGGTGTTGCCGCAGGTAATCCGGACCCATGCCATATAGGGCCTTATAGGTCATCACCAGCACCTTGAATATGTACATGATGTAACCAATACTGGCAGGATATAAACTGGAAACACTTCATAATAGTAAATTACTTATTCAGTATTATCTGTCCAACATATGGTAGACCTATCTCTTTAGCGTTCTTTGGTCTAGTCCTCCATGATATTGGAAGGAAGACATCACAATGCCCCATCTACAGAATGAATGTGTTCTTGGCCATTTGTTTTCTACAGCTGTTTGCTTCCTCCTCTCATAATTCTGCTTGTAATCAGATATTCTACCTATTCCAAGGATGATTTTGTTTGCTTATCAGACAAGAGAGTTAACATCTCCAAAACACTTGCAAAATTACTCACAGCTGCTTTATGCCAAGAATTTAAATCTTCATTTTAGAATTTATAATCAAGTAAAAAGTTATGCTCAGTGCCTTGTTTATATGCTTTTTATTGCATGTGACTAGTTGCTGACTGCAATAAAGTTATGCACACAATTAAACATTAAATGCTTTTGGATGTAAGAAGTCAAGCAAGGAAACTTACTGAAAAAAAATCATACCATGATTAGGTTCACAATCTAATAGCTGCATAAATAGGAGCACAATTTAATTTTATTTTCATGTTCATTCATTTATAAATTGTTATGTCTCATGTCTATGGCTAAGGATGAAGAGTATCTGGAAAGATATAGGAGTGAAAAAATAAAATAAAAATCCAGCCTGGTCCAGAGAAGAGGAAGGAATATCATATATGACAAGGATGAGCAGAGCAACTCTTGAGAGAAAGAGAGCTTGCACAAAAAAAGAGGATACTGAGAGTAGTTAAGTTTACACAGCAACCACACAGATACACTGAGGTGTGTACAAAAAGTTTTACTTGTGGGATAAGACAATAGCACAGTCCAGGAAAAAACAGTCCACGTCATACACGAGTAATGAAAAAGATAGCAGATAACAACAGTCCAAGGATTATCCGATACAGAGTCTTCTTACCAGTCCGTAAGTCAAACACAGTTCTACAGGTTTAGCAAAACAGTAGCAAACCCACAAACCACACTAAACAGCAAGTAACAGCAAGTGAGAGTGAACGTAACAGAGAGAGAGAAGCTATGTCTCTAGCCCCCTCTTATGGCCGTAGGAAACAGCGCTGGCCAATCATTAGAAGGTATGATGCAATGCATTACACAGTTAAAGTGATACATTACAGTTCTATAACAATGATACAATCATAGTTTATATATATTGACAACCCAACCAGTTAGGCCACAGACATATACCTAACAATATATGTTTGTTGCCTTGAGCTATTTATAAAAACAATACAGGTGGGTTATAAATAAATAGACAGAGAGACAAAACTAAACATAACAGCAGGCAGATTTCTCATAACAGTTCTTAGCACTATGACATAGAATTTGTTGTCATCTCTCCTGCAGACAAGCACTAGCATGAGGTCACAATGGCTGTTTTCTGCCCTGGACAGCTCCATTTGGCCAGCCTACCTTGCTCAGGCAAGCTGGATCATGGCAGTTCCAGTTATGGACTCCTCCTTCAAGTAAGCAGCCGTAGTATAGAATATCACCATAGTTGTTTCTTACTTCCAAACTAAACAGGCACATTGGAAGCAAATCTCTCTTGTTCAGGTGGGTCACATTGGAGAGAGAGGAGAATATCTGTAGCTCATGGTTACAATGAGGGGTGCGAGGTGCTCTCTGAGCTTGCTTGCTTTGTTGCAGACATTTCATTACCTAAACTGGGTAACACTGTTAGTGCTGGTAGGGAGTGGGGTTTTCTCTCAGTTTATATTCTAAACTTCATTTTTGATCTGTGCCGTTGTGCCCACAGTAAAAAATGACAATAAAGATGATCTTATCTTATCTTCTAGTGGCTTGCCCTGTCATTGTTGGTGGCAGGGAGGGTCTTAAAGGTTTTTTTTTTGGTTCAGCTGGTTACTGTCAGGTTGTTTGGCAGTTCCTTGACTGAGGTGCTGTTTACCTAAGTTAGCTGGTTTGGGTAATGAAACAACTTCAAGAATACAACCAAGCTCAGAAAGCACTAAGGTCACATCTGTTCGAAGACCATTGAGAAACTGAGTGCACTTAAACCTTTTGTAATCCTTCATGTTTAGCATGATTGGCTTGGCAGGGGAGGGGTGCATTCTGCAGGGTTCTGAGAGCGGCGGTGTTTGCTTTATCACATTTTAATACCTGTTAATATATGAATGGTATTGACCTAGTGATTTAGACACCAGGCTGGAAACCAAGGTCTGGGAGTTTCAGGTCCATTCTGGACATAAAGGCTGGGCAACTCAGGCCAGGTCACTGTCTCTTGGACCAATTCACCTCACAGGGTTGTTGCTGTAGGGAAAATAGAAGGAGGAAGGAGTACAGTATTACGTATAGTTCACTGCCTTTAGTTATTTATATAAAAAAGGAAGGATAAAAAAAATCTTTAAAAAATTATCAACCAGTTAGAAAGGAGATTGTGAAACCAATAAACCCTTTGTCCAAAATTATCTACAGTCCAGGGGTAGGCAACCTTGGCTCTTTTATGACTCGTGGACTTCAACTCCCAGAATTCCTTAGCCAGTTATAGCTGGCTCAGGAATTCTGGGAGTTGAAGTCCATGAGTCATAAAAGAGCCAAGGTTGCCTACCCCTGATCTACATCAACTTGACATCAGCTGCATTATGTGCCACCACCACCTCCTCCTCCTCCTCCAAGAATGTCCCCTCCCAGCTGACTTTGGTTGAGGCTTGAGAACTTAAAATGTCAGTTAGTTGGTTAGTTAGTTAGTTAGTTAGTTAGTTAAGTCAATTGAACAATGTGAGTTTCCTTCTTGAAGAAAGGAAGCAAAGAAGGAGATGCTGGTAGTAAAGCAAGCATGGAAATGTTGGTACTTATCCCAGAAATGTTTCTTTGTTGAAAAATTGAGACTTTCCTGAGCTGGAAGATTAGAAGCAGCAACTTAGTCTTGGAAAACCTGAAACAGAAGAGCAGCTTTTTACACCCATAGCGTTGCACTTATTCCTTCAGTTTGCAGTGAACTGCAGTGAACTAAGATCTGTAGTCTCAAAGATTTCTGCCATGCAGTTCAAAACCATGAGATCAGGATTACCTCTGCAATTGTCCATGGTAGTGCACAGATTAATCATGGTTTGAAGCCCACCACATTTTGTCTAGTTGTGTTCAGCAGTGATTCTTCACAGGTTCCAAATACATATTTGGGCAAAGGGCAGGGTTGTGCCTACTTATCCCATGGACACACCCTGTCCTTACCTTGGTGTGGGAGAAGAAAACCGAAGATGCATCTGCCATAATCATACAAAAGAGCTTTTCAAATATCCTAGTGTACAGTTGTGGAATGGCACCTAGGACAGTGATCCACTGTCCTTCCTGTGTATTCTTTGACTACACCAAATATTTTTTCCCTTTTTCATAATAAAAAATCATGGTTGTTGCTTATTCACATCAGTGGCCCCAGGCAGTTTACAAATATTCATTTGCAATAGCAATTGTTAGAACTTGGCTAAAACTTAGAGTTTTAAGTGATACCTGAATGGAATTCCTGCCTTCACTTAGAGGCCTGGTGGCACAGTGGTTAGAATGCAGTACTGCAGGTTACTTCTGCTGACTGCCGGCTGCCAGCAGTTCGGCAGTTCGAGTCTCACCGGCTCCAGGTTGACTCAGCCTTCCAAGGTCAGTAAAATGAGGACCCAGATTGTTGGGGGGGGCGGCAATATGCTGACTCTGTAAACCACTTAAAGAAGGCTGTAAAGCACTTGAAGCAGTATATAAGTCTAAGTCCTATTGCTGTTAATATATACAGGTTCACTTCATTTTATATTTGCATATAAAATATACATATCTGTATTCTTGCATTTGTATTATGACTATCTACATTCAGTGGTATTATATGAGAAAGTTCTCCACTGAATGATGAGTTTGTACTGCATTCTGTATGTCAACAGGACATGTATGAACTGTTTTGAAGAAAACATTTTCTCTTCTGCAGTGGAATGGGAAATACGTTCTGCCATTCTGGTCAGTACATTTGCTGCTGGAAAAGTAGCTATTAGAAAATATGGTTACTAACTGAGTTTAGGAAAGGCCTGAATCAATATCCTGTATTATCATATTAGCTGTTCTTTACAGTTCAAGGCAGACATACGGATAATGATCATAACCCTTGTTCAATACAAAAGTAGCTAAAATATATTCATTGCAGCATCCAGCCTTCAGTATAAAAAGAGTAGAAAATCTGCTGGAAGCAAACAAAATATATTTATTTTAATTTTTTGTTCTTTGAGTACTTCAGCAATATATAGTTTGTTAGTGGAGAATCAGTTTGCTGAGTAACGGTCCATTACCTGTTAGTTTAGACAGATTAAAAGGAAGAATTTAACCAAATTGGCAAAGAAAAATTTAATAGCTTGGGGTAAAATATTAGACTGTCAAGATTAAAAATAGATGTCTCAATTTTTAGGAGATTGGTAGCAATGATATTTTGCTACCAATTCTCATCATGTGATTAGTTTTTTTTAAAAAAATGTATTAACTGATGAAACCCACCAAATTGTTGCTGTTGTTGTTGTTGTTGTTTTTGTTAGTAATGAATCAATACCCTGTCAGATTCTTTTAGAAAGATAGTATTGTAGCCCAAGCCACTCATTATATGAATACAGTGCCCCAAACTAATTCAGATCTATCTATTCGGCCCAATGTTATTTCACATTTAATCAGAAAGAAATCTTTCTACATTTAATTATTCTACTTGATTCTGAATAAGATGCATAGGGCTAATGCTTGCCTACTGAGTTTTAGTCAAACTTTGATATCTGGCCTGCAAAAGTCTAGGTGGAATCAAAGAGAGTTCTGTTTATCTTTGCTGCCATCTAGTAGTTGTCTAGATGTTTGCAACCCAGATTGTGCAACTCTACTCATTGACCTTCATGACTAAATATGGTAGGAAATCTAATCTTTGCAGCCCAGATGTGGTACCCAAAACTTTAAGCTTTCCATGGAATCCACCAGTACTGGATTACAGCTGGTTCTGATTCACAGAGATTAAGAATGTGGTCACTCTCCTGCATGCTTTAAATTTAAATTAATTTAAGTTCGTATTAAGTAATCTAAATTAATAAGGTTATTATTCTAAGTTGATAAATTTACTTATTAACCTGTTGTAAGTAAATTTAAGAGATAACAGGTGGAAACTTATCAAAGAGAGATCCAACTTAGAACTAAGGAGAAATTTCCTGATAGTGAGAACCAGTGCTTTTTTTGTAAAAGAAAAAGGTGCCAGAACTCACACATGTCATACAACCCTATAAGGTTCCATCCAAAAAAGGTTAACAATTAACTTGTGGAACAGCTTGCTTTCAGAAGTTGTGGGAGCTCCATCACTGGAGGCTTTTAAGAAGAGATTGGACAGCCATTTGTCTGAAATGGTATAGGGCTTCCTGCCTGAGCAGAAGGTTGGACTAGATGACCTCCAAGGTCCCTTCCAACAACTTCTTCTTCTTCTTCTTCTTCTTCTTCTTCTTCTTCTTCTTCTTCTTCTTCTTCTTCTTCTTCTTCTTCTTATTCTTATTATTATTATTATTATTATTATTATTTTATTATTCCATTATGCCATTATGCCATTATGTCATTATTCCTTCCTTCATGCCTTCACGCAACAGTAAAAACAAACCCAGACAGGCTTCAGGTTTGTGCAGGTGCACTTGTGGGGACAATAGCATGGACAAATGTAGTAATGCCAGAGTTAGTTGCCTTCATTGCATAAGGACGTAACCTGGGCTGCCAGAAGCTCTCCTTCACTAGAATTCAAAAACACGCTAGGATCTTTCATAGCTTAGATGCCACTGGTTATGTAAGCCTGTACCAGGGGTAGGCAACTTTGGCTCTTTTATGACTCGTGGACTTCAACTCCCAGAATTCCTGAGCCAGCTATAACTGGCTCAGGAATTCTGGGAGTTGAAGTCCACGAGTCATAAAAGAGTCAAGGTTGCCTACCCTTGGCCTATACCTTTGGCGCTTGGAGCCTTGGAATTAGAATGGGGGAGAGGGAGAAAGCTCATGCTTGCATTTCCTGGTAAAAAGATTTCAATAACAAAATGTTTTCATAGGGGTTCTAGGCTCATCTGAGGGATTTTTTTTTTGATAAGCAACATTGTTCTTAAATGTTTTATTATGCACTGCCAGTCTCATTAGCTTCATTTTGGCATTGCTTTGTGGTTTAACGTGTTCTCTGTAAGTCTGGCTCAGAGTTGATGGATATCTGCATAAGACCGGCTCTGCCTCATTTCATTGCTTCCTGCCTGTCGTTTTTGCCCTCTGTATTGGTGGCTTGTTCCCAGCTTCTGTCTTGGCTTTGTACCTTGCATTTCCCTCTAGCTGGTTGGTGTAATTAGAAAGAGACATGTTCCCTTGCCTGGCTGATATGGATTTGCTCATAAATAAGTCAAGCAATGTCCTCCAAAGCTGGGAATAAGCTCAGCATGTTTGTGACTCAATCCATTGTTAACTCCAGCCTGAACTCAACCTACCCTCTTCTCCTTTCATTCCCACTTCTCTGGCTGCTGTGGCTGACTGGTAAGGCTGCAGGAAGAAAGATTAATGGAAATTCTTATCTTTGGTCTCAACAGAGTCCTACTTTCTGTATACTTCCTGTGATTGGGTGCATTAAGTTTTCTTTTTCTCTCTGGATTCTCATCGGCTTTGTGACTTTTGTTGTTCTCTTTCTGCCTCAGCTTGAGTCAACCCTACTGCTTTTTCGATCTGGGCTTTGCCTTTCATCCACCCGCATGACTTCCTGGCTCACTCTTTCTGTCTCCTGAGTGACCAAAAAAAGGCTAAAAATGGGTAGAACATGGGAAATGTTATGCCCCCACCTCTCACTTACCTCCATTACATCCTCCATTCCTCAACCCATCCTCTTCCTTTTGCTTCTCAGAGATCTTTCAATATTGCAGGTTTGGGGGACATAAGGGGGGGTGTCAAAAAAGTACTTGTCTTCATTAAATTTGTTCTAGAATAGATTATCTGCTTCTCACCTGCTTCTTTCTTTTCTTATTTACTTCCTTTGTATGCCGCCTCCTTGAGTTCTCCTATTTCTGACTGCCCTGATCTAGATCCTCAACTTTTATTTATAGCAAGCACTACAGCTGCTTGTTTGCTAATTCTTGGAGCTCCCATTAGCTTCTCCCCTTGTCATGAATGAAGGCGAATATACATGTCCCAGGATAATGTTGCAGGATCCAATCTGGGTCGATCATCGGGACCAGAGGTTTTTCGCTTCCGAGCTTTCAGAATCGTGATGGAGCCCATCCTCAGGGAACTTCTCTCTAGCCCCTTCCCTCTAGTTCTCTAGGCTAGAGAGAAGTTCCCTGAGGGTGGGCTCCAGTACGACTCTGAAAGCTTGGAAGAAAAATCCTCTGGTCCTGGTGACTGACCCAGATTGGACCCTTCTCCCCTTGTGCTCACCAACCAGCCAACTGTAATTCCTAGCTACCAATAGTAGCTGGGAAACAGCAAAGTTTACTTAGAAAGGGTTAATGAAAATCTCCTTATGCTCCAGATGGCTCCTTCCCTTCTGTTGATAGGCATGAGAAACAATTCCTAGGAGATTACTGGGGAAAGATAAATGATGTTTCTTCCCTCCCTAGAATTTTTGAAGAAGCATGAACATGCATTTGGCATGGCCATACCCACCAGTGTCTCCATCTGAGGATCCTCCGAAGCCAGTGTAGATCTTCAGTCATTAAAATTTGACCATATCTAATCTATATCCTAGGGACACGGTGGCTCAGTGGGTTAGGACGCTGAGCTTGTCGATCAGATGGTCGGCAGTTTGGCGGATCGACTCCCCAGTGCCGCGTAACAGAGTGAGCGCCTGTTACTGATCCCAGCTTCTGCCAACCTAGCAGTTCAAAAGCACGTAAAAATGCAAGTAGAAAAACAGGGACCACTACGGTGGGAAGGTAACAGCGTTCCGTGCGCCTTTGGCGTCTAGTCATGCCGGCCACATGACCACAGAGACGTCCTCGGACAAGCGCTGGCTCTTTGGCTTTGAAACGGAGATGAGCACCGGCCCCTAGAGTTGGAAACGACTAGCATGCATGTGCGGGGGAACCTTTACCTTTAATCTATATCCTACTTCCTAATAAAACAACTCAGCCTTTGCTTTTCTTTAAGCACAGACTGATGTTCTCCCATTCAGTTAGAGGCTCAAACTCACTTATAGATTCTAAGCTGCTAGACAAATTATGAATTATTTTTTCCCAGTAGCACTTTAAAATGTTTGTAAATATTTGATGGAATCATAGATGATCAATAGCTAGTGTTCATTCAGCTGATGGCTGAATGTCAGTTTCTTTCTTTACTACATGTGATATATTTTCATGCAAGATTTATTATTCAAACAATATCTCAATTTTCCTAACATTAATATAATTACCAACTGGATGTTGTGACAATGCTATATATTTAAACTACAACTTTTATTGCACAGCTATAATTCTTCAGTGTGCGTTTCTGACATAGATATTAAAAATACATGCTATGCATAAGTACATAGTTAGAAACCACCTATAGAAGTTAATATTTAGCAGAGTCCAGGCAATTTCCTACATGATGTCACCTTCCTTGCTTATGTACCAAAGTCCTAATAAAAATCAGGATTCTCCCAATAGAGCAATAAATAATAAAAAATAGATATTGTTGCACAGTGTAATTAACATGGCGCTGAAACCAGAGCTTCAGTGCTTGCTTTAACTGCTTGTTGAGTAAGTGAAGATGCAATCTCATTTAAAACTCATATGGAAACTAACTGTCAATGGAAACAAAGCTTTTAGGGTACCCAGGAAGGAATTCTGGTTACACAACATTGTTACAAACATGTATGTATCCTAAAGAACAGCCAGTGTGCTATCACAGCACAAAGGTCCCTTATTAAAAATAAAGATCAGAGAAACCACAGCTGTATTCTTAGAAGGCATAAAAGTGCTAATGATACGAAATCTGGGGGGGGAGGGGAGTTTAAAGGCTTGGTACAGCAAATTATCCTGTAGCACTATTTCAGGTAGTGGAAAATGGACCTTTTAAGCTGAGGGTATATTAGTCACCAAAGAACATAGCTGAGATGCCTTTGATTGGAGATGAGACACTGTAGAATCCCATTATCTAGCAAAGTTAGTACAAATTTATTCCAAAGGGAAGCAGGTTGATTTTAGCCCTCTGATTCCTGCAGGGATTTATAGCCGGAATTTATGGCATTTGCCTGCTTCTGATTATCTTTATGAAGAAATATCTCATAGCCAATATGAAGGTCTTTTTTACGTTGTGCTTCATGGATACTGGTTTTTCAAGCTGTGTTATAAAATGATGAAAAATGCATTTGACATGTTCAATTCATTTTAAAGACATGCATTCCTGAGTTTAAGAAATGCAGAACTATTTCTTTTCCCAATAATTTTTATTAGTTTAAAATTAGAAAGACAAAAAAAACTAATACAAACTAAGAAAAATATACAAAAAAGAAATGCAGAGAGAAAAGGGGAAAGGGGAAACATATATAAAAATATGTAATAACATTGCCCTTCATCAAGATAAGTGCAAACAATTTCAGTAACTTATCACCTTCTCTAGCATTTCAACCAAAGATCTCTTATTCTGTAGTTCATATTTTGTCTATTAGTGAATCAGCAAAATTCCATTAAAAATTATCAGAAATAATAATTATATCTTTCAAGCTTTTTACAAATTTAATTTCAAATTCCTTTGGTTTACACAATAATATCATTTTCTCTAAAATATCACAAAAAATCTATTCTTCGCCTATCTTAGTTCTATAAATTCATCATTCATACTTAATGAAGAAAAAAAATTCCATTAAGAGCTACCAAAAACAACACTGAAAATATTGATATTTAATCCCTTCAAATACTGTCCCACAAATCAATTTCTTATCATTTTCTCTATGTCTGTGTCTCCTTTTAGAAACTTGCAAATTTAACACTTCTTATCAATTTTAACATTATCACTTTCTCAAAAAATACAACAAAATATATCTTATCTATAAACAAATCAAAAAAACACCAAATATAGTATATTTTAATCTTGATCAAATAAGCCAAATCTATCTATCTATCTATCTATCTATCTATCATCTATCTATCTATCTATCTATCTATCTATCTATCTATCTATCTATCCATCCATCCCAGATAAAAGTCTTGATGTTTATTCAAGTAATGTCGCAAAATCTGATTTCTTTTCATCTCTCTTAATCTTTTCCCAGGAACTCCTTCATAAATATAACATGTATATCTTGTAAGTCTAAGATAACAAAGTTACCAAGTCACTGTTCTGAATGGAATTCTGCACATTCAAGAATTTTCTTATTTATTATTTGTGTGTGCTTTTTAGCTTTTAAAACATCATCAGGTTTCATTTATAGGTCCTGTATAACAACGTCATTTTTAACCCATATTCAAAACAGCTTGATTCTCAGCTGTATTCTATCTCCTCTTTTAAACCCTATTGAACCCATTTTTATAATAACAGACACTCTTAAGAGAAAGTTCTGAGCACATTGTTGCAAATTATCTTTGAATTCTTCTAGAATTAAAATAGTTTTTTTCCATTTTGCATTAGTGGATGCAAAAAATTATAAAAATTATAATTTTTATTTTTTTTTCCTGGTTGTCTCTGGTAATTAGCCTTCAGCCTTCTTATCATGTTTTTTCTAATCCACCTGTTCGGTTGTCTACGTATGAAACATATAAATTTCCGAAATCAACTTTCTAATCACTGTTTTAATGCTTGTTTCTCAATAGTTTTTCTTTAAGTTTTTAAACTCACATGAAATTTCTTTGGCTGAGGATTAAAGAAGAAACACTTGGTGTAATGAAACCTGCCCTTCTGAAAAACTTCTTAATATCCAAAAAAAAAAGTGAACAAGCAGCCATTTCCAGAAGTGATTAAGAAAGGAAGTGGGTGAACCTAGTGTTGTTTTGAAGACACCAAACTTTACGTTAGGAAAGATGACTTTCTCCTGACTTCCAGAGCTCTGAAACCACTGGAGACCATTATTTGATGGTCTCCTCATGGGGAACTCTGCAGTTATGAGCAATTTTAATCTGTTGTTTGATCTGGAGAGGATTTTTTTTGGCGGGGAGGAGTTGATCCATTCACCAGCTTCTCTTTCTGCTTGGCCAATTGATCTGTTCTTTGCCAAGGTATCGTTAGTTCACCATTACTTCTCAGGAAGTCAGAATGCAGAACTATTTATTTACTATTTATTTATTTACCCAACAACCTCTGATTATAGCAATTATGTTGTGGTTGAAAGTTTAAGCCTCTAGTCCTTTGTACATAAGTCTCAATGAGTTAGGAGAATTCCATCTGAATTTTTTTGTTCAGAGGATTATTCTGTCATTGTAGTATTTTTATTTGTATTTATTTATCTATTTATCAATTTTGGAGGCTACCAATCTCTCTCTCAGAGTGACTCTCTTAGTCTATAGTATCATAGATAATGTGTTGGATTAGGCCTGGGCTCATATCCTCACTGAAATCAAAATAGAAATGAAAAGGCATATCTTTCCTGTTACGATCACAAACAGATACAATCAGATACATAAACACACATGCTCTTTCCTAAAATCCCTTCTTAATTTACTTAAAATTAATGTTTTAATTAATTAATTGGGATATTTTTCAGCAGAAAATAAAAGGCTTCCTTACATGGTAAGATCATTTTTCATGCTGAGGAAGAAACTAGGACTACACATCCCAACATTCTGGTTGATAATTGGACAGTATGCCTGTCCATTTCCAAAAGATGCTAGATCTCTACCAGCAGTATCATGCAGAATGATATTGGCATTGTAAACATACTTAATAATATTGTGGGTACATTAATGAGTCACTGGCCCAGGAAAAGTATTACTACTGGCATATCCACAAGAACTTAAGCAAACAGCATATGCAAAACTTTCAAAATACATAGGAGAGAATTCTGTAGACACAGAAAGGGAAACCCAGATATATTCACTGGCCAAACTAAGTGAAAGACAGAACTGAACATAAACAGAGGGCGCTGCTAAGAGAGGGCTGGGAACTCTCAGACAAACAGTGGAGAGTGTCAGAGGAAAAATAATCGGAGGAAAAAACTGCACTGCCAAGGAAAGCAAGAGTGTGAATGATGCCGTCATGAAACAAATTTCAGAGATGTGAATGAATAGTAATAGAAGAATGGCATCTACTTTATATTCCTGAATTGCTTGTTACCGATGTCCTGTTTCAGAAGAGAGAGGATGGAAGGGGGGGGGCGGGTTTTCTGGCTATCTCTTCTCTGACTGATCCAGTAAAATAGGTCAATGAGATTAAAGTAGGAGAAATCACACAATGTTGGAGGTCTCATAATCCTACAAAAAGAAAAGGGAAATATGATCAAGCATGCAACTGGAATTTCTGGGGAAAGGATTTCAACAAACAAACACAAAGGGAATTCTATGCTGCATGCTGATGGGGGAAAAAGGCATACTTAAATTTCAAGGAACCATCTGAAATATTTGAAACTAGAATGAGTCCTGTGGAAAAAAACAGTCCCTTTCTCCTCTTTCGGCTGAATGCACACAATTTGTGGAGGACCACATAGTGATAATTTTCAAATACCGGTTGCCGTCAGAAACACTTCAGTTGCTGTGTCTGTGCAGCCATGCAGAAGGCCACCTGGCTACATCCCCACAAATGAGAATCCTGGGTTAATCCGTGAGCGAAAGTGAATTATTAATGGGGAAACGTGAGCTGTACTAAATGTGTCCGCACCGAAAGGTCCTTTGCTTACAGAGCAATCTTTAAATTCCAACATCGGGCCCTTTAAAATAAATACAACATCCATTAACAACCTGTCATAATGATTGTAAACAATTCAAGTATCTTTTGTCAAATTTCTCCTGAGGAAGAGCAGTAAACTTCATTAGCGGGCACAATAGCGCTTCTTTATTCTTTCCCAGGAGGACTAGTTTGTCACAGTGGAGAAATATTTGAAGTTGTCCAGAAGAGTTGTGAAATCTGTCATCGCCTTTGGAGCGCAGAGGCACAGATCATTGCCATTAACCGCTTGGAGGGAATTGCCATTTTTCAGCACTTCAGGAAAAGTGGACAGCTGAGGAATTTCTTACCCCGTTTACTGAAAATGGCTGATTTCCCCCGCCCCACTCCCAATTATGTGGTGGATGCATTTTGATTTCATTGGTAGACAAAGAAAAAAGTGAGATGTGGAGCCAAGAATTTTATTCCCTTATGTTGTAATGGCTCATGTAAGCATTGGTTACATTCAGTCAGTTTTCCTGATTTGCATAGTTTATTTTGTCATTTATTTTTTTCTCTTAAGCTACTTATTACTACTTCTTTGATTACTATTTTAAACCATTTCCCTTGAGCATGATCTCAGCATGATCTTTGATCTCTGCTGGCCAAAGAAGATGGATGGAAATCTTCTTTGTTTTCATGTGGCATCTCTGTATATATTAATCAGTTTTACAAATTATTAATAATAAAAGGAAATCCATAATGAGATTAACCTTTTACCACCGTTTCATAGTTTTCTGTGCAATGTGCTTTCGCCTGAACTGCAATCTTTCATATTTTTTTATTTTTTTTAAATTTTAATTCCATTTATATCCTGCCCTTCTCCGAAGACTCAGGGCGGCTTAAAAGCTTAGCAGTAGCCTTCATTCTATGTATATGCCTGCTTATTAGGGCTTTCATACACCCCCCAAGCGGCATTATTACAAACTCAGCTTAATTGCCCCCAACAATCTGGGTCCTCATTTTACCTACCTCGGAAGGATGGAAGGCTGAGTCAACCTTGAGCCTGGTGGGATGCGAACCTGCACTAATTGCAGGCAGCTGGTGTGACTTAAGGAGGCATTAGCCCACTGCTCCACCAAGGCTCTGTACATGTATATGTAGCTTTCTGTACAACTTCCCTTATAAATGAAATGAGTACAACTTTCTTCTATATATATTCTCTGTCCCAACTGAGTCCTCATAGATTTTTTAAAAAATAATGTTCCTAATGCTGTGCTGTTTATAAAACTTTCTTAGCCGAGGTAGCAATGAACAATAATATCTTCTTTTTATTGGCAGCTTTGGTGCCATTGTAGAGCTAAGTTTGGTCGATCCCAATATTTTGTATTGCAAAAGGTAAAGTATCATATGTTGGTTCGGCTTCGTCTCCTTTAAACTGAAATAATCTGAAACCTACAAATCTAATCTGGGATAAAATTCCCAAGCCGTATTTGTTGCTCAGGAGAATGAATAAACTGTTCCCATGACAAACAGTGATACAACATTTCTGCAATTTTCTTGCCTGCAGAAACAGACACAGAATTGTGCTTTGAGATATGCAAGCAGCAGCAATAGACTAACTTCAGCATAGCCCATGAACAACATAATGATGACAAAAATATTCTTCTTCGCCTCTTATGGTTTATGGCTGTTTCCCGTGCACACATAAATTACATGTTTTGGCACTTGGTAGGCTGAGTACAAATCTCAAGAAAGAAAGGAACACTATTTTTGCAATCTCATAACCTAAAAACTCAATAGCAAGGGAACTTTACAGTTGAGTGAATATCTTCAGGTGTAACGTGGAAACCAGCAAGATCATTCCTAAAAATAGTATTATGCCTCGGTTCTAAAATTACCTAAGTACAGTTTCTGCACAGACCCTGGAGCTGTGTCCCTCTGGGCTATCAGAAGCAGGACCTGTTCTTATCATTTTTGAGAAGTGAAAGCTTTCCTTGGCTAAGAAATGAACTCTGTCTAGTTTTTACATTTTGAAGACTTTGTAATTCTTTCTCAACATTTAGCTCGGGTGTCTTTTCAAGCATTTGCAAAACTATTGAAATAATTTATTTTTAATTATACTGGGTTCATGGCACATAAATGAACTAGATTCCTTAACCAGAGTTGAAGAGTTGACAAGCAAGACTGTGGGCACATCCACACAGAGTGTTGTCCCCCAGACCATAAAATGTCACAAAAAATTGCTGGCATAATTTGAACTGACCGCATACTGTAGCTACTCTCTAGTCTGCCTTAGAAATGAGGCCAGTGACTGGGTAGTCCTAACAGGATACCATAGATTAGTTGCAGCAAATCTATCCTTCATTTATGCTAAATTGCTTTGTCACAAAAATAAGAGATGGTCCTATGGTAGAATGACTGAAGCAGAATTCAAATCAAATTTATCTTCCAAATGCTGTTTTTCTTGTTGGCAACACACCCATTTATTGGCGTGTTTAGTCTTGGTTTTGACTGGTTCCAAAATGATGTTTAGTCTACCTTCTTTAAAAAAGAAATTATTGAAGTCATCACCTAGTATCATACAATAATGTGGATCCAAAATGATATGAAAAATCCTCCAGGGTAAATTATGGCCAGAGTACAGACAGTAGAAGTGCTATATTCCATTCCCCAATGGATTGCCATACCAGTTCAATTGCAATCAGCAATTGCAGTCAGCCAATCAATTGCAGTCAGCACATGTTTTACTGTATATTGGTTAGCTGCTGTGAACTGCTGGTTTGGGCCTCCTTAAAAAGGTAAAGGTAAAGGTTCCCCCGCACATGCGTGCTAGTCGTTTCCGACTCTAGGGGCCGGTGCTCATCTCCGTTTCAAAGCCGAAGAGCCAGCGCTTGTCCGAGGACGTCTCCGTGGTCATGTGGCCGGCATGACTGGACGCCAAAGGCGCACGGAACGCTGTTACCTTCCCACCGGAGTGGTCCCTATTTTTCTACTTGCATTTTTACGTGCTTTCGAACTGCTAGGTTGGCAGAAGCTGGGACGAGTAACAGGCGCTCACTCTGTTACGCGGCAGTCGGGATTCGACCCGCCAAACTGCCAACCTTCTGATCGACAAGCTCAGCGTCCTAACCCACTGAGCCACCGCGTCCCTTGGGCCTCCTTAGACAATATTAAATAGATCAACTAGTGTCTGTCTGCAGCACAGTTGTTGGCTGAAGCACAGCTCAAAGGCAAACCTTTCCAGAAATGTTCTGAGATGAAATGCAATAGCTCTTAATAATTGCAGCTGGCTAACACTTATGGGGAAAACAGCACCTTCTCCTGAAAGAGGAGGGGGGCTTTAACGAGTTCAGCGGACTGCAGCCTCAATATTTTAAAAAGAAAATATTTCAGTGAAGATGAAGGAGTTAAAGGGAAAAGCCAGTGAGAAGCAAACATGCTCTAGGTCTGTATAAGCAGGGCTTTTTTTCTCATAGAACGCTCAGAACGGAGTTCCGGCACCTTTTTTGGATGGAACCTTGTAGGATAGGCAAGGCGGGTTGTATGACATGTGTGAGTTCCGGCACCTTTTTCTTTTACAAAAAAAGCACTGTGTATAAGGCTAGTTAACTTTCTGTTAACTTCCTCTTCCTCCAAGCACTGGGTTAGGATGGGAGTTGAGCTGCAAGGATGATTGGTCTGGCACCTGGTGGGAAGAGGACTTTTGTTTTAAACTATATTTTTATGAATCATTGTGGGCCTCATAGAGTCAACATAGGGGTGGCCATATAAGTCCTGCAAATAAGTAAATAAATGATTGATTGGAATCTCTTGGAAGAAGCGCCACTGGTTGGTTATAAGCCTACATAAGGCCAATCCATTTCTCTTCATGTCCAATTTATTTTAGTATATTACAGCTATAAAACATCCCAGTTATTTGTTATGTTGGATGGATATTGTGATATTCTTTTAGAGTATAATTGGAAAAAGAGCAGCTAGAATGTAAACATAATTACCTGATAGTTTCCTATCAGCCTGGCTAAAAGACTTTACTCATTAATCTAAAAGTAGATGATTACACTATTTAGAAAAGCCTTAAGCTTTTTGTCTCTATTGATCAGCATTAGTGCTTAGGAGTTTGAGGCAAGATGTTTTCCCCTCCACCAAGAATTAGCTGGAGATGTTGAGAAATAAATCCAGCATCTTCTGTCTGTAGAATCTTTGTATACTTTGAACTCTTTCCCAACAAAATGTCTTGTCCCATGAGAAAATCTAATTTTTAATTCCTCTTTTAATGAAAGTAACTTTAATTACCTTTTTAATGAAACGGTGGTGCTGTGGCTCAGTGGTTAAGACCAGTGGTGGGATTCAAATATGTGAACAACCGGTTCTCTGTGTGGATGCTGCTTCCGGAAGTCCATTCTGGGCCTGGGCAACAAAAAATTAGCTACCGGTTCTGTCGAATTGGTGCAAAGTGGCTGAATCCTACCACTGGTTAAGACCCTGGGCTTGTCAGCTTTGAGACCCGAGCATCATGTGATGGGGTGAGCTCCTATCCTCGCCCCAGCTCCTGCCCATCTAGCAGTTTAAAAGCATGCAGATGCAAGTAGATAAATAGGTGCCACTTCAATGGGAAGGTAACCGCACTCTGTGACATCATGCTGGCCACATGACTGAGGAAATGTCTTACGACAACGCTGGCTAAATGGCCTTGAAACCTCCTATAGTCGGCAATGACTAGTGGAGTAAAATCTGCACATCTCCCTCCCCAGATCTCTAAAAGTGACATGGCCGTGTGTCAATTGTCCGACTAGCAAACTCAAAAATCAAGGAATCTTCAAGGCTTTGAAGTGCCATAAAAGATAAAACTTTATTGAGTACACATCTCAGAACTGAAGAAGCAAAAGTAGTTCTGGTTTTCCCGCATGAAATTTTGCCTAGTTAACAATAACTTCCTTTACACCCCGCCCCGCCCAACCAGGTGTTCACGTTGTACAATCATATATCTTTGGTTTGTTATGGGAATGGTCCACTTCTCTGTCAGACACCTGGCATTCTTGTAGGCTCTCGCGGTCTGTGGACAGCTTCTTAGAATCTCGTTTCTTCCTCACGCTTTCTACCCCTCCCCTCTGTTTCTATGGTAAGTTGAGTAGCAATAGAAGTTAGCAGGCCTTTTAGCATTTCAATATTGACAGTGTGTTTCTTACTTTGAGGTTTTGGTTGGCGTTCCAGTGTGAAAACATAACTCCTCCAGCTCTTCCACTCACTCGCGGGAATCACTAAAGGCTTTGGCTAGTGCACAATATATGGGCAGAAGCCCCTGCTAGCTCTTGGAACTGCTGGGTGATGCTTCCAAGTACAGGCAATCCTCGTTTGCTGGCCACAACTGTAACCAGCAACTCTGTCATTAAGTGATCACTAAGTGAAACTGCAACTGTGCTTATGATCTTCCTCCAGCTTTCCTTTGGTTTACAGACCTACAAGGCCATCAATACAAGGACTCGAAGTTATCTTTTCATCATTGTCGTAACTGCAAGAGGTCATTGCATGAGGCAGTTTCTAAGCAAGGACTACCTGTAAAGTGAAAGATCTCATTACCAAATCATGTTGCTTCCGTATCTCAACAAAGCAAATTATGTCATCTCCCTGGTGCTCTGCTCCTTATTGAAGTGAAGTATGGATGTCTCACATGCTCCTAATGTAATATTTGCTTTGAAGTATTCAGTCCTTTTGTATTTACTCATCTGCCATAAAGCAAATGTCCAGGGAGCAGGGGTCGCACTGGGTTAATGGGGCCAGAAAATATGCTCAATAAAAGCCAGCTGCCAGCCTCTTTCCCAGCTGCTTTCTACTGAAAGTGATTCTTTTCCAAGATGATTTCCACAGAGTTCTCTTTAACAAGATTTATTGAGGTGAGGAGATAGGATTGTAAAAGTTTCAGCAGCAGAACTGTATTCAATGTATAATCAATGTATTCGTGGGAGCATAAGAAAGGGAAGAGATGAAAAGATTCACCCCCTTTCACCAATATTTGCCCCTGGAGTTTAAGAACAAGAATGGGAATAGGAGGCCTCTGGAAAGCTAACTTCTCCCATCTATTGCCTTAGCACCCAAACTTCAAGTTGTTGGAATAGCAGTGTGGAAACTCAGATTTAAACCTAACCGCAGGAACTGAAGCTGAATGGGTGACTTTGGGCCTGACACTCTCTCTGAGCCCAATGCACTCCACTGGGCTACTGTTGTAGGAAAAAAATCAATATTGCATATCTTGCCTTGAGTTCCTGGAGAAGAGGTGGGATGGGAATCTAATAGTGTACACACACGTACAAATAATAAGAGCCGAAAGGGTTTCTGAGATAAGACTCTACAGTTTTCATAAACCTATGGACATACATTCATACATATACAGAGCACTAAGCTAGGCATACACAGAGCAGTAAACCATGGTACAAGCTTCTTTTTCTCTTAATTTCTAGGTAGGGCTGCTTCCTTTCTAACACAGTAGACCCTGAGGCAATCTGACATGCAGCTCCTCAGAAGTTAAGTGTTGGCTATACATCATTAACAACTCTATTCAGCAAATACCAACATCTCTTGTGTGTCACCTAAAGCAACGGTCCCAACCTTTTAGACACCAGGAACAGGTTCCATGGAGAGGTTTTTTTCGCTGACCGAGGGGGCATGGTTTCATGCACTGCCTGTATCCCACGCATGCGCGGATGGGGCTTCGCTCATTTGCGCGGCTCAATTTCTGGTGTGGTCGAGACTACTGCAAGTCCGCGGCCTGGGGCCAGGGAACCCTTGACATAAAGAATAAAATCTAGGGATGGAATGCAAGCTGAGTCCTAATGCTAACATAGTTAAGCAAGATTGGGAAATGCTTATGTATTAGATTCGTGTTGTGCCTTTTCCTCACTGAAGGCAGTTAAGCCTTTTCATTAAACAAGAACACTTCTATCTCATCCCAAGTAAGAATTTTGTCAAGGATGACATGAGGCTAGACTGTACATCCTGGTTCTCTAGAGCACCTAAAAATTAGCATACTTAGCTCTGAGATATCATTTAGCTAGATTAGACAAGAATGAAGTCATATACCCACACGTGATTTGCCCCTGCTATAGGTAGAAGTCAAAGCATTACGCATACAGGTCTATGCTTCAAGTTTTAAATTCTAGGCATTTTCTTCCTGGCTTTCCAGGTCAGTGAAACTTTGGACCTGATCTGTGTTGATACAGTTCTTCTCTCTAGCCTGGTAACGTGCTGCCTCCTTATCAACTTTCTTCTTTAAAAGCAATGGGCATATTCTACATGAATTTCATGAGCAATATCAAACAAAGATTTAAATAGCTTTCTTGGACTTTAACCCTTATTGTTAGCCATGCGTTGAAGCTATTGTGTGGGCTCAGGTTTATTTATTGAGAAACAAGAATTAGATGTTTCAAATACTCAGGGGAAGATTTCTTGATAAACCTGCTGTTCATCAACAGAATTAATAGACCCATTATCTGATAGCAACAGCAATAGCAATTAGACTTATATACCGCTTCATAGTGCTTTACAGCCCTCTCTAAGCAGTTTACAGGGTCAACCTATTGCCCCCCCCAATAATCTGGGTCCTCGATTTACCAACCTTTAAAGGATGGAAGGCTGAGTCAACCTGGAGCCGTTCAGAATTGAACTGCTGAACTGCTGGCAGCTGGCAGTCAGCAGAAGTAGCCTGCAATTCTGCGTTCTAACCACTGCACCACCACGCCTCTGATGCTATTGAGGAATACTGTTTATAGCAAATTACAATTCTACCCCATGGAAGCACGTCTGCATTTTTGCTGAGAAAAGAGAAGCTATAAAGACACAATTAATGCAAGGCTCAGGGCATTAGGAAGTTGGTACATTGGCTTAGTGTTCTACTATAGGAAAAGGGTGCAGTCCTTCATCTCTCAGTGTGGTGTGAAATAGTATCTAGTTACTTAAATGGTTTAGATGATTATCGGGATAGCTATTTTTACACACTTCTTTCAGTGGAAATCATATTCACTTGCAAAGTGATTACATCAGCAAAGCTCTCTGGATACCAAGGTCAAGCTGGATTGCTTATGAATAAAGCAATTCAGAAGAGTGAAGGACTAACATGGAAGGGAAAATATGAAAAAAAAATATAGCACTGTATCATTAAGCTACATCACAGCTAATTTATTTCATAAAAGCTGGTTTCCCATCAGGAATCATGCCAGGTTAATTTTCCATTGCCATTTACAACCCATGGTAAAGGAACAATTGGAATGTAGTTTTTGGAATTCTTCATTTGAGCTTGTGATATTCTGCTTTTCAAGATCACATCATAGAAAATGTAGCATAGAGGTTATTTGAGCACATCCAGCTAAAAGCTTATTTTTCAAGAACAAAGTGGACAAATCCATTTCAGAATACAAAGAAATAAAGTTGGAAGAGACAATGGAGGTCTTCTAGTCCAACCCCATGCTTAGGCAGGAGAACCTACCCTTCTGAAAAAGTGGCTGTCCAATCTATTTTTAAAAACCTCCAGTGATGGTGCACCCACAACCTCTGGAGGCAAGCTGTTTCACTTGATTGTTTTCACTGCCAGGAAATTTCTCCTTAGTTCTAGGTTGTATCTCTCCTTCATAAGCTTCCATCTGTTATTTCTTGGCCCGCTTTGGAAAATAGGTTAACGGTATTCCAAATTGGGTCTTACCAAGGCAGTATAAATTGGTACTCAAACTTTATGTGACCTTGATACTATACCTCGGTTGATGCAGCCTAGGATTGCATTAGCTTTTTCGGCAACTACAGCACACTGCTGGCTCATATTTAAGGCTCATATTTAAGATTTTTCACTAAGACTCCAAAATCCCTCTCATTGTTACTGTTATT
This sequence comes from Vipera berus, assembly GCF_964194415.1. Lineage (NCBI taxonomy): Eukaryota > Metazoa > Chordata > Lepidosauria > Squamata > Viperidae > Vipera > Vipera berus. The sequence continues at coordinate 203,783,211 of NC_138202.1, read as the reverse complement.
GAGCCATGTCCTACCGATTCTATACCTGTGCCTTTGTTTTTCTTGCCCGAGTGTAAAATCTTACTTTTCTCACCACTCAGTTACATTTTGTTGGATAGAACCCAGTGATCAAGTCTTGCAAGATCCAGAAGAATCTTGAGCCTGTCTTCTAAATTGTTGGCCATTCCTTCCAGCTTGGTATTGTCTGAAAATTTGATGAATTCTATCCCCTCATCTAAATCATTTATGAAGCTGTTAAAGAGCACTAGGCCCAAGACAGAACTACTGTGTGCTTCCCTTTATGTAAATATAGTTCCATTGAGGATTACACATTGAGTGTGGTTGGTCAGCCAATTACGAATCCATCTGGTGGTGATGCTGTCTATTCCACATTTTTCTACTATATCTTACCAAGAAGTAGGTGATGAGATTTACTTTGTCAGTTGCCTTACTGAAGTCCAGGTATACTGTATCCACAGCATTTCGCTGGTCCAATTTAGTCACTTTATCAAAAAATGAAATAAGATTTGTCTGACATGATCTGTTCTTGACAAGCCATTGGTTTCCAATAATAGCCTTGCTTGTTTCTAGCAGATCTTGTTGCTTGATGATCTTTTTCAAGATCTTCCCAGTTATTGCTTCATCTGTAGTTTGCTGGTTGCATTATCTTTTCTTTTTTCTTTTCTTTTTTCTTTAGACGTGAACCACATCATCTCTTTTCCAGTCCTCTGGTAATGTCCCCATACTCCAGGATCTTTGAAAGATATGGGTCGGTGGTTCCGAGATCACATCTGCCGGCTCCTTCAGAACTCTGAAATATACACCACCTGGTTAGTTGGTTGGTTGTGGTGTACTCCTTATGGTAACAATGTGATTCTTCGGAATGATAGAGATATTGTATTTAATATTCTGTTTCAATCTGAGTTACAGAGGTAAAAATTGTAAGCTGCTGAGTCTGATCACATTGGAGCAAACTATAAGCCCTGCAAAATAAAGTAAACAATTGAATATACCCGGATTGAAAAAGTAGGTTGGAGGTATAAATACAAGCAATCTCTAAAACCTCAGCCCCAGGGTGTTTTCACTGACACAAGATTACTTTGAAACCAAAGTGATGAATAGCAATTCAAAGGATTTGTTCCGGCTTCCCAATTAAGTGGCAGACTTTAGGATATGCTGTCATAGCACTTACTTAGGAACCGGCATGTTTCTTTCAGACATCGGTGTCCCAATATATGGTACATTGCAGCCTTCAGCCTATGCTAGGAGTGTATATGTTCAGTGGAGGGCCATTCATTTGGCATAGCTTTGGTTACTCTGACAACAAGACAAGCATGAGCTCTCTATATACCTTGATCTGCATTCAAACAAATTTATCTAATTACATCTCAAGCACACTGGGCATTTCAACAGTACCTCCTATTCATGCTTACGTCCATATAAACATAGGATCAGGTGATAAATTACAACACTAGTGAGTGATGATCCTAACAACTCAATTAACGCAAGCGTGTAGGAATGTGTAACTATCAAAATGGTACATAGGAAGAATTTTAATAAAGTGTTGCCAAAAGTATTGCAACAGAACCATCTATGCATCATGTTTGAGAAGATGGATACGTTGACATCAACCCACAGGGCTGGGAAAATTAAGCATTTAAGAGCTTTATCTTTGAATGAGATGCTAGGCATTCATTCAAGAAGTTGCCTCAGCTTCACAGCTCATTTTGATCCTGTCTGCAGTCTTGAAAAGTGGGACATCTGAGTTCAATCACAGATTTAGGGAGAATGACATGCAGGCTGGCATTTTTTCAAATAGTCCGATCTCCGGTTAGGGTCGTATTATTATGCTTAATAATTTTAATTAACTGGAAAACTAGGCTGCCTCAGAGGATATTTGGGCCTCATTTTCTAGAATGTTCTATGCTATGGCTTCCCAACCTCCATGAGACTCAAAGAGATTGCAGTACATTTGGAGGAGGAGTGGAGTTTGGCAAATGTCATTTAGGTGTTGGGTTTTTTGAAATAATGAAAAATTAGGCTTCCGACTTCACCAGCACTAAGGTAGGATAAATAAGTTTTGACTCAGGTAGTCCTCGCTTTATGACAATTGAGCCCAAAATTTGTTCTTAAGTGAGACATTTCTTAAGTGAGTTTTGCCCCATTTTATGACCTTTCTTGCCACAGTTGTTAAGTGAATCAATGTAGTTGATAAGTTGGTAACCTGGTTGTTAAGTGAATCTGGCTTCCCCCATTGACTTTCCCTGCCAGAATGTTGCAAAAGATGATCACATGACCTTGGGACGCAGCAACAGTCATAAGTATGAACCAGTTACCAAGCATCTGAATTTTGATCACAGGAGCATGGGGATGCTGGAAAGGTCGTAAGTGTGAAAAATGGTCATAGTCACTTTTTCAGTGCCATGTAACTTTGACTGGTCACTAAATAAACTGATGTGGATTGAGGACTACCTTCTATATTTCTCCCTAAGGCAAAAGAAAAGGAACTTGGCAAGGTATTTCTGACAGAAAACAAGTTTACTTTATTTTGAGCTATCTTGAGTCTAAGTCAGAGGTCCCCAACCTTTTGGGCACCAGAGACAGGTTCTGTGGCGAGACGTTTTTCTGCGGACCGGTAGGTGCGTGGTTTTGTGTGCTGTCTGCATGTGGCAGGTAAGACTTTGCTTATTTGTGCAGACCGGTTGCTGGCTTGCTGCGGCCCGGTACTGGTCCACGGACCGGAGGTTGGGGACCCCTAGTCTAAGTGACCTTGGTGATTCCACAATGGGGCAAGTATCTCCAATGTAGGAATGCTACCTCATTGTTTGCATCTTAATCAAGGCTAATGAATAATGCCAGGAATGGCTTTCTGGGCAACAAAGCCCCCAGGTGTTGGGGCTAAGTTTGCAAAATTCTACCTATGTAGCTTTACAATAAATTAGCTCATCTGATTCTGATTCCTATCTGGTGTATCTGGCAAGGCTGACATCAAGAGTGCACTGGTTAGAATGCAGTATTGCAGGTGAATTCTGCTGACTGCCAGGAGTTTTATTCTCACTGACTGAAGCTTGACTTCCATCCTTCTGAACTCGGTAAAATGAGGACCTAGATTGTTGGGGGCAATAGGCTGACTCTGTAAATTGCCTAGAGCGAGCTGTAAAGCACTGTGAAGCTGTATATAAGTCTTAAGTATTATTGCTATCAATCTTGCAGGTCTGAAAGTATAATCCACCCCTCCTCCCATTTCTCTTTATATTGTGAGAACCTAGGGAGGATCTCTTCTGAACCTCTTGCCCCATCCACTATCTGTTCTGTCCCAGCCTATGTGAGTCCTTGTTATGCTCATAAGAGAAACCCCTCTTCCAAGAAACAGGCAGGAACTGCAAGGAAAAAACAACCCCTTTTATTCTCACAGACCTGAGTAAATGTCCAAGGCAAACAAACACAGTCCACAGAAACTCAATCCTCAACATGAACAGTTGCCTTTGGCAATCAGCACCTCCCACACCTTCCCTTTTATAATTCAGCCAAGGCGTGGCTTCCTAATGCCTTCTCCTTTGCCTTTGGAGCTGCCCCATTGCATCCCTCTGTTGTACTTGCTTCTCTTGCCTGCGCTTTCGTGCATTCTGGATTTGTCCCAACTGTTCTTCATCACTGTCCAACTCAGGCTCCCAGCACAGCTGTCTCTCAGCCTGGGGGTGTGTAGAGGGGCCAGGGTCCTTGTCCGACTGTAAGTCTTGGAGCTCCTCAGAGCCTTCCTCTGACTCTAATGTCACTCCAGGCCCCTCCTCCTCATCTGATTCCTCAGACTCAGCTGCCGGATCCACTGGCTGGCGAGGAATCACAACACTATCCAGCTGTGTCTATCTGACCATTCCCTTGGCAGTGTCTCTTGGCTCAGTCTCCCAAGGTCTTTTCCACATGCCATCACACCTTGTGCTCATCAGAGGTCCTCTATCTCCATATGTCATGAACTCCTCAGTAAACTAAAATATTTAATAGAGGTTTTCTCCTAGTTAAGTTTGGATATGCATGGAAAAGAGGTGGTACTAAGGAAAAGCACATATCCCGATAGTGAAATTTCTTCCTTTGATATCACCTGATCAGGTGGGGAGAATGGCATTTATTCACCTGTTACTTTCTTTAACTCAATTATTTTAACTGATCTTTAAAAATGTTATAATCAAAATTTATTTTTGGCATTATATTTTAACAGGCTTTATATTACCGTTGAGTAAAAGCCAATATAGATTGAAAGAATATGTATTAATCTGTTTTATTCTATACGATATAGATGTATATACCTACCATGTAGATTAAAAGGGGAAAAGAACAGAAAGAAGAGAAAAGCAAACAGAAAACATTGAAGAAAAAAAACCTAAACAGAAGTATTAAAATAGGTATGCAAAAGTTATTAAAATGTCAGAATATGCACCAATTGAAATTGTGTTAAACTTTTCTACTTTTTTAGTATGATTCATAGCCCAGTCAGGCAGTTTAGGCTGGATTTGACACTTTTATCTATCGAGTTTTTTTTCAAAGGATCTGGGATAGACACATGTTGTTTGACGGTGTTAAAGGTATTGTCACAGGATGTTAGCTGTTCCGAGTAAAGCTGTTTTTTGCAGTTGATGAACAGTGATATGTTCAACTGGTACAGTTGTTTTGGACTCAAAATGCCTATTACTACTAGTACTAACATTATGATTCGTTGCACATTTATATTTATTCAATTTTTAATTAATGAATTAAACCTAGACCATATAGAATACTATTGTCCAGTCTTGTCTCACCTTTGATTTATAGCTTATTCAAAGGCTAGTACATTTTTCATTTTAATTTGACTATTTTGAACTGCTTTTATAAATTTGGCATAATTGATTTCACATTATGTTTGGAAACCACACAAGCTGTTATGAGAGCACGAATAGAAGAGGCAATCAATCTCTATAATAATCAGGCAAACCCCTTTGATATCCCTTTGCTTTTGGGCAAATGTTTTCTTTTTTTCGGTCACCCTGGTCACCCTTTGTCCTCCCGTTTTCAAGATCATTTGCATTCAAATTCTTAAAAGCCCATGTAATTGAAGCCTTGATCTCTCTGCATGCTGCTTTAGCTCACGCCAGGGTTTCAAGTTATGAGACAAAACAGAGAAACAGCAGGAGACCCAGGAAATAAGCCGCAGACTTTCCTCTCCACGTTTCAAGGCCAACAGCTTAAAGGTAGACGTGGGCTGCTTTTCTTCTTCTCGGGTGTTTCTGGTGGAGCAGTGGGCTAATGCCTCCTTAAGTAACACCAGCTGCCTGCAATTAGTGCAGGTTCAAGTCCCACCAGGCTCAAGGTTGACTCAGCCTTCCATCCTTCCGAGGTAGGTAAAATGAGGACCCAGATTGTTGGGGGCAATAAGCTGACTTTGTAATAATGCCGCTTGCCCCCCCCCCCCGAAAGCCCTAATAAGCAGGCATATACATAGAATGAAGGCTATTGCAATAAGCAGGCATATACATAGAATGAAGGCTATTGCTAAGCACATTTAATTTGTGCTTAGATTGTAAGCCGCCCTGAGTCTTCGGAGAAGGGCAGGAGATAAATGGAATTAAAATAAAAAATAAATAAAAAAAATTATGCAGAATTTGGCCTAGTCTTTGCCCTGATGTCAGTGACCTGGTCTACACTTTCCTTGGGGCAATTGCCACTGAGCTCAGATCCACCTTTCCATCTGCTTTCCCGTTCTCTGATTTCGGAAGCCTGCCTGCGGCTTTCTGCCGTCCTGCACCTGCTCCGGCACCATTTGGGCGCCCTCACGAGAACGAGGCACCTGCCGGCCAGCTTCGATGACTGCTTGGCCTAGAAGACCAATACCACTACGAAACCCCCCCCCCCCCTTCCCTTCCCGCTGCCATCTTCCCGGTGCATTGTTCAGAGAGCACCGATACGGCTCCCATCGCCAGTCCCTTTGACCCCCGCCACCGTCTTGGCGGCGGCCGTGCGGAAAAAAACCCACAATTGCAAAAACCGAATGTGCGCCGCTGGCTATAACGCGAGGGCCGCTCCGTTTTTTTTGCCCTGCCTGCCCGCCGCCGCCGCCCCCGTCTCCCCGGATGGTGCGCGCGAACCCGCGGACAGGTCCGCCGGGCCTGGGCGGCTGGCTGGCTGGCTGGCTGGAGGTGAGCGCGCTCCCACACGGAGACAGGGGGCGCGCGCGCCCGAGCGCCCGCGCGCCGGCAAGAAACGCGCCGCCTTAGCCCGCGAACCAGGAGTAGCAAACTCACGCGGCGCCTGCCAATCGCAAAGACGCTCGCCGGCAGCTGAAGGCTGGTCTGGAACTGGGCGAGGAGAGAGAGAGAGAGAGGAGGGGGGGAAGAGGACGGAGGGGTGTGTGTGTGGGGGGGGGGAAAGGCGTCCCCCCCCCTTTTTTTCCCCCCCCCGACTTGGCGCCTTCCCAAATCATCTGGTGCCCGGGAGCGCTTAACGGCAACGGCGGCGGGGCTTTCTCCTCTCGCTCTCGTCCCTTCTTCCTTCCCGGCACCGTCCGGCGACAGCTGATGTAAGACCCTGTGGCGGGAGCGCTGACAAAAGGGAGGCGGGGAAGAGGTGGAAGGAGGAGGAGGAGGAGGGCGAGGGGGGAATGCGGTGCCGGGGACGCTGCTGCGAGCTGAGGGTTGCCTTTCCCGAGCTCGGGCGGGCAGGACGACCGAGTGGCCCTCGGCTCCCGGCGAGGCGACGCGGTGTCTTGCCTGGACAAGGAGCGGCGATTCCCGGGCGCCGGAGGTGGCGGGGGTCGGCTGGGGAGTCCACAGGGCCGCGGCTGCGTCTGCCGGTCCTCCCCCGAGCAGCCCCTTCTCCGCGCTCCTCTCCCTAAGAGGGAAATCCCGCGGGGACCGAAGCGCTTGCTTGCCTGGTAAGCCCGCCGGGGAAAGCGCGTCCGAAGCGCCGCTTTGGAAGAAAGCAAAAGGAACGACCGGTTTTATTTATTCCTCCTTGGCGGCCCTTTCGAAAAGGCGCTGCTGCTGCTACTACTACTGACCGAGACCTTGTTAGCGAAAGCCCTTCGGTGTGGCAGGGCTTCTTCGGTAGCCCTTCCCCCTCCCTCTGCCCTCTCCCCCCCACCCGGCCTTTGCTTTGTGGTGCACTTTTTGGATTTGTTTGCTCCTGCTTTATAAAAGTGGCGTCGTGGCAGGTCTGTCCAGAAGCGAAGCGCCAAGCCTTTCTCCTCCTCCTCCTCCTCCTCTCCTTTTTATTGTTGATTGCTCGCCGAGCAAGTCACCTTTTTCTTTGTATGTGCATCCGGGATGAAATGGCAGCGCGGGCTGCTGAGCTAAGAAACGCGGTTCTTGTGGCTCAAGTCTTACTTTAGTTTTAGATGCTTGGTGTGTGTGTGTGTGTCTCTGTGTGTTATAAAAAAAAAGGTGGATGCTGTGCAGTGACCTGCAGCCTCCTTCCCAGCTTTTTTCTTCGCCTTTACCCCCCCCCCCCCCGTCTCCCAGGGATTCGGGATCCCTTTAAACTTTCCCGGTGAAGGGGTTTTTCTTTTTCTTTTTCCAGAGATGGATTCGAGGGTATTGACCTGGGATGGTGCGTTTTGGTAAAGGAAATGATTCGTGAAGCCTATACCTGCAGAAAGAAGCCGGATTCTTAAACCGGATTGGCATTTGGTGACTCTTGTCAGGTGCTTTTGAATGCGCTTGTTGATTCTCTTCAGAAGTGAAATGCTGGGCACTGCCTCCTTTGTGCTGTTGTTTATCTTCTTGGTTCCTTTCCTGCATTATTATTGTTCTTCATGGATGAAGTAGTACTTTTGGCCAAGATAGCAATCTTTGGGAGCTACTAAGAAAAGTGTGTGTACAGATGTATCGGGGCTACCATGCGAACCATTGCGATAAATTAGTAATATAACTTGCATGAGGAGAGAGCATACAGCAGAAAAAAGTGGCATTGTGTATAATTTATCACATTTTTATCCCTCTTTTTTCTCTGGGAGATTAAAGTGATGTGTTTATTTGGTTCCCACAGCAACCTTGTGAGGTAGGCAGGCCCTGTGAGAGAGATTGGCCCAGAGTCACCAATGAGGTGGTTGGTCCAGAAACATAAAGTATGGACACTGTCCTCAAGTAATTCTGGAAAAGTGTGTCCATATATTTAAATGTAAACATGCATTAATCACCCTAGCAGTAGGACACGTCGAAGATTATACAAACGTGATTTGTACATGTATATGCATGCATTTGTCATGCTATCACAATACCATTCTCTCTCATGCATTCCTTAGTACTATAAGTGAGTTTGTGACTGAGTTAAATTGTATAGGAATAAAAAAGTGAATCCTTATAGGAGAAACATGTCACAAGTGGGGTGTGCCACAAAAGGTCAGATTTGTCACTTGTGAATTAGGAATTGGATGCATGAATGATGATGCTTGAAGAGAGTATCTGTGTAGGAAAAACAATGGTTCAGCTTTGGAAACAAATACCACTATAAAGTATATGGGATTCTGTGATAGGATGCTTTGGTTTAAACTGTCAGGAATCTGGTAGCAACTTTTCTGACTAAGAAATTTTACTAAAAGGTATACTCTTTCGTGAGCTGCAGAATCCGATGCAAAGAATGCTTCATGAAAGCATATGCCTTTTAATAAAATTAGTTTTATTTTGGAATCCTGATTTTTTTTTGGCCACCTTGGATCAACATGGCTATCTTGTTATAATTAGTATAGAGCTATGGTCCATTTCCAAAGATTTCTAATTGAATAGCAAACTATTGCACGTTTTGCATTGCTGCCAAGAAACCTATCTGGACGAGTCCCTGATGGCATCAGAAATCTAGCATGAATTTTAAAAGACTTTACTTTTTAACAGTACAGTTTTGTAGCTTTGCCAATTGTTGATGTATGCCAAAGAAATGAAGGTCTGTAAAGAGCAAAACATAGCTTTGTCATAAATGTTACATAAGCAAAGATTGAATAGAAGTTATTATGTGTGGCATCACATTTCAGTAGACCACTTCGAAATACCTTGCACAATTGACTGTTTCCTTGGAACCAGATATAGTCTGATTACATAACTGCCTTTCTTTTGTTTGCATCTTGGCAAATGCTGGAGAGGTTGGCATATGATCCAAAACAGATATCTTGCAAATAAGACAGTCCGCATGTGAATGAATAGTTTTCGGGTAAATTGAAGGAGGTAATATAATAAATGGTAGTATTTGCATTGTTTCTAACAGAAATTTATTTCAGAATAATATAATGGTGAGTACAGTTTAGATTACATATGCTAAAACAGTGGTAAAATGCACTTCAGCCTGTGGGTTTGGCTTGGCTTGTGGCCCTTGTCTTTGCCTATAAATCAGACCTGTGCTGTAAAATAGATCTGTGCTAGTGGCTGTCAAAACAATTTTCAAACCTGACTTGATATTAGGTATGGTTTCGTATCTGCTTGAGTAACAGTGTGCTTTGCTTTACAGCTGCACTCCCACGCATAGAAGCTTTGTTCTAAAACACAGTTTCTTTCCCCCCCCATCTTTTCAGGTTAGGAAACTTTAATTTTTAGGCATGAGAATATGAGTCTAAGTAATAGCCGCTCTGCCTTTAAATGTAGTTCCTTGTCTCACATTTACCACCCCACATATAGAGAAATAGCATGTTTTTTGTTCATGTAAACCTATGGCTCTCTAGACTTGTACAGTAAGAGTAGCGATATAGTTATACTAAGCAGTAAAGGTAAAAACTCCAAACAGAAATACATTCATCATGAGTGGGTGATTGAAAAGGAAATCACTGGCTTCAGTCTGACCATCCCTTTGTTTCTACAGTATGAGTGACCCTGATAATGTGTAGCTGCATTATGGAAAAAGAAAAGAAGATAAAGGTCACCTGTGCTTCCTTTTAGACACCACCCAAGACTAACACATTCCCCTCTTTGAAATGAAGACCAAGAGGGAGAAGAGTCTTTTTGGAGTGATGACCAAACTGTTTGTGGCAGATGGACATTGGACCCCAGAACTACACTAGCCTGAACTTTCTTAATTTCCCTATTTTGAGTTAACCTCCTACCTAATGACGTGTTCTGAAAAATCTGAAAACTTGTTGTTTGTTTGGAAATATTTCAGTTGATGTAACTGAATAGAGCTCAGTCTATAAATTTAAACAACAAATGCAGCTACCTTTCAGGAAATATAAATAACTATATTCACTGGATTTTTTTTTATAATTATGGATGAACATGTTCAGAGGAGCTAGCTATCTTGATGCTAAAGAATGTGCACTGCTAGGTCCAAGGCAAACTGCAGTAGCCAGAGTAGTTGGAAGGGATGGGAATTGTAGTCCAATACATCTGGAGATTGGGAAAGCTGCAACTTTATGAAAAAGGTAAAATCACCTTTGCATTGACCTCCGTCTGGTGACTTCATGGTAATTGCCATTTTATTTATTTATTAATTTTTTTAATGCCACCCAACTCCCCTACAAGATGGGTTGCCATTATCTTCTCCCAGTGTTCTTTTTGACTTCTCAATTTGGCCACAGTGGGTTTCCTGGAGAGCTCTGATCCACCTACTAACCTGGCCTGACCAAGTTTTGTTTCAGAATAATAATAATAATAATAATAATAATAATAATAATAATAATAATAATAATAATAATAATAATAATAATAATAATAATAATAATAATAATAATAATGTTGGAAGGGACCTTGGAGGTCATCTAGTCCAACCCCCTGCTCAGGCAGGAAACCCTATACCATTTCAGACAAATGGCTGTCCAGTCTCTTCTTAAAAACTTCCAGTGTTGGAGCATTCACCACCTCTGGAGGCAGGTTGTTCCACTGGTTAATTGTTCTAACTGTCAGGAAGTTTCTCCTTAGTTCTAGGTTGCTTCTCTCCTTGACTAGTTTCCATCCGTTGCTTCTTGTCCTGCTTTCAGGTGCTTTGGAGAATAGTTTGACTCCCTCTTCTTTGTGGCAGCCCCTGAGATATTGGAACACTGCTATCATGTCACCCCTCACCCCTCTCTTCGTTAAACTACACATACCCAATTCCAGCAACCGTTCCCTATATGTTTTAGCCTCCAGCCCCCTAATCATCTTTGTTGCTCTTCTCTGTACCCTTTCTAGAGTCTCGACATCTTTTTTACATCGTGGTGACCAAAACTGGATGCAGTATTCCTAGTGTGGCTTTACCAAGGCATTGTAAAGTGGTATTAGTACTTCACGTGATCTTGATTCTATCCCTCTGTTAATGCTGCGCCTGGCTGAGACACGCTGATTAGCTGATTCATAGTCAGTTATTTCAGTTGCAGGATCCAGACTGGGTCAGCCACTGGGACCAGAAGTTTAGTCTTCCGAGTTTTTGGACTCATGCTGGAGCCCCTCCTCGCATTCAAATGAGAGAGAAGTTCCCTGAGGATGGGTTCCAGCATGAGTCCAAAAATTTCGGACGACTAAACCTCTGGTCCCAGTGAAGGACCCAGACTGGATCCTGCAACATTATCCTGGGACACATATATTTGCCTTCATTTGTAATTATTTCAGTCCCTACCCTACTGGATATAAGAAGATATATTCAGGCTGTTTTTGGTGCAGGTTCTTTTTTTTTTCTTGGCATCAGCTTGAAAGAGTGATGGTTTGGAACAAGATTTGGAATGCTTGTCTCTTTGAATCAGGGTTTACATTTCCCTAAGTTTCCTTTTCACAAGGGATGCAAAATGTGTTTCACTGAGTTAATTTAAAACTTTGTTTCTTGCTCTTAGGGATTCTAGCGATTGTTCTGGTGATTTTTCTCAATATATTTTGGTTTTATTTGATTTTTGTTTTGAGTTACGCCCTTTAGAGTATAATCGATAACGTTTGTCGGTAAAACACCTACAGATATTAAACAAGGGGTAATTTCAAGAAAATGTTGTACTGTTTCCCCCATATTTGGTCTACTCTATTCACATGGGCTTCTTGCTCCCTCCTTCCTGCCTTAGCCTGATTAGATTTTATTTTTTCTGAAGAGTTTATGCACTTTTCAGTTTTCAGAGTTTTACAGCGTTCAGCATTCTTCCAAGCCTCTTGAGTATGGATTGTACTGGTTTAGGTATAGAGGCCGGGTGTCTGAAGAACTGAGCTTTCAGTATATACAAAGGTAACTTCTCTTAAGAAAGTTATCTTCCATTTTGGCTATAGTTTCTTTATCTAGTTGTTAGCCAACATTCCAGAGGTGGTGAAAGTGTTCAGATCTTGTATTAGGCTGCTCTTTAGAAGAGTAGGGACGTGGTGGCTCAGTGGGTTAGGACGCTGAGCTTGTCGATCAGAAGGTCGGCAGTTTGGCGGGTCGAATCCCGAGTGCCGCATAACAGAGTGAGCGCCTGTTACTCGTCCCAGCTTCTGCCAACCTAGCAGTTCGAAAGCACGTAAAAAATGCAAGTAGAAAAATAGGGACCACTACAGTGGGAAGGTAACAGCGTTCTGTGCGCCTTTGGCATCTAGTCATGCCGGCCACATGACCACGGAGACGTCTTCGGACAAGCGCTGGCTCTTTGGCTTTGAAACGGAGATGAGCACCGGCCCCTAGAGTCGGAAACGACTAGCACGCATTTGCGGGGGAACCTTTACCTTTACATTTTTAGAAGAGTCTTTTCTGCTGTAGCCACTCACTCTTTGGAATATTCTCCCACTGGAGGTTAGAACCACCCCCCTCCCCCCACTCCTGGCTTTCTGGAAGAGCCTGAAAACTGTCAGATGGGCAGCAAAATAAATAAATAAATAAATCATCCATCCATCCATCCATCCAACTATGGTGGTCAGTGCAGATGAGACTTTCTTACTAATCTCTCTCTCTCTGTGTCTCTACACACACACACACACACACACACACACACACACACACAAACACAAAGCCAAACATATGAAAATATTTCCAAAGACCTGTTTTCTTAATTCCAAAAGAGGTTTTGTAAACTTATTCAGATTAGACGCTTGCTTCTGCATGTATGTTGTCCCTGCTGTTTCTTGATAAGTGTTTGTTGGGTCAGAAAAAAATGGGAAGTGGGATGTATGACTACAGTTGTGGTTAGGAAGTAATGTGATAAATAGAAAAGGGGCTGCTGACTGAGGAATTTCTGCTGGTTGCTTGATAATAATTTCATTAATCTTCTGCATGTAGTCATCTTTGAAGGATAGATGGACATCTGTTAAAAAATGTGTCAGGTGAATTTTTTTCACCTCCATTATTATTGATACTTACAATAAATAGCAGAAAAAGGAAGCATTGGAAAATAATTTAATACAAAGTATTAAATTGTTATTCTTTGCAATAAAATGGCTTTCCTTAAGTTGGCCTCCTTTTTTTTTTGAATTGGACTACAGCTTCTTGAATTCCTCTGATAATGTACTGAAGAATAAATGCATGTATAAGTAACCCTAGATTGGACAAGGTCTCAGTAAACCAGCAATTATACTAAGAAAGAGAAACAAAGGGGGAGATTTAATAGCTAACACCATTAGCTCTTGGGTAATTTTATGACATCTGGTTCATAAATCATTTTTTTTTAAATCTAGCAAATAATTGAGATATAATTAGCTAAATAAAAGTCACAGTTGTGACAACATTATTTGCACCCAGTTCAAATAAAATGAATAGATGGCTTAGGAATATATACTGCTCAAAAAATAAAGGGAACACTTAAACAACACAATGTACTGTATTTAATAGTAGGATGTCTTATCTTGTGTTCCCTTTATTTTTTTGAGCAGTATACTTTGGCCAGTCTCTGCTGTATCCCTATTATGGCATAGAAATTGTTGGGTATCAATCTTACTTTTGACACTTCTGAGTGAAGCTTAAGAATCTAAGTTGGTTGCTATAAAAATTAACAGAAAGGCAGTAGAGCCTCTTCTTGGATGATATGTAGCTTGATTAGGCTAAGATGGATCTAATGGCCTCTTTCTGATAGTAATCCATCAATGTTTCCAGGACAAACAGTAATGTGTTCTCCCCTGGTGTTTCCACTTAGTAACTGATATTTAAAGATACATGAATGTCAGTTTTGCAATATAGTAAGTACATATTACCTTCACATTCTGTTTAATTTTTTTTGTACTAGATTACTACAAAAGTAAAGTTCTTCATTTCTTCATAATGTTTTAAGAAATTGAAAGTGAGCCATGAAGTAAGTGATCATTTCTTCTTTCCTTTCATATTTCCCAAAGGACTTAATCATGGTTAAGGGTTAGCTGTAAATTTAATTATAGTCAAAGCAAAGTTATGGTTCACTCAAAACCACAGCTATTGGCACACGCCTTAGTGACAACGAATCTCAACTGGAGGAAGGGGAGTTTTGTTTAAATCAAAGAATGAAACTGTAATTGCCGATTTCTACACTTGTTAAATTGAAGATATTAGGAGAACTCGGGCTTATATAAATATAGTTTTTCTTCAGAAACTTGCAAGTGCTTAGGGAATGAGTCAGGCTTTTCATGTTGCCATTTTTGGGGCAATTTTCTTTTTTTCTTTTTTATAAATATTTTATTAATTTTCTAATTTTACAATCATAAGTACTTAATAAGCAAAGTGTTGTCTGGGTCTGTTAGTAATTCAGTGGTACATATTAACTTTCTCAGTCTAGTTCCAACACTACACCATCCAGTGCTTGGTCCTCTTTTCGTCCGGTGGGTATGCATTTTTCCATATTGGGCAAATACAATTCTTGTTACTGTTAATACATATACAATTAAATATAGACCTCTTCATCACATTTTTCTGGTATTATACATGATATCGATAGTATCAATTTATAATATCTTCTCTAGCGAAAATATATCTCAATTGCATTTGCACTTAAAATCCATTTATTCAATCAATATTCTGTTTTTCCTGCTTTTTAAAAATTTTAATTTCCCATCAATGTTTGAAATATCTCTGTTGCTTATAATTTTCTCATAAAAAGTTATATTTGGGTAACCAAAAGCTTCCCTTATTCAAACTCTTTTAGAATTTTCATATTTCCCATCTCATATCAAAGTATAATATTCTAGTTACAAATCCTATCCTTCTAATTATAATAATACTTTCATTTCTAACAGTTATCTATTTTCTTAGCCATATTCAAACATCTGTTTAGTAGTATAAAATCCCATCTAATAGGTCAGGACCTCTATTTTCTTCAGTCTTACTCTAGCTTTCTTCCTTTGCCAAATAACTTTCCAAGTCAGTACATTTAAATCATCAAGTAGTTCTTCCTCTGTTCTTGCATATATTGTTTGGAATGAGGAAAATAATTTGGTTGAAGAGTTTTTGGAAGAACCCTAAACCCATTTATATTCATTAAACAGCCTCCATCCTTCAGTTTTTCTTTTCATTTCTTGTTTGTCAATATTTAGCATTTCTCCTAACAGCTTTATCATCCATTTGATCAGCTCTTCTTCCTTATCTTCAAATGTTTTCTGAGATCTTGACAAGTATGATGTCTTTTCCATTTCCGGTGTTATCACTGCATCTTCTAATTTTTCATTTGTCTGTATCTGTTATTTCCTTCCTTTAGGCCCTCCATCTTTGGAACCGTTTCTTCTAATTTTCCTTCTGTTTTCTAGGTTATTAGTTCCTTCTTTGCAGTCATTGCCTGCATTTGTAAATTTAGGTTAGAAAATTGTTCTTTTATCTCATTTGCGTTATTTTTAGTCTCATCCTGAAATAAAACAATTGTCTGTTGGATTGATTTCAACATGGAAAGTATTTATTTCTGAGATTCATTAACATTTTCTTGTTGATATATCAAGCTGCGAGCTTTGGAGACAGGCGTTGAAGATGATTTCTTGCCATTTAAGGCTGAGTATAGAACACTCATTTTATTTTTGTATGTAGTCTTTATAGTCCAATAGGGTCCCCAGACCAGATAAGCAGCCCAAGAGTTTTTGTTTTTCCCTTTTCCCAGCTGCAGTCTGCAAAAGTGAAAGTGTCCAGGAACAACAAAGAGTCTTATCTGAGTCTGGGCTTCAAGCCAAGTTTCCCTTAAGCATAGTAAATTGTAGTGCAATAATTCTCCACTAGATGTCATTGACACCATCTTCCAGCTTTCCAAATCAAGCTTATTTTGCAGACTTTCAAATATTTTTTCTAAAAAAAGTCTCAAAGGTACTTTTAGTCCCCAAATTTCAAAGCTATAGATCTGTATTAGTTCCAAATTGATCTTGTAGTTTCCTGTTTTCCCTCAAAGCAATTAATTTGCCACTTTTCTTTTCCTAAGGGAGCAGGGCAATAACTTCCCTTCCCTCTCTCCTTGGGGAGGATTCTTTGCTTTGGGCATTCTTTTTTCCAGGAAAGTAGTGTTAGGGCCATAAAAAGAGGATAAAGTCTCACCCAGTTCCATCCACGTTGCTCAGAAATTGCTAGTTAGTGCTTGTCTTTGGTTGTCAGCAGCTTCTGACTGGCCACATGAATGTAGCTAGTCATTTCCCCTGCCAGTTTGGAGGACTTCCTTGGATACAGCAGAAGGGCCACCGCCCCTGTGCGATCGACAAGGGTCCCCTCCTTCTTCGTCGCCTCTTCAGAGTGACTTTCGACCCTTTTTAGGGTCTCCAGCGGGGCAAAATTGAACATGGAAGATGGAGCCCCATCTTCCGGCGCCTATTACGCTGGAACGTCAAACTGGAAGTCCGGGGCAATTTTCTTGAAGCATTTAGAGACAGTCCTAGTTTGTTCAGTATACAAACTAGGACTGATCAGAATGAGTATTATGGTATGTGTGACGATTGCCTCTCACACAGAACACAGGATACATGATCATTTCTATTTTCCTGATGCTGCACTACCAATATGTTTCAGACACGTAAAACATGATTTTATTTCTAGGATGCTGCTAGAGGAAGGTGCATGCCAGTTATATACTGTAAACAAAATCAAGTCACGATTGTTTTCTGTAAGAAAGATAAACAGATATGGAGATTATAAAACTGTCTTTTCTGGTAAAATGGATTATAAAATGCACTAGAGATCCATCAGACAATTATGTGAGAGAGAAATTAATTCATTTCCCTCAGAGGTTTGGTGGATAGAAAGGAATGTAGTCATTTGTTTATTAAAGCTGCATCAGGTACGTGGGAATGAAAAGATTATTTAAACTTGCACTTGTTTATAAATCAGCAGATGAATGGATTAAATAAGCAGTTTGTGGGAATTGTTGCTACATCGTCCATGGCTTTCTTTGCAGGTACCAGCTTGATGCTGCAAAAGATTTTAGTCTACTTTCTGTCCTGAATTGGGACTTACTTAGATATATTTAAGGCTGAATTATGAGTAGCAGAAGGAGATAGGGGAGGAGTACATGAACTGCACACCTGCTGCAGCTTGTTCTCATTACATAAAATAATGGTTTAATAGTAATATGGAAACTGGCATTATTGCAGTTAATCCAACTGTAGGGAAACATGTTCTTTTATTCTCTGGAAAAAAAGTGAATGGCTATCTATGGCCTCTACTCCCAAAAATATAGATGTCACTGTGTACAGTTATGTACATTAAATTAATCCTGATTAAGAATGTTGAGAATGTTTCTGCAGACTTTACTGAAATAAACAGAAAGTGTGAGTTGTTTTACATAAATCAAATATGGGAAACCAGATAGATGGTTTCAAAGTTAAATGCATTTTTAGGCAACAGAGGAAAAATGTTTCAGGGCACATCCTAAGGGCTCGTATCTCAGAAATAAACTCTAGAATAGCTGACTTTAAGTTATATTAGATTTCAAATTACCGTATATACTTGAGTATAAGCCGACTCGAGTATAAGCCGAGACCCCCAATTTCACCCCCAAAAACTGGGAAAAGTTGTTGACTCGAGTATAAGCCGATCCGCCGTTCTGCAAGCCTCCGCCGCCGGCGGAGGCTGGATCCGCGCTCTGCAAGCCTCTGCCGCCAGCAGAGGCTCGATCCGCCATTTTGCAAGCCTGAATACACAGGAATACCCTGTGTGGCCGCGGCTCTCGGGGAAGCCCTGGCTGTCCGCTTCCTCGCTCCACGCTGCCATTCGGGGCCCGCGCGTTCCCCGGGCAAATCGCGGCGCCCAGCAGGCGAGGAAACACGCCCGCTCCAGTCGCCCCCCCTTCCCTCAGGAGACGCGAAGCAAGTGACCGCCTGGAGCTTACCGAGGACTTGCGCGCGGCCGAGGCTTCGGTGCTTCCAGGATCGCGCGCACCTCTCCCAAGCCGCCGCCGTCCGGAGACCTGCCGAAGTTTGGGGAGGTTTGGGGAGGTGCGCGCGCACCTCCCCAAACCTCCCCAAACGTTGGCAGGTCTCCGGACCTCCGCGCCCTGCCTGCCTGCTTCTTTCCACTGCGGAAAGAAGCAGGCAGGCAGGGCGCGGAGGAACGGAGACCTGCCGACGTTTGGGGAGGTTTGGGCGCCTCCCCAAACCTCCCCAGGTCTCCGTTCCTCCGCGCAGACCTGCCGACGTTTGGGGAGGTTTGGGCGCCTCCCCAAACCTCCCCAGGTCTCCGTTCCTCCGCGCAGACCTGCCGACATTTGGGGAGGTTTGGGCGCCTCCCCAAACCTCCCCAAACTTCGGCAGGTCTCCGTTCCTCCTGCCGACGTTTGGGGAGGTTTGGGCGCCTCCCCAAACCTCCCCAAACTTCGGCAGGTCTCCGTTCCTCCGCGCAGACCTGCCGACGTTTGGGGAGGTTTGGGCGCCTCCCCAAACCTCCCCAAACGTCGGCAGGTCTCCGTTCCTCCTGCCGACGTTTGGGGAGGTTTGGGCGCCTCCCCAAACCTCCCCAGGTCTCCGTTCCTCCGCGCAGACCTGCCGACGTTTGGGGAGGTTTGGGCGCCTCCCCAAACCTCCCCAAACGTCGGCAGGTCTCCGTTCCTCCTGCCGACGTTTGGGGAGGTTTGGGCGCCTCCCCAAACCTCCCCAGGTCTCCGTTCCTCCGCGCAGACCTGCCGACGTTTGGGGAGGTTTGGGCACCTCCCCAAACCTCCCCAAACGTCGGCAGGTCTCCGTTCCTCCTGCCGACGTTTGGGGAGGTTTGGGCGCCTCCCCAAACCTCCCCAGGTCTCCGTTCCTCCGCGCAGACCTGCCGACGTTTGGGGAGGTTTGGGCGCCTCCCCAAACGTCGCGCAGACCTGCCGACGTTTGGGGAGGCGCCCAAACCTCCCCAAACGTCGGCAGGTCTGCGCGGAGGAACGGAGACCTGGGGAGGTTTGGGGAGGCGCCCAAACCTCCCCAAACGTCGGCAGGTCTGTGCGGAGGAACGGAGACCTGGGGAGGTTTGGGGAGGTGCCCAAACCTCCCCAAACGTCGGCAGGAGGAACGGAGACCTGGGGAGGTTTGGGGAGGCGCCCAAACCTCCCCAAACGTCGGCAGGAGGAACGGAGACCTGGGGAGGTTTGGGGAGGCGCCCAAACCTCCCCAAACGTCGGCAGGTCTGCGCGGAGGAACGGAGACCTGGGGAGGTTTGGGGAGGTGCCCAAACCTCCCCAAACGTCGGCAGGAGGAACGGAGACCTGCCGACGTTTGGGGAGGTTTGGGGAGGCGCCCAAACCTCCCCAAACGTCGGCAGGTCTGCGCGGAGGAACGGAGACCTGGGGAGGTTTGGGGAGGTGCCCAAACCTCCCCAAACGTCGGCAGGAGGAACGGAGACCTGCCGACGTTTGGGGAGGCGCCCAAACCTCCCCAAACGTCGGCAGGTCTGCGCGGAGGAACGGAGACCTGGGGAGGTTTGGGGAGGCGCCCAAACCTCCCCAAACGTCGGCAGGAGGAACGGAGACCTGCCGACGTTTGGGGAGGTTTGGGGAGGCGCCCAAACCTCCCCAAACGTCGGCAGGTCTGCGCGGAGGAACGGAGACCTGGGGAGGTTTGGGGAGGCGCCCAAACCTCCCCAAACGTCGGCAGGAGGAACGGAGACCTGCCGACATTTGGGGAGGTTTGGGGAGGCGCCCAAACCTCCCCAAACGTCGGCAGGAGGAACGGAGACCTGCCGACGTTTGGGGAGGTTTGGGGAGGCGCCCAAACCTCCCCAAACGTCGGCAGGTCTCCGTTCCTCCACGCCCTGCCTGCCTGCTTCTTTCCGCTGCGGAAAGAAGCAGGCAGGCAGGGCGCGGAGGAACGGAGACCTGCCGACGTTTGGGGAGGTTTGGGGAGGTGCGCGCGCACCTCCCCAAACCTCCCCAAACTTCGGCAGGTCTCGGACGGCGGTGGCTTGGGAGAGGTGCGCGCGATCCCGGAAGCACCAAAGCCTCGGCCGCGCACAAGTCCTCGGTAAGTTTTTTTGTTGACTGGAGTATAAGCCGAAGTGGAATTTTTCAGCCCAAAAAGTGGGCTGAAAAATTCGGCTTATACTCAAGTATATACGGTAGTTATTTTTGGACATACTATAATAGGTTGTACATCACTCTGGTCTCCTGGGCTAAAAAACAGCCAGGATATATTTTGCAAGCAAACTATATGCAATATCCTTTGGGATATAAAGAGTACGTTTTGGTACACCTCATGAAAGAAGTACTTTGAAACTCAGGTTGAATACTGAAAAGGTATTGTATATTGGGGAAAAAATGATGTGATAAATTTACGCTGAGAAGCACAAAGGTTTGTGCTGCAGGGAAGTAATTGACTGGCTTGAAACTTAGCAGTATAGTGTACTATTTGTTCAAGCCTTATTCTCATGCACTTGGATTGCAGTTCTAATATTGTTGAATCCTTGTGACCAGTTATTTTGGTGTCCCTGCCTGATCTTTAATGCAGCTTTCCCATCATCAGCTAACAGCTGTGATTTTGCTGGAAAGATTAATTGCATGACTGCTAAGGTAATTAAAGTCTGTGAACACCGAACAAGGCAAAAATCTGTCATTACTTTGATAGATTTTTCAAGGATCTAAGACCAGTACCATCACTATTCCAAATATTCAGTTGTTACCTGTGTAAGGTGTACAAATTACTTTCCCATTGTTCAGAAATTAGACTGAAAGTGTTAGTTCAAGGAACAGGAGTACAGTGTTTGCACTGCAGAATTTCACATGTTTAGATTCATTTTGATTTTTATACCCAGAAGAATAAGGAAGGTGTTATGAAACCTTTTTGGCTCAATAACTGGAAATATTCCTCATTCCCGTGTTTTTCCAGCCTCTGAGATTTCTGTAGGAAGATATGCATAATGGACTGTAATGGAATTAGATTAACCCCTTTGTATAGGGATTTCTAGCGTTGCAGGGATGAATGTCAAAGAGTAAATGTTACAACTACCAAAATGTCTCAGGACCATAGTGCTTTTGTTGAATTTGCTCTTTTTCTGCATGCCGATTACAAAAGTGGAAACTCAAGGTAGCTATCAAAAAAAATACAGAAAAGATTAATTTAAATTAAGGTAAAATATGATGTAAAAACATCCCCAAAACAGATCGTGACCAATCTGCCAATGTTGTGCCTGAATGGAAATACACATTTGCCAAACAACCTTTTCTTTAGTTCCTATAATACAATTTTATTCTCACTTATTTGGAAGTAATGCAGGTGGCAGTTCTGATCTCAGAAAGGCTAAGGGTGGTATTGAGCTGAGAGACCTAGAAGAAAGGACTGGAAGAAGCAAAAAACTATCTCAAAACATGAGTGGCAAATTACTTTCATGCTGTTGAGGTTGACCTGGGAGAGATTTTATTTTTACCTTATTTGAAAGCAATTTCCAGGACGTTCAGAAAGGCTTACTTCCAAGTCAATCTGAATAGGATTGCAGTCTGGGATGAATTTTCCAAGATCAAAATCAGACAGATTTCTGGATGTTTATAATGAGGAAAGACAACATGTTTTTTTCTTCCCATCAAATGAGCCATTGACGTGTCTGCTTTTTTTTTTCTCTTCCCAGTATTTCATGGTTATATTTTCGGTACTGAAATTGCTAGGTTTTTACGGATGTTTTTGGTCTTGCTGGTTTAAGCACATGCATTTAGGGTTCTGTGGACTATCTGTGAAAAGGTGATGGAAGAGTTATGAGCAGTTTCTCTTCTTTGTGGTGCCGTCCTGGCATACGATGTTCCACTCCATATTTAGTGTTGCCCTCCAAATCCAAAGTTGGAGATCCACTTTGCTTTGATTTCCAACTTTGGTTTGAAGGATAAATGCTATTCATAATTAATGGTGACACAACACATGATGAGATATTGTTAAAGAATTTATATACAAGAGGAAAGAACAAGGTGAGCTGGCTCAGATACAGTGAAAAATCATGATGTCAACCAACTTGTATGAATCTCAAGCTTGTAGACTCATCCTTTGCTGCACCAGTGAGGGTAGAGAAGAATGAGCTTTACAAAATTTTGTTTTTGTAATGCGATCTTCTGTGAAATACTTAGAATAAGCTTTGCACTTGGAATGTAACGGCCTGGAGCAGTGTTTGAAAGAAGGAAATGTTTTAACTGAGAAAGGAAGAGGTTATATATTTTTTAAGAATTCTAAATGACCTGTGGAATTTAATTCTTAACTTTTATTATTATGTTTATTTGGCAACAGACTGTCTACAAGTTACATAAATATATCGTTGCAGCAGCTTGCCATTCCATCTGCTGACACATCCATCTACCCATAATTATGCTTTTGAGTTACACAGAGAAAGAAAGAGAGAGAAAATATTTATACAGTATGTACTTAGTTCTACATAACATTAGAATGAAAATAACATTTTTGGATTTTAAGAAGTTGGTATTATGAGGTTCCTACCTTTCTAGAACAGGCTTTAAAACCATGGAAGTAAGCCATATGTTTGCTTGTTTAAAACATTTATAGAGCCACCTAACATATCAAATTCTGGGCGGCTCCCAATCAACAATTAAAACATCAGTAATAAGGCAAAATAATACGTATGTTTACTAAAAGATAAACATTAGAAAACTGGCAACAAAGTTAGGTTCCTGCATGCCGCCCCTCGTTAAATTGCTCATCCACCCCACCCTATCCCAGTGCTTGGGGGGAAATCCAGAAGGGTGGGAGAGTGGGGTCCTGTCAAACTTCATGGGGAAGAATATTCTATAGGGCGGGGACCTATAGGGCAAAGGCACGCTTCCTAGTTCCCATAAGATGGCAATGTTTAAGGGAAGGGTCTAGGAATGTGTCTATTCTATCTGATAAGACAGTTAAATCTCTTTAGGGAGAGGTGGTCTCGCAGATAACCTGGCCTTTTGTCTGGCTCCCTCCTTCCCCTTTGCCCATCAACTGCAGATTGGTAGAATTGAGACATGACAAGCAGCCCAGTATAAGTACCTTTTTAGCACTCTTTCCACTAAATCATGGTATTTCTCAAAGCTTTTTACTAATATGTTTTAAGAAACATAAACACAAGTGGTACAAGAAAATATGCACATGATGGGAATGCAGCTTAAGGCTTTGAAAAAAGGCATTAGTGACGAAACAGAACCTGTTACCTTTGTTTACACATACTGAAAATAATCCTAAAAGATGCAGATACTTATTAACGCAGACTTTCACAGTTAGCATCAGTCCATTGGTGACTTGTGCTGCTCCTTTATTTCCTTCCTCTCCCATCCCCGGTGTTTTGTTACTACTCATTAGGAACATTGATTAAACTTCCAGTTCTGAATATAACCTTCTTTTTAAATTTGGCATCTGGAAGTAGATAATAAGGATAAATGACATATGCTTCCCAAACAATGTCTTACTTTAAAGTAATTCAATAGCATTCCATTATTATTAATTTTTTTGTTTTTTCTGAATCAATTTTGTAGGGTGCTTCTGGTGTCTGCCAGGCAGATTAATTTAAAAAAAAATGTGAACAAAAATACTTGTTTCCCAAGGGGGGAAAAAGCATTAGTTTGCTTCTCAAGGAACGTTTTTGCCTTCTCCTGAGAATCCAGTACCCTGAAGAATTAATTGTTCTGTAGTCTTCTGTCTCTGAGGAGCAGCGTATTTTACTGAAGGCTAAAAGTTACATAAAACACATGGCTACAATTAGTCAGGATGTTTTTATTCAGTTTATTAGTAGTTATAAAGATGAAGTATTTAAAGGTCTTTAGCATATTGGTCCCAAGTATAAATATAAACTGAATGGGATTGCAAAGCCTGGAAATGATAAGAACAATCCAAAAAAGATCACCTATAACTGTTTGTGGCTGTTGTAAGATCCTTAGAAACTCTATTTTTAGATGATGGTCAACTCCAGCTGCCATGGTTTGAAGTAGCCACAGAGCAAATATAAAATAAAATAATTATAGTTGAAAGCTTGTAGGTAGGTAGTGATTACCCACCTAACCGATTTGTTGGTTTTCATTTCCCAGAAACCATCAGTTTTAGCTGCATTACTGGGCAAACCAATATTGTTACCATTTTATAGATCATAATTTAATATGTTTTGTCTGAATCCACAAGCATATTTTTCTTTAAAAATTCTGATTTCATGTGAATGATTAAGCTTTTTGTACCGGGGCTTAGTGTGACATTTCAACCAAATTAAAAAGTACATGCAGAAGAATAGTGTATTCCTTCTATATCTGTGGCTTAAACAAGTATAACTTTGTCTATCATTTAGAATCTCCTTCTATCCCAGGGGTAGCTGGCTCAGGAATTCTGGGAGTTGAAGTCCACCAGTCATAAAAGAGCCAAGGTTGCCGACCCCTGTTCTATCCAGTTGACTTGCAAATTAAGTACGGATCTTAAATCAATGCAATCCATTTATTTGCTTTGTGACTGTCTTTTCTTCATTTGGTTGCAGAATCAGAAACAACATGGAAGTCCAGCTTTCCCTCTTTGCTTTTATAATGGATGTGTGCTTACAGGTGTACATATGCACATATGCGCAGTGCTGTGCAGGAGTGTCATTTATCCCTGATATGGTTTTATAAGTGTACTATTGTTCTTGGTGTTTGCACAAAGTTTCAATTTTAACCTACTTCCTGCAATTTTTTTTAAATACAAAGGACAAAAACAACAGTGTTTTGATTTTCCCCCCTTCTCTTTCATTTTTTTAAAATCAATCTATCTTTGTTTTTAGGGAAGTAAATAAAACTAAGACTTTAAGACTCCAGCTAACAGAAAACAACAAAGGATTTTCTGGTACCTTAGAACCAATTATTATTGCATAAGCTTCTGTGGATCACAGTCTGCAGGATCAAATTCATGAAATATTTACAAAGCTATTCAAAATTGTCCTGTTGATGATGGTCATTAATAAAAGAGTAGCTATGACAGAGGTCTTCTTTCATTGATGTACTGCTAACACATGCAGGGTGATTAAAAACGTTCTGTCATACTTTTCATTCTTTCTTACCTCTTCTTTTATTTTCCCCTCCTGCCATTCTCCTCCACATTTCTCAGATCTGTACAGATGAAGGGGCATATTTTCCACAAAGATTTGCTATTATGGACTGATTATTATCATTTTTTGCAATGTTTATATTGCATTTCAGTTAGCAGATATACTCTTCTTTCAGCTTAGGCTCCTATGACTTTACAGGTAAGGGTTGATTCTTTTTTTATTTTTTATTTTTGCTGCAATTGAGAACCTGAGGAAAATAGTTGTGTGAGATGGATCAGAGCCAAGCAGAAGGGAATGTGTGGGGAAATTGATTTTATTAAATAGGAAAACAAAAGTTCTAAGAGGTTTTCACAATTT
This sequence comes from Vipera berus, assembly GCF_964194415.1. NCBI lineage: Eukaryota > Metazoa > Chordata > Lepidosauria > Squamata > Viperidae > Vipera > Vipera berus. Next base: position 203,757,654 of record NC_138202.1, on the reverse strand, counting down.
GTGATGATTCTTCATCAAAGAAATAACTTAGAAACTATTTTCTCTTGCTCGAAAGGAAATTGTTGGTTCTCTAGCTGGCATAAAATGTAAAGAACAATAACCAAAATAATTAAGAAGCTGGAGCAACTTTATAATGAGCAAAAGATGTGCAGTAATGTAAAAGAGTTCATTTTGTGAAGTTAAAATATGGGAAGATCAAGACTAGCAGAAGAAGCTCTTATTTAGTGTAAAGGGAGGAATTGACTGCTTTTAAAATGAAGGTACTAATGGGCAGCAGCTAGATAGATTTTAGAAAATGACACAAGTCAACGATGCATGAGGATGTAAGTGATGTCCTACTTGTGGGAATGTAGCTGAATTTTGTGGCAACAAAAGGCAGGATTAAGCAGACATTTGGTTTGAGCAATAAAACAGTTTATTGAGCTGAGCCAGTCATGGATCACCTAGAACTCAAGTTGTATCTGCATGTTGCAATATCCACAGTTACCTGAAGTCACACTGAACTGAGTGGTTTTACTTTTGAATCAATATTTTTAAGATTGTATCATTAATGGAAAAATGTTGGTGCATTGATATGTTTTAAGTGCCAAAATTTTAATTCCAGTTTCTGTGTATTCCTTAAGCAAGATCAGGAAAACAAGATGGCTGTGTGAACATTATATGTATTTTATACCGTTTATTTTCCATCCTTTTCCATGAGGCTCTCATAGATTATTTTGGGATATGTTGTTCAGCAGTTCCAATCCGATGGAACCTTCTGGGGCGTGAACTTTGAAGCAAGCTGTCACATTACCTAAATATCAAATTGAATTTTAAGGTTGTGGCTTTAGGATTCAATTTTAAATTATATAAAATACTAAAAATGTGAGGGGTGTGCATGTTAGCATTTGAATATAATATGCAGAATGCTAAATAATATCCAGTTTATATTGTTGGAGTGGGTGAGAAGCTGCTTTGAAATAAGATTGTAATGTTCTTATAACCCATTGAATAAGAGCTAGTAGTTTCCTACTACAATATTTCCTTGGGTTGGCTGTCCAGCATTCAATAGTTCAAAAGTTACTTAGTACAAGTAGTTCTGACAACCTGTTTTTTAAATGACTTGTTAAATAAAAATGTTGTGGGGGTTTTTTTTAGAATCAAAAAGAGATGAAAAAAGGTTTTTCCTTCTATCTCCAAAGTCAAGCAAGTTTTAATTATTTTTGTGTTTATTTACATTACTGTAATTGTCTGGAGAGTTCTGTTTTAAAGAATTCTATGTTGAATATTTTATAAGCAGCCTCTGTTGTTCAAGGGTTAGGCAAGGCTTTTTCCCCTCATGTCTCCTCTGCTACCTTGTAGGACACAGCATGATGCTTTATGAATGTTTTGCTGGAAATTGCTTGCTTTTCTTTTTCTGTGAAACCATACAGTGTTGAATGAGGATACAAGTAAGGGAAGCTTTTTCATTAGTATAAGCTGCAGAAAGTAAGCAACTGCCAAACCAGGATATAAGCATACCTCAACATACTTGGCTGAGCTTTTCCACTTTTATGAAAATACAAAGGTGTGGTTATATATCCAGCAATTGTAGCAAGATATTAGATAAATGAATATCAAAACAGTTGTAAATATTTGGTAAGTACTTCCCATAATATAAGAAATGGAAGATATTCTTTTTAGAAAAATATTTCTATTGGAAATATTTCTATTGGAAATATTTCGTGGAACTTCCATGACAAATACGTTATTAAGGACTTCTGGTGGGAAATGTTTTGACTTGACAAAGAACTGAAGATAGCTCTTTCTATGTGAAGAGGCCACACAGTTTTTTTTTAAATATTTTTTATTAAAACTTATTATTTAAAAACATTGGATACAGTACCAGCGGGCTGACAAACCTTTTTGTCTACAATGTTCAAATATATATATATACATGTATATATGTACATCAAATAAACACTTAGATACACTTAAGTTACAAATCATTAAGATAACAGAATATTTAAGACACAGTTATTTATACGCAGCAATGCATTTACTTGCTGCTTAAATCCATACTGTATTGTTTACTATCCCATTTTAGAAATGCTTGACACATGTTATACTAAGCCCATTTGTAACATGAAGGGCTAGAGTCATTTCTGGATAAAAGCATGATTTTTCTTTGTATTTATACAGTTGATTAGCAGTGACCATTGGAAAATTTGAGGAATTACAGTAACGGGATTTTATTCTGAAAAATAAATGATGCAGGAATTGAATCACAATTTAGAAATATCTTGTGGAATGTCATATATGAAGTGTTACCGTTTGGATAAATGGATACCAGATCATTTCTGATTTATTTACTTTCTGGTCTACTTATCTCTCCTCATCTGGTGGTGAAATATTGTGACCTTTTTTTTGCATACATCTAATGAAGCTGGAAATAGAGTTTGAGGTAACATATGCATTTGCCTTTGTTATTTAATCCTTTTTATGATTTAAATTTCTGAGTTTGATTTTTGAACAGAAGAATATGGTTTGTTACCTTCAGAAAAATAAATGGTGATTTGGGAAAAAATATAGAATGAATAATTGCTCCCTACTTCCTTACTGCATATTTTTTCTATATGTTGGTGGAATTTACAAAGTAGAAGCCAAAGTAATATTGATAGCTTATGATGTTTTTGATTATATGCAAGTGTTACATATTCTTACCTACAAAGAACTCACACTTTTAATACAGAAACATGACACAGTTTAATCTTTATTTATGAAAGTACGACTCAGCCTTCCATCCTTCCGAGGTAGGTAAAATGAGGACCCAGATTGTTGGGGGCAATTAAGCTGACTTTGTAATAATGCCGCTTGGGGTGTGTGTGAAAGCCCTAATAAGCAGGCATATACATAGAATGAAGGCTACTGCTAAGCTTGTAAGCCGCGTTGAGTCTTCGGAGAAGGGCGGGATATAAATGGAATTAAAATAAATAAATAAAAAATAAATAGCTGGACATGAATAAATGCATTTCAACTCAGATGGATGATATGACAGTAGTTCCACCTCTTTGTGTTGAGTGTGGCTTAAATTTTAGAGATACAGTGTTCAAAGATTGGAGTCATTTTAATTTGCCAGATTAATTTGGGATCAGATGCTCTGTGCCTTTCCCTGCATATATAATGAAGCTGGAGGCTTTTTTTAAGCCCAAGATACAGAATTGATTGTTTCCTGGCTGAATTTCTAAAGTGCTGGTTAGTAGCTGATTTTATTAACCAGATGAATAGAAGTCTTTTCATTGTTGATCATATCCCCTTCCATTCTCGCTGTTACATTATTACTTGCTTTCAGTGCCCTAGATTGTTGTCAATTGAACTACATGCTTTATCAAATGAACTTGACAGGGGGGAGATTGTGATGTCAGTAGGTGATTGCAGATCCTTAACTGAATGGCTTTACTTGGGTCTGCTTTTTTCACAGAAAATATGAAGCACAGAAATGATATCTTTCTTTTCTCCATCTTCCATTCCACATGTCACGTCTGCTTCTATATTATTCTGCAGGAAAGAAAGATCCTGAGCATGTGCAGTGTTCAGTTTGGTCTAGTGTTTTAAGGCACCAGGCTAGAAAACAGGCATGAAACCTGTCTGGTTGACTTGGGCCACTCATCCTCAGCCCAGCCCACCTCACAGGGTTATTGTTGGGTAAAATAGAAGGAGGAAGGAGTGTCAGATATGTTCACAGCCTTAAGTTATTTATAATAATAATAAGGACAGGATAACAAATCTAAAAAAAGAATCTAAAAATTTAGCATTTAAAATATTTAAATTACAGCATTGAAAGAATGTATTTTGCTTCTGAAATTTGACTGAAATTTATGCTCAATTGCAGATAAGGGTCCATTTTTTTCCTTCAGATTAAGGGTATGTTTTGAAATACAAGTGATTTAAACTAATATCAATGCCTATGTATTTGTGTAATCAAATACTTACAGCATTATTATGGATGGTCACACAAATCAGCCAGATTTTAGATTGCTTTTGGCATTTTTATCCACCTATCAAGTCTTTTCCAAGGACCAAGGATAGGAAAATGTTGTTCTTGGATGATGTTAAAGGTGTTGTTGCAGGATGTAAGCTGTTCCAAGGAAAGCTGGGTTGTTGTTTTTTCCCAGTTGATTGATAGTGATTTTGTCAGTGCTGCTAGAGTTCAAGAAGTGCTCCAGATGTTTTGGAATTGCATCCAAGGCACCTATTGCTATTGTTCCTATTTTGGCTTACTTTAGCCACAGTTGTTCTACTTCTATTTGCAGGTCTTCGCGTTTTGTGATTTTCTCCAGTTCTTTCTCTTTCTCTTTTGTTCTACTGTCTCCAGGTCCACTATCCAGACTTTTTTTGTCTCTTACCAGCAGTTGTTAAGTCTGGAGTACTACGTAACAGGTGCTTTTTTACAGCAGGACAAAATAGCAACAATGGTGTACTGGAATATCCGCAAGAAATAACATTTGCGTGCAAACAAGAACTGCTGGGATCGCAAAATAGACAAAGTAATAGAAAATGAAGTGCTCTGGGACTTCATCATCATCATCTTCATCATCATCATCATTATCATTATTACTATTATTATTATTATTATTATTATTATTATTATTATTATTATTATTATTATTATTATTATTATTATTATTATTATTTTCTTTTGAAGAATCTTGAGCAAATGTTGGTAACACAGGATTAATTCAAGCTTTATCTAAAGCCTAAGAAGCCCAAATACCATTCTAATATTTATCTGGTTCTGAGCAAAGCTGTAATGTCTAATTGTGAAGTGAAATAATTCTAACTTCTAAATTAGTTTTCTCTTTGTGAAGTTTCTTACGCTCCAGTAATTACGGGGGGGGGGGGGAATTGCTGACTCATTTTATAATCTCTATTGTTAACTCTCAATACTTGAGAAACTTTTTCAGTTCCTTTTAAACTACTTTTCTGTTATTTGGTATTGACACATTTCAGTTAAATTCACTTTTCTTCAATCACTATGATGTTTGGGTGTGTTGTGTTCTAGATGTTGCTCATGCTTGTTTCTTGTGCTGACATAGTCATTCAGGAACACTAGACTAGTCTGGGACATCAATTCCATCTTTTTCATAAATTCCAATGCATCATTTTTGCCATCATGTCTTTTTAAATAATATATCTGGGCAATTTTATCATAGCTGTTTATTAGGTGGTCAACAATCTAATATTTCTCTTTGCATAATCTACATTTGCTAGTGTTTTTAGTTTCTTTATATTTCATTTGTCAGTAGTGCCAGTTCTTGTGCTGTAAATATTAATCTTTACATTTTATTCTTGATAGATCCAGTCTGAAGCCATTGCCAAGTTTTGTTACTATTTCCTTTAAAGCACAGAATATAAAGAGGCTTGTTATTTTATTTTTATCCTGCCTTTTATATATTTTAATCAACTTAAGGTGTCCCAACATGCCAATATTCCTGCCCATATTTTCCCCACAATTGTTTAGTTCTCTATTACATTGTTGATTTTGTCACATTCAAATATTTTTCCTTGCAGACATTTATTAATAACCCCTCATTTATGTATTCATTTAGATATATAATTTCATTCTCCACTGTTTGCTTCACTTGTAACAAACCATGACCACCAATTTTATTTGTTAAACTCTCTATATTACTTATTGAGTGTAGAGCATGATGTATTGTCATAATTTTTCAGATCTTGTCATCTAAAGCAATTAGTTTAGCTTGTGTACAATCAACAATATCTGCTCAATAGCATATTATAGGGCAGGGGTGTCAAACTCAATTTCATTGAGGGCCGCATCAGCATTGTGGTTGCCCTCAAGGGGCCGGGTGGGTATGGCCAGGGTGGGTGTGGCCTACTGGGTGGGCGTGGCTAGAGTGCATATGGCCTACTGGGTGGGCATGGCCAGCTCTACATCGTTCGCATCAAGGGTGCCTATGGGGGCCTGGGCAGGAGTGGGACAGATCTGAGGGTCTCTGGCAGCAGGAGGGTCTCTGGGCCAGGGCCAAGGCAGTGGGGGCCGTTCCCTCACTGTTTCCAGGATGGCTTCGCGGGCCACATGAAACCCTTGTGTGTGACATGTCTGTTATAGGGGAATCCCAAGTATTAATGTTTTTGACTGTGTTATCTCTACTCAGTTTGTTTTTAGACACTTTCTACCTCATTTTTTATATTTCAAGCTTGCCTTCTTTTTGATTTGAGTGTGCAAAATATGGTTTGCTTCTAAAATAGCCAATTATACCTTTCCTTCATTGCCAGTGCTTTGATTTGAGGGCGAATCAGTAAGTTTCATCTGAGTACTCAATTTTCCACTTTTAATGCCAGCATAGCAATTTATCGATTCCAAATTTCATCATTATGTCAACACTAAAGATTCAAACTGTATTTAAAAGTGTATTTCTAGAGATTATTTTGCATCTGGTTTCTAATCATCCATATGGAACAAATATGAAACTTTTGTCCTTGCTTGGTTGTTTCATGGTCCACTGGGATTTTATTCAAGCAGTGGAATAAGAGCTGTGTTAAAAAGGACTGAAAGCAAAAGGTCTTCTTGAAAATTCCTTTTCTAATTTTGATTTCTCCAAGTTTTTCTGAGTTTGGCATCTGTGCTGTTTTCCTATTTTCAACTGTATTATTTTAAAACGTTATATTTTAAAATTAATTCCAAAAATGCTCAAGCATGTCTTAATTCACCTAGGGAACAGTGAATTGAATCAGGTCAAGCTATCAATCAATGTTTGAATTTTTGAAATTCCCTTTTTGGTTTTTGTGTATATTTAATTGTTCAATTGTTTGTAGATATTACTGGCAATTACTTTTGTTAACAGCTTGAATATTGTAGGGTTGGATGAAAAATATTGGTGGTTTCTTTGGTTTTTGTCTTGCAGGATTGGAAAAGTTCCTTATGAATCCTTGCTGTAATGTTTGAAATGATTCACAAAACAAAAGTATAAAATGGATAAATATTTTAGCCCAAATCCTATATATATATTGTTGAATGTTTGAAATTGCCTATTTGTTGAAATTGTTTGATTGTCCTTTAATATTGTTCAATTTTCTTAGCAGTTGTCATCATTCTTTGTTATTCTTCCACAACTTAATCTTTTTTTCAATAATATTAGATATCAACAGAAAATTGGGAAACAAAAGAGAAAAATATAAGGAAAAAGGGGGATCAGGGGAAAAGCAAAATTGGGGTACAGAAAAAGGAAAGGAACATATAGAAAAGAGTACAGATATAAATATAAAATACATTAAATTGTATCATAATACATTGTACATCTAACAGTTCTAATCATCTAAAATTAAATTTTATTTCTTTTATTTTTTACAAAAAAGTGATTTTGAAGTAGAAACAAAGCAGTTAGTTTCACCAGTCCCTGCAATTTTTCCATGACTTCTGTACCATGTAGTCATTTTATTGTCTTTATTGTCTTGTTTTTTCAAACTTTTTTCAGTTTTTAAATATTGCAGGCTGTTGAACTTTATTTTCCAGTTTAATTTTCCACTTTTGCATCAGAAATTCACTGGTGGCTTGCTTTTAATTTATAATGTATTTCTATTGTTACTGCTTTTACGAGGCTGTATTTGAGATGATTAGTCTCTTATCATTTTTGTCACAATTGAGCAATCCAATTTGCATCATGCAAAATTTTATTTAAATGTTTTCTTTGAGTAGATTTTAAAGGAGATCATCTCACATTATTGTTGATCATCAAACAAATATAATTAGTTCATTGTTTCGAATAGAGTGTTCATCATTTTCATTGGCTGCATCCAAATGGATGTTTATGTTTATTTGTTCTTTTGTAGCTTTTGTGGCCCATTTTTATTTTTGTCAGTTTCAAATCTTGTTTGCGTGTTTTTAAAATTGTTGTTCCAATCCATTAAGACAAGTATCTGGAAATGCCTTGTTTCTGAGTATGAAACAACTCTGATGCGTGAGTTGTTATTCAGTGCTATTTGATTCCAGAAATTTTATTTTTCAAATTTCACACCTTGGAAACCATCATGCAGTGGGTTTGATTCACAATAACACTTCACAATTTCTTCTTGATTTTTATAGGTTATCCACATTTTTCAATGATTTCTTTCCAGGACCTTTGTGGTTTCTAGTCATGGTTGCTAAGAGAGGCAGCAAGCCCTGTGTCCAACTTCTCACTCAATACTGGGCACTGGAGCACTGTTTTTCCAAGTTTCACTATTCAGAATTATAATCATAATTGTACAGATTAAATACAGATAATCATCGACTTACAACAGTTTGTTTAGTGACTGTTCAAAGTTACAACAACACTGAAAAAAGTAACTTATGACTGTTTTTCACATTTATGAATGCTGAAGTATTGCTGTGGTCATATAATCAAAATTCAGACACTTGGCAACTGATTCATATTTATGATGGTTGCAGTGCCCTGGGGTCATGTGGTCAACTTTTGTGATCTGACAAATAAAGTCAGTGGGAAAGCCAGATTCACTTAACAGCCATGTCACTAACTTAACAGCTGCAGTGGTTCATTTGACAACTTTGGCAACAAAGGTCACAAAATGAGACAGAATTCACTTAACAAATCTCTTGCTTAGCAACAGAAATTTTAGGCTCAGTTGTGGTTGTAAGTTGAGGACTACCTGTAAATATGTATAAAATAAATAAATATTTTTATTTTAAAGAGAGATGTGATGAGCAGCTTCCATTTTGGTTGAATCCCATTATGTCCTAGGCCAGGGGTAGGCAACCTTGGCTCTTTTATGACTCGTGGACTTCAACTCCCAGAATTCCTGCACCAGCCATGTTGAAGTCCACGAGTCAGACTGTTGAAGTCCACGAGTCATAAAAGAACTAAGGTTGCCTACCCCTGGCCTAGGCCTATTTAGTCATGCTTGTTGCTATTCTTTTCTGTGTATATGTTATGTGCAATTGTATATGGATACTGTGGCTTTTGGCTTCCAGACCTAATCATAACTGAGGCTGATAAACTATGGGATTGGTGTGCTGATATACTCTGATGATTCATTTTGGTGATTGTGTTTAACTTTCTTTCCAAAATAAGTGCACTGTTTGAGATCATGAGCTTTGTGGAAGTTTGCATTTGACCTTGTTCGTATTGTGCAGTATAAACGTGCCTACATTGGAACATTGGCAAGAAAGCTGGTGATAATATTCCAAGCTATTGTATTTAGCATAATTATGTAAACAAGAACTGGTAGATCTTGGACACATTAAATCAAAAGCAGGGTCGGTGAAAATAATCCTGTGTGAGTGTGGGACTGAAGTGAAGTGTTAGCTTCTGTAATTTGAAATGCCATTCTTTCTGGCCCTCTGGTTGATACTCAATCCAGCATTTTTCATAGTTGATGGAGCTGGAGCTGGGTTTCTGCAGGTTATAATCTATCAGCATGTCAGGGAAAAGTCTTGCAGGCAACACCACAAGACAGAAAACAAGGTCCCATGGTTACTTAGGCACAACATGGAACTGCTTCCCGATCTCGTGGGCCTACGCTGCACTTTTGTGGCACATCTGGACATCTTCAAGCTAACAGATGGGGAAGCTGCTTCTGAGCCTGTCTTTGGGGTTTTGTGTAATTATTATTTTTAGCTCATGGTATTATTCTATCCTTCTAATATTGCTAGCTGTCTAATTATACTTTTTTTAAAAAACGGACTGAGGCATACCGGGTGCCCACAGAGAAAAGTGGAGCGCATGTGGGAATTGAGTTTAAAATGAAACCAACTCCCATTTTACGTTTCCAACATAAGTAACTATTCACAACGGTGGTGAGGTGCCACTCTACTTCCCAGTAATATTTTAGCTTGGGACGGGGAGTTTTTGCCTCTGTGCCACAAAAGTGCAGCGTAGGCCCATGAGATCGGGAAGCAGTTCCATGTTGTGCCTAAGTAACCATGGGACCTTGTTTTCTGTCTTGTGGTGTTGCCTGCAAGACTTCAGCCCAGTGCCATAAAAAAATAAGTGCTGCTTTTTCAGCTTAAGCAAAATGTAGATGTGGGTGTAGAATCTAGGACTGTACCGAAAAGCTACTACACAGTTCAATAGGAGAATTGCGTGTTCACGTTGCTTAAATGCAGATGCACTCCAGTAGAGCAGCAAAATGTTGTAACGGTTTGCTGGGTTTCTTTCCTGTTCTCAATCCAATAGAATAGAAAGACGTGTCTCTGTCCAATCTGACCCACTTTTATCTATTGATTTTATAACATACTGAATCTTGAGTGGGAGACATTCCGCAACAAGCTTCAAAAGCACCTTGCTAAATAAATGTTTCTTTTTTTGTGTGAAAAATATCATGTTGTCGTCTCTGCCTACTCCAAGCATTTGGATCCTCTCCTTCAAATGAAGGCTCCCTGCCAGATCACTGTGTGAATCTCAGAAGGCATATGAAGCAGTTGAGCGTTAATGTTCCTTTATTTTAAGTACCTTTTTAAACTCTTAAATTCTGCCCATCGATCATATTTTTTTGTTTTATTGTAGAACTGAGAAAGAATCAGAGAACATATTGTTTGTTATACCCCTGAATTGTGATAGAGATAGAGATGGGGGGGGGGAGAGAGAGGGAAGGGGGGAAAGGTGTGGGGAGAACGTCGACATGTGTTAAAATATAGTGAAATGAAACCTGGCTAGAGTTTGGATATGGGATATTGAATGTTGAAAATGAAGAAGAAGAAAACAGAAGAACTTTGCAAAAAAATACAGTAAAATTGTGCTTGTATGCTGGATAGATGTATGTATATATATATATATATATATATATATATATATATATATATATATATATATATATATATATATATATATATATATATATATATATATATATATATATATATATATATATATATATATATATATATATATATATATATATATATATATATATATATATATATATATATAATGTTTTCTGAGGTTTTCGCGGGTGTTTGTATGTGGATCTTTGGTCATTCGGGTTTTTCCCCCCACGTAGAATTGAAGGTGTAAAAGCAACGTTTCGACGTTGGAGCACACCTCCACCCACAGAACACACCCCCTCTGGCAGTTTAAAAAAGAGGAACAAACAGCCACTACCACATGCTTCTCCCAGAAGAAGGAAGCTGAAGCCACCAGCCTGAGGATGACGGATGGGATTCCGTCGAAACGTTGCTTTTACACCTTCAATTCTACGTGGGAAATATATATATATATATATATATATATATATATATATATATATATATATATATATATATATATATATATATATATATATATATATATATATATATATATATATATATATATATATATATATATACACATATATATATATATATATATATATATATATATATATATATATATATGTGTGTGTGTGTGTGTGTGTGTGTGTGTGTGTGTGTAAATTGCTAACAAATTAATTCTTAATTCTTTGTTAGCAATTTACACAAATATATGAGCTGTCACCGGTGTGACTACTGCCTGTTCGATGGCCTTCATGATAGGCTGAAACAGGAAATAAAGATTTGTCCCATGTTTGGGGCCTAGCAAGGTAATCTAAATAGTTAACAAGCATTTGACATATAGTACAAAACTCAATAAAAACTTATCCCCCTGGCCACAACAATCAAATTATTGGCCCTACAGCAATACCTGATGTGTGGCAAGGGTGTATTGTAGCCCTCCTGTTTATTAACTTGTATGTAAACTCAGTTAATCCAAGCCTTCTCTCTTTCTGTTCACAGGAGAAACTACTATTATCAGAAAAATATTTTCACAACATTATCATAAAATTTATTGTTGGCAAATTGAAATAATATTGAGTCAGTACACATTTACAAACACCTTGGAGTGTTATTTTAGGCTGCACTATCAGGGAGAGAACATTTTTATATCCAGCAGATATTGCTCAGTGTAGTTCTTCTCGAGTTTCTTCTATTCAAAAGGCTTTTCCTTTGTCACTGCAACTGTGCTGTCAAGATCTTCTCTCAGCTTCTCTGTGCTGTAGTACCTAAGTCTGTACTTTTAGAAATCTTGCCATTCTTGAACCCATTCACTCTAAAATGGAGCTATTCTTGGCCATCCCAGGGTGTTTTAATGCTGCTCTGTTTAAGTCTCCATGGAGCTTGGTATTATCATTTTAATGTATGGTTAGAGTTAACACTTTTTCCCCAGTGAGCCTAGCTCCAATGGTTCTCACATCAACTCAATCTGAATAAAAAAATGTTATTGGCAAGTTTCCATCTCTAGGACTCTCAATGAAAAGCCTTTTTCCATTTGCTTTGAAAATCCCCGAAGTTTCCTTAAACTGCCTGTTTGGGATGTTGATGCTCAAATCGATCTTCAAATGAACATCAATTGATGTTCAAATCAATCAGCCTTACTGCGCTTGTGGAGTCTTTCCAAGTGGGTATATAGCAGAATTTTTTTTTTCACCTGCTGCAGTTCTGGAATTTTGCCAGGACTTCATTTTGGCAGGCTGGATTCATTGCCTTCTGCCATCTACAAAAATATTCCCCATCTTTTTATATGTGTGGATGGCTGAGTAGAATTCCTGAGGCATGTGCTCTTTTGTTTCTATCTCTATAAGGACCTACCCTATCATGAAGAAATTACCTGACAAAGAACATGCCTTCTATTGATTGCTCCTCATGCGTGACCATTGTTTGCATACATCTTGTTTGTCTAATTCTAGACCTTTATTTTCACAATCCACCTCATTTTGGATGCAAAAGTTTGTAAAAAAAATTGCTTTAATTTTAGCTCTCTATATTTTCATTTTTACCTCTTCTATCTTGCATCTGACTGTTGGACTTTTGGCCTCAATAAAGGTTTGATATGCTTCCATTTGCTTGTATGCTGTTTCTCTGCCTTTCCACTAGCTTTAACTATTTAAAATCATGCCTCTTTTGATTCTCAGATCTGTAGGGAATGATGCAAAACGTTGATGCTTTAATCCAAATCCAGAATTTGGATTTTAGACCTTAAATGTACTAAAAACTTCATAATCTGTAATTCTTTTGATTAGAAGAATTATTTTTCCCTTTTATTATATTATGGTAAAACTTAATGTACTACACCATTTTTATGTCATATTTGTACAGTATTAATTAAAATCATAGACATATTGTTTAAATAACTTAAGAGTATTAATTAGAAAAAAAGACTGTGAATATGTGCTTAATTATTATAGTGATTAAAATTTGGATTGTGCTTTTGGCTATAACTTGGTATCATTAACTGGGATATGCCATTAGCATTATTTGAATTATCTATTATTGGACATTAATTTATTCTGAAATGTTGCTAAGGTCAATTATGTTTTGTTTGTTTTGTAGAGATAAGAGCAGTTCTTCATATGCAAATGTTTTGAAGATGTGGCCTTGAGAATACAGGTAGGTATATACACTTTACTTTTTATGTCCATATGGTCATTTAATTCCAAAAAGAAATGTGGAACTTTTAAGGTCTTCTGGGCCTTGTGGTCTCTTTGCTGCAAAAGTAATGGATTAAGTCAATAGCTGAATTACATTCTAGAAGATTTCTGTACTGCTACAGTAATGCTTCATTTATATGAATTTAGTGTGATTAGCATGAGCCTTATAAATAATGCAGCCTATCAGGGTGCAGAAGTGTGATAAAAACTTCTTGGTTTTGCTGTTTTCTGATGCCAAAAAAAGTGAATGTCAAATATGAAACAATACAAGGTACTGGACTGTGCTTTTTGCGGATATTAATGGTGGTCAAGGGTGGGGGGGAATGATAGCATATGCATATCGGTGTCGCAGTGTAATTGATACAACTTACTTAGATATTATGATGCAAATGCATAATTGTGTACGGGTAGTCCTCGAATTAATGACCACAATTGAGCCCAACGTTCCTGTTCTTAAGTGAGGCATTTGTTAAGTGAATTTTGCCCCATTTTACGTTTTTTTCTTGCCACAGTTATTGAGTGAATCACTGCAGTTGGTCAGTTAGTAACTCAGTTGTTAAGTGAATCTGGCTTCCCCATTTACTTTGCTTGTCAGAAGGTTGCATAAGGTGATCACGTGACCTTGGGGCACAGCAACGGTCATAAATATGAACCAGTTGCCAAGCATCTGAATTTTGATCACATGATTATGGGGATGCTGCATAGGTCATAACTGAAAAACAGTCATAAGTCACATTTTTCAATGCCATTGTAACTTTGGTCACTAAACAAACTGTTGTAAGTCGAGGATTACCTGTATTTACAGAATGATGTATGAATATCCTTCAGTTTTGTTTCAGTTTAGTTCAATGTTTTCAAAGCTGTTTTAGAAGAACATTTTTTTCATTGTTCCATATAAGAAACAATACAGCCTTCCTTGAGGTAGCCTTTGGAACAGTACATTAAGTCCACCATCCTCACAGAGCAGAAAGAAATAATTGTTACATTATGACATGTCCCCTTTTATGAAGTTTTATCTGATTTCCTCCCCACTCTTGTGGGGGAGACTTTATCTCTGTTTATGTAATATATATCCTATATTGTTCTATTGTGGTGTTGGTACTATCAGAAGGCAGTAAAATTATCTCTAAATAATAGTAAATATAACTCCTGCTAGTTCTTCAGCTGTTGGCCCTATTTACAGAAATGAATGGCAAGCCTGAAATAGTTCTAACATGCAGCTACTCACCGTGGGAGCCAACAAAATATGAAGAATAAGTCTGTCATACACCCATAAATATATTTTAAATTTGAGAAACAGTTCAGTGTAAAGGAATAGAAAATCTCTATAAATATATGAACTAAAATTAGATGTGTTGGAGGAAGCACAGGGGTGTTCATGGGCCTCGGCTTACATTTTTAGGTCATCTCTAGGCCCCTTGATAAAAATACATATGGTGTGATAAAACCTAACAGGTTGTTTTGACAAGCGAAAAATGACTAGTGGAAATTCTTCTTAAAAGTTACCATATTTCTCATTCTTCTGCACTCTTGCATTCTGCCAAGATGGAGCTGTACCTGCCTTGTCTCTGCCTGGCACTTGGAAGTTCTCATACAACTATGGAATATATGTTACATCAAAGAAATATGCTTAGCTGGCAATCATCAATGCAGTGGACTTTTTAAATTTTAATTAGGTAGGCCAAGTTGGGGGTTTGGCTCTTTCATCTTATCATACAACTCATCTCTACTCTATAACTATAATCCGAAGCTTCTTATGAAAGCCATGCTTTCCTAATTTTTACAATTGTCTTTCCTTTAAAAAAATCTTCCTTCTTTCCCCACGTTTTACTTCTCTTTGTGTTTTTATATAAACTACCGGTATTCCTCCCTGAACAGATTATCCTCATCTCAAAATAATTGCTACTTGCTAATTTTGCATGTTTCTAATTGGCGAGATTGCTTTTGGAATAAATTTTTATTGTCTCACTTTTAAAAGTATTTTTGTATTTTATAGTAACATTTGGCCTTAATTTATTCATGGCCTACACCATTTTGTAAACAAGCCTCTTATTAACAAATCGATAAGTTTTAAAAGTTAATTAACCAGTCATATTATTATTTTTAATTTATGTCATTCAATGTTTATGCCTGCAAATTATAAATCCTTTATGAGGCCCTATCAGTTTTGGCAATGTGGTCTTGGATAAGCCATTAAAAGGTAGCTGTGACCCTCAATTCAATAAAAGTTTCATATGTTTGAGTTACATTGTCTTTTACATATAAAAAAAAAGGATTAGTGAACACTGCTAGCTTGAAGAGAAGCAAAAACTGTATTGAAAGAATGAGAAGATTGTTGAAGAGAGTGTCTATGGAGATTCTCAATCATCCAGGTCATGGTTGTCCCAAAGGTGCTTTTTCCAAAAGGCAACTGGGCTTTCTTGTTTTTTTTTCCTTTGAAAACATTTCTGAAGTTAACTGAAGAAGCTTCTTGTATGAGAAGTGAAATGTTTTCAAAGGAAAAAAACAAGAAAGTCCACTTGCCTTTTGGAAAAAGCGCCTTTGGGACATTAAGACACTGTGAATCCTTACTCTCCTGCGGTTGCAAAGACCTACTTCTTCATAGAAATGGAGCCAGATAGGACAGCATTAGCGTGAGAAACTCCTGCCCAATCTTCTCCATTAGGTCATTTCAGTATGAGATTACAGTGAGCAGTTCTCCAGTTCAGAGTAGAATAGATGAGAAGAGAGGTTCAGCATCTATGTCAGAATCTCAGGGGCCAGAATTTCTCTTTCAAGCAGGCAGCATCAGCATGAGGTCATAATGGCTGGATTTCTTCTTTCTGTTCCAAATGGACAACATTACCTTAGATGGCATTATTCCCTGCAAGGCACTGTAATAAATGGGTTAGGTATGTTCCTGTGTCTCCCCATGGTAGATAGAAAGTATTCAATGGGTGCAGTATCTTTTATAGAACTTGCACAGTTAATGGTAGAATATGGGCACAGTCTTTCAACTGAAATGAACACTAACATGAGTTCAGAGAAGCAGTGGATGACAGAATGGAAGAGAGAAGTTAGCTTTTACAGGGATCCTACAGAATCACAAGGTGGGCAGTCATTGAAAGAAACAGACACTATAGAGGTGGCTTAATTCTTGAATTTGAGGGGAAAAGATAAAGGGAGATTTAAACAAAATCTGCAAAGTCCTTCTTTCTGCCCGATGCCTATAAATGTTACTTCCTTCCCTCAGCCTTATAAACCTCAGTGCTCTGCGATTACGGCCCTTCTGGTTATCTCTGCACAGAAATAGGAGAATTAAACTAACATCCTTTTGGGTGTTGCTGCTTTTTGGGTACTGGTTACAAAACTGATCAAATGAGTACCTACAGCATTTGCTTTCTTTCCTTTTTGTTCCTAACCTCTAGAGCAGAGGAACCTGGCTGGCAATTTTTACTTAATTTACTTTGATTTAAGTTTGAATTATAATGAAATCAAATCTGAGTTTTTCCCTCTGGCTTTTCCACCTCTTTTTCTCAGTTTCACCATTATTTACAACGCCAGCATAGTGTTTCAAATGCAAACTTCGTTCATCCATCTGCCACCAGTTTTTGTGCTATGGACTGAGGTCATAGATTCAAGGTTTTGGTTATGATCTTCAAGTCCTTACATGGCATGGGTCCGAGGTACCTCGAGGACCACCTGCTGCCGGCGTCAACTCCCCTCCGCCCTGTGCGTTCCCACAGAGAGGGCCTCCTCAGGGTGCCTCCGGTCAGGGAATGTCGACTGGTGGCCCCCAGGGGGAGGGCCTTCTCTGTGGGAGCTCCGGCGCTATGGAACCAACTGCCGGTTGAGCTCCGGATGGCATCGGACCTTCGCTCCTTCCGGCGCGGTCTGAAGACCCATTTATTTGAACAAGCTGGCCTGGCCTGATGGGGAACGTTAGGGTTTTTAATGGGTCTTTTATTGTTATTGTAATTTTTAATTGGGCACTTGTTTAATTGCTTTTTAATTTTTGTATTGTTATTTATATATGCCCTGTTAACCGCCCTGAGTCCTTCGGGAGAAGGGCGGTATACAAATTTAATAAAAGTAAAGTAAAGTAATACAGGACTAAAGATGATTATTTATTTGACCAGGGAAATCTCTGCACCATAAGCACTTTTCTCTGCAGCGCTGTGTATTTCTTTTTATTTTGATTCATATAAGCAAAGAGACCACAAATTGTCACCCAAGGGTGGTTGAATATGTTTCATTACGGAGATAAAGCAAATACTTGTGAAGAATTAGATTGAACCAGTACATTATGTGATAAAAACATTGAAGACGTTGATATAATCAAGAAGCCGATATAACAGGAATCAAAGCGAGGTTGGAAGAAAAGGGAATAAAACGTGCATCACTCTTATACAGTGGTTAGAAAAGCATGAACCGAATGAATGAATGAATGAAAGAATGAAAGAATGAACCGAAAAATAAAAAATAAACCTTGTCTTTATTTTTTTTAATTTCAAAGCAATGATCATAAAGAACTTATTCTCAGTGGGATTATTATAAAATGATATATTGTCCTTCACAAAACTGTCATATTTCTTAACAATTCCAATTTTTGGAAAATCTTTTCTATAAATGTACAAAGCAGTAGTAATAAACACTGTTAATGCTTGAGTTCTGCTGGAATCCTATTTGGGAAATAAGAGAGGGAGAGGGGGAGGGAAGAGAGAGAGAGGAGAGAGAGAGAGAGAGAGAGAGAGAGAGAGAGAGAGAGGGAGGGAGGGAGGGAGGGAGAGAGAGGCATTTTTTTGGTGCACGGATGCTGCTCTTTGCATTCCTCAGTTATTTCCTATCTGAAGACTTAGATTTCAAGGGCTTGCTGAGTCCAGTTTAACAGCTGGATCAAGAAGTGTTATTCATTTCAACTACTATAGATACCGGCTGAAATGTCAAGATTGCAAGCCTCTTTCTGTGCTTATTAAGAGAAGAGAGCTAGTGTAAACATAGAGCACCTCACCATCTGACACAAAATATAAACCACCTTCTAAGCCACATTTTTGTCTGGACTGGATTCAGGTGCTTTCGTCTGTAAGTAAACTCTGGCTCTGGCTGTGCAATTGGACTTCAGAGCTGCACACGATAGCTTCACTCTTCCACAGTTCACTGGTAGTTTTGAGGACTTTGGAAATTGGCCCTGTTTTTTTCCCTTCATTTCTATATAATCGGAGAGGGATAAATATAAAAGCCGTTTTATAACTTTCATTTAGACAGTCCTTTCCAGAATTTCCAATATATTTTGTAGGAAGGAAAATTCAGCTACACACATAAAGACCAGTGCCATTTGTTCTGTATTAGCTTGGTGTGGTATATGATACCATAGTCAAGTCTGGATTATTCAGTATGATGGATAAATAAGCCAGGGCCAATTTATGAACCCAGTCACAGTCTCTACATAAATTCACTTCCAGACCTTTCTAGGAAAATAGACATAAATTCTGATAAGGCCATCTTTTCACTGATTGTGCATAAGCATTATATGCTTGGAAACTATTTACCATACGGTGTAGTATTTTACCCTCCCCAAGATTGCAAAGCTACCTATTAGAGAGCATTTTTGGCCAAGCGTCTTATCAATTGTTGACAAACTTTTTGTTCAGGAAAACTTTATTACAGATTTTAAAATTACTCAAATGCTCTTTCCTTTCTCTTTTCTTTGTATCAGTTTACCTACCAATCTGCTTAAAAGTATTGGTAGCTTCTCTGGAGCTAAGTAGAAGATTCAAGTTTTTTATAGAGAAGAGAAAAAGGAACAGTTGGTTGCACAAACACATCTCCTTATGAAATGTTGGACAGATGTCTGCTCATTGTTAGAAGTAATACATTGGTTTTTTGATATTTAAATTCAAGGGTGAATGGTCGTAACTGTGCTCAGTATCCGATTAAATATCTGATTCAGTCTTTTCTTCCAACATAATTGGCACCATCCCATAGGAAATGATAGTAGCACAGAAAAAGCAATTCAGTACCTATCACATTTGGGAAATAAGAGCTTTTGAAAAGGTCAAAATAAAATATGCTCTCAATTATGCAAATGATACTTGCCACAATGATCAGCAAGCCAAAAAAAAATCAGAATTCATCTTAACTATCTCATATGTTGTGAGTTATGAACTGGATGCTTTGTTACCAACTTGTGAACATGAGGATCCTGTTAATTCAAGCCGCAGTTTATTTTAAGATAGAATAAAACCTGTTACTAAAAGATAGCAATCTGTGATGCAAATTGATAATATATTTTTTATTGACAAAGACACCAACTATATTAATTCTGAGTAAATATTCATGGAATCATTTTGTATTTGATACTGTAGAAGATCTCCTGACTTAAGAGAAGGACTGTCTTTTAGAGATTACTCAAATACGATCCTCTTGTATTTGGAGGATGTATTTAATTGGCACTTGTTTCCCATTCCAGCTCTGGCGCTTAGGGTTCTCATCCTTTAACTTTTGTAGGATCTAAAATATGTAAGGTCAGACAGGTTTTGTTCTGAGGGTCTGAATGTTTGGCTGAAAAAAAATAGTTTTATGCACTTGCCAACTCAGGTATTCTGGAAGTGAAGAAGCCAAAGGCTGTGTGTAGTTTCTGCTCTGTTTGTGTGTGTTAGCTTGCAGGCATGTCTATACATTATGTTCTATATCCACAATAATTTCCCCATTTTTTGAATTATATCAGGCAGACAATTTATGCAGCATGCAATCACAGTGCTCATTGTATATTAATAGGAGTCCTTGATTTGGTGAGTAGAGTGACTAGGTCCACAGGCAGTGATTTCTTTGGGTAGTGAAATATTGGTTTGGTTCAGCTCATCTAGCAACATTTATGCACTTTGATTGAACTGGAGTCTGGAAGATTTAGGCTCCTGTTTTTTTTGGGCTGCATACAACCCAATATCTGTGCATAAAGTTGCCGCATTGTGATGTGTTGGAGTCAGCAAATTCTGACTGTACTTGGCCCAACCACCAAGCTGCCTTTAGTTACTTATGAAGTAATAAAATATGGCATAATAAACAAATAAAAAACCCTCTGAACTCCTGTAGGGCTGTTAGTTAAGAGTTAGGTTCCCCAAGGTTAGCTTTGCTACTTGAGGTTGTATATGTAATGGTTTGCCACATAATCTTGTGCAAATAGATCGTGTTTCAGTTTAGGTTACTCGCCTGCTTTACAGGGTATTATTGTGAATGAAGATTTTCATTTCATTTAGAGCAGTACAGGAAAAAAAATGTACGCCCTCGGTTTCCCTCTACTTCAGCTGACTTGCATCTTTCTGTTTTAATGGACTCAGTTTATACAAGCATTTTAACTTTTACTGCAGGCTTGTAATTTGCTGCTTGCTCCTGGTGACAAGTAGCTACTCTCTGCCAAGTCCCGAAAAGGCAAATTGTACAGTGCTGTTGTAAATATATGCTTTATGTGTTCTCTCTTCAAGACTTTAAATAGCTGCTTGATAGAGGAACAGGTTTAGATGACATATAACCCTAAGCCATAATGTGGTTTGCTGGAATTTTAGGTGATATGCAAAACTATCCAGTGTGGTTTGGCATGAATATGAGGTAAATCAATGTAGCTTATATAGCAAAGTGGTTGCTTTGGTGTTGTATTATTAAACTAGCAATAGTGTCAACATTTAAGGTTGGTACAAAGGTAGAAGCTGGAGATGTGGGAACGAGCAGGCTAAAGATGGCCATTGCATACAGAACTCACCAGTGTCAGAACCTGTTAGCCCTGCGAGATAGTCTAGTCAAGAAGCACAATCAGGAGAACTAGCTCTATTTTTATTGTAAAATTAGATTAACGAAATCTTGCAAGACCGAAACTCTTTTTCCTCTCTTTTCCTTTTACTCGCTGTAAAACTAAGGAGAGTCCCTTCTGAAACGTTTCCACATATTCCCCCCTTCTGTGTGCTGGTTGTCCTGTCTGTGGCTGTCCCTCTCGTCTTCCTAAATACCACTACAGCAGAGTTCCCCAACCTTTCCACCTTTGAGGACCAGTGGTGGTAGTGGCGGAGAAGGGACGGTTCCACGTGAGTGAAGGGCACGCATGTCCATCGCTCGCGCAAATGGAGCGCAAGCACACATGCTGACCTGTTGCTCGCACAATGGGATCCACCACATGCATGCGCTCACCTGCCATTTCTACGGCTTGGTTCCAATTGGTTCAAGGCCCGTACTGGGCCACGGTTGGGGATTCCTGTACTACAGAACCCCACCGATATTCCCTCAGCAGATAATTGCTTTTCATGATCAGAAACCCAAGGCAGATGTTGAAACAATTTCTGACTTTCATGTCCAGATCTCATTGGATGTCCTAGCTCTTAGTTACCCCTTTTTCTAGTCTTAGGGCCATAGAAACAGAAGAAAGCAAGGTAGACAGAAATGCAGGGCCTGCTAATTATGGATGAGGTTACTCTAAGCCAGGGGTGTCAAACTCGCAACGTCACGTGACGTGTCACGACATATCGTGACGTTTTTTGCCATTGCCGGCAATGGGGTGGGGGTGGTTTTGCTATGAGACATCCAGCCCACAGGCCGGCAGTTTGACACCCCTGCTTTAAGCATCTGTCCAGTCATGGCTTCACCAAAGTCCAGGAGGAGATGCAGCATCAACTCCTAAGGAAGTTCTTTGTCTCACATAAATGACTGCTGTAGCCAGAGCACTCTTAGAATTGGAAGAGCCAGTATTTCTGTCTGTGAAGACAACCATTTTTTTTAACTTCAGTGTGTGTATGATTAGTATGTGTATGATTGTGTGGTTAAGTCATAGGGATTAAAATCTTCCTTTAGGCATTGATTTGTAAGAGTGTGATAATTACTGCTGCCACTGCATCAAATACAACTTAATGAATCCACAAACTTTATCCATGGAGATTCTTGATACATTGGCTGGCTTTACAAATTGCTTAATAGTAGTTAGTTTGCTGATGTGATATCTACCCTCACCCTTTCATTTCTTTAGAAACTTACATATTGATTATATACTCGTAGGTGGCTTTTGTATGGTATTTAATCAATTAGTGGAACGTTGGTTCAGTTGTCAGAAAGATCTACCAGCTTTAACTATAGGTTAGCATGCTGGAGTGAACAGTGTGGTTCCTTAGACATCTGCAATTCCTGATGTGAAATGTCTGAATATAGCAAAAAAAAACAAAAACCACTCAGCATTTTAAAATGAAATCAGGCTTTTGGTATTTGTTTTGTGTATCCTGGATAAATTAAATTAAAGCCCAGCATCTACCATAAATAATAATGTAAATCTTAAATTTCTTTTTTTTCTTATTGCATATTTCATAACTGGCAATCTAGCTGACATGACACATTTCAGTTATGATATATTTACTTTAGACTTCTTTCAGGATCTGCTTTATTTTTTGGGACGTTCTCCCACTGTATAGGTGTTTGATAATGGGACCTGAGCTTTTGTTAAAGGTTAGCTTGCAGTTATAGCCAATCTTTAAAAATTGGGAAGATTATACTGTAGGTTAATTTGAGCATGTTTTGATGAAGAAACAAATTGCAAATTTGTTGAATATATTCTTGTACTTGCTGACTTTTCCTTCTAAAAGTATTGGCTAAGAAACAATTGTCCTCAGTTCATTTTTGACGTGTTGTGTAAACTGCAGAATATTTACAGGCAGGAGTAACTAAAGCAGCCTTCCCCAGCCTGATTGCCTTGAGATGTCTGAACATCAACTCCCCATAGTTCTGCAAAATGGTCATGGCTGGCTGGGCAGTGCTCAAATCCACACATCTGGAAAGCGTCCAGATTGAGGAAGGCTGAATTAAAAGTATCCACATAACTTGCTCATGAATGCTTTGTGTTTCTTTTGTTTATTTATTTATTTATTTGCACAATTTGCAAACACTTTGTCATATTTTCTTCATCAGAGCATACATTAGTTTGGTTAATACTTTTTTATTTTTAGTTCATTTTATAAAAGAAGTTCTCAGGGCTGCGGCTTTATGCATATCAGTTTTGCAAAACACAGTAAAATAAAGTCAATGAAAACATCAGTAAAAAGCAGTGGAGGTCAAACATACAAGAAGACTTAAAATATTATATTGGCACTCCTTGACTTACAATCATTTTTAGTGACTGTTCAAAGTTACAATGGTACTGAAAAAAGTGATTTATGATTGGTTTTCTCACGACAGTTGCAGCGTCCCCCTGGTCATGTGATCAATATTCAGGCACTTAGCAACTGGCATGTATTTATGAGAGCTACTCTATCCTGGGATCATGTGATCACCATTTGTAACCTTCCCAGATGGCTTCTCATAAGCAAAATCAATGGGTAAGCCAGATTCGTTTAATGATCACATGATTCGCTTAACAACTTTGGCAAAAAAAGGTTGCAAAGTGGAGAAAAACTCACCTAACTTGCCTAGCAATGGAAATTTTGGGCTTAATTGTCATAAGTCGAGGACAGCCTGTATAGCATTAGATGTAAGAAAGATTAAAAGATAACAAAACAGATGCCAGGTGAACTTTCTTGGAAGAAGAGTTAGAGCACTACAAGGGGGATAGATCAGGTAGTCCGTTCTTGAATAGGAGTGATTCTTGAATAGTGTTTTACAGTGTATTTAAATGGAAATAGATTTTGCTTTTCTGCCTCTGAATTTCATAGCAGCTCAAACAGATCAAGTCCAGCTAGCATTACCTTTTTCTCGATTAAAAATCTGTTATCTATTTCTCTTTCTGAAGTTAAAGTCCAACACTGAAAACTACATACAGTGGTAGTTATTAGTAAAAAGCTTACCTCAGGAAATAGAGGCATAATAGGAAGCATAATAAAAATTGTGCTAAAGTTATTAATTTGTAATTATAAGCAGCAGCACAATTTAAATTAAACATGAAGTTCTTGGACAGTTCCTGTTAACTCTTATTTAAATTAGTGGGATGAGATTTACAAGGATTTTATGTTTTTATTTAATTAAAATACTTATGAAATATTTATATATCCTATGGATGTTTTAAATAATTCCATTTATAGAAAAAAATCTGCTACAGAGTGGAGTCTGAGACATACACAGATTTTTAATCCCATCCATTACAGAAGTCCTAACATATGAGAACAATTTCAGTGACAAATGTTGGGGTTGGATGGGGAAGGCAAAATAACATTCCTTGTGGCAGAATATAGCTTTAATTTACTAGCTAGGGTTTATACAAATATATTTCTAAACTGTGTGATTTCAACAGACACCTCTATCAGGTCACAGAATCTGTATTTAAGCTGCCACTGCTATACTGAATTTAACTTAGCTATGATTTCAAGTTGGTTTGTTTCAAAACTGGCTTTTAGCTTCTTGGGTTTGCATGCAACACCAAGCCAAAATTAGCCTGAAAGCAGTTCTACACACCATCTGTATATTCACCCTCAGTCCCTCACATTGTGGTTTCAAAGTGTCTTGCACTTAATTTTACTTATACTACCTCTGAATCCTAGGAAATACCACAAATAGAAAATTGGACTGCTCAGAAAATCTGGAGCACTGCAGCAATTTGAGGGGAAAAGAAAACAGATTGTACTGTCCTGCTAATTGGATGGACTGGGCTTCTGGAAATAGATGATGTCATGAGATCAAACGGGTTCAGAGCCAATTCCCAAATGGCGCAAGCCATTATTGTGGAAGTGGTCTAAAAATAATCCCATATATGCCTATGATTCATACCTGTGAAGACAGCCTATGTCTTTGACTTGCCTCTGACTCCTCTTATTTGCTGATGCATATAACCTGCCTACTTATTCAGTTAAAATGCTTTGGGGGAGACTAGTAATTTGTGAATAGTGTACCTAAATATGATCCAGGTTATTACAGAAGGTTGGGTTTACCATTCCGTGATTGAACAAACTGAGATAACGAGTTCTCCAAAATAAGCAGGTCTGGGAAAAGGAAACAGGTTTCTGTTAGATTTGGGTGAGGATTTCTCCGCAGCCAGTGAGGAGGGGAAACAGGATTCTTAATTATGTAGAGAAAATTTTTCCAAACTACACAAAGGAATATGCAGTAACTCAGCTATCAGTATCATGGCTAGGTAAATTAGGTAAAATATATATTTTTGCTCAGTAGTAGGATGCGAGAAAGCACATCTATCCTTGTGTTGGGTCAGTCCATAGCTTAGATGGGATTTGAGCAAATTTTGAGCTTGGGCCATATTTTTAATTAGGTCCATACAAATGCTCAGTGCTTTGCGTAGCGTCTGTTCTATTTGAATCAGAAAAGATGCTGCTTTTTCTGCACGACTGTTTCATCAGCTAGCCCTGGCTCTACACGTGTGTTTGTGCAGCCCCATTCTTAGCTGCTTCACAGCCCCATACCATACAGCAGGAACAAATCAAAATTAGAATATCCACATTTTAAGAAGTTCATCTTTTTCTTCAGTGTCTTTTTATTGAGCCGTGTTTAATGTTCATACTGATATATGAGAGGCCCAGGTCCATGCTGATCTGGTTGGCAAAAAAATAAAATATTGTTGTGAGCAGATTGATTTCAGCAGGCAAGTCAGTTTCACTTCTTTATGTTTCATCTTTAAATTCATTTGGTACATACAGTAGTGAGACATATTACTTTTGCATTTAAGATGCACGGCAGATAACATCGCCTAATGTTCTCATTTAGCAGCTCCATAATTTACATAGTAAGCAGGAAAGGGCAAGTGGGTGGAAATTTTGCTGTGTTGTTCAAAAGCATGCAACAGTGATTTTAACAGTATTGATTTTATATTTCTCCTGACCTCTTTTCCAATAAGAATATATATGTATTTACTTCAGATTTTTTTAAATAAACCAAACTCTCTATAACTGCAGCAAGCAAGGCTCTGTTGCTGAGGCATACTGAGTTCTGGGTCTCCACAAAATTTAGGAAGTTCATAAATTTCCCACCTTTTCTTTAGTTTGTAGATTTCTGGGGCAAGAAAGTCTTTTGCTGTCACTGTAACGAGTGACATATTTATTTAATAATAATAAATAATGCATTAGGTCTTCAGTTGTAGAACAAGCTCCTTGGTAGGCTGATGTTTTCAGTTGCTAATGTTTCTTCTTTGGGGCATACACTCCTACTCTCTTTAAATGAAGAACTTACTTTTCCTTAATAAGTAATAGTTCAGATATCTGCTTTTAGTAGATGAAAGTCAACTGGGAACAATGTGGTCCTTTCTGGATCAATTGTGGGTTACATACACAAAGTACAGACTATTCAGAGATGGTTTTGTGCTAATTTTGTGGGCATAATTGGTATTCTTAGAATAAATTTCAAGAACTCATTATCCCAGATCATACTGTCTTAACTGGTACAGCTTTTATCCAGGGATATCATTTCTATTAACTTGATTCCAGGTTAAATTTAGGTCTGAAGGTTTGAGTTGCCTCTTGGTGCGACCAGTTGCACATAGTATACCAACACCATTTGTAAATGGAGATGCAGAATATACACTCTTAAATAAATATTATGGGAACTCAAGATATACAAGAAAATAAAAGGAGCATTTTTTTCTATGGCTTTGAGTTAATCTTGTTTTATAGAGCTGTAATTTTTATTGTCATAGTGGAAGTTCAGAATCAAGTAGCTTCCTTGTCATTGATATTAGGCACATACATATTATACATTTACACACATCATCATGTAATTGTGGCTGCTTTCTGAAGAGGAAATATAGAAGTATTGTCTCTAATGGAACCCCACCATTTTATTCTTGCTTTTTTAAAAAAATGTCTGGTTTTTAATTTATTTTTACTATTATTACTGAATGACTTTGTAATTCCTTGTAATTTATAATGTGAGCTGTCTAGGTATCAAAAAAGAAAAAAATTGTCTTAAGTTCTTCCCTTTGGAAAAAATCTCTTTGGGTGCAAGACTGCAGTGCATGGATCACGGAGTACAATTACATGCATTTAACGGCATATTCTTTCAAATGAAGCAAAAACTAATCAGTACATCAAGGATTTATCTTCTGTTCTGGAGGCAGAGAAGGAGGGGTTTTATGTTCCACCTAATGTCAATTTTGCCATGTAAAAAACCCCCATATGTTACATTCAGGATAGTGCTATTTGTTCTGTACTGGTTCTGATGAGACAAAAAATGAGCAAAAGGGCAAGTTTGCTGTTCTCATCTTTACTTGGATGTGTCTTGGATTCATTATATTTCCCAGTAGCTTAAAAAGATGTTGACAAGTAGACGCTGTCAAAAGATTTTTTAAAAGTTTTCTAATTTCTAATATTTTATGCAGCATCAGTACAATACTCTGAAGAAACAGTGTGACTGCGGCTGTCTTTGCAAGTCCCTGCCATGTCTTGCAGTACCTTGACAGTTGCGTAAGCCTACAATGCTATGCATACTTATGTTGGAATATTCACTCAGTGGAATAGGTATCCATACGCAAGATTGCATAGCAAAATCCACTAATTTTTTAAGCTGCAGTCCTCTCCTCAATACCTTATGAACAAAGGTCATAGTAGAAATAAAAAAGTGCAAAATTCTTATCACAAAACCAACAGGTTACAGAATTTTGTTAAAAGATGCATGCAGATGTAGAAACCACTCCTTTAAATGTATGTTTCAGAGAAAGTAAACAAATTTGCTTCCATGGATGAAGTAAGTTCTTTAGTGACATTTAAGTTCACCCATATCAGTTTATCAATTAATATATTTCTTACCCCTAATTAATTTCTAAGGCAGCTGATCCAAATATTTCTTTTCAAACAGTTCTCCTAATTACCCTTGACTCATTAATCATCACACTATCCAATAAAATTAAACATACATTCAATTTTCAATAGGGCATAATAGGGCATAAATAGGATTAAAATAAATAATAGGTTATAAAAACAAAGAAATAGAAGGCAAGACGGATAATTGATGAACATCATGAGAAAGGCAGGGCTAGATGAATCAAAAGTTGGAATTAAGATTGCCGGAAGAAATATCAACAACCTAAGATATGCAGATGACACCACTCTAAAGGCAGAAAGTGAAGAGGAACTGAAGAGTCTCTTGTTGCGGGTGAAGAAGGAGAGTGCAAAAGTTGGGTTGAAACTAAACATTAAGAAAACCAAGATCATGGCATCCGGCCCTCTCAATTCCTGGCAAATAGATGGGGAAGAAATGGAGGTAGTGACAGATTTTATTTTCCTGGGTTCCAAGATCACTGCAGATGGGGACTTTAGCCAAGAAATTAAAAGGCGCTTGCTCCTCGGGAGGAAAGCCATGGCAAATCTAGACAGCACACTAAAAAGCAGAGACATCACCCTGTCAACAAAAGTGTGTATAGTCAAGGCTATGGTCTTCCCAGTTGCAATGTATGGCAGTGAAAGTTGGACCATAAAAAAGGCTGAGCGCCAAAGAATTGAGGCCTTTGAACTCTGGTGCTGGAGAAGACTCCTGCGTGTCCCTTGGACTGCAAGGCGATCAAACCGGTCAGTCCTAGAGGAGATCAACCCTGACTGCTCTTTAGAAGGCCAGATCCTGAAGCTAAAACTCAAATACTTTGGCCACCTAATGAGAAGGAAGGACTCACTGAAGAAGAGCCTAATGCTGGGAAAGATTGAGGGCAGTAGAAGAAGGGGACGACAGAGAATGAGGTGGCTGGATGGAGTTACTGAAGCAGTAGGCGTGAGCTTAAATGGACTCCAGAAGATGGTAGAGGACAGGAAGGCCTGGAGGAACGCTGTCCATAGGGTCGCGATGGGTCGGACACGACTTCGCAACTAACAACAACAACAAAGAAAAGCCACATCTCACAGCAAGTATTATCTGCAGTCAATCTCAGGTTAACTTATAGAGCCTACACAATTCTCTCTTCTCCTTCAGCATGCAGGAAAGTGCCACCTTCTTGCCACTTTCTCCCATTAATGGACCGAATCATTTCCTTAACTTTTTTTTTACAATTGTCCTATTATACATACTATGGGACAAATTGTAATATAGATGGATTATGGGTAGGCCTGTATATCACTAAGTCAAAAGCTTTTTTATCTGTGACCACTGGAATAATTGGGGTTTAGGACTATTGGATAATGTTTTTTTCTGCATTGTAGGTAGTATGGGGAAGCAGGGCAGAGGCCAAAGAATGGAAATATTTAGTTTGACTTTATCCTGAATGTACTTTAAGCTGTGTCAAGTTTACCTATGATGTAAGAAATATACTTGTTGGGATCATGTAATGTCTTTCTGGAAATAAATTGCTGAATTGCCTGTATGGAGGGAAGTTCACCTTTACAAATACAGGATATAGATCTCCTCTGTTGTCTTCTGCCAACTTTTACTAGGCAAGCATGTAATTATTTAACACTCTCTTGAATGACTTGACAGATGTAGACCAGCAGTTTTGAAGATTAATGCGACTCACACAATTCTAGGATGCATATGCATTGTACCTTGAAAGTCACCTTTTGTGTCAACAATCTCTAGGAAAATTCTAGTTTTTAAATTCACTTGGCAATTGATATGAAAAACCTGGTAATATACTGTGTATAAAAATCAATTTAGATATTTGTATGTTTTAATCAGTTGCATTTGTACATATATAATGTACAGTATGTATGATAATGTACTTTTTTACCTGTTGTGATTACACAAACATTTTTGTACAGTTAATCCTTGGCTTATGACTATTCGTTTAATGATTGTTTAAAGTTACAATGGCACTGAACAAATGATAGTTACAACCATTCTTTGAAATTCCGGCCATTGCAGCATCCTGCATGATCAAGTTTTCTGATCTTCCCTGGTCATTTTCCATTACACAGTAGAGACGTCAACAGGAAGTTAGAAGTTGTGGTCTTACGAGGTCCTAATTGCTGTTGTAAGCCAAGGACTACCAGTAAAATTACATTTTACTATTATAAATTGAGGTTCAAATTTACTGTTATTGAAATTTATGGCATTTCTATAAGTTTCTAATTAAAAAGATCTCCTCTGTTTTTGTTTCTTGATCTTGCATACCTCAAAGGGTTAAAACTATTATTTATTTATTATTTATTTATTTATTTATTTATTTATTTATTCGGTTTATATACCGCCCTACTCCCAAAGGACTCAGGGCGGTTTACAAGGCAAAATTTAAAAACAATACAATATAAAATTAAAATTAAATTAAATTAGGTCTAGCCGCAAAAAATTAAAATCACAATTTAAAAATTAGTGATTAGTGTGTCATACTATAATTTATTATGTAATCCCCAATCAATTAGTATGGTGAGCCTTGAGTTTATACATTCTTCACTCAGGCAGAATAACAGAGTTGGAAGGGACCTTGGAGGTCATCTAGTCCAACCCTCTGCTCAAGCCTATACCATTTTAAACAAATCATTGTCCAGTCTCTTTTTAAAAGCACCCACAACTTCATTCTTTTCTATCTTATTTATGTATTTAGTATAGCCACTCATCTCAAGTAGTATCTCTGGAGGCGAACAATCACAAAACAATTAAAATAGTTAAAACACAATATAAAAAATAAATGAAATACAAAAGCAGCCACTAGATACTAATATTTGATCAGCACTAGTCCGCTATTTCCTGTGATGTCTGAATGTGAAAGAAGAAGACTGGAATTTCACATCATGGTTTTATCCTAATATTTACAGCATAAGATACACCTAGATGTGAATGAACACTTCTGTCATTTCAGGACTTCCTTTAGGCTACTGTGTTTCCCTGAAAATAAGACCGAGTCTTATATTAATTTTTGCTCCAAAAGACGCAGTAGGGCTTATTTTCTGGTTAGGGCTTACATTTGGGGAAATACGGTACTGAATGTGTCCATCTGGCTGACAACCTTTACCTGGGGCTTATTTTGGGGGTGGGGCTTGTATTACGAGCATCCTGAAAAATCATGCTAGAGCTTATTTTCTGCTTGGGTCTTATTTTTGGGGAAACACGGTAGCAACACTAGAATATTTTCCAAATTAAAGGTTACAGGATCTTGAACAAGCCTCTCGATTCCTTGGGTTGATTATTATAAGAAGAAAACAAAGTTTACAATGGAAGCTAAGAAGCTAGACTTCTTTCTGCATGCTGAAGGAGAAGAGAGAATTGTGTAGGCTCTATAAGTTAACCTGAGATTGACTGCAGATAATACTTGCTGTGAGATGTGGCTTTTCTTGGTAAGTAGCAATTATTCTATGGCATGTCAGTCTTCTAGTAGGATTTCTTTATGATGGTGAATGATGCTAAATTAAAAGAAAAAAAATACTTAGCAGGATCCCCATTTCTCGGGCGAGACTTCCTGTACTCCCTTGAACTGTTGTTGCAAAGGAGTGGCTCTTTTATTTCATTTTCAAACATACTGCCAGGTAGAGGCATCATTAAATGCTTTATAATTAGATACATTTGTCAAAACAGTGCTTTAAGAAGCTTAGTTTATTACATAGTTGTGCCTTTTTTTAAAACGAACAAGGATATTTTTTTTAATTCATGCATGTAAGCTCATGTAAAACAGTGAGGGGAGAGCAGAGCAATAAAAAAGAAAAAAAAGAAAGGTATTTGAAATTGAATAACAAGAGGAGCTATATGATGGATGTCCAGGGGAATACGTGGATCTTTCCATTAAAGTCAGAGAAGAAGGGGAGAGACAGCAGCAGCAGCAGAAAAGGGAAATTCTTGGAGAACAACACAGATCACAAAGCGGGAGGCAGCAGGCTCAGCCATGTGATGCACCCAGAGGCAAATTTCCAACTCGGTCAACTCAGAAGGCCTTTTAGCTGGGTGACACTGAAAGATTTTCCACAGCTGTGGCTGCCTGCTGCCGGACTGGGCCTGCTTTACCTGTGTGCAGTGAAAAAGGCGATCCAGTCATAAAGGAAAAAGGAATCTGAGAAAAGGTAAAATGCAACACCGCTTGGAAGAAGAAAAAGCCCCCTCGCCCCCAGGATTTGTTATAGAGAGGCTAGTCATGAGCTGCTGTGCTAGAGGTGTAGAGATGCAATATTAGGATTGTGAATACAATGAGAATCTGAAGTAGCCTCACACAATCTAGAATTGTTAATGCATCATGTCAGGAAAATTAGGCAGAGAAAAGAGGTAAGGAGGAAGAGGCAGTTTAACATACAAACCTAGCATGCTGATTTCCTTTGCTTCATCCTGGGGAACCTTGTCTCCATCCTGGGTGATATAGTTCAAATGGGTGGTGGGGATGGAAATGTGTGTTTCCTTGTTAAACTATTTTACACCTAGGCTTGTTTCTTGAGCTACTTCATGCTGTGTAACACATTGCCTGTTGTATATATTATTTTTTCCGTTCGGTTGTCTTGCAGCACTGGCTTCTGAGCCAAGGAGAGTAGGCAACAATAAACACATGATTTATTAGAACAGTCTTAACAATTAGTTCTACGTGGCTGGATTGTTTTATTATATTTTTATTAATTATAAACTATTATTATTATTTTTATTACATTGTTTTTGGAAAAGGAAAAATAAGACATACAAGGAGAAAAACAAAGAAGCCACACAAAACAGTAAATATAAAGCACAGAGTGAATAACCAGGGAATGTACTGTACAAGAATTAGGTTAACAATTTGAATACCTGCAATATTTGCAGTAGCTAATTATATAGTTTTAAAAACAATATAATATATGAATGTCAGCAGCAATAATTAGCATGATGTAAAATAAAATAAGATTAACACTTGCAGTAATTTCTCTCTGAGCAATTGAATACATTAAGAGAAAGCCAAGTTTGTATGTAAAATTATATTCCAAAACCATTTGAGTTAAATTCTATGTCAAATTTGCTTTTGAAATATGAAGTCTCGAGGTATATTCCCCTAGTTTAATTAGCTGTTCTTCTGCGGAAGAAACTATGCCTTCTTTTTAATAGTTTGAGCATTGTATCCTTGCGACAATTACAATGTGTAAAGCTAGTTCAGTATATTTCTTGGAATGCAAGGTGGAAAAATTCAGCATTCTGTTTTGTTGAATAACAATTATGCCTTGGGATCATACAACATGCTACACTATAGCCAATAACCCATATTAGCATAATATGAATATTACATTTTTTTAGCTAGTTTAGATGAAACTTTAGGATTTAATTCTGTAATTGTCATTCTGGTGCCCCTTTTCAATTTTTTTTTTACTTCAAGTCTCATAATGTCCCAACCAGCCTGTAGGAATCAGCATGGCAATGACCAAGGGCCATGGGTATCTGAATACTGCCATGCATAATACTTTTTTAAAAAACTGGTTAATAGCTGATTTATTATGCAGTTGATTAATATATAGCTTTTTAAATCCTTTTT
The DNA here is from genome assembly GCF_964194415.1 of Vipera berus. Taxonomy (NCBI): domain Eukaryota; kingdom Metazoa; phylum Chordata; class Lepidosauria; order Squamata; family Viperidae; genus Vipera; species Vipera berus. Next base: position 203,723,966 of record NC_138202.1, on the reverse strand, counting down.
AAAGATAAAAGGTGAGATAGTCTCAGGAAAGGTTTTGATTATCAGTAAAGCAATTCTAAATTGAAATCTTGTTAGAATTCTGATAGAATTCAAGAGCAACATGAGCTAAGATCTTTTTCATTTTGACAAAAATATCTGTTCTCTTTTAATATCCATAGCTGTGTTAATTGAGGAGGAAGCTGTCCAGTTCTTAGGGTTTTTTATTATTTTGTGGGCATCTGCAAGGTTTACACAGAAAGGTACAATGTTTTTTTATTACTGTTTATGTATTTTCATGGAATCCTAGAGCTTGAAAAAGCCTGCCAGAAACAAGGAAAGAAGTAGCTAAATTTAAGGGGGGAAATATGCTTAGCAGAAATGGTTTATAAAAGGTGCATAAGAAATACAGGGATTCCTTCTGATAATATGAATATTTTGGATTAACTGTTATAGTTGATCAGCTTTAAGTCAGGATAGGTATAAAAACCCCAGGTCATGTCTCATTACTTGTGATTTTGCTTTTGCCATCTTTATGGCTACTGATAGAAAAGGCTAAAATAGATGGTCCCCAGTTCAATTAAACTCTCTTACAAAAACATTTGAAGAATGTGATTCTTTTAGACTGAGTTGTGTTTTTTTTTATAAATTCTGATCTTTGTGCATACAGAAACTGTTGATGCTCTGTGTGGATTTTCAAAATATGGCAAAAAAGGGGAATTTTCGTATCTAGACAGATTATTTAATCATCTGATTTGGGATGTCTCTGCAAACAATAAATATAAAATGTATCTCTTTTGTGAACCTTAGTGAATCTACGATATCCTCCCATTTAAATATAATTTAATTTTGGGGAAAACATAGTATGTATATAGAGTTCCCCCCACAGAAACTGTTTTGCCCGGAAGAAGACATAATGGCTGCATTAACAATACAAAAGGAAGGGCTTTACATGCAAGCCCACTTACAAAGGCCTTACACATCCCTAGAGTCTCATAGTTGTGGCTGACATGATCAGAAGGTAGATGTCATAATAATGGAACTTTGATGTCACATAAATATATTAGTAATACACAAAGTGCAGATTGGCATAGACCTATAAGTGAGATCTCTACAGTCACTGCCTCAATACTATGAAAGTTTGTTTAAAGGATGGTATTCCGTACATAAGTATATTTTCTTTACCATGGATCCTGTGACAGATTTGCATGGTGATCTTATTCATTCATGGTGTTAATTTTTTATGAGGTTTCTGTGATTTTGCCTTGTGTGTTGTATGAATCCAGCATTATTTATTTATTTATTTGTTTGTTTGTTTGTTTTTATAAACCGCCCTTCTCCCGAGGGACTCGGGGCGGTGTACAGAGTAAGATAGGCAACAAAACGAAACAGTATTGAAAACAATAATCAGAACAAAACAAACTGGGACCCCAATTAGAGCTATCAGAGCTATCAGGCCAGGCCGGACTGCTGGAATAAGTAAGTCTTTAAGTCGCGCCGGAAGGTGCGGAGGTCGGGGGCCATCCGGATTTCAGTTGGTAAGCAGTTCCAGAGGGCTGGCGCACCCACTGAGAATGCCCTCCCCCTGGGCGCCACAAGCCGACATTCCTTGAGCGGTGGCACCCTGAGGAGGCCCTCTCTGTGGGAGCGCACAGGGCGGTGGGGTGTTGACATTGGCAGAAGGTGCTCCCGTAGGTAGTCCGGACCCATGCCATGTAGGGCTTTGTATGTCATTGTTAGCACCTTGAACTTCACACGGAAGGCAACCGGAAGCCAGTGCAGCGCACGGAGGAGAGGTGTGATATGGGAGTATCGGGAGGCTCCCAAAAGTGTCCGTGCCGCTGCACTTTGCACCAGTTGAAGGTTCCGAGTGGATCTCAAGGGCAGCCCCATGTAGAGAGCGTTACAGTAGTCTAGGCGAGAGGTCACAAGGGCATGGGTGACTGTACGTAAGGCATCCAGGTCCAGATAAGGCCGTAGTTGGCGCACCAGTCGAACCCGGGAGAAGGCCCCCTTGGTCACAGCTCCTATGTGATCTTCCAGGGAGAGCTGTGAGTCTAGGAGGACACCCAGGTTGCGGGCCCTATCAGCAGGGGGTAGTAACTTGTCCCCGATGTTAAGGGATGGGATGCTCTGAGTATCCTGGCTTGCCGGTACGTACAGCCATTCAGTCTTGTCCGGGTTCAGTTGAAGCCTGTTCCTCCCCATCCATTCCCGGACCGCTTTCAGGCAGCGGGACATCACGTCGAGGGCATCACTGATTTTGTTTGGAGTTGAGATGAAAAGCTGGGTGTCATCAGCATACTGATGGTACCCTACTCCAAAGCTGCGAATGATCTCACCCAGCGGTTTCATGTAGATGTTGAACAGGAGAGGCGAGAGGACCGACCCCTGAGGGACTCCGCAAACGAGAGGCCTCGGGGTCGACCTCTGTCCCCCTGCCAGCACCGACTGCGAGCGACCTTGGAGAAAGGAGGAGAACCAACGCAGAACCGTGCCTCCCACTCCCAGTCCCCTGAGGCGTCGCAGCAAGATACCATGGTTGATGGTATCGAAAGCCGCCGAAAGGTCTAATAAGACTAGGACAGAGGAAGGGCCCCTGTCCCGGGCTCTCCAGAGATCATTCATCAGAGCGACCAATGCCGTCTCCGTGCTGTAGCCCGGCCTGAAACCCGATTGGTACGGGTCTAGATAAACCGCTTCATCCAGGACCTGAGGAAGTTGGTGCGCCACCACGCTCTCAACAACCTTCGCAAGGAAGCAAAGATTGGAGACTGGACGAAAGTTATTCAATGAGGATGGGTCCAAGGTGGGCTTCTTGAGGAGAGGTCTCACCACCGCCTCCTTCAAGGCAGTGGGGAAGTGACCCTCACTCAGAGAAGCAGAGATGACCGCCAGGAACCAGCCTCGTGTCCCCTCTCGAGCCGCATAAGCCAGCCAGGAAGGGCACGGGTCCAGTAAGCATGTGGAGGAGCTCAACCTCCTCATAATCCTGTCCACTTCCTTAGGAGTCACAGGATCAAATTCCTCCCAGATGACGTCGACAAGACTGTCCATGTCTTGTTCTTCCAACTCAGCCCAGTTGGAGTCCAGGCCGGTTCGAATCCGAGCAATTTTATCCAGCAGATATTGACTGAATTCCTCGGCTCGACCCTGCAAGGGTTCCTCCCTCACCTCTTGGTTCATTAGGGAGCGAGTCACCCTGAACAAGGCAGCCGGGCGATTATCTGCGGACGCGATGAGGGTGGAAAAGTAGTTGGATTTTGCCACCCTTATCGCAGCGAGATAAGACCTGGTGAGGATTCTTAATCGCAATCGGTCGGATTCGGATCGACTGGATCTCCAACGGCTCTCTAGGCCCCGTCTCCGACGCTTCATCTCCCGGAGCTCCGCGGTGAACCATGGGGCTCGCTGGGATCTGCGCCAGGTCAGAGGCCGCAAGGGTACAACTCGGTCCAGAGCCTCCGTGGCTGCCTTTTCCCAGGCTTCCACTAAGGCATCCGCCGAGCTGTGAGCAGGGAGTGCATGTGCGTCCCCCAGCACTGTCTGGAACCTATCAGGGTCCATTAGGCGCCTAGGGCGGTACCATCTGGTTGGCACCGTGCACCCATGGCGGGGGGTGGCAAAGGGGAAGTCTAGCCGCAGGAGGTGGTGATCGGTCCATGACAGGGGCGTAACAGTCGTGGCACCCCCACCGATATCATCACGCCACCGTCCAGACAAGAACACCAAGTCTGGGGTGTGGCCTCTCTCATGAGTCGGTCCAGTAATTATTTGCGACAGGTCCATGGCCACCATGGAAGCCATGAACTCCCGAGCCAGTTCGGACGATCCTCCCAGGGATGGTAGGTTAAAGTCGCCCAAGACCATGAGTTTTGGGAATTCAACCACCAACCCTGAGAGGACATCGAGTAGCTCGGGCAGGGCTGCCGCTGCACGATTAGGTGGTAGGTACGCCAGCAGCAGGCCCAACTGCGCCCCCGGGCCGTATCTTAGTAGGAGAGACTCACACCCGACCATCTGAGGGACGGTGGTCTCTCGCGGGCTAAGGGATTCCCTGATGATAACTGCCACTCCCCCGCCCCTCCCATGGGTCCGAGGCTGGTGCAGCACCTGGAAACCTGGCGGGCAGAGGTCAACCAGAGGGACACCACCCTCTGGGCCCAGCCAGGTTTCCGTGATGCAAGCCAGGTCCGCATGCTCGCTCTCCACTAGGTCACGAACGAGGTGAGCCTTGTTAGCTACGGACCTGGCATTCAGGTAGACCAGCCTTAGCATAGGAGGCTGCACACCTTCGCTCCCGGGTCCTCCGGGGAAGTACAGAGGGTCGGAGCGTCTCACCGCTTGTACAGAGCGGAGATGACACTCCCGGTGACGATGCGGCCCTCTGTTTGTGCACCTTCTGCCGTTCCCCACCATCCTGGGAATAGGCTGTTCGTCAGTACGCCACTGGGTATTATCGGCGACTGGTCCTCGTTTATGGTTTGCTTAATAAACTATTCTCAAATGGTGGTGTCTATGTGACTTACAGCAGTAGCTTTTATATTTGGACATAGGTAACCTGCTTGAACAATTCAGCTTTATTCATTTTAATTTTGTAGAAAAAGTGAATGCCAATTATTTATGAGTTTCTTTTAGAGTATCTTTATATTGTCCTGAACACTGGTATATGTATATGTATGTGTATATGTATATGTGAAAGCTAGTTTGGTGTAGTGCTTAAGGTATCAGGCTAGAAATCAGGATACCTTGAGTTCTAGTCCTGCCTTAGGCACAAAGCCCACTGGGTGACCTTGGGCCAGTCACTTTGTCTCAGCCCTAGGAAGGAGGCAATGCAATCCACTTCTGAAAAACCTGGCCAAGAAAAATGCAGGGACTTGTTCAGACATTCTCCAAGAATTGAACATGATTGAACAGAAGAAAAAAAGTATAATTATATGTATACAGACCTACACACATATGACTTTTCTCTGAAAATACCGAACATTATCTAACAACTGACTGATTGTTAGCTTTTGAAAGAAACCTTTTTCTAGGGGAGTGGAAGAATACAAATACAGTTGGGCCATATTAATAGTAGATTTCATACTAGAATAAAGTAACTCTTTGTTATATTTTGTGTTGTTGACTTGTTTGAATGTGGATTCAATCTCTTGATTAGTGGTTTGGAAGTGAAAATAATGGGTAATCCGTATTTACCCAACACAATTATGATATTTGTGTAAATGCTTTTTGAGGTCACTGTGTTTACCTTCCGCACTGGTTCCTTTTTTCTAAAGTTTGCCATGACATTTTCATCAAGTCTTCAATTTTAGCCGAAGCCCATGACTCTTGCGGAAAAATTAATATGCTGCAATGGAGCATACTTCTTTCATAAACGTTGTGGGGTAATTATTTTTCCAAATTATTTTTAATGCTAGGTATTTCCTGTGAGCATGAAAGCTAAATGCACCACAGTAGCTGTTTTTGTGACTGAACTATAACTTAATTAGACAAGTTGTTTAGAGGATCATTTGCACTTATGTTAAAGTAAAATCTTTTAAGTTCTTCCGAATGGTGATAAAGGGAGAAAAAAGAGATACCTGTCACACAGACTGAGCTACCAGTTCCTCTGTGAGCTTCTGAATCTTCCCACCACTTGATTGTAGAGCAGTTATGATGAAAAGTCCTTTCAGCTATTGGCATGTTTTTAGGTCAAGCTGAATTTTCTTTGCAGTTCCTCTCTAACAACCCAGTTCTATGAGGTATATTCTGAAGTGCACTGGTGCTTTCATCATGTCAAAATGTATTTACTCAAGTAGTGCTGCATCAAGACAATAAGATCTTGTCATGAGGATAATAAAAACAGATGAAAGCTTTTGAATTTGGCTGGTTGTACAGGTAAACCTGTACTAGCAGTAATTTTATTTCTGTGCTTCAAAATAATGCACATCATCCAGAAGCCCTCCACTGTCAGAAGAATCATGAAAGCCCCAGGCTTAAAGGTACTTAACATTAGCATATTTGAATATAGATTTAATTGAGTTCAGTGTTGCTTATTCCCAGTGGTGTGGATTTCTTTCTCTTAACACTTTACCTCCTGAGCAGGTCTTGTTTTGGTTATAGTTAGGGGAGAAGAGGGACACAAAAATAGGAAAAATAGGGGAGAAAACCCCTGGTGCCTTTGTTAGGGAGCTTCCAATTATGATTGAAACCAGCTGGATGGAGAGTTTCGTTTGCAATTGACAAGTTCTTTTATTCCCCCTCCCAAGCACTTAGATTTATATACTGCTTCACAGTTGCTTTACAGCCCTCTCTAAGTGGTTTACAGAGTCAGCCTATTGCCCCCAACAATCTGGATCCTCATTTTACCGACCTCCGAAAGATGGAAGGCTGAGTAAACTTTGAATGTGGTTAGGTTCAAACTGCTGAACTGCAGTCAGCAGAAGTAGCCTGCAATACTGCATTTTAACCACTGCGTCCCCGTGGCTCATTTAAAAGAGGCTGTTCTTCCCTTAGCCTCTGCTTTGCAAAGAATGGATTAGGCTTGTGTATTCAAAACCTAGAGTTGGAAGATAGTATTCTTAGACTAGCACTGTACTTTGTGTGTTTGTGTGTGTGGGGGGAATGTGACACTCTTGAAATAGCATTTTCAATTTTTTTTTTTAAAAAAGGGGGGGGAGGGAAAAACCTTCCCTTCTTAAATTTTCTTCCCTTGAGAAATAATTTTAATTTTGCTGTGTTATGGTTGCTAGCTATTTTCTTTTTTGTTTAATTTTCCCTCACCTGTTCCCTTGTGTTTGCCTGTTGCATTCCCAGGCTCTTTTTTTTATACCTTTGCAAAGACACCCATGACACCTAACTAAAGAAGAGAAAAAAAGAGAGACAATTTTACGTAGAGCAAATAGATTTCATTTCTGTATTATCGTTTGCTTGCTCCTTGCCCTATATTTGATGAGACTGGGGTTTGATTATGCAAATGTTTTTTTTCAAGCATTTCAAAAATATGAGACATTAAATTTTGACTGACTTACCTTTGGTTCTTTTGAAATTGAGATCGCTTCTCTCCATCTTAGCTACAGCTAACATTTTAGCCATATTGTGATGGCTAAAAACAAAAATAAATTACTTTTTAAGGTGCCTGAAGAAAAAACACATTGCTTATGTTCCTCTTGTGTTACAATTTGGATTCATTTTCTGAAAGTTAAATTAAGAGCAAATCATTAAAAACAACTTCTACATTGGCTGTTAAACTGAAACCACAGAAGATAGAGCTGTCTCTTGGAAAGCCTTTGCATTGCCAGCATCCCCTCTCTTATTTTTCTATGAAGTGTTTGTTTTTAATACCTTGAACAAGCAGGGGGGAAAAGTCGCTATAATTTTTTTCATTTCCTTGACCCAGATTACAGTGAATTAATGGCAAAGGTTTACAGAGCTGTATAGTAGCTACGGTGCTAAATTCAGCTATGATGGTCCTTGCTTTTCCCCAGTATGTAATGCAGGCATTCAGCGCATTGTGAATTTCATATCTTTTTGTTAAAATCTTTGCTGAAGAACTGCTGCTGATGATGAATGCTTATTCACTGGAATCATATCAAGAGCTTTATTTCAGTATTGTTTAGTGATGCTCATTACTTCACGAGTATGAAAATTATAGGTTTGGGCTGCAATCCTGGACCATTTATCTGGGAATAAGCCTCCCTGAACCTCGTGCAATTCATTTTTGAGTTATCGTGTGTGGATTCTCAGTTTTTAGAGATTAATATTTTCAGTCACACATGTTAGAACAGAACAGAACAGAACAGAACAGAATAGAATAATAACTTTATTGACATTTTGAATGACACTAATCGGCATACATTAAAATCAAATTTCATTGCATACAACTCTCAAGGGGTCACCACCCCTGATATATACTACATAAATATGACAAAAATAAATAACTAAATACAAAAATTATGCATATACTCACATATATTACATGCAGGGCTTTTTTTGTCATAGAATGCTCAGAACGGAGTTCTGGCACCTTTTCTGGATGGAACCTTGTAGGATAGGCAAGGAGGGTTGTATGACATGTGTGAGTTCCGTTCCGGCACCTTTTTCTTTTACAAAAAAAGCACTGATTACATGACACAGAGAAACAATAGTCTAGTTTGGGTTATGTATACGTGTGCATAGTGAGAAAAATGAATCTTACAAGTTTACCAGATGGATGGCATAGGGAACAAAGCTATTATAGAATCAGGTAGTCTTGGGTGCATTTGCTTTATTTGTGCCAATATTAAGTGATTTATTTGCTCTTAAGGTATTTTCCAGGGATTCTTTGGGAAAAATACATGTCACAAGGTAGGTCTTTGTAAGAAAATATGCATATCAATGATACTTAACATATGCACAGAATCTTAAATTGCTGGTTAAACAATTAGCAAAAATCTGTAATGGTCTTTTTAAACAGCAAGGGAGCAGAGAATTGTAGTTTAACAACATCTCGGCTGGTAAGGCCCATCTTTGCCAACCAGGTTCCCTCCAGATGTGTTGGAATTCAGTTGCATAATTTCAAAGGACATGTTTGAAGTTGTTGTAAGGTTGCATTAGGGACAGAAATCATAAATGCTGGATAATATAAGAGGGTATTTTGAATGTTGATTGTTCTTTGAAAGTATGTGAGAAATAGTTTTTTTTGTGGGGACTTTTGTTAGGAAAAATGACTTACCTTATTATATGGTGGAAACATTACCTGACTGCAAATCCAGTTCATAGGAAAAAGATGCTAACTTTGCTGTCCTATGAGATATAACATAGGCTTATCTAGGAAGCCCAAGAGAACTAGATGAGGAATACAGAGAAAAATACAAGTTGCTTCTCCTTATTTTGTTATCTGCTGTTACTTTAGATTTTTGGACTACTTTAAATCCATCAGGACTTTACAGTACAATTCAATACAATACAATACAATACAATACAATACAATACAATACAATACAATACAATACAATACAATACAATACAATACAATACACAAGGAGGAAGGGAGGAAGGAAGGACGGAAGAAAAGAAAGAAAGAAAGAAAGAAAGAAAGAAAGAAAGAAAGAAAGAAAGAAAGAAAGAAACTTTATTATGTGCCCAGAAAGCCATTCATTTCCTTATAGAGTATTCAGTGTTGGGTAAGGATTTTTGTTTATCGTTTTCCTTCCTGACAATGTAATATAATGTGTTGAACTTACAATATAAAGATGCTGGACTAGGGACAGGGGAACAAGGGACACTCTCGGCCACAGAACCTTACTGGATAATTTGGGGTCAGTGACTCTCTCTTGGCCCAACCTTCCTTACTGGGTGGTTGCTGTGGGGAAAAATAAGAGGAGGCAGCACTCTGTATATTGCCTTGAGCTCTTCTGCAAAAGGTGAGATTTGAGCCAAATAAATACACAAGGCAGATCAGTTCCTATGGTCTTACCTACTACGAAAATCTGAAAATTAAGGTTTTACTTCAACCCTAGTTTCCAGATTGTACATTGTTTGGTATTTTTTTTTCATTGGTGTTCTTTGAAGTTATCGCAATGTATTACGGCTCTTTTCCAGGCAGTTGAGTTTCTTTGAAAAGAAAAATGTGAAACGTAGCTTTTCAGGACACATGATGTTACTGTATTTTTGGCAAACAAGATGGCAATGACCAGCCTTTCTGACTCAAAAGCTTCCCCAATGATCACTTGAGTTTTGTCTTCTGTAGTTTTTGAGAACTACCATATTCTTTTTGAGATTGTGGATGCAACAACACATGTTTTGAATATGGCTGTGTTTTGAATTTTTATAGGATTGGATGCTTTATTTTCCATCCCTGGTCTATGACCATAATAAAGATTGATTTGATTTGATTTGATCTTCAGTTCTTTTCTTAGTAATGTTCAACATTACATTACATACAAACAGCACATTGCACAATGTAAGCATACAATGCATGCCTGTTGTTTTCTTTTCTCAGAATGAGAGTCCATTAAGAGAGCCATGAAATATTCTCCACAACTAGGATTGCTTTTCCTTTAAAGGAGAAAATTGTATCTCTAAGAAACACCCATTCAAAGTGAAATCTGAATTATCAAATCTTTCAACCACCCGATATTTGTAAAGGATGAATGTGGTGTGGGAGATTAAAATATCAGGGCTGCTATACTTCTGTCAAAAGAAAATCCCTGGTCCTTAGATGTAATTCTTTTTCATTGTCAGTTATGAATGTGGATTATTGGGCCAGGAATATTTTCTAATTATATATGGATTTTCTCTTTAAAATTCTGGATTAATAACAGTCTTTTTTTCTAGAGGTATTTTAAGGTCAAACTTTGGACCAAACATCAGGGCTTGATCAGTTCTTTCCATTATGACGTTTTTGGGACTTGAATTGCCCTTGCCATGACATTAAATAGGATCTTTCTCTGCCACAATTGTTTAACTTTCTAGAAATTTAACTGGAATGAAGTGGGCTGATTGAGGAAGCTGATATGGTACAGAAGATTATGTTTAGGAAAGATGAATTTAAATTCAGCAGTGGTTTAATGGTTGCTATGGTGCTTGTTTGGTATGGTGAAGAAAAATACAGAAGTACCTTCCAGATCCAATCTTCGCTGGAAGCTGTAATAAAGCAGGAACAATTTCTCTACTATCCTCAGAGGTGTTTTTGTGTTTCCCTCACAAATTGGATGAATGTGATGATGGCTGTTGAGGTAAGATCTGCCAAGGTACTTCTGGCCTGATGCAGGAAACATTAATCCTTCTGATCTGGAATTTGGGAGCTCTTGCTGTTTCAGTCCGAATATGAAGTTCACAATTTTTTTTCCTTCATAAAATTTTATTAAGTTTCAACAAAAGATAAACAGAAAGAAAATGATTAGGAAAAGAAAAGATGATAAGAAGAGAAAAATTAGTGCAGAAAAGAAAAAAAGGGAAGAAATAGAAAAAAGAGTAACTTCCGACCTTCTTTAGTACAGCTACAAATATAAAATACATTAACATCTTATTCTAAAATTAACAATTGTACACAAATTTCTATAATCATAAACAGTTCTACTTGTCAAATCCCGACATTAAAATTTCATCTGTCTCACTTTCATACAAAAAGTCCAAAAATAGTTTCCAAGTAAAAACAAAGCTAGACAGTCTTTTCAGTAATCAAAGGAGTCAATTTTGCCATCTCAGTCAATTCCATTTACCATCCATTTTTCCATGGTAGGAATGTTTAGGTCCTTCCATGTCTGTGACTAAAGAAGTCATGCTGCTGGTGTCACATAGAAACAAAATCCCATGTTATATAGAAACAAAGTCCCGTGTTCAGGTTAATTTTCAGATGTTTAAGAGTTATTTGATAATTTGTTTACTGTATCTTGCTTTCTATATAATTTATCTGTTTAATGTGGCTTTTGTAAATGTTAATGTAGTCAAAGCCCTTGACTTATATTTCTTCATCACAACGTAATTGTTTTTAATGTTGCTTTTTATCAGAGGGACATGGACATTTCAAGGTTTTCAAAGATTTCATAATTCCTTGTAATTACTGTGAATTTAAATGGTTGGCAGAAGGATATAATGGCTCTTTGTCAAAATTCTGGAGTGGCTAATTGCAGTAAGAAGAACTGAGCCCTGGGATTTAGGGTGTCTTATCTCTGACACAGGAAATGTTATCTGCATCCAATTGCTACCTTCTTGGGTGGAGCAAAACTTCTTTGGGCTGAAAGACCTATTGTGTTGATCTGTTTCAAATGATCTGAAAGCTTTGGGGTTTTTTTGCCACCTCTAAGCACTCTCCAGTTTATTATAGCATGAAAATTGTTTCCAGAAATATCCCATCTCAAAACACATTTTAGCTCCTAGCACTCAGATAACATCTCTGTAATAGTCAGAGTAAATGTACTGTTACTGCACACAGTAACAAAATATTAACACTGCTGCCATCTATGCAGGATGGCATTCGGAGGCAGATAGTTAAGAAACATTTGGTTGCTATGGTCTTTGAAAGTTTGGAAGGCAACAAGTAGGAAATAAAAGCCTTATCCCCGATATTTCCTACTGAGTCTTAAAGAACAGCTGAGGATTAACCTGTGGGTTAGTTGCTCAGTCCGATAGGAACCACATCCGTCACACTCTTTATCTCTCATTTTAATTTCAGAGGAATGAATTACACCTCTTGATAAATTATATAAAATTGGAAGATGGACCCGAGGAGCAATAAATCCAGTATTGATTTTTTAAAGAAAATGGTGCTAAGGAATAGAAATGATGAGTCACTTTGATGAGATTACTTCTTCTGTGCATATTAACTACGGCTTCCTTCAGTGCCTGAGGGAACCCTCTCTTAGTAAATTGCTTATGTTGCTGTCTGAAATTTAAACAGATAACCTTAAATCATGAGTGTGACTCTTTGTATAAATAAAATCCTTGACTTTGTGTTGAATTATTAATCAGAGGGAAATTCTGTGCATGATCCCATAGAAACTAATTCCCAGCATAGGGCTATCAAAGTATAATACATCTTGAGATCTTCAATTCAGGATCCAAGAACCCTCCTGAAGGGAACGAGAGACATTTTCTAGACACTTGAACCAAAATTCAGCTTTACATCATGTGGAAGGAAAGCCTTGCAGTAGCTCTTCCTTCCTTAGTTTTTTCCCCTGGGACTTTTAAGCAGCTTGAAGAGTACTGAACCATACTTAGTCTCCTGTTATAACAGGAAAATGCAGATAGAATCTGAGTGTGGAAGAAAAAGTTTGTGTCATGTGATATAGCAGAGAAGGAAGGTTTTGTAGCTGGTGGAGTTGCCCATTTAGCAAGTGACTGATGACAAAAATGAACACTAGACTAGACTAGACTAGACTAGACTAGACTAGACTAGAATAGAATAGACTAGAATAGACTAGAATAGAATAGAAGCTGGAAGCTAGAAGCTAGAAGCTTGGAGGTCTTCTGGTCCAACCCCCTACTCAAGCAAGAAAACCTATATCATTTCAGATAAGTGGCTGTTTAGTCCCTTCTTAAAAACCTCCACTGATGGAGTGCCCACGATTTCTGAAGGCAACCTGTTCCACTGGTTAATTGTCCTCACTTGCTACAATGGCTCATACTGTTATCACTGCCTGTGATGGACTACTGTAATGCATTCTCCATGACTTTTCTTTAAAGGCTACTTGGAAACTGAAGTTGGATCAAAGAGCAGTGGTCCATGTATTGGACAATGTTTCTTAGTAGGAGCATACCGTATTACACAAGTGCTGTGGTCCCTTTCCTGGGGCTGTATTCTTCCATTGAAGTCCACCCAGCTCCATTGATTACACTGGGAAAAGTTGGTAGGAGTTCCCCATTTTAGAGTGGTGAAGGGGGCCAGTGCTCAGAGGCGCTGTTTCTTGGTGGCTGATCCTTTGTAATAGCCTTCTAATGGACACCAGGTTAGCTCCTACTTTAACAGTGTTGCAGAAGCAACTCTGAATGGAGCTTTTCTGGGCAGCCTTTGGACTACTGTTGGGCTACTTCTTAAGGCTATCTGCATATGTTATGTATTGTCTTTGATCTGATTGTGGATGCTTTAATTGTGTTTTCTATTTGTGTGAGCCACCAAAAATTATTCAGGATTATGCAGGACAAATAGAGAGTACTGGTAGAAATATGTGGATTGAAAACTCTTATTTAGAAAATGCTTGATAGTTTCTTGCGTCTTGTGGTGAAATACAGTATTTCTGTATTTCTGCATTATGAAAATGAATGAAAATGAAATTTATATTGACGGTTGAATCTGACATTTTTGACATCATTTTCATCTTATCTATGTTTCTCTAAGAAGATAGTGTAAAAATCAACAGATTGGAAATTGCATAACAATTGGGGCTATTTCCTTGTAATTTGTTCATAAGAGTATTTGGTTGCTGTATTTTTCACTATATTTTTAAATAGTTTTTGTACAAAATCTGTGCATTGATACAGCCTTATCCAAAATATTTCCTCATAATGTGCTTATCAAAGGTGGAATTCTGTTGAAGTGCCACAGAAAATCAAGCTAATAAAATCCCAAGTTTGAGATGTCTTCAGAAATTAGTGATACCAGAAAGAATTCCTTAGTTCTTCCATTTTTTTGTCTGAGAACTTTCAGTGGATGTTTTATTGGAAATTTCTCTGAAGTTTCAGGACAGGTTCCCTTGGAAGTTCTTGCCCATTGGGGTTCTTTTCTTTTTGATTCTCCATGGAGTTGTAACCATTTGTAGCAGTTTCTCTTACAAAACAAGATATTAAAAAACCAGGAAATTTCATTTGTGCTTAAGTTGTTCTTAACCTCTAAATTAAGTCTGCCTTTAAAACAGTAATACTCACCATTTTAATTCTTTTCTTTTAGTACATTGCAAAGATAGGGAACCATTTGGTGGCTGAGATTGTAGTCATATAATGAGAGGAGCAAGATGGCTAAAATGGGCAGACTAAAGATGCAAATCACCAGGAATGGACTGGGGTTTTTGTTTTTCATTTTAGAGCTGGAATTCTAAGATTCTCTCAAAATAATCTGAAGGCAAGGCTTCCATCTTAACGTTCTTTTCCTAAGTATGGGAAATAACTGGTCACCACTAGTTTTTAACACCAATGGTCAGAGCAGGCTATAGGGTCTGTAGAAAAGGGGCTCATATATCACAGCTTTGGCTCACTTCTGGAATATTATTGGCTGATGAACTGGCACTTACTAAGAGTTTACAAAGAGACCGGAATTATATTCTTGGTAAAATCATTTGCCTAGGGCAGTGATGGCGAACCTTTTAGAGACCGAGTGCCCAAACTGCAACCCAAAACCCACTTATGTATTGTCGGGTGTCGGGTGGGCATGGCCCATTGGCTGGGTGTGGCCAATTGGGTGGGCGTGGCACAATGGGTGGGCGTGGCTGCGGTGGTAACGGCAGACTGGGTGGGACTAAAAAGTTCAATCAATTTCAACTTTGCAAGATCTTTTTTTTTCCTGCGAGAAGTTGAAATTGATTGACTGATTGAACCTCTTTTTTTTTGCACACGGCGGCAGAGGCCTAATGCGAGAATGTTTTATAAAACCCAGCTGAAGGCCTAGGACTGGGGCGACGGCGTGTGTGCCCACAGAGAGGGCTCTGTGTGCCACCTGTGGCACGCGTGCCATACTGTAGGTTCACCACCACGGGCCTAGGGGGAAAGAAGTCTTCAAGTATCTCTACTGCTTTTCCTATTGAGGATCAAAGAGGATGTCACTTAGAGTTGTTTCAGTCCTAAAAATCCTTTTCCTTCCCAAATCTTGATTTTAATTTGGTTTGCCTAGTGTTTTGAGAAAAAAAACCCAACCCAAACCATAAATATTTATGTAATCCAATTATATAATCAGAAACTCAATCCCCAGTGTAATACAGTGGTAGAGGACACAATTACATCAATGTGATTTATTTTAATTAATGGAAAATGCTATTATTTTGGCGGGAACCTAAGATGCAGTTTTCTCTTCGTTTAAAGATATAAAGATTTTCTTATTTTGTGTCTCCCAGCTAGTAATAGTGTATTCATATTTTTTTTTCTATTGGGAGTGAAAGAAGGGGGTTTATTATATGAGGTGCCTTATTCAGAGTCATTCCTACAATAATGTTTGTCATATCAGGAGACCAGTACAAAGGGATGCTTTTTACTACATTTTACAACAGTTCTAATTCCATTGTATAACTTCCTTTTTCATTCACTATGTCCTTTCGAGGTTCATAATATCTGTAATCATAATTAGACATTTAATACTTTTTACATGTGCTCTCTAGGATCTAAACTTACATCTTTAAAAATTAGATTTTTCTTTTTGTTCATATATTTCTGTTGACGGATAAACACAGTGGCAGATTTGAGGAAAGCAATTTCTGTAACATTTAGCCTTAAGACTTTTGAGAATAATGGAAGCGAAGTGCAGCAAGACATAATTTCTAATAGGAAGCAAAATATTGTATTTAGTCAGTGCCTGGGTAACTAAGTCATTATAACCCTGAAGGAATCTTGCAGCACCTTTTCTGACTAATGCATTTTATTAAAAGGTTATGCCTTTTAATAGCACTTGTTAGTTGGCAGAGGACTTCTATCTAGAGTCCTCCTGGTTGTTGTTTTTTTGTCACAATAGACAAACAGTACATCTCTCCTCCTACACTAATTAGGAATAGAGAACTTGTAGCTTTCAGAGGGTTGCTAAATCATGACTCACAGCGTCTTTTTCCAGGGGCCATCTAGTTGAAGCTTCTGGGAATTGTAATGCAGCAGCATCTGGATGGAGGTCCACAGATCCTGACAGCTCCCCACAGTCTCTTGAGTTGCTCTGATAGCTTTGTAATTGGAGCAGTATCTTGATGTTGTCACACATTTCCTTATAGACTTCAAGTAATGCACAGCAAATATAATACTAAGGGATGTGACATTACAGCAAATTAATATCAATTTTGGATGGGTTTTTTTTGTCTCTCCTCCTCCCCTGTACTGAGAAGCTGTGGCTTACATGTAAAAGGGGATGCGTTTGGTTACACATAATTATGTGGGCCTTTTTTTTTTGTCAAGGCCGGCTTTTGTGATTTTAAGACGAACAGAACTCTGCTGCCCTGCTGTTTGCAGCTCAAGAAATGGTATAGACTGCTCTTGCTTGGAGTTCTTCCATCCTTTAATTTAGTAAAAGCTTGTTCCTTTGACTAAACCAGCAGATCACCAATTAAGTTTATTTTGTTGTTGTTATTATTATTAAAGCAGGGGTCCCCAACCCCCGGTCCATGGATCAGTATCGGGCCGCAGCATGCCAGCAACTGGGCTGCACAAACAAGCAAAGCCCCATCCGCGAGATGCAGATAGCACACAAAACCATAACACCACCCCCCCGGTCCGTGGAAATCACCAACTGCATTCTTTTCTACTACTAATAAGTTACAAAAAAATCACTCGTACAAATTCATTACCATTAATGTTTACATACCACTTCGTTATTAAAAGAGTAGCTAAAGTGAGATTCCAGCTTTCCAGAATCATTTATTGAACTGCTTATTAACTTCCAAAGGAACGGACTCAGGAAGAATACATGGGGGGAACAAACTAAAATGGAACAACTTTGAAGAATGAACAATACAGGAAAGTCAGCCCAACTTAATGCTACAGTGGAAAAAACAGCTCATATCGATCCTAATCCTCTGAACCAGATTAGGACGTTAGATTGTTCTGTATCCATGAGAACAGAATCCTCGGTGGTCTATTGTGACTTCAGAGAGATCATAATGACTCTTTGCTGGATTCACATCAAGATGAATTGATTGAGTTGGTACATTAGATGATCTGTTCAGATGACTCTCTAGCTTTCTCCTTCTCTGACAATGACAGGGAGGCTTCCTTCAATTTTACACAACAGGAATGGTTTATGGAGTTCAAATTGCCTGTCAGACATAACATCAGGTAAAGAGGTAGTCATGAAAGTCATAAACCTGCCTGACCATTTGGTGCAGTAGGCAAAAATACTTACTGATCCTTGGGTAGTAACAGGGAAAGCAGCAGAAGAAATAGATACAATCTTAATTAATATGAACTGTGAAGGGGGATCAATCAGGTTGATTATTAATAACAAATGGGTGTTGAAAGAGGAAAACCGTATTA
Organism: Vipera berus; assembly: GCF_964194415.1. Taxonomy (NCBI): domain Eukaryota; kingdom Metazoa; phylum Chordata; class Lepidosauria; order Squamata; family Viperidae; genus Vipera; species Vipera berus. Next base: position 203,706,371 of record NC_138202.1, on the reverse strand, counting down.
CTGTAATCATGATTTCCCCTTTTTAGAATGGAAAAAGAGTCATAAACATATCATTTCAGTAGTGGTGTGTATTGTTTCAGTTTCAAACACACACAGTTGTTAGGTGAAATTAGCAGTTTACTCAAGGCTGGGTAGATAAAGGCAGACAAGGAAAGGAATCTAAATCAAAACAGAGTCTCTGGATAAGAAAGCTTGCCAGAATGGTTTTGCTTTCAACAGGTACATTCAGAAGAGTAGTCAAAATCCAGTCCAAAGTTCAGAAAGCCAAGTCAGGGTTGTCAACCAAGGTCAGAGTTTTACAAACAAGATTCACAGGAATGACAGGAAATCACATGGTTGTTTCCAACAAAGTAACATGGGTCAGGGTTGCCTCTTAAATCAGGTTGCAGCTAGCTGTCTTTAATCAAGTTACTGTCTTCCTTGAGCATCTTTGTTCTGCTCTCAGCTCTGCTTTCCAATGATGTATCATTTCTAAAGCGCTTAAGAACTGTTTGTTGGCTGAAACCAGATTCCCTGAGGATCATCTATTAAGAACTATATGAGGTTGTTTAATGCTTTTTTGGGTGCTTGATATTCCATCCCACTGTTTTTTTTTTCCTGATTAGCCTGGCTTTACCCTTTGTCCATTGGATCAAACTGTAAGATCTGAGTTTCAGGAGATCTGGCAAGTTTAGTGATTTGTTTAATGATTTAATTGAAATTTAGCATAATTAGGTATGTAACATTATAGCATTCTTTTGAGGCATTGATTAATTTGGAACAGGTTGTTGTGAAGAATTGGGCACTAATGGCATTTATTCTAAAAAAGCTATTGGTGATACTTAGTCTTATGAAGTTTTATGTAATACTTGAGGCATTTTTAATAAACAGTTAAGCATACTTGTAGATAATATGAATCTAGCAATTAGTACTGTTGCTTAATGGATTATAAACTTGTTCTTTAGTCTTCAGAGGTTCTGTTGATCACTTGATTTTGAAGACTCAATAGCAGTAGGCTTTTGCTATAATGAGCAGTGTTACAGAAATGGTGGATTAGTCAGTATGCTTATTATAAAGCAAATAACAGTATGAGCTTAATTGGCTAAATCTAAGCAGTGAAAAGATTACTTACTAGATATACCAAATCATTGTTGTATTTATGTTTTACCAATACAGTTTTCTCAGATATAAGGTATCTGTGGGAGGGGAAGACAAAAAATTTAAAAGAAATAAAAGAAATTACTTCCTTCCATTAAAAAGAGTGGGTTATGTCCTTAATTCCAGGTACCATATGTGAACCCAATGTATTTTGAAAACAGGCTGTATATAATAAATTAGATGGATGGAAAATCAGAGAAAAAGGTTATCACATAGGGTTTCTTAGTAGAATGCCTGGGTATCCACAGTTCCACTAGATGGTGCCCTTTGACTTACAAAATAATTTTTCTAAAATTTAAAATGACTCAAATTTCCATTTCTTACAAGTTTTATGTGTTTTCACATAAGATTTGGTTAGATTTTTGCCATTGTAATTCAATACTTTTCATTTTTTAAAAAAACATGAATTATTACTGGCATCTCTTGTGCTGTGAGAAATTGCAAAAGGATGTCTGCCATTTCAAAAGTTTACTGATCTCAACCTAAAGGAAAGAGCTACATCTACTTATGCCTTGCAGTACTTGTATATATCATAGATACCGGGCAGTGGAAAAGAAAGTGTAGCTTTGTTCAGAAGTGACCTCCCTAAACAAATTAACCTATTTCCTATTTCATTGCTGCCTGTAGCTACACCATATTTTGCACAGATTACGTGGAAAGCAATCCAAGTCTGCCTTCCCAGAAATATTAAGGATTCCAGTCAATACCAGGCAGTATGGAAAGAGGAGATGGCAGGGTTGAGGGAGCTTTTTGTGTCACCATGTTCAATCTTCTGTTTCAAATAGGAATCCAGATTGCCTAGGAGAGGAAAATGTCCATCTTCTGCATGAGTGCAGAAAATAGAAAAGAGCCTTGCAACTCTATGACTAATTGGTTCCAGGAAATTTCCTTTGGGCTCAGAGATGGGAGAGAAGTTAAATAAATGTTTCTTGGCTATTTATGAGAAGAAAACAGTTGTTACCAGTTAGCCCTCTTTTCTTTTGTTATTCGTTAACTAATATTTTGTTATTTTCTCTATTGATTGGAAGATAGGAAAAGAACAAGGCAATGTCATTTTGATATTAATTGAATGTTATATTGATTTCATAATATGCATATTTACATGGATTTGCTTATATTTTCTGGTGTTTGAAAGAAAAAAAGGACATATTACTATTTCCAAGTTGTATAAATAATTGTGATAATTCCAACATGTTAATATATGCTGTTTTCAAATTGATTTATTGCAGTGGTGTCTATGAATATGTTCCTTACTTCTCAGCTTGAAGTCTATCACCATATAGCTAGCTATAGATTTGTCATGAGTATGAAAATTCTCAACTATCAGTGATTTTGTTATTCCATGTATGATTTTGCTTTTCACCATCTTGGTGCCTTCCTGATGTATGTTAGATTAACATCCCAGAGTTCTGAAGAAGCTGGCAGATGTTATCTCAGAACCATTGTATCTTTAAAAAAATATTGGAGCACTGGGGAACTACCAGAGGATTGGAAAATAGCTGATGTGGTTCCCATCTTCAAAAAAAGGGAGGGAAAACAACACAGGGAACTACAGATCAATCAGCATAACATCAATACCTGGGAAGATCCTGGGAAAAAATAATCAAAAATTAGATATGTGAATATCTAGAAACAAATACATTTATAACTAAAAGTCATTATGGGTTTGTTAAAAACAAATCATGCCAAACCAATCTTATTTCATTCTTTGACAAAGTGACTAAATTAGTAGACCACCGAAATGCTGTTGACATAGTATATTTAGACTTCAGCAAGACATTGGACAAAGTAGACCAGAACCTACTTCTTGGTAAGCTAGAAAAATGTGGGATAGACAGCATCACCACCAGATGGATTTGCAACTGACTGACAAACCGTACTCAACAAGTAAACCTTAATGGTATTATCTCTACATGGAGGGGGGTACCACAAGGTTCTGTCTAGGCCCAATACTCTTCAATATCTTCATAAATGACATAGGTGAGGGAACAGAATGGGAACTCATCAAATTTGCAGATGACAGTAAGTTGGCAGGAATAGCCAATATCCCAGAAGACAAGCTCAGGATCCAAAAAGGTCTTGACAGACTTGAATGGACCCTATCTAACAAAATGAAATTTAATGTGGAGAAAAGCAAGGTTTTACATCTGGGCAGGAAAAACCAAAGTTACAAGTACAGATTAGGTGAAACCTGTCTCAAAAACAGTAACTGTGAGAGGGACCTTGGAGTCCTAGTGGACAGTCACTTAAACATGAGTAAGCAGTATGTGGCAGCAGCCAAAAAAAGCTACCGTATTTTTCGGACCATAAGACGCACCTGACCATAAGACGCACCCAGTTTTTAGAGCAGCCAAACAAGAAAAAAAAAATTCTGAACTAAATAGTACTGGTATACTAAAACAGGGCTTTTCAACCTTTTCATCCATTGTACCACTTTTAGGACAAGGCAATGTCCGAGTACCACCAGTCGCCCAGCAAGGTGTCAAAAACCTGACCCCCCACCAAAAAAGGAAAAAAATGATAAAGTACAGGTAGTCCTTGACTTACAATGATTCACTTAGTGACTGTTCAAAGTTACGACGGCACTGAAAAAAGTGACTTATGACCATTTTTCACACTTATGACTGTTGCAGCATCCCCAGGTTCATGTGATTTACATTCGGATACTTGGCAATCGATTCATATTTATGATGGTCACATTGTTCCAGGGTCATGTGATCGCCTTTTGCAACCTTCTGAGAAGCAAAGTTAGTGGGGAAACCAGATTCACTTAACAATCATGTTACTAATTTAATTTCTCTCTCTCCTTCTCTTTCTCTCCCTCTCTCCCCCTCCCACTTTCTTTCTCCTCTCCTTCTTTCTCTTTCCCTTTCCTTCTTTCCCTATTTTTCTCTTTCCCTCTATCTCTCCCTTTCTCTCTCTCCATTTCCCTCCCTTTCTTTCTCCTTCTCTCTCCCTCTTTCTCTCCCTATTTTTCTCTTTCCCTCTATCTCTCCCTTTCTCTCTCTCCCTTTCTTTCTCTCCCTCTCTCTTTCCCTCTCCCTCTTTCTCTCCCTCTATTTATCTCCCTTTCGTTCTCCTCTCTCTCCCTCTTTCTCCCCCTCCCTATTTCTTTCTCCTTCTCTCTCTCTCCCTCTCTTTCTCTCTCTCTCTCTTTCTCTCTCTCCCTCCCTCTCCCATTGTCCCTTCCTTCCTTCCTTCCTTCCCTCCCTCTTTGTCCTTCCCTCTCTGCATTAGAGCAGTACCCACGGAGGCGGCCCTGCAGCCCGGCTTTCTCTTTCAGAAAGCAAGCTGAAACGGAGCGAGGGAGATTGCCAGAAATGCGAATCGGCCGATCTCGCGCTCCTGCAAACTCCCTCGCTCGGTTTCAGCTTCCCTTGCTACAAGAGAAAGCAGGCTGAAACGAGGGAGATTGCAGCAGCGCGAGATCAGCCGATTCGCATTCCTGGCAATCTCCCTCACTCCGTTTCAGCCTGCTTTCTCTTGTAGCAAGGGAAGCTGAAACCGAGCGAGGCAGATTGCAGGAGCGTGAGATCGGCGTTTCTCAGCACGTGCCGATTTGTGCTCCTGGCAAGCTCCCTTGCTTTCCACTTGCAGAGGTTGGGGCTGGCCATACGGATCACCTTCGGACCATAAGACGCACCCTCGTTTTCCCCCCCACTTTGGGGGGAAAAAGTGCGTCTTATGGTCCAAAAAATACGGTAATACAATCCTGGGAAGTTGTAGTTGAAAGTACCTAGAAGTATTAAGTTTTGGAAGGGCAAGTACTTCTTTAACCATCATTATCACTAATAGTATTAACTCACTTTGGCCAATCTTATGGAAAAAATCCACAGTGGACTAGCTATAGCTGCTGTTGCTATCATAAAACCATCTCATCTCAGAGAAGCAAATCCCTATTCCTACCTACACCTTGCAAAAAAATGTGTTTTTCTCCCATGAGAATAGACTATGTTTAAAAACTAGTGGAGGAAGCAGATAGGAAATAAAGAATGTGTAGCTGTTGCCCATTATCCCAATACAAAACTGAAGCATGATCTTTTACAAGGAGAGATCATTAGTAGGCTACAAAGTAAGCATGGTAGAACACTTTTCTTTAGGTAGGTATGTTTCCAAACTGCTTGTACTTAGAAATTGTGTATATTTGTATTAAAAAACCCTCAGTGCTTCAGTAAATAACTTTTGAAGGTAAAATCAAATACTTCTAGAACAGAAAATTTATATGGCTGCCCAACTCACTTATGGTGATTCAGAGTTAAAAAAACTCAAAATACAAAAACCCAATATTACACCCTGACTTATTTCTAACCTCTGCTATGGGTTTCCATAATTCTTGTGGCAGAAACACCCTAGATTTTTCAATCATCACAGAAAAAGTCAGGTACTTTTGCCATTTAGTTGCCAATATCCAGAAATGCTTTAGATTGTAAGTATAGGTAGTCCTCAACATGATCACATTTGAGCCCCAAATTTTGTGTTGTTAAGTGAGACATTTGTTAAATGAGTTTTAACCTATTTTGTAACATTTCTTGCCACAGTTGTTAAGTGAATCACTGCAGCTGATAAGTTAGTAACCAGGTTGTTAAATGAACCTGGCTTCCCCATTGACTTTGTTTGGTCGCAAAAGGTGATCACATGACCCTGGGATACAGCAACAGTCATAAATATAAACCAGTTGCCAAGCATCTGAATTTTGATCCCATGAGCCTGGGGATGCTGCAAAAGTCGTAACTGAAAAATGGTCATAAGTCAAAAGTTGTAACTTTAAATGGTCATTAAACAGACTGTTGTAAGTTGAAGATTGCCTGTATCCTCCTTGAATGAACATTAGGCTGGAAGGATTTCTGGGCACTAGAAGAAAGAATATGGAAGCAGATGGGCCAATTGCTGGCATAGGTGTGAACATCCAACTTGCCTCTGGGTAGCTCATACTTCTTTAAAGAAAGAAGTTCTAAGGTTGCCTAGATGTAGAAGTTACACAAGTTCTTCTGTACCTTTTTTATGTCTTGAGTTACTTGCAGTATTATAAAGGCACAGAAAGAACATGAAAAGAACATGAGAAATCAATGATGTGATAATGACAGAAAAGAAAGAATGAGGGGTAATGAATTCAGAAGGAAAATCTTATAAACAAGTTGTTGCATAAGGCTCTTTTCCAGTTTGTATGTCTCGTTTGTTTTCTCAGTAACGGTACCTTATGCCATTCAATATAGTTGTAGAATTTAAGGTTATAAAATGGGTAACTGCATAGATTGTCATGTTGTTATTGGCAGTGAGACAATCTAATTATCTTCCCAGTCATTTTTCAATTTGGTTTGTTTTTACTTACAATAATTTAATAAGCCGACCTTCAGAGCTGTGTCACAAATACAGATAATGCTTTGTTTTTGCCTTTTTTGGTAATTTTTCTTAATCATTTAATATGTTTAATATTCCGGATAATAAACCCATAAGTGAAACTACAGCTTCAGTATAGCAACGGGATAGGGTAATGTTTGCTATTTATAGGATTTTCCTGAGATCAAGTATAATTTGAGGTTTTCACTTGCTCAGAAAACAGACCAGATTAACCTCTTCTCTAAAAAAATTGAAACAGAACTAGGGGAAATGGCAGGAAAAGTGAGAACTAGGAACATGTAAGGTAAGCCATAAGCAGTGTGCCTTAGCCAATGTGCATTGGATGGATTTGAGCTACAATTCTGAGAATTTGGAATGTTGTAGTCCCAGCCCACATAGGAGAGAAAAAAATGACAGAGCAAATATATAATATTATTTCCTAAATTATACAGAACAAAGTAGCGAAATTTTCTTCCCTCTTTCAGAAAATCTCTCTCTTGAATCTTCTTACTCATTCCCTAACCTTGTTTGTATTTAAAACTTCCAAAAATAAAAAGTTCAGTAAAAATAATGGTTGCTCTCTAGTGGTTGTTGGGATTTTTCTAGTCCAGACAGGGTAAAGGTAAAGGTAAAGGTTCCCCTGCACATGCGTGCTAGTCGTTTCCGACTCTAGGGGCCGGTGCTCATCTCCGTTTCAAAGCCGAAGAGCCAGCGCTTGTCCGAGGACGTCTCCGTGGTCATGTGGCCGGCATGACTAGAAGCCAAAGGCGCACGGAACACTGTTACCTTCCCACCGTAGTGGTCCCTATTTTTCTACTTGCATTTTTACGTGCTTTCGAACTGCTAGGTTGGCAGAAGCTGGGACGAGTAACAGGCGTTCACTCTGTTACGCGGCACTCGGGATTCGACCCGCCAAACTGCCGACCTTCTGATCGACAAGCTCAGCGTCCTAACCCACTGAGCCACCGCGTCCCTCACCCAGACAGGGTAGTTTTGATATATTCCATAAAATGGGAAAAGACATAATTCAAGTCCTCTTCTCCTCCACACATAGTGGCCAGTAACCAAAGAGTTGTTTTAGAGTAGGGGTGTCCAATCTTGGGAATTTTAAGGCTTGTGGACTTCAACTCCCAGAATTTCCCAGCCAACCATGCTGGCTGGGGAATTCTGGAGTTGAAGTCCACAGATCTTAAAGTTGCCAAGGTTGGACACCACTGTTTTAGAGCTTGATTTGTGCCATTTTGCAGATTATTTTTCTAGCTTTTTTTAAAGATTGGAATTGATTCTATGGTTATTTGGATAGGGTTCTCATCATAGAATCCAGGATTGTCAGTGGACATCAAGACCTGGTCATCTGATAAACTCTCTACCCTTCTGAGGTTTTATCTTTATAAAGTAATTTTAAAAAAATTAATAAATCAGAAGTTTGTATATTGCTAAAGTAAACCGCCAATTTCATTTTCATTTCCAAGAATATTTCTGGCTTATGTAAACTGAAAAATATAAGTTATTGGGCAATTGTAGCCCAGCATTGTGTTTGGAATTTTGCCCATTTATCTGGAAACAAGGGATAATATGGAGTATCTTATGGGTTTGTATATTAAAAGAGGCCTCGGGTACATTTTGGTAAATCAGTGGTTTATAGCTATTATGTCCTGTACCAGCTCTTTTGCCCAACCACCCATTGCACTATAGTAGTCAGTAAGGCAAAAGGTGAGAGAGAGAGAGGGAGAGAAAGAAAGAACTGGACAAGCAAGAAAGAAAAACTAAAAGAAAAATGGAGAAGAAAGAAAAGAGAAAAAGAAGTGACATCAGGTCCTAACAGTTAGTATAGGATAGATTATAGAAAAGAGACAATATTACTTTAGAGAAAGAGGCAAACTTATAATTGTACTTATAAAATGAGGACCCAGATTGTTGGGGGCAATAAGCTGATTTTGTAATAATGCCGCTTGGGGCCCCCCCGAAAGCCCTAATAAGCAGGCATATACATAGAATGAAGGCTATTGCTAAGCACATTGATTTGTGCTTTAGATTGTAAGCTGCCCTAAGTCTTCAGAGAAGGGTGGATATAAATGGGATTTTTTAAAAAAATTACCACTTTCTCTTAAGTTACATTATGACTCATTTCTATAAACCATCCTATTTTAATCATCAAAACCATAAATTATAAGTTTTTTTCTGTTTCACACAAAAAGTTCTAACATCTTCAACCATTCCTTCATTGTAGGTATTGCCTACAATCTTTCCATCTTTGAGCATGCAGTAATCTTGCTTACATTCTCATACATAAAAACAAAATGTGATGACTTTCAGCATAATAAAATGACCTTTCCTATTTCGAACATAAATTTAAAGTGTCTTTATACAATCTAGACAATTTATCTGGTATCATATGCTAATAGTACATAATTTTCTAAAAGTTCTCTTTAAGATTGTAACATAATGTAAATTTCAGTTCTTTCAGCCACTTATTTTTCCATTGTTCCATCTGTACATTATAACCAACATTTTTAGCCCACTGAATCATACATTCTTTCAATTGTTCTTCTGTTTCAAATTTCAGTAAAGGTGTACACATTTTTGCAATTACATGTTCATAATTTGTTCACAGTTTTATTTCAAGGTCAATCTTAACAATGTTCAATATCATAAACTTCTTTGTCTACCTTAAATCTTTCAGATAACTATAAATAAGAAACATACAATTCATATTCATCATTGTTATCAATCTTAAAACCCATTTTGTTTATCATTTCTATTTGATTCTCTATTTTCATGTTTTGTTATCATTTTCATGTTCTGTTTGTTAGTTTTAAAACTTACTAATATGCCAAAGCCTTTTAGTTTTCCATTAGTGTTTCAATTCCCTTCCAAAGATCTTCCAAAACCAACACCAAATCGTCTGCAAAAGCCATTAATTCATACATTCGTTTTTAATCTTTACTCCCACAATCCTCTCATCTTGTGCTACATCTTTATTCAATATTTCAAGGACAAAAATAAACAAGAGAGGAGACAGTTGGCATCCCTGTCTTGTTCCCTTTTGTATCTCACAAGGCTTTGTTAGATCTCCATTAACAACTGTTTGGGCTTTCTGTGAAGTATCTTTTATAACGTTCTCTTTCAAAGTTCATATCTTCCAAAACTTTGAGCAAAAAGACCTGTTCAAATTCTCAAAAGCCTTCTCTATGTCTAAGAAAATCAGTGTGACTTGTTTTTCATTATATTCCTCCAAGTATTCCAAAATGTCCAACACATTTCTAATAAATGCCTTTTAGGTAAAAAGCCATATTGATCCTCATGAATAAATTCTTGCAGAATTATTTTCAGTCTATCAGCCAGAGTCATCGTAAACAACTTGTAGTCATTATATAGTATTGAATAATGATATCAACCTACAGTTTCTTGTTAAAGTCAAATCTCGTCCCTCTTTAGACACTAATGCTACATTGGCCTTTTTCCAGCAGCTTTGTGGCATCTTTCATCCCTGTAAAATAGAATTAATCATATATTTTTAAGGTTGTAAAAGTTTATCCTCAAAACATTTATAATAAGAACTCAGGAACCCAGCTGCTCCAGGCATAGCTCTGGCTTTTATCTTTTTTATAGCTTCACAAATTTCACATTGTTACAGGACCATTCATAATATATTTTGTTTCTTAGTTCCTCCCTAGCAATCCTCAGAGTTTATCTATAGTGATGCAAATAGTTGCTTTATTTTGATAAGATTGATGTCAGGCCCCAAGAACCAAGACAGACACATGGAGCTACTTCTGAGCAGTTTCCTTTACTGTTCCTCACCTGTGGACAGAAATCAAGGAAATACCAAAGCAGAAAACCACACCCCTACCAACACTGACAAGGCAGTACAGTATATAAACAGAGAGCAAATCTCACACTCATAGTACTGATCAGCAAGCCAACAACCAAACTCAGCATAAGGGACTTCACAGTTGAAGCTTCAGTTATATATATTCTATTGATCTCACTTCAGCTTTTTTGTTTGTTGGTTGGTTTTACTTGCCTGCAAACGTAAATGTAAGGATTGGTCATAAAGTCACTTTTTCATAATTTCATAAAAAGTTGCTAAACGAGGACTACTTACACATGCATCTTAGACTTTCCTGTTCCCCTAGAGTGAGAAAGAAACATTTAATTAACCCTCGTCTCAGTCATATTTCACTTAAGAGCCTTGGTGGAGCAGTGGGCTGATGCCTCCTTAAGTAACACCAGCTGCCTGCAATTAGTGCAGGTTCGAGTCCCACCAGGCTCAAGGTTGACTCAGCCTCCCATCCTTCCGAGGTAGGTAAAATGAGGACCCAGATTGTTGGGGGCAATAAGCTGACTTTGTAATAATGCCGCTTGGGGGTGTGTGTGAAAGCCCTAATAAGCAGGCATATACATAGAATGAAGGCTACTGCTAAATTTGTAAAGCCGCCCTGAGTCTTCGGAGAAGGGCGGGATATAAATGGAATTAAAATAAAAATAAAACTTAATCTGTGAAGTTTGCGTAAATAACACTGTAATAATCTTTTACAGAAAGTAGCTTCCCAGTCCACCAAAAGAACACTTTTTATCTACCCAGATAATTGCTATTTGGTAAGTTTCCTGTTTTTTTGCAACAGGATAGTGTCTTCTTTCATCAAAGTTTATTTACCATCCAAGACCAAACAGAAGAAAATGACCAGCGGTTAATTGAGTGATTGATTATGTGCCATAATAGATAGTTTTCTGTATGAAGACCAATAACATAATAAATATAATAAGAGAGGCTTTTTTAATTCCAAGAACATTCTGAAATAATTAACAGGTAATGAATGATTAGTACAGTAGCATGAGAGAGGAACCAAGTGGCTTCTAACAGCTATAGCTATTGATAGAAATTTTGCAGCCTTCTTAGAGGTTTCTGAAGAATGGTCATCTAAAATAAGGATAATGATCTTCCAATCACAATGGCAATTAAATTTGTTAACAATTAGAAATATTGTTATATCACCATTGGATGTACAGTGGTCATTATATTAGCCCATTGGAAATAGATTCTACCTCCATGTCTAAACAAAAACATACATATTTATTTAATTAATAAAAACAAATACAGCATTCATATGAAAGATTTATACATCTACCAGTTCTTGTCATAATAAGTAAAACCCCAGTTTGGAACCAAGTAAATTGTTTCCTGTGAATGGCATACAGAACATTAATTTAATATCTAGGAGGAGACTAAGAAAGGGAACTATAAATAGTGTAGGAAATGTTGGTTCTATTGTTTGGGATATCTAGATCCAAAATCATCAGGTTTTATTTATTTATTATTTGAGCTGTCAGTTCTGCCTGTCCACAACTTTTCAGTTGATCACCAAGGCTGATAGACCATTAGTAAGCAATTTCTTCTTTCCCTTCCCTTCCCTTCCCTTCCCTTCCCTTCCCTTCCCTTCCCTTCCCTTCCCTTCCCTTCCCTTCCCTTCCCTTCACCCTTACCCTCACCCTTCCTTCCTTCCCTTCCTTCCTTCCTTCCTTCCTTCCTTCCTTCCTTCCTTCCTTCCTTCCTTCCTTCCTTCCTTCCTCCCTCCCTCCCTCCCTCCCTCCCTCCCTCCCTTTTTAACTTGTTCAAGGTAACCTGAGGATGGTTTCAAATGGTTGTTAATTTTTTTTTCTTTCTATGCAAATGCAATAACCATTATTTAATGCAAATAAAATACTTGGGGATCTGCTTAGATAATACCTTTGGTAAATTAATATTGGTATCTCAGTAACAGTGTTTGATTCTGACTTTGCTAAGCTGTGCTTTATTTCATAGGCTGTTTGGAATGTGAGAATTTAAACATTCCTGATGACATGTAGGCATAGCTACTCTATAATAATTGCTTTCTATAGTGAAATTGGATTTGTCTCTATTGCCAAAGAAAAATAAATTTACTCTTCATTTACATAGTTTAAACCAGGGCTGTTCAACCTTTTCACCCACTGTGCCATTTTTAGGATATGGCAACATCCGAGTACCACCTGTAACCTAGCAGGGTGTCAAAAACCTGATGACCAAAAAGAAAAAAAGTAAAAAAGTAATGAAGTACAGGTAGTTCTCGACTTACAACAGTTCGCTTAGTGACTGTTCCAAGTTACAATGGCACTGGAAAATGTGCCCCCCAAGCCAGAGCCAAGCAAGACACCTGCCTGCCCGCCCAATGGTGCTCTTCCTCCTGTCCAACGTTTTCATTGTTGTGAGCATTTCTGTTGAGGATTGGCAGCTGGGGTGGGGTGGGGTGGGTTAGTTTTTATTTCCCCCCCTCTGCTGGGTGGTTGCAGCAGGTTTCGGTCACTTCACTTGACCCAGGGACACTGTGACCGTCAGAAATATGAATCAGTTGCCAAGCATCTGAATGTAAATCACAAGACCCTGGGGATGCTGCAACATTCCAGTTGATCGGCGCTTCTTCTGGGCTCAGCAAAAGCACCGTGATCAGCGCCGAGCTCCAGCTGGAGCCTGGCGCTGATCCTGGCGCTTCCGCTGAGCCCTGACAGCCCTGCAGCTCCAGCCATCTCTGACTCAGGCTTGTGCGGTGCTGCCACTGGTTCAGCTCATTCCCCTCCCCCGCTACCACTTTTCTAGGATGGTCGTGTACCACCTGCCATGTGCCAATGTACCACAGGTGGTACCCGTACCACTGGTTGAAAAGCCCTGTTTAAACATATCTGCAGCATTTTATATCATTGTAACTTGAAGACAAAAATAACTGAGAAGGAAGCATAGGGTACTCCAGCATACTTAATGCATTTTTCTTTTCTGAGAACAAACTCTTTCTTAAAGGAGGAATGATTTTGATTTGGTTCCAAGATTACATCTAAGCCACATTGTATGTTTTGTGAAATGAGGCATGGGACTTTATATATAGTGCTTTATGACTTAGTATTTTACATCCCAGCCATTTTTGCTTGTTTGACACACTAAAACTAAAGCAAACTGGGCTATATAGCACCATATATGTACATAATCTGGGCATAAATCAATATATGGGAATTTCTGCAAATCCTTATCACTTATATCTGGTCTCAAAATCTAGTTGTCCCTTGAACACTGGGCTACTTTTCTAGGCAAATACCATGTGGCAGTTTTTCTCAACCTGGGATCATCCAGATATGTTAAGAGTACAACTGAGAATTGTAAAAAAAATATCATAGGGGAACCAACTGTAGGAAGGCTGCCATAAAGCCAAAGATAGGAGTGCAAAAAAGACATTCTTTTACCTTCATATAAGGGGTGTATGTAGAATTGCTTAAGTCCTAACTTTCCATCCCATGCCCCAAACTATGAAGTCACTCTTGATAGTTGGAAGTAATGCATTGTAGTGCCAGTTATCCCCTTCGGGATGAGTAAGAATACTCAGCAGTTCCAAGGAGTACTGGTAGGATAAGATCACAGCTCAAAAGCTGTAAACAGGAAGTCTAAGCTTGCATGAATCCAATCTTCAGAATATTTAAACAAATTTCTTACTCTAAATATGTTAAAAGGACTTCCTGAAATGAATCACTAAAAGTAGCATGCTGGGAAAAATCAGTTGTGTGTTTTACGTATTACACTTTGTGTACTTAATTCTCTTTCTACATTTAATGTTTGTTTACAGTTTTGTTGAAACTCTCTTCCTGATCTTTTAGGAAGTAAGTGTGAACTTTTAAGTTTGAGAGGTATTCTGTATTCCATTAACATTTTCAAAGTAAGCATTCTAATTGTATTTTCCTTGGTTTATTTCTTCCTGGTGGCTATTGCACAAGTTAGCTTTAGTATCTCCCTAAAACCATTATTGTTGGATGATGGAATGGGTCATTAAACTCTGCAGCGTCCATTTCCTGAATGACCAGGAGATAAAACCAGTAATGAGGAAACTTAGTTTTGGATAAAGGGAAACCCATATCAGTGGAAAAGGAAATGCAGATCTATTTAACTAGCAAATTCATTGGTTCTGAGAATAATGCTCGAATATTAGATATCAAGAAAGGAAAGTATCACATTTATCTCCAGAAAAGCCTTCATGATTTTGTCTGTTTGCTATAAACTAGACTAAGTGACCTTGCATAAAATACTGGCTTTTTAAACCAACAGCTAAGCTGAGTGATCCGCATCTTTTTCTTAAAAGTGATGCCAGCATGCTGCAAAGCCAGCACCAACCTTCAATATTATGTTTGTTTATAATAATTTCTCCCCTCCCGTGCAGAGGCGTTCTTGCAAAATAAATGAGGGGGAAGCTGCAATTAAGTGCTTTTTTGGAACTGTCTAGATGCCAGGAAAACAGCTAAAAGTAGTTTGAGGTGGTAGGCAACATTCTGGGAGACTAGAAGTAATGATGAGGAACATCTTCACCCATTGCTAAATGGGTGTTTGAGATCAGCCATGCCTAACATGCCAGATATTTTGTGCAAATACCCTTAACATGTTCTCAAAAATCTAAATGAGTCTGTTGCCCAAAACATTTGGAGACCTTGGATTTAGCTGTGGTCTATTCTTTTGGATGGGTTTGCACCTCAAGCTAAGTAACAAAAACCCCAACCAGTTAAGTTGCAGTCTTTGATTATGCAACCCAATAAAATGGGAAGTGATCCTTTTGTTCTTTTTTTTACACTCTTTCCAACTGAGATATCAGTTTGAGAAAGC
This sequence comes from Vipera berus, assembly GCF_964194415.1. Taxonomy (NCBI): domain Eukaryota; kingdom Metazoa; phylum Chordata; class Lepidosauria; order Squamata; family Viperidae; genus Vipera; species Vipera berus. The sequence goes on along the minus strand of NC_138202.1, from coordinate 203,691,244 downwards.
CATCATTACAGGAATACAATATAGTGACTATGACAGATTTATATAGCATCACAATCTGAGACTTTTACCCCTTTCTTGTTGACCTATCCTAGAGTGTGGATGTCACCTTTTACTTTGCTGCTTGAAACTCATTTTATTACCTGATAGTGTGACCCTGCTCAAATATTTTATTGTCAAGTATAAATGTATATGCATAAATTCAATCTTTCTGGTTTCAGTGCATCTAATATAGAAAGAATCAGGTGACCCTGATCACTACCCTTATAGCAGACAGTTTTTTTCTGACAGTTCATTTAGGAGCAGCATCCTGTGTCTTGTTTCAGAAACCTGCATCTTTTTCAAATCTTTTTTCTGCTCATAAAGAAACATGAAACAATCATACAATTCTTGAGAAAAATCAGTCTTAGAATTGTCAGCTGTTATTAGGTAGTAATAGTGTATTCATAAATCATCTAAAAGTTCACTGTGTCTTATTCTCTTAAATTGAAAACATGGATTGCTATCATTAATAAATGTTCCCATTATATCTGAATTCCTAAGTCCCATTCTAAAGGGTCGACTACAGTATAGATATAAAAACACAGTATCCTTGGTCAGCAAATCCATGATTTCAGGACATAAAGGAGAACTTAGCTATTTTGACCTTTAAAACTGTGGTCAAACTTTTTAATGGCTTGGTCCACAAAAATAGAGAGGGGTATTTATATGATAACAATGAGGCCTCAATTCTGTTCATGTTTATCTTGGAGGAAATCCCACAGAACTCACTGGAATTTATATGTAAAATGTTGCATTAACATGCCATTTCAGGGGAATTGTTTTATTCTACGGTGTTTTGAGAGCTTTCTTGCATTTACTGGTATTGAAATGGCATGTCTACCGATTTGACCTATGGAGACTTTTATGTACTTATGACTGGATGTTGCATAGGACTGCGGTCCATTTACGATGGTTGCTTTTTTTAATTGAAAAGTTTTAAAAATACATTTTTGAATACAAAAAAGGAAAAAAAAAACCCTCCTCCCCCCCTCTCCCCAACCCCACCCTACCCTCCCCTCCCCCTCCCCAACTTCCCAGAGCTGAATACAGGGTATAAGAATACAAACAAACATAATCTAAAATATGCTAACAACAATAAAACATTAAAGTCTATCGCACTTTAACTCTCCATCGTCAGAATAATAACAAAATAACTACTAACTAATTATACATCATATAACTCCACTACTTATTCAAATGCTAAATGAAACTTTTTAGTCCCATATTTGTTCTGGATATAATCAGTCCATCTCCTCCATTCCACAATATATCTCTGTTGCGATTGGTCTTTCAAATATGCTGAGTTCTTCGCCATTTCCGCCAAATTAGAAACTTTTAAAGTCCATTCTTCTATAGTCAGCAGTTCCTCCTTCTTCCAATATTGCGCTACTAAAAGTCTCGCTGCCGTAATTAAATTCAACATCAACTTAATATCTATAACAGTAGTATCTGTAATAATACCCAATAAAAACAATTGCGGAGAAAACTTTATCCTTTTCTTAAATATCTTTTGCATATTCCACCAAATTTTAATCCAAAAAGCTTTAACCTTTTTTTTTACAAGTCCACCATATATGAAAATACGTTGCATCCTCACAACCACACCTCCAACATTTGGGCTGGCAGTTCGGATACATACTTGCTAATTTTTTAGGATCTAAATGCCATCTATAAAACATTTTATAAAAATTCTCTCTTAAACGATGGTTGCTTTTTGAGGGCAAAGATTCATGAACATCTTGTTTTTCCAAGATAATCTTTATGTAATCTGATGGTACCACAGACAAGTGTAGTAAGGCCACACCTAAGAAAACCTTACATTGCTTCCCATTTCTGTGGCACTAACATATCATTCAAAACAGTGCTTTGATTTTGAGACTACACTAACTCAAATGTCTCTCTGTGATTTTAGCTTTAGAGAGGAACACTAGTATAATAGATTATATATTGTTAACTACTTCTATACAGTATATTTATTATTCATGTTTGGTAGTTTTTTGCTTCTCTTCGCAGTTTTAGTTTACATGATAATCTGTATTTACCAGTATTGTTCTGAAAAATGTTTTGATTGACATTTATTTCCCGTGTATTTATCACATGCTCAGTTACAGTATCATTAAAATCAGGAGAACTCGACGCTTATTATTTTTGAGGCACTGTCACTCTTTTTTTCTAATTGGAGAGGGAATTGATCCATCTCCTCCAGCTCCTGTTCTGGTTCTGCCAGGGAAATTATAAGTTGATGGTCCTGCAGCTTCCTGTGAACACAAGCAGACAGAACAATTTTGGGGTGGAGTAGCTAGATGACATTTTAGAAATGGATGGAATTATTATTATTTTTAGTTTCAGGTTAATCACTGATCATTGAATGTAATTTGGTAAACCTCAACCAAAATTTGCACTCAACTTCAAAACAATTGTTTTCTAATGAATTGCTCGAAAATATGTTAACATCTCTTTTTCTGACAGCAGCGGAGAATGGATGAGGATTACGGGAGTGGGAGATGCAAGCCATCACACAGAAACACAGGAATCTTAATTAAACAGTCTCCTTGGTCAGAACCATGCAGAGAAAGGGGAATCTAACATTTGTCTGGGTTATTGATTCTGCTGTCAGATGATACTATTAGGAATCTTTTTATAATACTTCAGTTCTAATCTGTCTTCCTGTAATTTGAAGCCATTATTTCATGTCTGGTACTCTGAGACAGAACATCTCGCTTTTCTGTGTGACATCATTACAGGTATTTGAACAGTGCTCCATCATTGTTCTCATGGCTAAATATTATTATTTCTTACTTGTCTCTTGGTAAAACCTAGCATCAATTCCACTGATCATCCCCACTGCACTTCTCTGAACTTGTTTCACTTTCTCTGAACCCTTCTCAAACTGCGATGCTCAGAATTAGATACAATACTGAAATATAGCTGGACAAGTGTATAATCTTACTTCATGTCTCACTATGGCAAATGGTATCTGGATGTCTTACAGTAGTAACACTGGATACATAACTGAGAAATTAAGTGGAAGCAAATATATTTTAAATAGGGATGTTAGAAGTGTGAGAGCAGTGTGATCCATGATTCAAAATGAAAAAAGGCTTCATATTTGAAGACAAATAGATATATGGGACCTGGTGGAAAGTGGTAAGAGGATGGCTAATAAACATGGTTTTGTCTAAACTAAGATAGTTGTGTTCAGATTCTCATCTGGCATGACTATTGCATTCCTCCTGAAAAATATTAGTGGCAAATTTGTACCATTTCTGCTGATGGGACTGACTTGATAATCCTTCAACTTCTGTTTCTGGTTATCTTCAGGCTACCTTACCGGTTGTGATACATGGTTGTTTACATTAATTTATCCCTGTTTAGGAAAGGCAATAGCTCAGTGGTGGTGAACCTTTTAGAGACCGAGTGCCCAAACTGCAACCCAAAACCCACTTATTTATCGCTGGGTGCCAGGTGGGCATGGCCCACTGGGTGGGTGTGGCTGTGGTGGTCATGGAAGATTGGGTGGGTGTGGCCAAGGTAGGTGTGGTCACCTCAATGTTGCTCGTGGGGAGGGACACCTGTGGGGGGTGGGCAGGGTTGAGGGAGCTCCAGGAGGTCTCTGGCAGGTGGGGCGGTAGGCAGGATACTCATCCTGTGGGGTGAGGCGAGGCAGGGTGGGGGTGCCATTGCCATGCGGCAAGGCAGGGCTGGGGCAGCTGCTGCCTGACACCATTGGCCCCCGCACACAGAGGTCAGCGAGCGCATGGGGGCCAACGGTGTCCATCAGTAGCTACAGCCTGCCAGTCCCTCGACAGGCGCACTCTGGGGCTCCGCAGCCCGTTGCCAGCAGTTCAAAGAAGCCACCTCCGAGATGTATGGTCGGCCAATAGCTGAGGAGGTGATGCAGTGGGTAATGCCTGGGAAAAGGAGAGCATGCAAGGCCAGGAGGGACAGGATGGGGGGTAGGGAAACCAGCTGTGCCAGGATGCATTCAGCTATGTGGGATCTTGGCGAATTAGCAGGCGGCTGGTTGAAGAGGGATAGTTGCCACCTCCGGGGCATGGCGCGGGTGCCCACAGAGAGAGCACTGAGTGCCGACTCTGGCACCCGTGCCATAGGTTCGCCACCACTGCAATAGCTGGTCAGGTAGCTGAAACTGGATTTAGTCGCTCCATACTACTCAAGCCTATTAAGATATTATTAATGTCAATTAGTTTTAGTATATAAGGGAGACTGGCTAAACTTGGGAGCATAACCTTATCAAGAACAAGCTGATGATTCATTAATTTGAATCTATTTTATGATTATTGGCCCTCATCCAACACATTTTTGTGATTGGCCCTCCAACTGTAGACATTACTTTTGAATTTGTTTTTATATTCTGCATCATATTTACCCACATTTTATAAACTGAATATTCTTATGTAATTGCATGACAAAATGGAAAGGGAATTCAGCTGGCAGAGAGCAGCAATAACTTTAATTTGGGTGACAGGATGCATGTTAATTAGACTTACTGCCTGCCAATAAATATTGTCTGCTGTGATATTTTAAAACATTATTTATCAGTCTACTTCAGACTGATGCAATATATTTAGATATCCCTTTGGGTAATTCTGTATTAAATAATTGTCTCCAAAAGTCGGCATTAATGGTTGCATAATTAGATTACTTTGACTATGTATAATGTTTTTCTTTTAAATGGGAAATATCTAAAAATAAAAATGTAGAAATCTAAATGCAGAAACAAAATAAGTGAGTTTATTCATGGCATTTAGCCAGTTGTGATGTATTCAGCAAAATATGGTTAAATACATAATAGAATATGTAAATTTTGTTAGTTGTGCTGGGCATATATGTTTTTAAAAGCCTTTTTACTTGTAAAAGTTAGTATGACAATAGCTATTTAAAAATACTCTACACAGATATCTTCACAGAGAGCAGCAATAACCAGAACTATGTCCCAGGATGACACAGAGCTATAGTCAACTCCTAACTTATCTAGCAGTATTTCAGTGTTTGCTTTGTTTTGATATTTTCAAATTTGTTCTCCCAACTAATTCCCATTCCAATTTTTCCCAGGGACAATTTCTGCATGCCTGTTTTCACTTCTCCAGCATCTGACATCTAGTGTGCTTTCACCTTGAACCCATTTGATGGTGAGGTCTGGAGACATACAAAAAACAGTATTTGGCTGATTTGGTGTGCTATGTATAATTACAAGTCCTGATTGCACATGATTTATAGAATGGTAAAATGACCGAATGGTTGATCAGTCATGGCTACTGCCTATCTACACAACATCATTGGAAATAAATGGTTTGGTGTTTGCGATTAGTCTCTGGAATCCTGAAGTAGGACATTTTTTACCATTTTACAGTTCTTTGCTACAGGCCAAGTCAGCTTGGAGAACCTGCGAAGTTAGAGATTGATCCTAAACTCCTCCAAACATCTGTGTTCACTCTCCCTTGAGAGTGAACAAACACTGCTTTGGCTGCAGGTAGTCTCTGATTTGAAACTTAACATTAAGAAAACCAAGATCATGGCATCTGGCCCTCTCAATTCCTGGCAAATAGATGGGGAAGAAATGGAGGTAGTGTCAGATTTTATTTTCCTGGGCTCCAAGATCACCACAGATGGGGACTGCAGCCAAGAAATTAAAAGACGCTTGCTCCTCGGGAGGAAAGCAATGGCAAATCTAGACAGCACACTAGAAACAGAGACATCACCCTGCCAACAAAAGTGCGTATAGTCAAGGCTATGGACTTCCCAGTTCCAATGTATGGCTGTGAAAGTTGGACCATAAGAAAGGCTGAGCACCAAAGAATTGAGGCCTTTGAACTATGGCGCTGGAGAAGACTCCTGTGAGTCCCTTGGACTGCAAGGCAATCAAACCGGTCAGTCCTAGAGGAGATCAACCCTGACTGCTCTTTAGAAGGCCAGATCCTGAAGCTGAAACTCAAATACTTTGGCCACCTAATGAGAAGGAAGGATTCAGTGGAGAAGAGCCTAATGCTGGGAAAGGTTGAAGTCAAGAGAAGAAGGGGACGACAGAGAATGAGGTGGCTGGATGGAGTCACTGAAGCAGTAGGCATGAGCCTAAATGGACTTCAGAAGATGGTAGAGGACAGGAAGGCCTGGAGGAATGTTGTTCATGGGGTCGCGATGGGTCGGACACGACTTTGAAGCTAATAACAACAACAACAAGTCTCTGATTAGAGAGTTGTGAGGCCTTCAAGACTGATGTGTGCTCTTTGAGGTAGACCAGGCCAGAAATGAGACTCCCACAAACACTACTGGAACTCCATTTTATTTTGTAGAGTATACTAACAGAATCTTGAAAGCTTGCCAGTTTTTTTCTACAGAATCAAGGCAGGGCTATTTTCAGTCTCTTCCTCATACTGACTTCTTTCCCAGGGCCGAGATATTATTTACTGTTTGTTTTATCTGCAAATGGCTTTTCACATTCCTTCACTATCTCTTCCCTTCTCTACAGCCTCTAGGAAGAGAAGTGTCCTTTGTATGCCCATATTCCTATCTATTTTCAGCTGCAAGACCAGAGGAAGAAGTCTGTAAAGATTCCCCCCTCTCTTTTGTGAGGGCTATTGTTTATCCGTAGCTTTTTTATTACCAGAGATTCTATCTCTTAGTACTTCATGTGTTCAATCACATGAAGATAGAATAACATAGCCATGAGCCTCATCAAGACATTTAAGGATTTTGTATTTGGTGTTTATAAGAGGGCATTGAGAACTGTGGTTGGTCAGCTGATGGTGTCTTGGAGATATTTGTTTTTTTTCTACAGAGGTCAAGAGTAGGAAATTCATTACTGCCAGATTCACTGTTGGAATAAAATCCTGTTGCCATAGAGCAGGGGCGTCAAACTCAATTTCATTGAGGGCCATATCAGCATTGTGGTTGCCCTCGGGGGGGGGGTCAGGTAGGTATGGCCAGGGTGGGCGCGGCCTACTGGGTGGGGGCAGCTGGAGTGTGTATGGCCTACTGGGTGGGCATGGCTGCTAAGGTCCTTACATCATTGGCATCAAGGGTGCCTATGGGGGCCTGGGCAGGAATGGGACAAATCTGGGGGTCTCTGGCAGAAGGAGGGTCTCTGGGCCAGGGCCAAGGCAGCGGGGGCCGTTCCCTCACTATTTCCAGGATGGCTTCAGGGGCCACATGAAACCACTTCACAGGCCGGATCTGGCCCCCGGGCCTTGTGTTTGACATGTCTGCCATAGAGGATGATAGCTGAAGGTTTATAGGGTTTGTCCATAGTGGGAGCATGTCTCGACTGATCTGCCAATAAAACTACACCAACAGAAGAAACATCCCAGCGTAATGCTTTGTCATAGTTACTAAGCAAATGCTCCTATACAACTGATCTGGGTTCCTTCTCATGTATGCTCTTCCAAGCCAGGCATTGTTTATATTTGCCTTTGTTTCTCTAAAAGTAGAACTTTGTGTTTATTTTAAAATCCAAGTCAAGGAATCTGATGTTTCCTTGACAAGGGATTCAGTGTGTACTCTCCAATTACATTCCAGTCTTTTTGGCCTTGCTAATCCTAAACAGAACCTTTTTGTAAAGAAACTACTCTGCTGTTACATACAGTTACATTAGGTCATGGTGTACTTTACTTGGATTTTCTCCAACAGAGTTAATGTTAATGGATAGAGGAACAGGGTGCAACAAACTATAACAAGAATTCTGCTAAGGTTCTTACAATTGTAATAGTAATGTTACTGTATGGAGAGCAATCATGAATGGTAACAAAGTTTTTGATACTTATAAAGAGAAATGTAGTTTTCTCTAATAATATTAAATTTAACTATTTTTATATCAACAAAGGAATATACTGTATGGTAAGAATAGAATTCAGCTTAACTCTATTCCTTCTCTACCTTTGGCAATGGCTTTTTTTAAGGAATGATTTTAAGTGCATTATTAAAAGAATAAAATTAAAAGAATTTAATTTTAAATGCATTATTCTGCATATATGCATATAATGAATTCCACATATATTATAATTGTACATATAACTGCTGTGAGGAAGACTGGATGTCTCTTTTTTCTTTTCTATTTTTCTTTCTTTTTTTGCACTTTTATTTTTCTCTTCATTTTCTTTCTTGTTCTTTTTACTGCCTTTATATTAATTAGTATCGTTTTTACCTTTGTTTTAAAACTTTTTATTAAAATATATACAAAAAAGAATTGACCATGCATCAGACTAAGTTTAAGTGATATAATGTAGCGGTATAACTCAGTTTAATTTACAATTATGTTTCCCCATTAAAGTTGTGGGAAATACATACAAATTGCATTTGAGTTTGTTCTTCAGCATAATTAGGAACTATGTGAAAAAGAAACTTCTTATGGTAGCTAAAATTACTATAGACTGCAAGTAGTAACATCCTCATGTTTGTTTACATTTAAGATTTCATTTCTTGTCTCCTGAGTGCATGTCCATTTCTCTGTACTCTATATGATTGTATTTATTTCAATTTATATAGCTTCTCATCTCAAATATACGTCAGAGTGCCTCGCAAACAATTAACATTGTTTATCCTTTGTTATCCTTTTTGAAGATATAGCCCAGACATGTCAAACACAAGGCCCGGGGGCCAGATCCGGCCCGCGAAGTGGTTTCATGTGGCCCGCGAAGCCATCCTGGAAACAGTGAGGGAATGGCCCCCACTGCCTTGGCCCTGGCCCAGAGACCCTCCTTCTGCCAGAGACCCTCAGATCTGTCCCACTCCTGCCCAGGCCCCCATGGGCACCCTTGACGTGAAAGATGTAGAGCTGGCCATGCCCACCCAGTAGGCCATATGCACTCTAGCCATGCCCACCAAGTAGGCCACGCCCACCCTGGCCATACCCACCCAGCTCTCTGAGGGCAACCGCAATGCTGATGCGGCCCTCAATGAAATTGAGTTTGACACCGCTGATATAGCCTAACTCTCCCACAGCATTCCCCCCACCCCCGTATGGATATACAGTATATATTATGGTTGCACAGCAATCAAAGATGTTGCTGCATACAATTCATATTCTTCACACATACCCCAGGGCGCTATGTCATCTCAGCACATTAATAAAGATGTCAGTAGTATATTTTGATATTGGGTAAATACAATATCAAATTATTCAGTTGCTCCCTCCAAAAGAAAGAAAGGGAAAGGATTAACTGGAATTTAATTGGTTTTGGGGGAGGAAATATTTTTTTCTCAACTTCACCCAAAGTGTACTTACTAGGTTATGTGAAATATTGTGCATTTATTTATTTTCTATGCTAGACTTCCTTTTAAAATATAAATACCAGCCTCTCAGCCTCACAACAATCCCATTAAGATGCCTCTAATACAGGGCTTTTCAACCTTTTCACCCATTGTACCACTTTTAGGATAAGGCAATATCCGAGTACCACCAGTTGCCCAGCAAGGTGTCAAAAACTTGACCAAAAAAAAAAGGAAAAAATGATAAAGTACAGGTAGTCCTCCACTTACAACAATTCGCTTAGTGACTGTTCGAAGTTACAACGGCACTGGAAAAAGTGAATTATGACCATTTTTCACACTTATGACTGTTGAAGCATCCCCAGGGTCATGGGATTTACATTCGGATGTTTGGCAACTGATTCATACTTATAACATTCAATGTCCCAGGGTCATGTGATCAATGGCCAGGGGGCGTGGCCAGCTCATCACTCAGGTTGCGGGGTGCCTGTGGGGGGAATCCGTGGGTCTCTGGTGGAGGGGAGTGGGACTGGGATGGGTGCCTTCCCTCTCTCCCATTGTCCCTTCTTTCCTTCCTTTCTTTCCTTCTCTCCTTCTTTGTCCCTCCCTTCCTTCCTTCCTTCCTTCCTTCCTTCCTTCCTTCCTTCCTTCCTTCCTTCCTTCCTTCCTTCCTTCCTTCCTTCCTTCCTTCCCTCCCTCCCTCCCTCCCTCCAATTGTCCTGTGCTAGGCTGCCCAGATCCCAGCCTGATTTTGGCAGATAGCGGCGCATTCTCATCCACATGGAGTGGCTGGGCGAAGTAAACCACCGACATCACGGCCCTGCGCCTCAGCCTCTGCGCGTGCACAGGCTGGGCAGGGATGTCGCCAGTTCACCTCCCATTTTCAGGCACATACATTACGAACCGGCTACTTCTCCCAGTCATTTTTCCCCTACCGGAGCCCAGTGTTTGAGCCAGGTTCCCAAATCCTCTCCGTGTACATCATTCTTCCCAGCGCTGCCGAGAGATACCCATTTCTGGCTGCATTGCTACCGTTCTTAAGTTACATTTGCACCCGTCTGAAGGAAGAGAGCGACGCTTTTCTCCCTCCTCCAAAGGAAGGGAGACGAACCTGCAATGCCACCAAGTCACCCTTCCTTCGGGCGAAGTAACCTCCAGACCCAACTTTGAGACTGTTTCAGCCTGAAGCAGAGAGTCGGAGAGCTGCGTCACTCTCGCCATTTGGACCCTCTACTTTGACACCCCAGGAGCAACTTGCCTTTCAAACCTCCAATATCTAACAGAAGGGGAAACCCACTGCAAAGGTGCATCTCGCAGAGTCCGTTGCCAAGTGACGCCTGCGCTCCACCGCTGCAGAAAAAGAAGCACCTTTTTTCCTGCCAGTGCAGGCAGCCTGGGTCCTGTGAGAGGCCAAGTGGGAACGAAGCAGCCTTTGGGTCTGTGCTGCAGAAAAGCCGCAAGCAACGTTGTCGCCTGGGCTCCTGCCCAGCTCACTTGTGGAAAATAGGCTGCTTGCAAAGTGAGCCCGGCAAGAGCCCGGGATCAGCTGAGCTGCGCTCAGAAGTTGCGCTCAGAAATGCTGATCCTGGGCTCCTGCCCAGCTTACTTAGCAAGCAGCCTATTTTCTGCAAGCAAGTGAGCTGGGCAGCAGCCCGGGATTAGCTGAGCTGCGCTCAGAAGTCATGCTCAGAAATGCTGATCCCGGGCTCCTGCCCAGCTCACTTGCTTGTGGAAAACAGGCTGCTTGCTAAGTGAAGCCCCAGGATCAGCGGGCTACCCAGCACTGATCCTGGGGCTTCACTTAGCAAGCAGTATGTTTTCCGCAAGCGAGCTGGGCAGGAGCCGTTCGCTTGCTAGCCCTTCCCCCCCAAACACACCACTTGCTCACTCACCCTTCCTTGCTGGCCGCTCCACTCACTGTTCCTCTGAAAACAGGCCAGTCTGCCCCTTTTATACTTTTTCTTCTCTCTGCCCTCCTCCTTTTCTCCTCTGGGTGCACCGGAAGCTCCAGTTAGCATATTTCCACAGATCCTGGGGATTCTGGCAAGCTCTGCAGCTACAGCTGATCTCCAGGTCTGTGCGGCTCCGTTTTGACTCATTCCCTCCCCCACTATAATTAGCTAGGCTGGGCTCGCGTACCACCAGCCAGGGTCTCGCGTACCACTGGTGGTATGCGTACCACTGGTTGAAAAGCCCTCCTCTAATATATTTCTTGACTGAGAACATTCATTATACCACGTCTCTCACATTCACCCTCTAGTCCAGAATAACCCTTGTATTCCTGTATTCCATAGCTAAATGCATATGAAACAGATTTTGCAGGTAAAATCAGCTACAACACAAATAGAAACTGTTACAAATCATCCTTTTGTTTCCTTTGTGATGTCTTTGCTTTAGAAACTGCCCACATACCTATGTACAGGCTAGAGCTCATCAATTTTCGGAGCACGAGTAGACAACCTACCATACTCCAGATAAGGTTAAAATACAGGATTCAACATTAGCCAAGCTAGCTTGAACCATTGGCATTTATATTAAGCTTTAGAGAGGCACAGATTTTTCCATGTTATACAACCTTTTTTCCTCCTCTGGAACAGGAAGCAAATAGTTGTTATTGGCATTTTATATTTCAGGAAACTAGTTTCCTTTCAGGTAACTGGATTCCTTTCATCCTTGATTATAACTATGTTGTTGCCTAGGATCTCTTTGCCCTTCATGTTTTTAATATAATGCATGATCAGTGTATGTGCATTCCACCCTCCCATTTGGCATTCCCTCAGTGGGACGCGGTGGCTCAGTGGGTTAGGACGCTGAACTTGTCGATCGGAAGGTCGGCAGTTTGGCGGGTCGAATCCCGAGTGCCGCGTAACAGAGTGAGCGCCTGTTACTCGTCCCAGCTTCTGCCCACCTAGCAGTTCGAAAGCACGTAAAAATGCAAGTAGAAAAATAGGGACCACTACGGTGGGAAGGTAACAGCATTCCGTGCGCCTTTGGCGTCTAGTCATGCCGGCCACATGACCACGGAGACGTCCTCGGACAAGCGCTGGCTCTTCGGCTATGAAACGGAGATGAGCACCGGCCCCTAGAGTCGGAAACGACTAGCACGCATGTGCGGGGGAACCTTTACCTTTACCTTTACAGTGGGTTCAGCTGCAGTTCACAGAGTTGTCACACTGTTTGTTGGCTGGGGAATCTGGAGAGTTGCATCTCCTGATGCATCTGGAACGCCTTGAAAAGTGTTCTGATTGAAAATTTATATGGCTATCTTGCTTGTTGGGTGTAGGCCAAAGGAGCATTAACCGAAGTCACACTCTTCCCAAAATACGTATCAAACACACATGTGATCTTTCTTTTTCATTTAATGATTTACGTATTTTGATTTATGTTTTTTTAATGTTCATGTTTTAAGCTAGATTATCTACTAAAGACTTTTGTCATCTCCCCCTGCTTTTTTGTTATAGTATCAGTTAATTTTTATTTATGTCAAACTAAAATCTCAAGATGGTGTTTTTTTTATTAAATTTCTGGAAATTAGAGAAATCCTTGCTGGCAGTATGTTTAGCATTTTTTTTCCAGTACTTAAAGGTAATTGAATTTTCATTTGTTCTGAATTCTATTAGTGGCTTGTAATCAGCCCTTCACAATTTATTTTTGTCCTTGATTTGACCAAAGTTCTTCTTAAATTAATTTCAGTGTGAGTTAAAATGTTTCTGGTAAATTCAGTCTGATGCACAAATAAATGCTTTACCTACAGTATAATACTCATAAAATATAGAACCAAAAGTTCTTATGATTATTTCATACACCAGATTTAAGGAATCTTGGTCAAAAAAAATAGTCAAATCTTCGTCAAAAAATAGTCTTTGATATTGTTATAATGTCAGTTGCATTTTATGAATGTTTATTATCAGTTGTTGAAAAGGTTAATAATGATTTTGCCTCAAAAAGTTTCTGTCTCTGAATAATAATGAAGGGACGCGGTGGCTCAGTGGGTTAGGACGCTGAGCCTGTCGATCAGATGGTCGGCAGTTTGGCGGGTTGAATCCCGAGTGCCGCGTAACAGAGTGAGCGCCTGTTACTCGTCCCAGCTTCTGCCAACCTAGCAGTTCGAAAGCACGTAAATAGGCAAGTAGAAAAATAGGGACCACTCCGGTGGGAAGGTAACAGCGCTCCGTGCGCCTTTGGCGTCTAGTCATGCCGGCCACGTGACCACAGAGACGTCCTCGGACAAGCGCTGGCTCTTTGGCTTTGAAACGGAGATGAGCACCGGCCCCTAGAGTCGGAAACGACTAGCACGCACGTGCGGGGGAACCTTTACCTTTACCTTTTAGAAAAAACCACTTAATGAGATCTACCTCTGAGCAATGGGTCAGAAGATAGGACAAGTGTTTGTCAAGTGTTAGATTTCCGGAGAAAAAAGGAGGAACCTGCCCCACTTTACATCGGGGAGGACTGTGTAGAGAGAGTTTCCTCCTTTAAATTTCTGGGAGTCTACCTCTGTGAAGATCTGACCTGGAAAGTTAACACAACCCAGGTGGCTAGAAAGGCCCAACAGAGGCTTCACTTTCTTAGGATCTTGCGGAAGAACAGGGTAGAACAACAGCTAATGACCCTCTTTTACCGGTCTACCATAGAGAGCGTCCTCTCGTATGGTATTGTGGTTTGGTATGCTGGTCTGACAGCCGCGGATAGGAAAGTATTGCAGAGGGTAGTGAGCACAGCACAAGACATTGTGGGCTGTTCCCTGACACCACTGGATGACCTCGCCAGGGCTCCTTGCCTTGGAAGAGTGAGGAAGATTCTCAGGGATGACTCACACCCTGGATGGTATCTCTTTACTCTCCTACCATCCGGTAGGAGATATAGGAATATAGCCAGCCGTACCAACAGGCTGAAAAATAGCTTTTATCCGTGGGCTGTTAGGCTTTTAAATGGGACATAATCTTATGCAGAATTGACTTGGGAGGCCGGTGTGTGGTGTAGTTGGTTCACATAGTGTGGTGGGATGGAGGGTTTGTTGTCACTGTGTGTTGGGGGGAGAGAGAGCACGGGGGGAGGCTCAGCTAATCTCAATGTACACATGTTGTACTTTGACAATAAAGGTTTATTATTATTATTGATATTTAAAAAGGAAATAAGTTAAAATACACCAAAAAGAGCCTATTTTGAATGGAGCTCAACATGCCCATGTAGTTTTCTTGGCAATAACACAAAAGTCATCCCCCACCGTCTTGTCCCACAGTTATTTTTTTGACTTCCCTATCTAACTTACGGCTCAGGTAGATCTGTTATAGTGTGTCCAAAGGCTAATTAGGTCCATCCTTGCTTAACTTTTTGAAATCAACCAAGGCACACTGACCCTTGTTGGTACTGCTTTTGTTCAGTCAGTCATCTTCACCGTTGCAGCCTGTGGAATCACAGATATATGCTGGATCAGGGCATTTTGAAAAACAGCTTCGCTGTATTCAGTTGTGAAGCTATGATTCTGAATTGCAGAAACTGATGTGTGATTTTCTTCTCCAGTTTGTAGTATATGTTATCTGTATGCATTTTTCTTAGAGAACAGTCAATTATTAAGATAAATATACTTATAATATTTTCTTTTCAAATGACTGTTTAGGATTGTAACTAAGTTCAATATTGGATATCATATGTACATGGGAGAATTATATAGATAAATTATATAGATTATATAATTAATTATTATATAATTATATATTATATATAGAGATAAAAAGGACAAGTATAGAAAGTGGAAAGAGGGGCACATAACTAAGTCAGAATATCAGCAAATAGCCCAAGCCTGCAAAGACGAAGTGAGGAAAGCTAAGGATCAAAATGAACTAACGCTTGCGACCAAAGTCAAAAATAACAAAAAAAGCTTCTTTCAAACGTAAAAAACAAGAAAAAAGTGAAGGAAATGATTGGTCCATTAGTGGGTGAAAGTGGCAAGAAGGGGGACAAGCAACAGGGAGAAAGCAGAACTCTTTAACTCGTTTTTTGCATCTGTCTTTACACAAAGGGAAAAAACAGACCAACCTATCAAAAATAGTGCCATAAAAACAGAATAAAAACACAAGTTAAGATAGGCAAGAAAATGGTAAGTGAGCACCTGTCTAGCCTAGACAAGTTCAAATCACCAGGCTCAGATGGATTACACCCCAAGGTTCTCAAGGAACTGGCAGACGTGATCTCAGAACCACTGAACTATATTTTTCAAAGATCCTGGAGCACTGGGGAACTACCAGAGGACTGGAAAAGAGCTGATGTAGTTCCCATCTTTAAAAAAGGGAAAAAAATGGATCCAGGAAATTACAGACCTATCAGCCTGACCTCAATACCTGGGAAGATTCTGGAAAAGATAATCAAACAACGAATCAGCAAGCATGTAGAGGCAAACAAAATCATTACTAAAAGCCAAAATGGGTTTGTCAAAAACAGATCATGCCAGACAAATCATATTGCATTCTTTGACCAAGTGACAAAATTAGTAGACCAGAGGAATGCTGTGGATATAATTTACTTGGACTTCAGTAAGGCATTTGATAAAGTAGATCATAACCTACTACTTAATAAGATAGAAAAATGTGGGTTAGACAGCATTACCACCAGATGGATTCGTAGCTGGCTGACCAGCCGTACTCAGTATGTGGTCCTCAGTGGAACCACATCTACATGGAGGTAAGTGTGTAGTGGAGTGCCCCAGGGCTCTGTTCTGGGCCCAGTGCTCTTCAACATCTTCATCAACTATTTGGACAAAGGGATAGATGGGGAACTCATCAAATTTGCAGAGGACACCAAGCTGGCAGGAATAGCCAATACTCCAGAAGACAGGCTTAAGATACAGGAGGATCTGGACAGACTCGAACATTGGGCGCTATCTAACAAAAGGAAATTCAATGGTGAAAAAAGTAAGGTTCTACATTTAGGCAAGAAAAACCAAATGTACAGGTATAGTATAGGGGGTACCTTGCTCAATAGTAGTAACTGTGAGAGGGATCTCGGAGTCCTAGTGGACAATCACTTAAATATGAGCCAGAAGTGTGCTGCAGCTGCCAAAAAAGCCAACACAGTGCTAGGCTGCATTAACAGAGGGATAGAATCAAGATCACGTGAAGTATTAATACCACTTTACAATGCCTTGGTAAAGCCACACTAGGAATACTGCATCCAGTTTTGGTCACCACGATGTAAAAAAGATGTCGAGACTCTAGAAAGAGTACAGAGAAGAGCAACAAAGATGATTAGGGGACTGAAGGCTAAAACATATAAGGAACGGCTGTTGGAATTGGGTATGTGTAGTTTAATGAGGAGAAGGATGAGGGGGGACGTGATAGCAGTGTTCCAATATCTCAGGGGCTACCACAAAGAAGAGGGAGTCAAGCTATTCTCCAAAACGCCCAAAGGCAGGACAAGAAGCAACGGATGGAAACTAATCAAGGAGAGAAGCAACCTAGAACTAAGGAGAAACCTATTTGACAGTTAGAACAATTAACCAGTGGAACAACCTGCCTCCGGAAGTGGTGAATGCTCCAACACTGGAAGTTTTTAAGAAGACACTGGACAACCATTTGTCTGAAATGGTATAGGGTTTCCTGCCTGAGCAGGGGGTTGAACTAGATGACCTCCAAGATCCCTTCCAATTTTACTGTTATGATTATGATTATATGTACAGAATATTCAGGTATTCTTCCTCAAATCACTTCTTGGCATCTTTACTAAAGTACTTCATTTGTATTGGTTTCAATTTTCTTTGTAACACATGAGCATTTTTTCTTGCCTTTTGGACCAGAGAGTTTGGGGCAGTTGCTTTATGATCTCGTTAGATGTTGTAGAAATTGTTGCATAAAGGTTATCAGTTGAACTGTTAAATTCAAAGAATTGGGCATTGTTCAGCTGGTTTTGCTAAGATTATATGACTTTCATCACCAAAATTCATTGTTGTTGGCATCCAAACTAACTATATGTGCTTCAGTTTTTGATTTGTAACAAGAAGAGGCTTCAAACTCCTGATATTATTTTATAAATTCCCATAAAGTTTCATCATCTTGATTCCATAGAGAAGAGATTCTGCAAGCATTTCATATCAGTGCTGCATTTATTGCCCTTCTGTGTCAGAGAATGTTCTGATAATGACAGAGGTTTTATTGTGCTGTAGTTTCCCCATAATATTAAGAGAAAATGATGTCTACTTTTTAAAATTATTTTTAAAACTATAGTCAAGATGCTTTGTGCATTGTAAAGTCTGGCTAATTTACCTTTTATTGTTATTGAAAATGTGATAATTTTTTCATGTTGCAGTGAAGCTGTCAATACAATTAATATATTTCTTATGTCCTTTGTAGCCTTGATAGCTACAAGTTACTTAACTGTTTTGCACGTATGCTTTTTATCTTTGTTTAAAATGGTCAAGAATTGCAATTTAAAAAACACTGATTGAAAGTTTCATTAGGACATTGATTTGATTTTCATCATCTGTGTGTCAGCAATAAATGCTATTCTCCCATGAGTGTCTTTGCTCTACAGATATAACACATAAAATTCCTTTGTGCTTTTAACTGTTGGGGAGGACCAAGGGGGAAATCACCCTTGAGGAAATGCTATATTGTAGGGCAGGGATATAATATCCTTGGAAGTCTTCTTTCAAAATGATACACAGTATTTCAATGTATTTTATATTAAATTCTCTAAGATTTTGCTTAGTCTTGGTGTTACACGAATATACAGTAAGAGAAAAATAAGCCCATGTATGCGTCTTATACTTTTTAGAGAAAGAAAGCAAATAAGCCCCATCTTTTTCAGTGGCAAAGAAAAGATGACTTTATTAAATTTTGGTTTCATTTATAATTATGGGTTCTAGGGACGCGGTGGCTCAGTGGGTTAGGACGCTGAGCTTGTCGATCAGAAGGTCGGCAGTTTGGCGGGTCGAATCCTGAGTGCCGCGTAGCAGAGTGAGCGCCTGTTACTCGTCCCAGCTTCTGCCAACCTAGCAGTTCGAAAGCACGTAAAAATGCAAGTAGAAAAATAGGGACCACTGCGGTGGGAAGGTAACAGCGTTCCGTGCGCCTTTGGCGTCTAGTCATGCCAGCCACGTGACCACGGAGACGTCCTCAGACAAGCGCTGGCTCTTCGGCTTTGAAACGGAGATGAGCACCGGCCCCTAGAGTCGGAAACTACTAGCACGCATGTGCGGGGGAACCTTTACCTTTTATAATGCATATTTAAAGGGTATTGTAGCAAATGATTTTGAGTGCTTAAAATAAAATAATGGACGATCTGGGTTTAGAAAGTATAGATGAAATTATCCTGAAGAATTTTGAGGAGTTGGCGGTTGCAGGAAGAGATAGCCAGTTTTCAAAAGAGTGTTCTGCCTCTCTCATAATTGCACATCTTTGTTCCTGTATCTTGCTTTCAGAAGCAATTTGACATTAGAAGGTAAAAAGAGAGAACAGGGCTCTGAGATCACGTTAATTTCCTTTCCCTACCTTTACAAGCCTGAAATAGTTTTCATTATTTGGCAAAGTCGTGTTTGTATATTAGTGCTTCATCTCCAAGGAGTTCAGAACTTCTTTGCTTTTACTTTTAATCTAAAACATAATTTTCTGAAGGTCATGAGTGTTTGTTTAAGGTAATGTGTTATGTCTACATTAATTTTCAGCAGACAAAAGCAAAGAAATATTGAAAGAACTCCTTTTAATTTAATGTTCCAATCACAGTTCACTTCCCAACCTTCTCGTAATCAAATAAGTGAAAGAAAGGATGCAGAGCAGGGAATGTTTGGGTATGTTTTCCAATTCCTTAAAATAGCTTTGGGTCAAATGACTAGGAAGGAAGTGCTGCTCTATTCCGTCTCATAGGAATGCTTTGGGGGAATCTTTCTGGAAGGTTTTTTCCTCTTCTATCTTTTCCAGCTAATTAACAACAACAACAACAAGAAGAAGAAGTTGGAAGGGACCTTGGAGGTCATCTAGTCCAACCCCCTGCTAAGGCAGGGAACCCTATACCATTTCAGACAAATGACTGTCCAGTCTCTTCTTAAAAACTTCCAGTGTTGGAGCATTCACCACTTCTGGAGGCAGGTTGTTCCACTGGTTAGTTGTTCTAACTGCCAGGAAGTTTCTCCTTAGTTCTAGGTTGCTTCTCTCCTTGACTAGTTTCCATCCGTTGCTTCTTGTCCTGCTTTCAGGTGCTTTGGAGAATAGCTTGACTCCCTCTTCTTTGTGGCAGCCCCTGAGATATTGGAACACTGCTATCACGTCCCCCCTCATCCTTCTCCTCATTAAACTACACATACCCAATTCCAACAGCCGTTCCTTATATGTTTTAGCCTTCAGTCCCCTAATCATCTTTGTTGCTCTTCTCTGTACTCTTTCTAGAGTCTCGACATCTTTTTTACATCGTGGTGACCAAAACTGGATGCAGTATTCCAGGTGTGGCCTTACTAAGGCATTGTAAAGTGGTATTAGTACTTCACGTGATCTTGATTCTATCCCTCTGTTAATGCAGCTTAGCACTGTGTTGGCTTTTTTGGCAGCTGCAGCACACTGCTGGCTCATATTGAAGTGATTGTCCACTAGGACTCCGAGATCTCTCTCACAGTTACTACTATCGAGCAAGGTACCACCTATACTATACCTGTGCATTAGATTTTTCCTGCCTAAATGTAGAACCTTACTTTTTTCACAATTGAATTTCATTTTGTTAGATAGTGCCCAGTGTTCGAGTCTGTCCAGATCCTCCTGTATCTTAAGCCTATCTTCTGGAGTATTGGCTATTCCTGCCAGCTTGGTGTCATCTGCAAATTTGATGAGTTCCCCATCTATCCCCTCGTCCAAATCGTTGATAAAGATGTTGAAGAGCACTGGGCCCAGAACAGAGCCCTGGGGCACTCCACTACACACTTCCTTCCATGTAGATGCAGTTCCATTGAGGACCACATCCTGAGTATGGCCGGTCAGCCAGCTACGAATCCATCTGGTGGTGATGCTATCTAACCCACATTTTTCTATCTTATTAAGTAGTAGGTTGTGATCTACTTTATCAAATGCCTTACTGAAGTCCAAGTAAATTATATCTACAGCATTCCTCTGGTCTACTAGTTTTGTCACTTGGTCAAAGAATGCAATAAGGTTTGTCTGGCATGATCTGTTTTTGACAAACCCATGTTGGCTTTTAGTGATAACTTTGTTCGCATCAAGGTGTTCGCTGATTTATTGTTTATCTTTTCCAGAATCTTCCCAGGTATTGAGGTCAGGCTGATAGGTCTGTAATTTCCTGGATACATTTTTCCCTTTTTTGAAGATGGGAACTACATCAGCTCTCTTCCAGTCGTCTGGTAGTTCCCCAGTGCTCCAGGATCTTTGAAAAATATAGTTCAGTGGTTCTGAGGTCACGTCTGCCAGTTCCTTGAGAACCCTGGGGTGTAATCCATCTGGTCCTGGTGATTTGAACTCGTCTAGGCTGGACAGGTGCTCACCATTTTCTTGCCTATCTTAACTTGCGTTTCTATTCTGTTTTTTATGGCACTGGTTTTGGTAGGTTGGACTGTTTTTCCCCTTTGTGTAAAGACAGATGCAAAAAACGAGTTAAATAGTTCTGCTTTCTCCCTGTTGCTTGTCACCTTCTTGCCACTTTCCCCCACTAATGGACCAATCATTTCCTTCACTTTTTTCTTGTTTCTTATATGTTCTCTTGTTGGCTTTGACTACCATACCAAATTCGGTCCCATTCTCTTTTTGGGTAGGGGGAGTTGTCCTGCTGATGGACAGCCAGATGGACCGCAAGAGCCTTGAATGCTATTGCATAATATGTTTCCAAAATTCCATTGAGTTGGATAGCATAACAAGATAAGGACAGAATGCTGAAGAAGGTTTCAAGATGGTTCCCCCCCCCCAGGTCTTTTAATAATAGCGCCACTCTGAGTCCCATTTCATTCTGCTTTTGAAGGTTATCCTGTGAGTGGATAAAAGGCCAGAGGCCTGAAGTCCTTTGCAAAATTTGTTTCTACAGACTTTTAGGTTGTAAATATTTTTTTAAAAAAGGTACACCTAAATTCTGCAGAGAAAGTGTAGCCTTTTAGAACTTGAAATAAAGGCTGCTTTGTTTATTCAAATGAAAATTATGTTGTCTAGCAATACTTTTCAGCAATTTCCCAAGGCTAAATTGTTTTGCCTTTCTTTTTGTTGGTGTTTTTTCCCCCTCTCCACATTGCAGCTTTTAATGAGATCACCATATATTGTTCTTTAGCTGCCTCTGGCTATTGATGCTCTTCATATTTTCTGACTTGTAACCCCAGGGTTTACTTCAAAATCTCCGTGATTAATAGTATTAAATAGCATTTTGAATGTTTTCATTTTTTTCCCCTGAATGTTTGTCATTTTCAGCTAAAGATCTTAATGAAAGTCATGATGGTTTAATTCTCAATTCCATCACTTAAAATCAAACAGTTGATTAAAATGAGAACTTATAAATATTTACTAAAATCAGTGTGATGAATATTTTCTTTGCTACTAGCCAGGCTTCTACCACCAGAGTGAATTTTTAAAAATTGTTATTTTATTCTAATAACAAAACCACATAGATGGTTATCATGAGCAAAGAACATCTTTCATTCTAAGAAAGAGATCATGAATACTTTTAGAAAATTAAAAGGATTGGTAGTTGGTTGGTACTGATTTAGAAGCATGTCCATTGATCTGGAAAACAGGTAAATAAGGGTAAATAGTGTGCCTCCTGTATGCCAGAAATTATAGGCATCTTCAGTAATTACCTTTCCAATAAATGAATGCTTTGTTCTTATTGCACCCTCCACAGAGCCTTTTGTGAGCATACCTATTATACAATCTCAACATTTCAAATGGTGGTTATTGCTAGTTAACATACCTTACAGGCAGTGCTTTTTTTGTAGAAGAAAAAGGTGCCGGAACTCACACATGTCATACAACCCACTTTGCCTACCCTACAAGTTTCCATCCAAAAAAGGTGCCGGAACTCCGTTCTGAGAGTTCTATGACAAAAAAATCCTGCTTACAGGCAAAATTGAGATTTTTTGGAGGCTTTGTCTGAATTTTCATGTGAATTGAGTGTTTTCTCTAGGATTTACTACAAAGAACAAGTGGCAGTACTGTATGAATAGTCCTCATTGACCATGTATTGTGGCTCCTTATGGCAACAATTTATTTTATTTGTTTTTTTATTATTATCCAGGGTGGTCCACAGAATGGCAAAACCATATGAATTTAACTGGCAGAAGTCAGTACCTTCCTTTCTACAGGATGGAGCTATTTTTGACAGATACGAAGAGGTAAGGAGCTTATACAGTATCTGGAAATACAGCTGGAAGCTCCATTCTGAGGGCAAATAATAGAAATCTGTTCCTGGTTATTATTGCTTCAGAGAGGAATATGAAGCACCACCTTTTTATGAAAGTAGACGATGTACAAGATAGGGTAAAAAAGAGAGGTCTCATTCTGAGCTAAACCTAACTTAAGCATCCTGGTGGCCATGATAAAGAGAAGAAAAAGAACCAAAATAGAGCTGATCTCTTCCTCCAGAGTCCTGCTCGCTAGGCAGAATCATAAATAATTCTATTCCACGTTATATCTCTCTATATAAAGATTTTGAATGATTGTTCCCCTTCAGCAAACAGTCTTGGAAATGATAACGCTCTCACCACTCAAGTTGGTGAGTGCACATGTATTTAAATATGTTGTTTTATGGATGGGCAGCAATTGATTTGCTACCTTTTTACCATCTTTTAAAATTCCTCATTGAAAAATGCATAGAAAGAAAAGAATGCTTATAGACCACAGTGTAATGAGTGCCAGAAAGCCATAGCTTTTATCCAAGTCCAGGACAAAAAATATATACCGTATAGGCAAGGGAGAGAATTTGGTGATTTGCATAAATATAAAAGGATAAAAAGAGGCCATGCCAAGGAATGTGAGAGGGAACATATTGTATTTCAAAAGATTAAAATGCAGTATGTTGATATTTTATTTAACCATGGGATCAGCATTCCTTTAAGCAGTAGATAGTTTGTTTAACTGAATATATCAGTATGGTATTGTTTGGTACTTCACCACGGAATCTCAAGCATTTATTTGATAGAGGAGCTGAACTTTCTTTTTAACATGACAAGTTAATAAAAGGCTGAAATCCCAATAACCGTCTTTAGCAATATCTTACTCCATTTTCTTAGCTCTTGAAATAAAAAAAGGTTTTAAACATTTAAGGCCTGCTAAGATTGTTGCAAATCTCATTCCCAACAATTGTAGCCTACAACAATAAAATGTAAGTAGCTTGCTGAATGATTTTTTGCTTAGAAAAATATGCTTCAGTATTTACTTCCCCATTCCAAATATAAAAATATCTAGCTGGTATTAGAAATATGCAGATAAACTTTTCCAGCAGGATGCAGTGCTTTAATATGAATGCAAGTAACATTTCTACAAGATCACTTTGCTGCTTTGGTTATTAATTCATTTAACATATTTTGTTTCTGATTTTTTTTTAAAAAAGTGGATAATTTGGGTTTTAAATTCTTCCTTGCAGACCTGAATATTTTGGATTTCTCTTTCAACAGGAATCTTCTGTTTTTGAGCCAGGCTGCCTGTTTAAAGTTGATGAATTTGGCTTTTTTCTATCATGGAAAAGTGAAGGAAAGGTAAAATTTACAATGATCTCATGATTTTTTTTGCCTCCTCTAACAAGCATAAGGTACAATTCTAGTTGTTCTAGTGGGAGGCACTGTGTCCAAATATTAGGGCCTTAGATTATATTGCTAAATATAAAGATTTGCAAATCTTCTACCCTGTAATTTGTTGAGACAGCTCCCATTATATCCTATTACTGTTGCATTGCTGTTAGGGGGATTATGAGAATTGAAACTGAACAACTAGAGAACACTACACTCAGTGCTTTTTTTGTAAAAGAAAAAGGTGCCAGAACTCACACATGTCATACAACCTGCCTTGCCTACCCTACAAGGTTCCATCCAAAAAAAGGTGCCGGAACTCTGTTCTGGGCCTTCTATGACGAAAAAAGCCCTGACTACACTAGATAAAGCCCTTAAGCACACTTATTAAAATATAAAGATGAATAAATATTCCAAAGATTGTAATGTTAGTTTGAAGAGAAGAAAATAATTTTCTGCCAATAATTTAGTTCCATCCCATGTTTCTTTCCTTAATAGTGAAAAGGGGAGGAGAGGGGATGGAATCATATGTTTGTGGATGGAAGGTGTGTGTGTGTGTGTACTTGCAAATCTTGTTCTATATCTTCTAGCCATTCTCTACTTGCCTCAGATTTGTACCTGTATAGCAACAACTCATTTTTGTTCCCTTTGATCTAAAAATTCAACATTGATTTCGCCCACATGCTGTATAGTTGGGTGCAGGAAGTTAGGAGAGGGATGAGTGTGAATGAAGCAAATAGTTGCTGAATTTATTTTCTTTGGAGGTAATGATGTAACAGTCTGAAACCTTGGCCAGGTATTATTGAACTCCACCATCTCACCATTAGCTCTGTGGAATAAGGTTCCTGGAAGACCCTCTGAAGGGCAAAACATTCCCCACCTTTACACAGAGGTCAGCCTTACCAGGTAGACCAGACAGGAAATAAGACCAAGTAAACTAATTCTGCTTTGTTGAAAGCAGAACGAACAGGACCTTTTAATCTGAAAATACAATTCTTGCACCATCACCTTTACAGCCCGATAACTTCGGGAGTGTACCTCCTGGGCCTCTTGCTTTGCCCATTATGCAGCTGAGGGCTATGCTCCCTCTTATCTGACTGCTCCTTAGGCAACATCTCTTCTCCAGGTCTCCCAAAGTCATTCCCACATATCATTACAGCAGGAGTGATTGCTGTGTCATGGTCCTATGCACTCCCCCCCCAACACACCTCATCCACCATGGCCAGACATGATGGCATTTAGAGTCTGACAAATTCTAGAGAGCACAGGTTCCCATGTCTGTTTTTACTGACATTAATATAATGTATACTGCCTGGTATTAATTAAGATTGTGTATTTTTGAACGCTTAGCTGTTGTTGTATTTTTTATTTCAACATACATCACATTGGCTGCTTGGCATTTATAGTGTTCCTTTCTTTTCCAGGAAGGGCAAGTTTTAGAATGTTCCCTGATCAACAGCATTCGTTTTGGAGCAATACCAAAGGTATTTCTGTGGTTTTGTTTTAAAGTATTGTTTTAAACAATTACCATTGGCTTGAGGCCCAGGAATGGAAACTTTCTTCAGTTCAAGAACTTCTGAAGTCTTTGTACCTTAAGGGACAATGAATTTTTAATTTTGAAAAACTGGGCTTTAGAAACTAACTTTTGGTGAGGATCAGATAATTTAGAAGTGTTTACCTACAAAGGATTACACCAGGGGTCACCAAACTTGGCTGCTTTAAGACTTGTGGACTTCAACTCCCAGAATTCATCAGCCAGCATTGCTAGCTGCAGAATTCTGGGAATTGAAGTCCACAAGTCTTGAAGCAGCCAACTTTGAAGACCCCTGTATTACACCCATTGATCTGAGTGACTGGATAAAATTCACCCAGCAAACTTTCATGCCTAAGGTGGGACTAGAACTCACAGTCTCCTGGTTTCTAGGCCAGCACCTTCACCACTACACCAAACTTCTAAGAATTTAACCTAAATCCTGTAACGGCTGTGGGTGATGATTTTTTCCTGTAAATACAAAACATTTTGTGAAAGCTAAATTTAATGTTACTTGAAAATCAACAATGCCCCCAGACAAAAAAATTGCTCTCTGAAGCAGTCCTTCCCACCCTCCATTTCATTTGCTTAAGCAAACTAGAGTGGACATAAAACTTTACTTGAATGTTAAATATGAAGCAAGTACCTCCAGGATGAGCTTTTTAAGTCAGTCTTTTGTAAGTCCTTTATAAGGACTTATTTAAAAGAGGTCCCATGATCTGAAAGAGACTTTTGAATAAGGAATGGAAGCCACTGATGTATTCCTAGGATATTTCCCCCAGATTGGTGTCTCTTAGATATTTTGGGACTATATGCTGTCTGTGGAAATTCTGAGAGTTGCAGCATATCTGGAAGGTGCCAGTTGGGGAAGAGTATCCTAAGGTACACTTTTTTTCTCCCCAATAACTATTATCGGAGTATTTCATTTGGGTAAGGTCACTGCACTCAAAACCCAAGAATTCTTGTTACTAGTTCATAGGCAGAATTTTAAATAAACCATCAGTTACCTAATGTGAATACGATCTGTGTATACTATTATCAGCTCCCTAAGTAGAAAATGAAATACTTCTAAACATATGCTTGGAATAATGACAAAAATATAAAGAAGGTAAATATGAATAAGAAATGCTTATGGGTGAAAGTGAGCGATATGTTTTTGTTTTGTTTTTTTAATCCATGGTGGTTTTTTTCAAGCAATTAATTTTGTTCAACAGGATCCAAAAATATTAGCTGCTCTTGAGGCTGTCAGTAAAGCAGAAAACGAACTTGAAGGACGAATAATTTGTGTCTGTAGTGGCACTGATCTGGTGAACATCAACTTCACATACATTGTAGCAGAAAGCACTGAAGACGCTAAGGTACTGCCGCTAAACATAGCTTTGGTGTTTTGTGGCATGATTGTTCCATGTAAATCCCTATTATTCTTTAAGAAGGTTGGCAAATATTAATCTAAACCCAGATCTTTTGACATCAGTGGCAAAAATGAGCTAATCCCTCAACTGAATTGGTGTACTGGTTTTCAAATTATTTGGGTGTTTCTTCTGTATGGGAAAAATGTTAGCGCAACAATTAGGAAGTGTGTAGATGTGTGATAAGCAATTACACTGCAGTGAGAGATGTCATCTGTAACCCTTCGAACTAGATGTGATGAGGTCTGACTTCAAATTTATACGCAAGATCATAATCTTCACTTTTCCCTAAAAAAATATTGTGTTTAATGGTGGGAAGGGCTGTACAGTAAGGAAGGATGAACTGTCTGATATTTGATTAATGGAAGTAACAAAACAAAATTCAGCCACTATATTGCACGTTTAAGGGTCCTTGAAAATGTGTGTTTGTGTCTGTGTCTCTGGGTATTCCCTGCAAACTGCTTATCCATGCTACAGAGGTATTTGCTGAGTGGCAGAGCAATTTTTACAGCTGCTGTTTTCCTTCTTCATTTATGAAAAGGGGGAAGTCAGATATTTCAGAAACATGTCTGGGGTGGATCAGGTGATACTCTAATTTTATTAGATCCCAAAGCACTTTTCCCAGAACTGCTCTAGTATTAGAAGAAACACTATGGCTGCTCTGCATGAAGTGGAAAGATTATATTTTCAAGAAGATGCTACTTCAGGGACCTTTGAGTAAGTGCAGATAATCTGCCAGAAGAAAGAGAAGCTTAATTTAATGTCCGTGATAATTTAATAGCATCTTAAACCAAAGAAGCTTTTACAAAACAATGATTAACATTTAATACACAGTATTACATTTTCTCAGTTAATACAAATAAGAAGATAAGAATATATTGTTATCAAGAATTTATTTATAGACTTTAAGGTATAGCAAGTGTTGTTTATTTATAAGGAGCTCCAGTTTTTGTTCTTTTAAAGGATAGCTGCATAGTAGTGTTGTTTTCCAGTATTCAAGTATTTGAGGGGCTGCCATGAAGAAGAGGGGGTCAACTTATTTTCCAAAGCACCAGAGGGAGGGACAAGAAACAATGGATGGAAAGATATCAAGGAGAGAAGCAACCTGGAATTAAGGAGAAACTTCCTAACAATGTGGACAATTAACCAGTGGAACAGCTTGCCTCCAGAAGTTGTGGGTGCTTCATCACTAGAGGTTTTTAAGAAGAGACTGGACAGCCACTTGTCTGAAATGGTACAGAGTCTCCTACCTGAGCAGGGGATTGGACTAGAAGACCTCCAGGGTCCCTTCCCGCTCTGTTTTCATTGATCTTTATATGTAAAAAATAATATTTTGTAACAGATTGAGAAGCACGTGGTCCTTCAGATGTTGTTGGGTTACAATTTATCCAGTATAAATTTCCCAATAATAAAACAAGGACTTTAGACAATAGCATTTATGCAGAAATATAAGAATTGCATAATTCAAGGACAAGCATTGAATATTAAACTCGATTTGAAAAACCTGGCAGTTGCTAAATTCTGCCCGAGGGTATATCTCCCCACAGAACAGAGAAGCAAGGCAAATGCAAAGGCACAGCCTATCCTTCTAGAGGTTTTTCCAGTAAAGAAATAGCCTTCTGTGGCCTTGATTTGGGTTTCAGGATAGTGAGTTAATGAATTTTGAAGATTCAGGTACTCCTACATCCTATGAAACAATTAAAGTCTTTAACTAAACTGTGTGGTAGTCAAGCTGAGAATGTGGGTATAAAGTAACATTCTTCTCTCTACCTGGTACACAGAGTTTCTGTTTCTGATAGGCTCTTTTTACATATTTTTAGCTACATCTGTTCCAGAATACTAGGGTGTCCTTTTGTCATATTGACTATGTCAACCACTTCCTGTTTCCTTGCTTTATGTCTCTCATTCTGCTCTCCTAGACTTTTCAGGAATCATATTAATTTGAAATTGTATTTTCACATTCCCCCCCCCCCAAATGTGTGATACCACCCTTAACATTACCCATCATGTTAGATCGAGAAGGCTTTGGACAATCATTCTGCATTGGTGTGAATTATTTGTCAGAGTATATTTCTGTACAGAAAGTACAGAGAGCATCCAAAATACTGATGCACACCTATGGCACAATTCACAAGATTGAAACTGAAGCTGCATATATATATATATATATATAAAGGTAAAGGTAAAGGTTCCCCCGCACATGCGTGCTAGTCGTTTCCGACTCTAGGGGCCGGTGCTCATCTCCGTTTCAAAGCCAAAGAGCCAGCGCTTGTCCGAGGACGTCTCCGTGGTCATGTGGCCGGCATGACTAGACGCCAAAGGCGCACGGAACGCTGTTACCTTCCCACCGTAGTGGTCCCTATTTTTCTACTTGCATTTTTACGTGCTTTCGAACTGCTAGGTTGGCAGAAGCTGGGACGAGTAACAGGCGCTCACTCTGTTACGCGGCACTCGGGATTCGACCCGCCAAACTGCCGACCTTCTGATCGATATATATATATATACACACACATACACACACATACACATATATATACATACACATACACATACATATACATATACATACATACATACATACATACATATATATATATACACACACACACACACACACACACACACACACACACACACACACACACACACATATACATATACATATATATGTAAGTAAGAAAAGGATTCTGTCCCTGGAAACTCAAGATTACCATTTGGATGGGAAGGAGGAGGTGACATACTTAAAACAAAGGAGTGGAATTTTTTTTAAAAAAAAAGATAATGTAAGGAAAAAGGTTGCCAAAGTAGACAATTGTTGCAGTCTTACTAGAAAATATACTCACACTATAACTTCATATACTGTATATCCAGTAGTTGTGGAGAAATTTATGACTGTAAATGTTTTTGAGTTAGATCGTTTGTCCTCCAAATCCACTGTTGCTGAACAAAGGTTGTTTATAACCTGAGAAAATAAAGTAAAAATTTATAGGACTAGAGCACAGCGAAGATGCCACATTTGCTTGGGTCTAGATCGAGGTAGGCTACCTTGGCTCATTTATGACTTGTGGACTTCAACTCCCAGAATTCCTGAGCCAGCCATGTTGAAGTCCACGATCATAAAAGAGCCAAGGTTGCCTACCCCTGGTCTAGATCAGGGGTGTCAAACTCAATTTCACTGAGGGCCGCATCAGCATTGCGGTTGCCCTCAGGGGGCCGGGTGTGTATGGCCAGGGTGGGCGTGGCCTACTGGGTGGGCGTGGCTAGAGTGCATATGGCCTACTGGGTGGGTGTGGCCAGCTCTACATCGTTCGCATCAAGGGTGCCTATGGGGGCCTGGGCAGGAGTGGGACAGATCTGAGGGTCTCTGGCAGAAGGAGGGTCTCTGAGCCAGGGCCAAGGCAGTGGGGGCCATTCCCTCACTGTTTCCAGGATGGCTTCGTGGGCCACATGAAACCACTTCACGGGCCACATCCGGCCCCCGGGCCTTGTGTTTGACATGTCTGGTCTAGATGATTATTAATCTTCAGTGATAACTCTTTTGGGAGTGATAATCATTTGTTTTCTTTATAAGACAAGCACAGGTAATAAACTTAATGATAGTAGATACAAGATACACTGAAGAAAAGATTTTCAAAACTGTGAAATCAGAATGCTGTAGATAGGAAGTGAGAAGGTAAAAAATTGAAGTTGTAATGTAATGTCTTGTCCCAATTATATCTTCCCATCCCAGCCTGATCAGGCAAGGAGAGTATGTTGTGGATCCCATGGGTTAAAGAATTTCTACTGATGGATTTCAAAGGTATTTTTTTCCAAAAGGCAACTGGACTATTTGTTGTTTTTTGAGGAAGAAGATGAAGAGGTTTTGCTTCTCATCCAAGAAGCTTCATCAGTTGTGATGAAGGGGGGATGGAAGGATAGTTCTGACAGCACTGGGGGATGGTGGTGGAAGGGTTGTATTTCTTTGCAATTATCTGGCTGTTAGCACTCTCTCTCAGAGACGGTGAGGCCATTTGGGGGTTTAATCTGTGCCCTCAGGATCACTTGAATCAGAGTGCAAATGGGTGTGGAATACCTCTTGGAACTGCTGAAAGGATTGTGTTGACTGGTGGCAGCCAGGAAGAGACCCTTCTTTGCCATTACCCCCACCTTCTGTAACCCACCTTCTGTAACACTTTAACCCCAGAGATAAGGCAACCCACTCCCTTTTCCCCCCTGACCTTCCAAAAGAACTGATTCTACTATTTGGCATGGAGGCCAAAAAGTGATATGTGATATCACTTGGGATGGTTGGTTTCGTGAGGGTGTTCTCTTCACCTTGTTAAATTTTTAACTGCTGTATCCCTACCTTTTAAATTTTGTTTTTAATTTTATCCTTATCCTATGCTTTTATACTATGTATATTTTTTATTGTAAGCCTCCTACTCCACTTAACTGAGACGGGTGATATAGAAATATAATAAATAAATAACAGTAAGTGCTGCTGCTCCTGTTTGTGATGCACTTCATCCTACTTTTCTGAAGAAAAAAATGGTATTTATCTGTAAAACAGATGTATATTTGTTTGAACTGTGTAAAATTTCTGCAGCTCATAGAGAAGGTAATCAACTGGAAGGAAACGGTTTTGTTTACAGTCTGAGGTGAAGTGGGATAGAGTCAAATCCTGGTTTATATCCCCAGATGATGGCATTAATTATGCCATAAATGCATAAAGCCATTGGGTAAAGTGTGTATGTAAGCTTGGAGAGATCTTATTTTGGATTGTTAGACAGACAAAGATTGTACTCTGTGGTATTTATAGGTTATGGCATGAAATGTGTGTGGCTGGAGAAGTCCTTGCAGAAACGGTAGGTTAATATAAAAATGGGATTATAATTATTACTCTCTTTGCTCACTTTTTTAGACATTTTATGCATTCAGAGCTTGTTCATGGGGGACATCAGTTTTTATATACTATTAATTTTGGAAAGAGATATAGAGTATAAGGTCACTACAATAATGGTAGATACTAAATCGATTGATACTAAACTGCGGATTCAGAATTCCTTACTTCTTCATGTGCCACTTCTGTAATGTCCAGATCTCCACAATTTCTCTGCTTAAAATCAAGAAAGTTGCAATATTATCTTAGAGAAATATCAACATATATTTTTCTTCCCCAATTTCTGGTCCATTCTGCAACTGTATTATATTCTGAACCTCTGCTGACACCTAGTGGTGCAACTGTGGAGGTATTTAAATCTTTCATTTTTAAAACATGAAAGGCTACCTGTTTTTACTTTGTTTAGATAGATAGATAGATAGATAGATAGATAGATAGATAGATAGATAGATAGATAGATAGATAGATAGATAACCTTTATTGTCATTTTTTTACTGTGGGCACAATGGCACACATAAAAAATGAAATTTAGTTGCTTGCTCTGAAAGTATACGCATACATAACACACATTTACATAAACAACATATGTATAAACCTACACCCTTACATATAAGTAACATATAAATATTAATCACTGTCCATCTTGATTACATATACATTTTAATACATTTTAATCTTTCATATGCTGCAAAAAGCCCTAGCTTTTCATAATGGGAGATTATTTTCATAATTTTCTATTTGTACTTCAAATATACGAATTCAGTATAATGATTTAAAGAAGAGAAGCTATCTGTATAAAACAAACTTTATTCAATAGGAGAAGACCGGAGAAAGAGAGAATTGTTATCTTATTTGACTGAATAGAAATTAGGGTATAAATACTAGTTTGTAAATATTTATTAGTTAAGATAGTTAACTCTGAATGCCATCAAACATCTGGGAGGGGGACAATTATTAGATATTAGATACATGGAAGTTCCAGCAAAAATTGTGCCAAATGCCTACTGATAAAACTGTCATTGATCTTTTGCCCATACAGGTAGTTCTCAATTTATGACTACAGTTGGGGCCAGAATTTCAGTTACTAAATGATGCAGTTGTGAGTTGTCATGACTGATCTGATTTTATGTCCACTTTTACTGCAGTTGTTAAGCAAATCATATGGTTTTCACATGAATCTGGCTTCCCCAATTGATGTTCCTTGTCAGAAACTGGCTGATCTTGCAAACTGCTATCACACGATCACAGGATTCTGCAGTTGGTAGTGAATGCAAACTCGATCTCTTCATAAAAATGAGCTATTTGTGCATTAAAAATGATTTAAAATTTTAGATGTATCCAAAGTTTGGAATGGAGAAACCAGTCAATAAATCTCATTCTTTCTTCTCTTTCTTCCTCCTTGGTAACCGGATTACCAACTTTATTAATTATGTTACATCTATTGTAATTATATAAAGTAACCTTGCTTATACCAGTTTAATTTACACCAACCTGGCAAGGCTCTGTGCTCATAGCGTATCTTTGGACTGCCCATTGATTGCTACTAAATTCAGATGGAGCTATGTGCACTTCTGATTCATAGTGTACAAAATTTGAAAGAAGGGGTATAGAGTTTGTAGATAGTATCCAAACAGGAACTACAATTTGCTCAATAAAAGACTTTTAAGTAAATCAGAAAATCTTTTATACAGGTAAAAAGGGGAAGGGAGCACTATTTTATAGAGATGAAAAATAAAGGAAGGGAGCAGTATATAACAGAATATTCCTTTACAATTGCCTTCAATTCAGCTAATAGTATCATAAATAAATTTGCTTAATTATGTACAAAAGGTATCAACAACAGGTGAAGGAAGTACTTGGGTATTTGAATGGATTATTAATGAAAAGATTAATAAAACAATTAGTTGATTTGTTGATTTTAAGATGTAATACTTTAGCTATAGCATATTTTGTTTACAAAAGAATAAAGAAAACTCCTATCAAATCTCTATTTATTTATTAGATTTTTATCCTGCTTTATTTCTTTATAAGAAACCCAAGGTGGCAAACAGACTTAATATTCCTTCCTCCTCCTATTTCCCCACAACAACAACCCTGTGAGGCGGGTTGGGCTGAAAGAGAGTGACTGGCTTGAAGTCACCCAACTGGCGTTCATGGATGAAGCAAGGCTAGAACTCAGTCCCCTGGTTTCAAGGCCAGCATTTTAACCACTGGATTTTTTCCCTTGTTGAGGCATCACAGTTGTAATATTTATTCCAAATGTGATAATTGTTCTGGGAAACATGATTGTGAATATTGTGAACTCTCTGAAGTAAGTCATATCCCCTTTCCCAATCATTTTCCTTTCTGCGGCATGTTATGTGGGATATGTGTGTATTGTGAGAAGATTGTGTATTGTTTGATGTGCATTGAATACTTGAAAAATCTTCCAAATAAGTCTAGAGTTGCTATTACAAGCACTACTAATTATTCTAACATGTTATTTGAAGAGGTGTCTGTAGTTAAAAAAAGTGCTTTTGAATTTGGTTGATTGAGTGGTCACTGTGATCTCGATATTTGTTTTATCTTTTTGTCTTTCAGCAATGGGTTGATGGACTCAGATCAGTTATAGGTAACTTCAGAGCCAACAATGTCTGTCCCACGACATGCCTCAAGAAACAGTAAGCTTCCTCCCCCCTCACCTTATCAATTACAATTTTGTCTCTTCTGCATGTTCCTTGATGTGCGTTTAGAAAAAACTGACTTTCCTTATTCGGCACAACAAGAAATAAATATCTGGATAAGCTGCAGAAGACATTCCCCAACAACTCAAACATCCATGAGAAATATGATATTAGGTTATTCTTCACATTTTCCCCCACAAATAAAATATGTTCTCAAAGTCAAACACGCATTCAGGAGTTGAGGGCGTTTAGTGCTGGATTTTACGATCTGTTGAGAGAGGCAGTTGTAATTATTAGCCTTGCCTGAACTTTTCTTTGTTCAGGAGGGAGATCTGCTGCCCACTTACATACAGATGTTTTTATTTCCTATGGATCCAGAGCTGAATTATTCTTTTCTCGATGAGATTTCCCACAGAATATTCTGAAACATTAGGAAAATGCAGCTGAGACCAAATAATTTAGTGTAATCTTCCTACCTTGCTCAGATTACCATGAAGTACGTTTATACGCTCCTCACTTTGTAAACCCTCTTTTCCATTTCTTCAAAAGGAATCCTAAAAGATTTAGCAGCAACAAGTTTGAAAAGATTCCTGTAGTAGTCCTTCCCACTTTGCTTAAATGGTATTTCCCCTCAGAAACTGTTGTTGCTCTCCAAGCAGTAGAAGGTACAATTCCTTAATGTCTATAGAAATTCACAGTCATCCAGATCATGGTTGTCCCAAAAGTCTTTTTTTCAAAAAGCAACTGGACATTTCTTTGTTTTTTTCCTTGACGTTTCATTTCTCATCCAGAACTGAAGAAGCTTCTTGGATGAGGAGAAAAACAACAACAACAACAACAACAATTGCCTTTTGAAAAAGCACCTTTGGAACTATAAGTCCTCAGGATACATAATAGTCTTTAAAAGACATTTAGAGAAGAAGCAACTGAGAAAGAGGTTCAGGAACCTCTTTACTCACTCTTTCAGCCCTCAATTCACTCTGAAACTACTTGGAATATGTTATGTATTAAGCTTTATTGCAACACCTAAAGCTGTGTATAAGAGTAACAACCAGGAGGTGTTGAACTGTAACTGTTTTGGCGAGAAACAGAGGTTCAAACTGATTGGTTGGTTGAGTACCTGGCCAGGTATATAAAGAGTGCAGGTAGCCCCTATCCCCCAGTACAGTCCCTTCACCTAATAAAGAGCTGCTATGCTGTACTCATCGTCTTGGTGTCCTTCCTGCTCTCCAGAACCCACTACACAACAGAATATTTTTGTCTGATGTAAGAAGAACCCTTGGGGGAGTTAATCAAGCCGCATGTGGTTCCAACATCATGACTGTCTCTACATTCCAAAATGTTAGGCTGAATGACTTGCCACCGAGCATCTCTGCTGTGGATGATAGGGATTATTGTAGAATATATCTGAAAAACAAATTGTAAAAGTAAGTTGAAGTAAGTATTGAATACGCAGGCACACTAACAGTCCCCCCCCTTACATCACCCTTTAACTTCCTGTAACTTTTAGCACCCTTTCAGCAAAGCTTTCCAGAGTGCAGAAATTACTGCCTGTCTTCATTCAAAGGACTTAAGCATATCTCACATTACTCACATTGCTCAAGGAACATGGAAAAAGCTAACATATTTGCTCTCTGGAGAGCAAGAATATGTACGGAATAGCCAGCATTGCCTCTTCTCACTCATAATATGTAACATACAGATATTCAGACAAATCTTATTAAAAGTGCTTCAGTAGTTGCCTTATTTCCTGGATGCTAAAAACATTTCAACTGAAGCTTCTCATCCACTACTGCTGAATTAAATATTTAATGCATATTAAATTGCGTTCATTGTAGCATGACTGTACAGGAAAGCATTAAAGAAGGTATAATAAAAGAATGATAGGAGTCAGAGGAAATCGTTTCCCTCTTTTTCCTACTTGTGTGTGTATTTATGTTGCTAAGATTTTACCTGTATCCAAGTTTGGAGCATTTTGATTCAATTAGAACTTTTAGAACAATGTCTATAGGCTGCTTGTGGCTCTCCACTTCAATTAGTGTCCTCCAATATCCCAAGGACATGTTACAAACATGCAGAGCCAGGAAGCACAATCTTCAAAAGTGGTTTTCTGGTGTTCATCACCCACCCACCCCAGCAAATGAAATTTAAGGGTAGAAACAAGAACGAGAGGCCTCTGTGAAGCAAAACTTTTCTATTCTCTTTTTTAAAAAACTGCCCACCCAACCCTTGAAAAATGACCAGAAATGGCAATAACATTTAGCAGTGAATTTTTAAGGCTGGGGGGGGGATTTAAAGGGTAGTGTTATGGGTCAAAATGGCAGCAGTTTGTATTTTAAAAATAGGCGGAAAATTTCAGCCCTGTTACTTTCATTGGTATCATGATATCACTGCATGGCCTCCTTCCCCAACAAGAAGGCTAAGAGACAGAGTGACTTGTGGCCCCTTAAACATTATTTATCCCAGTTTTAGAAGCCCAAGGTTCATTGTAAAATAGAGTTGTGGCTCAGCTGCAACTGACTTTCATTAGTGTGACCTTTTTTCGGCCCAAGTTTGAAAAAGCTGCATCTCATCTTCAAGCCCCCTTTAAGGCTTCTTTACAGATAGTATGAAAGAGTTGTAGTTAGTCTTGTGGGCGAGAAGTAGTAATTTGTCTTTTATAAAATGCAAGGATACAAGAAGGTTAACATTTGAACATTTGACTCAGCTCTTACATAACTCCATATGTAAACTACGTGAACTTTTAAAGCCCCACTTTTATACTTTATAATAAAAGATCCCAGGGATAGCTTTTGTCTTATTCTCTTTCCACATTTCATCTTATAAACTGAGCTTTTATTGGATTTTTTGGGGGGAAAAGTCTAATTGTTTTTTCCCCCTTCTAGCTGGATGAAATTGGCATTTCTGACTAATACTAATGGCAAAATTCCAGTTAGAAGGTAAGTATATTGTAAGCTTCAAGCGTGGGGTTATGCAGGGATTGTATGGTTGTGAAATTAAAATGAATAACAATCACAAGTTAGAAAGTCCATTAGAAGCAATCAAAGTAGTTTAGGAATCTGTTCAACAGTATTTTTAGAAGGCTTTGACTTTCTTTCCTGATTGGACGTTGTTCTCAAGTCAATAGTGAAATAAACAGTGCAGATACTGTATAATCCTGCTAGAGAAACCTCCATTATTTGGGGGATAGAATTGAAATTTAATAGAAATAACATAACCATTTAGCCCTCTAAAACAATTTGGTAGAATTAAGAAATTATTAATCTTGAATATTCAGAATAGGTCACCAAGTTCTTCCAAATGTTTAAACTGCAAGTCTCACATCCCTTTTTATTTTCCATGCTGGCTTAGATACTATATAGCATCCAAATAGCATCCAGATGCTTACCCCTTTTACAGAGTTAAGCACTGCAAATTGTTAAAATTATGACTCAAAGGAGTTATCTGAAGTGTTTGCTCAGGTTATTATTTAATTTGCTACAGATAATTCTAGAAATTACTGCAATAATTATAGATTTATAATAATGGTGGTAACCTGCGGTTCTCTAAATCTTGCTGCTGCTGCAGCAGCAGCTGTACCAGTTTAGATAATCTTTGATCTAAAAAAGACAAATAGTGCAATTTAGCTGTAAATTGTATAAATGCAGAGTGCTCATGATGTTTGCTATTCAGTTCAATGATGTCGCAGCTATATAGTGTAGTCAGTTCTTAAATATTCCAGACACAATATGTTATAAATCTTTTTCAACTTTCTCCAAGTTGTAGCTCACCAGATACATTAAGTTACAGGCTAAAAACTATTCTGAAGGGAAGATTATTCTGCAGCATAGTAGCATATTATTGTACATGCTGGAAAAAAATCACACACTATCCTAGTGATGTACTACTGCTATACCTAAATACAGATCTTTTGACCTGGAATTTTTCTGAGGGTTAGGGTGCCAAAAAGTGCTGGTTGATCTTTTAGTGTGAAAATATAGAAGGAATAGCAGAAATATATTGACCACTGTTGCTCAGAGCCAGGCTCCGTCCCACGAATATAATAAAGCTAAAGCAAAGAATTAATAATCATTAGACCACATATTTAGCATCAGTGGACTACATTATCTCTTTATTCTAGGGTGTATAAAAAGGAGAACAAGTTCCGAACTATATAGAGATTAAGGATGACTGTAAAAATCTCTTTACAATTCAAAGTTGACTCTTTAGAAAAAGTTGAGAAAGTGTTCATTCACGGTGAAAGAAATTTGAAGTGAGATTAGCCAAGGGTTACTTTTAGAACATGATGTGAGAAGGTTTCTTAGCTCGCACCCATTTTTGCAATGATTGACTAATAACGCTATATATGACATCCCTGTGTTCACGATACAATTCTTGATCAGTGGGGATTTCTCTAGTGAGGTGAAGAATGTATGAAAACATCAAAACACAAAAACAAAGAACATGCTATGGCAACAGATGGCAACAAAGATTAAGAAAACAACAACAAAAGGAAACATTTCATTTATACTAAAACTAAAATGTGGAATAATTAACAAAAAAAATCATTAAAGATGCTTGAAAGCTTTGTTTTTCAGCCTTCTTTCAGAAGGGTAAGTGGCAAAATTCAATCTCCCAGCCTTCAACTGCTAAAAGAGGAACTCCACTATGAAACTCCATATGGGAAACAAAATTCAAATTATAATCTTTCTTTAAACTTTAAATTTCTATAACATCTTTGGATTTAATCCCTTATTGTATCTAACCTAAATAGGTAT
Organism: Vipera berus; assembly: GCF_964194415.1. Taxonomy (NCBI): domain Eukaryota; kingdom Metazoa; phylum Chordata; class Lepidosauria; order Squamata; family Viperidae; genus Vipera; species Vipera berus. The sequence continues at coordinate 203,652,046 of NC_138202.1, read as the reverse complement.
AGTTTTCTATATTAATATCTTCCCTCATTATTATCCCTGGTTTCACACTCACTGAAAACTACATTAGATGTATGGTAATGGAATGATGGAATTGTTTATTTAGCCAAATAAGACTGTAATATTCTTGAAGAGATACTTTACACTGTCCGTACAAAAAGTCATTAATGAACTATTGTCATCTCAGTAGAGGACATGTGTTGCAGCTCTGATTATGAGATTGCCAAAGGTTTGAAGTAATTTAATCCTCTTCTTTTTTTCCCCCTCTAGCATTACCAGAACGTTTGCGTCAGGTAAAACTGAAAAAGTGATATTTCAGGCACTTAAAGAATTGGGTCTTCCCAGCGGAAAGGTATTTAAATTTAATTTTCACGAATTAAGGGTTTCAAGATGGGTATCATGAGCCTAAAACAGTTAATCGTTGCAGTTGATTATTCAATATCACTTCAAAAATAATTCATTAGCAGTTTGTCCATTGATAACTTTTATGCTAATTATAATTAGAATATTTTAATGCAATAGGCTATATACCAGACATGTCAAACACAAGGCCCGGGGGCCGGATTCGGCCCGCGAAGTGGTTTCATGTGGCCCGCGAAGCCATCCTGGAAACAGTGAGGGAACGGCCCCCACTGCCTTAGCCCTGGCCCAGAGACCCTCCTTCTGCCAGAGACCCTCAGATCTGTCCCACTCCTGCCCAGGCCCCCGTAGGCACCCTTGATGCGAACGATGTAGAGCTGGCCATGCCAACCCAGTAGACCATACGCACTTTAGCCATGCCCACCCAGTAGGCCACGCCCACCCAGGCCACACCCACCCACCCCCCTGAGGGCAACCGCAATGCTGATGCGGCCCTCAATGAAATTGAGTGACACCCCTGCTATATACCATACACATAAAATAATGTACATTATTGTTGTTATAAAGAATTATTTCCAGATTTTTTTTTAGTCAACATTAAATGATTTGCTTCCATTCATAATGAACATATTGTAAATTCTTCCATTGCTAAGTCAGTGCTTATACAACCTGGTACATATTAGATTTTATTTTATTTTCAGAATGATGAAATAGAGCCTTCAGCTTTTACTTTTGAGAAGTTTTATGAACTGACCCAGAAGATATGTCCTCGTACTGATATAGAAGAGCTGTTTAGAAAAATGTAAGTTGGCCATTACTCTACATAATGAATTTAATTTTAATGTTACTTAATCTGAAGATAGCGCTAGGTCATGCAGTGTTCCTATTAGAAGTCAAATTTCTTCTCCAAAGGTTTAACTCAGTTGAATGTTCAGATTCAGGTTTTCAGGACCTTTTGATTTAAAGAAACCTTTTCTGTTTTTAAATTGGCTTTACTAACCTATAATATTAACTTGCTATTATAAGGTGATTAACACAATATATGAACTAACTAGGTTAAGAAAGTCTTAACATCTGAGGTTTCGTGCACTAAGTTTTTAATGTGGAAGACTTACATGTTGAATTGCTTCTTTCTTTAATCTGTTAAATGGGGGGATAGAGACAAGGAGCTGTTTTGTAGCAAGCATAGTCAATATCACTTATTAGTGTTCATTTTGAAAATGTAGCTTAGGTGTGTTAAAGAATATTAGATCAATATTGAGAATATAAAAGAAATGTCAACATGTAAATCATACCTGCTGTAGGATCTTACATGAAAACTTACATTTTTCTAATACATTTCTTTTCAGCAATGGAGACAAAACAGATTATTTAACGGTAGACCAGTTAGTGAGCTTTCTAAATGAAGTAAGCTTTTTCATACATTAACTACCTTACAAGTCTGTCTGCAGTGGCTTGCTTCTCCCGGTCGTATCATTGCATGATCCATGCTATCATTTGCTGTGCTTCTGCTCTGCTGGTCTTTCCATTTCGGCAAGGCTGCAGGTGCAAAAATCAGCTCCAACCTGATGCATTCTCCCGTTCTCTTTGTGTTGGCTTTGCAACTTGCTTGCACTGATTATTTGCTGTATTATGTAGATGATCTGTGTGTGGTTGTTTTGTTTCTATTCTATATGTTGTTTTAACCAAATGATCTGAAATCTTTTTATTTTTAGGAATTTTTAGAAAGACAGTCCTTCTAAATATTGAGGAGGTGGTGGCAGGGAAATTGGGCTTCTCTGATCAGTAACTAAAATGTTTCATTTCGACTGATTTTTTCCCCTAAGGTTTACATGTGACCTGGCTGTCTTCAGAATGCTTGCATTTGTATAGTAGGCGGTATGTCAGTGGTATCAAGTTCTTTAGATGTTAGATATTCTTTCGATGCATTACCAAAATACACAGTATTTTTTAAATTAGATGCTCAATGGAGAATTCTTTGCGGTAAGTTTTAAAAAATTCTTTTTATTAAACAGTTGGCATTCAGCATTTCATTATTTAGTCCCATAGGTTGTACAAGCAATATTGTTCGTATTTTGAATAATATGTGTGAACCAGTTGTTAGACATTTCTTCAGTGCTCCTTGGCAATGCAAAGTAGGCCAAAATAGGCCTCCTTAAGGTTTTTTTAAGGCAGGATTCATGCCTCTGCTGACAAATGTGTTCCACCTGTTTGTTATCCTTTCCAAGTCCATGAGAGAGAAAAAGAATTATTTCACAATAAGCCAGTTTATAATGCAATTCTGATGTAGTCAATCTTATTTTTCACTGTCATGGAATTACTCTGAAGAGCCCACACACTCTTGCTTGAGGCATAGAAGTCTCTCCCAGGCTCAGATTTGGAAAAACCTCAGCAGCAAATTTCTTTTAATTCTTCCAAAATACTCATTTCAATGTTTTGCATTTTTATAAAATACTTACCCTGAGAAAGAGAACGTTAAAGCTCCAGAAGACTTCTAAGTAGCAAAGAATTCTATTTTGCTCTCCGTAGTATTGTTTAAATTTTCCTTTTGCTTTATATTAGCCACTCATCCAGCAACTGTTTACATTTATGGCAGTGATGAAAAAGTAATTTTACAAGCATACCTCACATTGCAATCTTTGTAGGTCTATAAAGCAAAGGAAAGCTGAAATAAGATCACAATTTGCAGTTTCACTTAGCAACTGCTTCACTCAACTACCAAGTTGCTGGTCCCAGTTGTGGTTGCTAAACAAGAATTACCTCTACAAATATGTCACTAAAATTGGCTGTTTTCACTAGAGGTGAATTTGCTATCCTATTATATCAGCTTTTGCATTCTGATAGGAAAATGGAAGATAACACTTCGGCTTCTCACATTTTTAAGTGCAGCTTTGTCCCAGTTGCAGAATTTTCATTAAGGAATGATCTAACTTATTTGTCTTTGTATGAGTTCCTTACTAGCAATTTTAGGAATGGATCATCAGGAACTGAAATTCATAAATTCATATTTTTAAGCAGGCTGGTCATTAGCACTGGCAAAAGAAAACATATATCAACCTATGAAATTCATTACCGTAAATATAAAGATGGTCACTATCTTTCAGAGTGGATTACTGAAATGCATGAAGAAGGGGCCAGGTCAATCTTCTATTGCTATGAGATATGACTACAATTCTTAGTTCACATATTATATTAGCCATGATTTATGATTATGGTTTGTTGAACAACTCAAGAAAGATTTATTTAATTGCAAATATGTAAGGGTAGACACAATTACTAAGTGAAGTAAATGATTTTGCATATCGTGCTATGCCAGGAATAAGCTAAGCACATTGTTCCTTAGCATGATGATTAAAAGTCGGCCTCTGATATCTCACTTGCTGAGTTGCAGAACTCAAAAATAAATAAATTCTAACCATAGCTGGGGAAACATGCTGATTACACAGACCTTTCATTTGATCCATCAGAACTGATGCAATTTCTCAGGAGTGGAAAGATTTGTTCAAATATGACAATATAAGAATCCAAGAGAAGCAGAAATTTGGGGGAATTGTTTTTAAGTCTTCAGATTCTAACTTCCTTCTCTCTAGAATTCTGCATTGGTAATTTGAAATACTATATTAAGATTTCATATATAATGTAAAGAGCAGGTAGATTGTTAATATGTACTGAAACCATCTTGTTGGTTTTGCCATCGATTTTGGATATCGTATTGAAACACATGTTGCAAAGCTACTCACTGTACATGTTGAAGAATAGGATTTTGTGGTTGGATTGTGAAGTTGCATCCTCTTTTTCAATAATGCTTGCATTAAATAATGCATGCATCTAACAGCTTTTATATTTCATTAGTTTTAGCTTGTCTATTATATAGCTGACTAGTTTTAGTGTAATTATCCAGTACAGTAAATTAAATTAAAACAGTACATCTGGCGTACACTTACAATATTTGGAGCATAGATTAAGAGATTATGATTTGCAATATATGACTGCATTTTTAATAGTTGGGAAGCAGACAAAGAATGTGTTCACTAGAATGAAAAGTCATTCATATGCCTTACATTGGTTATTGCTAGATATTACAGAGAATGCCCAGAATATTTTAGAAATTGCTACCGATGTTCCTCGGAGCGTATTGGCAACTCCAAAAGTGCTGTCTGACAACACAGGAGTTTTTGCGTTCCTTCTTTAAACTTTTTTATTTTTAAGTCCCCTACGAAAGGCTTATCTGCACAGAAGGATTTATTTTGCTTGCATTTGCATATATACCTTTTATAATGGCAGATCAAGCAGGAACTGTAGTCCACTCTACTACATACATTTATGCTGTGCAACGTCTTGTTAGCATTTTAATCTGAAGCTTGGCTAGTATCTTAGGAAAGGATTGAATCGGACTTGTTTGTGAGTATGTTTGATTAGGATTTGGCTGAGCAGAAGTAAATAGAATTCAGTTTCTGTTAACCTTGTGGAGGTGGTACGGACCAGAAACACAATGAAGGAGTGCTGGTTCTATCTTTATTATAAGGGTACAGAATAGATTTGCAAGAGTAACAGAATCTTACACTTCTGAAAATAATAATAATAATAATAATAATAATAATAATAATAATAATAATAATAATAATAATAATAATAATAATAATAATAATTATTATTATTATTATTATTATTATTATTATTATTATTATTTAATTTCTATACCGCCCTTCTCCCGAAGGACTCAGGGCGGTGTACAGGGCAAATACAATAAGAATACAATGTACAAAAGTTAAAAAAGAATTAAATAATACAGCCCAATTCCAATAAAATTAATACAGTTAATATTAAAATACCCCAAACCCATCAGACCAGGCCGGCTTGTTCAAATAAGTATGTTTTTAGGTCACGTCGGAAGGAGCGAAGGTTGGGAGCCATCCGGAGCTCAACCGGTAAACGGTTCCAAAGGTCTGGCGTGCCCACAGAGAACGCCCTCCCCCTGGGGGTCGCCAGTTGACCCTCTTTGACCGACGGCACCCTAAGGAGGCCCTCTCTGTGGGAGCGCACTGGACGAAGGGAAGTTGATGCCGGCAGCAGGTGCTCCCGTAAGTAATCCGGACCCATGCCATTTAGGGCACCTTGAATCTTACCCGGACGGCAACCAGAAGCCAATGCAGCTCACGGAGTAGAGGGAAACCCCCACCACCACTCGCGCGGCTGCATTCTGCACCAGCTGAAGCCTCCGAGTGGTCCTCAAGGGCAGCCCCATGTAGAGAGCATTGCAGTAGTCCAAACGGGAGGTCACGAGCGCATGAGTGACTGTACGCAAGGCATCTCGGTCCAGATAGGGCCGCAACTGGCACACCAGGCGAACCTGGGCGAAGGCCCCCCTAGTCACAGCTCCTATATGATCTTCCAAAGAGAGCTGTGAGTCTAGGAGGACACCCAAGTTGGGGTGGTTTGGGGTAGAGATGAAAAGCTGGGTATCATCAGCATATTAATGATACCCAACCCCAAAACCACGAATGATCTCACCCAGCGGCTTCATATAGATGTTGAACAGGAGAGGCGAGAGGACCGACCCTTGAGGAACTCCACAAATGAGAGGCCTCGAGGCCGACCTCTGCCCTCCTGCCAACACCGACTGCGAACATCCCAGGAGGTAGGAGGAGAACCACCGTAAAACGGTGCCTCCCATTCCCAACCCCCTGAGACGCCGCAGTAAGATACCATGGTCGATGGTATCAAAAGCCCCTGAGAGGTCTAATAGGACTAGGACAGAGGAACAACCCCTGTCCCGAGCCCGCCAGAGATCATTCACCAGCGCGACCAATGCCATCTCCGTGCTGTACCCGGGCCTTCCCTTCTGTAATTTTTACTCTCCCAGAAATCAGGGAGGGTCCTTTCTGAGACCACTTTTGCCACCCTTCCTCTTTCGAACTCAAAAGTTACAGTTGCTGAAGAAAGCATTTATAGAAAAGTGTAAAAAACCACAGTTGTTTCCAATCTAGACAAGAAATTCTCATCCTGTCTAGAAATTCCCCAAGGCAGGCATGTCAAACATGCGGCCTGTGGGCTGGATGTGGCCCATGCAGGCCACATCCACCCTGGCCCTGTAAGGGCAAAGCAAGTCTCAATATGTCATGATACAGCCTGCGATGCAATCGGGTTTGACACCCCTGCCCTAAGGCAAGCCTAGGTGGGTAAGAACAATTTTGAGTCCGATCATATTTCATTACTTAGGAAGCTGCTTCAATCTGAAGTTCTGATATATTATCTTCCTTCCTTCCTTCCTTCCTTCCTTCCTTCCTTCCTTCCTTCCTTCCTTCCTTCCTTCCTTCCTTCCTTCCATCCATCCATCCATCCATCCATCCACCCACCCATCCATCCAAATTGCATATCTGCCTATCTCATGGCAATGAATCTGGGCGGGTGTACAAAAATTAAAACATACAAGAAAAAAAATCCAAATAATAAATGACCAGGGTCACAAAAATCACTCCAATACAAACAATAATTTAAAAAGTCAATCAACCAGCATGTTACTCAGTTGCATGTCCCAAACACCGGAGGGGACACCCAAATCTAGAGCTGTATGAAATGTTGATAGGGCCGTGGCCGTTTGGATCCCTTTAGATGCCACTTGGAACAAAAGGAAAGGCCTAAACTAAATGATGAATGATGAACTGAGCTAGAATTCAATAAAATGGAGACAATAAAATATTCATTGCATGGAAGGCATTTCATTACTACAATGAATGCTGTACTATATATTTTAGTCTTATTTAAGTATGCTACATATAGCAAGGACTTATTAGATTGTTTTAATTACTAAAACCAAAGAAGGAATAAGAGTGGTGGCAATCTATATAGTACTAACAAAAGTTGTTTCCATAACTTTTAAGTGGACAAAATGATGCATCATAGGGCGACAGTTTTTGAACCTCAGATGGGCTAACTTATAGAATGTGTCCAAATCTGAGAGCCATGACTCCCATGGAACTGAACTTTGACAAATTTTATAAAACAGTTTATGATATAATACAAAATGTCATAGAACATAGAACATGTGCTGATGTTTGACTGTGCTATATGGTTCAACATGGGCTATTTTAAAGACAGATACCTGTCTGAATGTATCTCAATTTTTCCAATGAAGGCAGTGGATTAGATGTTCTGTTATTGTTGAAAGCATTGAGGAAATCTGGTAAGGAAATACTGTATCTTTGAAAAGATGACCCAGCAAGTCACCGGCTGTCTAGTAGTGTGCTAATTCCAAAAGGTAATTAGAACCATTATCTGACAATTACTCTAATATAGAAATTGATTTTGACTCAGGTATTTCAAACAATAATGGGTAAAATCTTTAACAAAAGAATGCTCTTAAGAGGGATACCTACCATTTTTAAAAAAATTCAGACATGAGTGATAAATGTTGGTGATAGAGTTCCAAATTTTTGCTCGCTTGTTGGTTAATTTAGAAGTAAATTAACTGAAGCTATTTATTGAATGCCAAGAATTCTTTAAATATTCATTGCCTCCTGTCCTCTGCAGTTTCATTTTCTTTTCTTTATACTTTTCCTCTTCATATATGAATAGTCATATTTTGAACTCATAATTACCCACATATGGAAATTTCAAAAGCATTTTAGTTCAAGGTTGAACTAGGGAATATTTCATTAATGCATTATGATGTGGGCAGTAATGCAGATAAATGATTCTCACTGCATAATTTGTTTTTGTTTTTAAACATTTGTAGCCATTGTAATCATCTGTACTAACATACTATTAGAGCACAGAATTATACTGAACATAAAATAAAATTAATTTACTTGTAAAAATATAGAGCTTGAAAAAGATCGAGAAAAAAAAATAGAAGTCTAAATGACTTTAAAAGCAAGCCCCTCCTGAATATTACTTGTACCGATGAAAGATTTGTAGAAGCAAAACAGCATGTAGTAATTTTCATCAGTCTTGTTTTTTCTTACCTTAGCATCAACGAGATCCTCGGCTGAATGAAATTTTATTTCCATTCTTTGATCCTAAAAGAGCAATGCAGATAATTGAAATATATGAACCAGATGAAGATTTGAAAAAGAAAGGTAAAAAGAAGAGGTGGATGTCAATAATTTCTGTTAAAAAGTTCAGCTTGTTTGTTGTCAGCTACTCGGTATGTAGGCTGCCCTAAATTTTGTTTCATTGTAGATAACATTGTAAGATGAGGACCCAGATTGTTGGGGGCAATATGCTGACATTGTAAACTGCTCAGAGAGTGCTGTAAAGCACAAGAGGGCGGTATATAAGTGTAAGTGCTATTGCTATACTTCAGTGTTTTAGGGCTGAGGTTGAAACTGTGGAGCATGTCTTTTTATACTGCCCTATGCACGTAAAAATGCAAGTAGTAAAATAGGGACCACTACGGTGGGAAGGTAACAGTGCTCCGTGCGCCTTTGGCATCTAAGTCATGCCGGCCACATGACCACGGAGACGTCCTCGGACAAGCGCTGGCTCTTTGGCTTTGAAACGGAGATGAGTACCAGCCCCTAGAGTTGGAAACGACTAGCACGCATGTGCGGGGGAACCTTTACCTTTACTATGTATAACGCAGGCAGAACTAAATTACTGTCTCTCCTTAAAATAGACCCTTCTGGGCCCAATGCTAGTAATTTAGTCTTATATTGTTTAGGGGATGGCTCCTCATATATTACTTCTCAGGTCTCTAAAAAATTTTTAAGAGCTGTAACTATTAGAGGAGAATGTTGTAATTCCCCTCAGCCAAGGCTTCTGGTGTCCAATTGACTAAGATTTTACTTTTTTCATGTTTTTCTTTTGTTGTATTTGTACTTTGGTCTGTGACGGCAAACAAATAAATTGAAATTGATACTTCAGTGTTTTTCAGTGTTGGCAACTTTAAGATGTGGGAACTTCAATTCCCCAACCAGCCACATGTCTTAAAAGTTGCCGCAGTTGCGAAACACTGATATACTTTGTCCATATTTTAAAAGACACTGTGAGGCACTTGGATAGGCTATTGTTCAGCTGCCTGCACTGACCGTCAGTATGCTGTATTTCCATTCCCCATTTAAAGGGCTGGGCTGGCTCTAATCTTCAAAGTCCTAAATGGCTTGTGATCCTAACCAGTAGTTTTGTCTTGTATTGCAGATAACACTCTGAGTATGTATGTATGTATGTATGTATGTATGTATGTATGTATGTATGTATGTATTTATTTATTTATTTATTTATTTATTTATTTATTTATTTATTTATTTGGATTAGGGGGATAGGTTGGTTTGATTTCCAAACTGTTCCATTTCTATAAGTGTGATTGAGGCAAGCAAACATTTCTTGGCTAGGGGCTTTTCCTTAAAAAAAATAGAGGCAAATGGAGATGATCTGGTTCATCCCATCATCCTGTATATATCTTGCCTCTTTAAATGGGAAAAACCGTAATTCTCTTTAAATGCCATATCCTTTAGAACCTGGTTCTTTTTTTTCCCCAGGGAAAGGCTGGATACCCTTTAAAACACAACCAAGAATCCACAAACCCAACACTTATCTTCCTCATCAAATGGCCATCTCAGATTAAGGGAACGAACCAGGAGCCCAATTTTAGAATAATGATGAAGCCTGCATTCTAACATTGCGTATCGCTCATTTCAGGTGTCATGTCAAGTGATGGGTTTTGTCGGTACTTAATGTCAGATGAGAATGCCCCTGTCTTCCTAGACCGTTTAGAGCTCTACCAAGAAATGGAACACCCTCTGGCTCACTATTTTATTAGCTCTTCCCACAACACATATCTCACAGGAAGGCAGTTTGGTGGAAAGTCATCAGTGGAGATGTACAGACAAGTCCTCTTGGCTGGATGCAGGTGAGGTGTGCTTAAGGGAGGCTAAAACTCTAATTCACTAAATTTAATTTACCATCAGTTTTGATGGTTGAGTGAATCTGCATGCATATGTGTGTATGTCTGTAAACATATATACATATTTAACAAACCCAGTTTAAATAATGAAAACCTATTAATAGGATTTCTAGCAATATATCTCAAGATCTTGAAATAAATTATAGGACAAACAAAGAACACTAAGGATTGGGTTGGTTTTTTTAAAAAAAAACACAATCTGAATGCTTTGATTCCTTTGATTATAGATTACCAGCAAATAATAAATTATACTGAAGTCACAAGCATTTCATTTATATACATGTACATGTACATATAAATTATTTTAATTACCTGCAAAAGTAAGTCTGATGAAACTGCAAGTCCAACTAAGAAAATAGATTTGCATTTCTTAATACCTTTCTTTAAGATGGCATGCAGAACTATAGCCTATTTAAAACGAATGTTTACCAATAATTTGTGTGGAACTATATTGTTCTTTATAACTTGACTGCTGGGACTAGTTTATACCATCTTTCTTTCCCTTTGGCTTCTAGGTGTATTGAACTTGATTGCTGGGATGGAAAAGGTGAAGATCAAGAACCAATAATAACACATGGAAAGGCCATGTGTACAGATATTCTATTCAAGGTAACCAGTTCCTATGTGATTTTTATTTTCTTGTAGATTTGCCACAGATTCAGCTGCAAACATCTTCTTATGTATTTTTTTTAATCCAAGCTAAGTCTTTTCCTGCTCCCAGTGCTAGGACTGGCCCGAACACCACACTTCAACCATTTGAGGAAATATGGAGAATTTTGTGAAACGTAGCATCCAGTTTTTATGATGCGAAAAGATTAAGCTCTTACTTTTTTCTCTGTGGTTATGTGTATGTGCACATTCATGCTGAATGAGGCATCTCTCCTGTTGTTTGCTTTGCTCTAGAATGCACCTGAATTTATTTTGAAATGTCCATAATGTCGCTTTGTTGTATTTTTAAAGGATGTGATTCAAGCCATTAAGGAAACAGCCTTTGTAACATCCGAGTATCCTGTCATCTTGTCCTTTGAAAATCACTGCAGGTGTGTTATGAAGTGGTAACATTGTACTACACTGTATTTGATTGATGTGGTGAAAGGAAATTTATGGTAAAATTCGAAGTAGGAACACAATTACTAATGAAGTAATTCTAGTCACAGATAAATTTGAACTCGCTCTTAAAAATTTTCTACCATTACAAATGTTACGTATAACTTGTTTTACCATATTGGTTTTAAACTAATGTAATAACAATCTAATACAGTTGAAAGACGTTACATATTTTAATTTCTGTTCAGTTTTATATTTTTGATTGATTAACAATAATACTTCTTTTCTAGCAAATACCAACAATACAAAATGTCAAAATACTGCGAAGATATTTTTGGAGATCTTCTCCTAAAGCAGCCACTAGAAACACATCCAGTAAGGGTCTTCCAACTGTTATGTTTAAATATTCTTGTGGAAATGTTTGGAAATTTGATGGTAAGAGTGATGCACTTACACTGATTGGGTAACAATACCATTTGGCATGAGAGATTCTTGGAATTCTGTTGCTGGTGCTTATTTTGCCACTTCAGTGTCCTCACATATTTTTCTAGAGCTCAGAGTTTCTTACCTATCATTACTTTAATCAGATTTCAGGTAACATCTACTGTTTCATAACCCAAACTCCTTTGCTTTGTCAGCATCTCATATTTGAAACTCATCATTCCTGGATATTTATAGAAGCCCTCGCCCTCCTACCTTTTAAAGATGTGCTTCAGGGCATGTCTGTTTTTAACATGTGTTTTCCAATTATCAGGGATGTTTTAAAGCAGACTATCTCTTCCTGTACAGTGTTCAAAATTTGATGATTTTGATTGGGAGGGGGGCAAACATATACTCTGTATGTATGTTTTCACTGGCAGTTATTGTAAGTTTATCCTTTCTCATAGGCCTCAGTAAATCTTTGTAGTTTGATTTTTCTTAGTTTCTCACTTCTCCCATCTTAAAAGTATTCTGTTTTTGCAATGCTTTGCATTTTTTTAGAAAGAAGCCCATGCAAAAGTGCAAATTTCATTTAAAATACACATTTTTTTGCAGATTTTGACTCAAATGTGCAGTTTTGTTCATCCACTTACACACATTCACACACATTTTTCTAAGGCATTCAGTTATAGCATCAACCAAAATAAACAGCCAAAAAATGCAATGTCCTCACTTCTTTCATATTTGAGTGTTTGTTTATGGCAATGTCTGTGATTGATACACATGTCACTTAAATGCTAACGTTTCTGGCACTTAGCCAAGACTGGATGCAGCCTAATCCAAAAAATCCCCAGAGTCTTCTCTAGATGTCTTGGGATAGTCCTCCTTTATTGAGACACAATATCAATAAGGTATACAGGTAGTCCTCGACTCACCACCATAACCGAGGCCAAAATTTATGCCGTTAAGTGAGACATTTGTTAAAAGGGAGTTTTGCCCCATTTTGTGACCGTTTTAGTCACAGACCGTTAGTAACACGGTCATTAAGTGAATCTGGCTTCCTTATTGACTTTGCTTGTCAGGAGGTCCCAGAAGCTGTTCACATGACCCCAGGATACCGCAACTGTTATAAATATGAACCATTTGCCAAGCATCCAAATTTTTGATAACGTGACCACCGGGATGCTGCAACGGTCGTAAGCGTGAAAAATGGTCATAAGTTCACTTTTTTCAGTGCTGTTGTAACTTTGAACGGTCATTAAACAAACATTTCTAAGTCAAGGACTGCCCTGTTGTTGCATTCTGTATTCACACTATCTGTGTTTGCTATTGATACATAAGCGGGAATGAGGAAAAAGCTGTCACCTGATTGGAAGAGTCACAAAATATGCTGAAGTGCAAGAAAACTTGCTATAAAAAATTCAGGAGAGGGAACAACGATTGAAGAAACCCAGTGAAGCCGGAAGAAAAGGCAAAGGGATATAGTGTGCTAGAGAGGGAATAACTACCTAATCTGCAGCAGTACAGAAATGTATACCGCAATGCATTGTTGTAGGATCTGTAGAATGGATCAGTCAAAGCATATTAAAGGCTACCAAAACCTGCTTATGCACAGTTTCCTAGAAACATTTTTAATTCTAAGCAGTTTTATTTTAGTTTGTTATTTGAAAAAAAAATATCCTGGGGAGTAAACAAGGCCTGAAGCATAATAACCGAAGTCGTGGTCTTCAAACTTGGCCCTTTTTATGACTTGTGGACTTCAACTTCCAGAATTCCTCAACCAGCATGCCTGAGGAATTCTGGGAGTTGAAGTCCACAAGTCATAAAGGGGCCAAGTTTGAAGACCCCTGACCTAAGTTGTCAAATGAAAGAAGATAATTCGCTAATCATCTTACTATATTCAATTTTAAAGGGAGGAATGTATTTCTAACTGGTGTTCTACAAGTCACAAATGACCTTCCTTTAGGTGTCTGCGTGTGTGCATAGTTGCCACAACTATAATAATTGTGAGGAAAGCAGGAACAAAAGACAGCAGCGGGTGTATTTCCTAATTATGCCCTTTTTTTTGCCTTTCAGCTCGAACCAGGAAGGTCCTTGCCCTCCCCAAATGATCTGAGAAAAAAGATTCTTATTAAAAACAAAAGGTTGAAACCAGAGGTGGAAAAAAGTAAGTAAATTGCATTTAAAATGCCTAATATCTAAATGAAAAAGGCACCATGGCTTAAATTGTGTGCTGGTAACCTCCCTTGTTTCCTAATAATAGCACTTTGCTGCATTGTTAACTATTTGCGAAGTCTTGAAAGGGCATCTTCTAGAGAATCCTACATTCTAAGGTCAAAGTTTTTGTTTTTACCTTATTATCACTAGACGTATTGAGGGTTGTTTTTTTTTTACTTTTAGTAAATATGGCCATTTATGCTTATTGGCAAGGTTGAAAGTTAATATCCCAATGCATCTGGAGGAAAGTTGCTGTAGCCTGTTTAAATGTATGTATGTATAAAATGTATATGCCTACCGATCTTATGTATATAACTTTCATTTGTTAAAATCCAGTTTATTATAGAGCATTAAATTAAAACTTCCATAAAGAAAGCAAAAAACCCCCGCACATAATAGTAATACAGTATCTGAGACACTCTATAACAAATTCAAAACACAAACCATACCTATATCGAACTCATCTTGGGCCAACACCTGGGAAAAAGCCCTCTCTTCGTTGGAGGCCAAAAGATCTTCCAGGTCTTGGTGGGAGGCTGCTCCATAGGGCAGGTGCCATCACAGAAAAAAACATATCTGTAGGTCTCTAAGCAATAGTGCTCAGCACTTAGACTTATATACCCCTTCATAGTGCTTTACAGCCCCTCTCTAAGCGTTTTACAGAGTCAGCATATTGCCCCCCTCCCCCAACAATCTGGGTCCTCATTTTACCGACCTCGGAAGGATGGAAGGCTGAGTCAACCTTGAGCCAGGGAGAATCGAACTGCTGGCAGTCAGCAGAAGTAGCCTGCAGTACTGCATTCTAACCACTGCGTCACCACGCAGAAGACACTGACCTTTTAATACTGTTAGAGAACCGGCCATTCAAGATACCTCATCTTCAGCGTTTGAAATAAAGTGTGAAAGACAGTCAGAAGTCACTTTTTTCAGTGCCGTTGTAACTTTGAGCAGTCATTAAACGAACGGTTGTAAGCCGAGGACTACCTGTGTCCGCAGTTCTTATACTGAAGCTTATCAGTGGGTCTTTGCAGCAAAGGGCTTTGATTTTCAGCCAGTTGTCTCAGGACCTGTCGCTGGTGTGGGCTGAGAGAAAGTGACTGACCCAAGGTCACCTAGCTGGATTTCATGGCTGAGAGAGGAGTACAACTTTCTACTTCCAGTCCCATCACCTTAACCATGATACCATGCTGGCTCTCAGCCATATTGGTGGGACTATAGTAATTCATTATGTTTTGTAGAATGGCTGCAATCCTGCATACTTGTGAGTTGGGTATAGTGATTATAATATTAAAACCACTTAAGATTATTAATACTTCTCTTGCCCTTTGATTGTTAGGCTGAAAACCTATATCTGGTTTCTGCCATTAGGGAATTGCTGTGTTTGTGCAATGCTATCAAGCACAAAATAATAGAGTTACATATTAGAGCACCTTGTAACCAGGGTAAGAAGGGAACATATTGCCACGCACATCCATTTCTTCTTGAATATGTACCTTTCAGTCATTAGTCACGTGGCGGTAATTTTGAATACAATAACAGATGATACTATTCCAGTACCAGTAATGAGACATATTGACCCTGTTGTGGAGTACATTGGAATTCAACTCTTATGCAATCTTTCCGAACCAAGATTTATCTGAATTATTTTCCATAGTTGGTTTTTAAAATTTTGTGGGTTTCTTGTATGGATATGTACACATATTTCTTTTAAATAGAACAGCTTGAAACTTTGAAAAGTATGATGGAAGCTGGTGAAACGGCTGCTCCTGTCAGCATCTTGGAAGATGATAATGAAGAGGAGATAGAAAGTGGTAAAGTGGTTCTTTTACTTATCATATTTTTAAGTTCCTCTTGCTGATATTTGCAGTGTATCAGATGACAGCATGCTGGATATGTTGCCTTAGAACAGGGGTGGGGAACCATAGCCCCCTTATGACTTGTGGACTTCAACTCCCAGAATTTCTGAGCCAGCATAGGATGGCTGGCTCAGGAATTCTGGGAGTTGAGGTCCACAAGTCATAAAAGAGCCATCGGTTTCCCCCCCCCCCCCCGCCTTAGAAGGAGCCCTTTGACTTGACAGCTTATATTTATTGTTTTCTTATAGCAGTCACTTGTACATTTATCTCTGGGTTCTGAATTCAAGGTTATGTGCAAGAAGTACAGGCTGTAATAAGGGGGCAACATCTGTAGCACGCACATCATACACTAAGCCCCCAAAGCTTTTTCTATTGTCCTCGATGCCCTTCTCAGCTACAGGTTTGATAAATAAATTTCAGCTGAATATGGTGGTTTTCAAACTAGATAGGTTGAGAAGGGATAGATTGAAGGGAGAGAAACTGTTCATGAATAGTAGTGAATTGACTTTAAGGTAAGTTATGAATGTGACCACTTAAATTTAACATTAAAAAAACAACACTGGGATTCACCCAGTTGCCAAGCCCTTGGTGAACAGTATACCATTTATCCTCCTGTGAGTTATTCTCTCCCTCTTTGTCATCCATCAGTTAGCAAACTAATTATGAGTGGTTAATTTATGAAGAGCTATGGGAGAAAATTGAGGACCAACTTTTAATGTTGTTGTTAGTTGTGAAGTCGTGTCCGACCCATTGCGACCCTATGGACAACATTCCTCCAGGCCTTCCTGTCTTTTACCATCTTCTGGAGTCCATTTAAGCTCACGCCTACTGCTTCAGTGACTCCATCCAACCACCTCATTCTCTGTCGTCCCCTTCTTTTATTGCCCTCAATCTTTCCCAGCATTAGGCTCTTCTCCAGTGAGTCCTTCCTTCTCATTAGGTGGCCAAAGTATTTGAGTTTTAGCTTCAGGATCTGGCCTTCTAAAGAGCAGTCAGGGTTGATCTCCTCTAGGACTGACCTGTTTGATTGCCTTGCAGTCCAAGGGACTCGCAGGAGTCTTCTCCAGCACCATAGCTCAAAGGCCTCAATTCTTTGGCGCTCAGCCTTTCTTATTGTCCAGCTTTCACTGCCATACATTGCAACTGGGAAGACCATAGCCTTGACTATACGCACTTTTGTTGGAAGGGTGATGTCTCTGTTTCTAGTGTGCTGTCTAGATTTGCCATAGCTTTCCTCCCCAGGAGCAAGCATCTTTTAATTTCTTGGCTGCAGTCCCCATCTGCAGTGATCTTGGAGCCCAGGAAAATAAAATCTGTCACTACCTCCATTTCTTCCCCATCTATTTGCCAGGAATTGAGAGGGCCGGATGCCATGATCTTGGTTTTCTTAATGTTGATTTTCAACCCAAGTTTTGCCCTCTCCTTCTTCACCCGCATCAAGAGGCTCTTTAGTTCCTCTTCACTTTCTGCCATTAGAGTGGTATCATCTGCATATCTTAGGTTGTTCAATTTTTAATACAGAAAGTTAAATCCATGTTTTTTAACTGTCATTGAAGTGGAACATGACCTCCTTTAATACACAAAAGCTAATAAGTAGTTAAGTTACCTTTCTGTTGCCTTTGGTTTGATATCTTCGGTTTACTGCTTGGGTTTTTTTAAGTAGTTTTCTGATCATTTTATTCCCTTTTGTACTGTATTACTAATAGGGGAGCAAGAAGAGGAAGCACATCCAGAGTATAAATTTGGAAGTGAGCTTTCTGCAGATGACCTGAGCCAAAAGGAATCTGTAGCTAATCACATTAAAAAGGTAAGGCAGCTTTTCCCATATATATTTAATTAAAAGATCAGAGACAGCCAAGAGAACAAGACCCACAATACACACTGTTGGTTAAAAAATGTGTATGACATTTCAGAACTTAATTATATTTTAAATAACAAGCAGTGTCAATTTTTCCAGGCCATATTGTACTCTGGTATATCAGGAGTTGGTCCTCAGAAAATACTATGCAGAGCATCCCAAATCATAAGATATCTATTATTATTTTTCTCAATAAAAGGCTGCATGTCAGTCCCATATTGTACAGCCTTCATACCTATAATGTGAATTAAAGTTACAAAGGCAAAAACTGATTTTCTTCTTTGATACTCACTGCTGAAGGACTAGAGTGCTAGGAGCTAATTGTCTCTTGAGTACATGGTGCCTATACTGAATAATTTCTCACTGGGAGGAGTAAAAAACATGGAATGGGACAACTCACCTTTGTCCCATGATGAGTTGGCCATGGCGAGTTGGCCTATGCTGAGTTGGCCTTGGCAAGTAGTCCACGGCAAGTTGCCCTACCTAGACCCAAAAAAGCAAGTGTCTGAAAAATAGCAAAGGAAGCGATCTAAAGGGCCAAATTGAGATAATAGGAGACCATATAGAAGACTGGAAGAAAGAAGAAGTAATAATTCTGTCTGAGACTGGGACAGCTTCCTCTTCCACCTAAGGACCAGAGATTCTTTGTTAACAGAACATTCCATGGGATATCTATTTTTTTTCTTGTAGAATGTTCTTTGTTAACAGTATTCCAACAGCAAACACATGAAATTGTGCTCGCCCAAGGAAACATTTTAATTCTGAACTACTTTACAACTTCACTTCTGCTGGAATTCTGGCGTCTTCATTCTTATATAGATGTTTTCTGGGTTTTATCTGGGGAGCTGCCCAAGTAAAATATTTGCTTGTTGCCAGCTGGCTTTTGTCCAACTTTTTAACCCTCTTGGGTTGCTGATTCAAAAGTTCTAATATCTCAGTTTTCTTTGTTTCCTGTGGAATTTCAACTTCAATTTAATTAAGATTCCCCTTATATCTTAGTATGTTTCTAGTTACTTAATGAGCTAGTTCCCTCCATTTAGTCACTGCGTGTTTTACCATAATCTGGGCTGACTAGTTTGCTTTCAGAATGCAATATGTAAGCAACAAACGTCTTCCAGTGTTACCCCAGGTTTTTCATTGTTAATGTCAAAGATAAAATTATGTGTATTTTCAATATCCATTTACCCAACATGTAGAACTCAATATTGAACCATTTTAGATTCATGAAAATTGATTGCAGTGGGGGGTAAATTCAGTAAATCAATCCCCTATGAGCAAACGAAATTTTTTTCCCCCCACCAGTAACAAGTCTTTTAAAAATAAGCACTGAGCAACTTCAGTTCACTTGTTCTAAATCCAGAAGTATTCTATTATCTAGACTGGACTCCCAACTACGTTATAATTCCTGATTAAGGACTTACCTTTTTTCCCTCCTTTCTTCACTTTGGCAACTTATCAACCGTGTTGTTTTTGAATAGAAATGGAAACTGCATACAAACAGTGGAAAGGATATATTTAACAGACCTGCCCAAAATATTTCCTTGGTCCTCATTTGAGTTTTGAGTGTGTGATTTTGCAACAACTTTCGATAATGTCTATATTTTTCCCCATAGGCTGTGGACGATTCTGAACAAGAAAACAATAAAAAGGTGACCCATGAGATATTTTTTTCATAGCTTCTACATTTTTAAGTTTTCTGTTTTTAATAAAACTGCTTTGCTAACTGTATTTTTAATGCCCTGCATCATTCCCTCTTTATTAGGCTAGCATTAAGGATTCAGTAGCTGTATTGCAGTATCTTTTTCTTTAGAGAAGTACAGGAAATCTAACATCTGCCGTTACCTACACTCCAACATAAAAGGTTCCTGGATGATAGAAGGCCTGCATGAGTTTGGTCTCTCAGCTATATAGGTGTCTACATAATATGCTGCAAACATTGACACCTGCAGTCAGTCTGACTTCCCTTTCATTTCTCCATGTCCCCTTCTACTTTAGCATTATTTTTCTTTTCCTTTTTTGTGGGGGGCTGGATTGCATGTGAAACATTCTTCTGAAAATGCTTCACTTGGATCTCTTTTTTTCCCCATTCCTTCTCTCCTTATTTGTCTTCTCTTCCAATATTTTGACTCCTAGACTTACAGAGTATTTCTAACCCTCTTTTCTGGAATAGTGCCTGTTTCACAGAGGCAGCTGAGTTCACAACTCTGGCGTCCTTTAACTGGCCTAGCAATAAGCCAGCATTATTGCCCTTGTTTTGTAAGAAAACACTGACCTTCCATGGCCTGGATTTGTATCATTTCAAAGGGCATAAAGGCATGCAGATATCTGATTGTGAGCCAGGAGAAATATCTGGAAAAAAACTGTAATATAAAAATGTGAAAGCTTGTTTTTTCATTGTATATTTCACCTACTTAGAAGAATATGGGCCGATGAACAGATTTCAGTTTGTTTCATGGGCTTTGATCACTTATTTTTTCCCTTGCAATAAAAATATCACATATATGTGATTATTCTTCTGACAGAGGATGGAGTTCTCATTTGCTACTCATATATTATGTCTGGGCAACTATAAAAATATTCAGTAACAACTTTATGATATTTCTTTTGAAAAGATACATTAGTAGGGGAAGGAAGGCAAAGTTTTAGACTATTGAAACTGCAATTGGGGAAGGGAGGGTGAATGGGAGACAAAATTATTGCTGCTTAAAACTATGTTTGAAGAACTTGGTAGAATTCTTGGGAGAATTCACCATGGAATGTGTCTATAACATTTATTGTTGTGAAAAAGCTTCCAAATTTCCATCTTTGAATTATGAAATGGGCAAGTTAACAATGTTTATTGATTAAATTTATATAGTTGGCCATCTATATATGCCATCGTTCTGGGCATCTTACAAAATCAAAGTTGTCAATGGAGATTGCCTTCTTCTTCTTCTTCTTCTTCTTCTTCTTCTTCTTCTTCTTCTTCTTCTTCTTCTTCTTCTTCTTCTTCTTCTTCTTCTTCTTCTTCTTCTTCTTCTTCTTCTTCTTCTTCTTCTTCTTCTTCTTCTTCTTCTTCTTTTGCTGGCAATCAACATTGAGGGATCAGTCAATTGGATCCAGACATAGTAATTCATATGAGGAAATCAACACCCATCATCTGAGTTTCTCTCATTCTTTGCATGATAGAAAAAAAAGTCAAGTTATGTTACCTCTTACATATGTAAGAGTATCAGTTCCTCCTGGATTATTGCATAACCTGAACATTTCTGCAGATACTTATGCAAACACCTGTAAGGCTACATTTGTGAGTTGCTAAAATTCTGTGAATCCAACCATTGTAAGCCAAGATATGAAGGTTGTATATTATATTGTAATGTATCTGTAATATAAGCAAGACATCGACACAGCTTCTGTTCTTGCTCTGTCAATGTCTCACTTACACCCATTCTACCCATTGTTGGGAGTTCTGCTATGTAAATCCAGCTATACTTTCACGAATTTAGAACGTGTCCTGTTTTATTATCATAGGAAGGAATAGTAGTTGTTCTTCAGAATATAAAGTAGTAACTCTTGGGAGAGTAAAAGCAGAATCTCCTGTACTATTTTGGTGGTAAAAAGCAGCTATTACACAGACTTCTTTAGATACATGCAGAATCTGAGAAATATCTGGATAATTCCGAGAGTTGAAGTCCACACACTCCGGAGACCTGAAGAAGCTTGTTGAAGAAAGCTGTCTTGGAAGAAGCATAATAGTCCATGTGCCTTTCTATTTCTCTTTGTTCAAGCTGGTGGAAAGAGGAAAGTGGTAGATCATGGTTTCTGCACTTTTCTGTAGTCTTCTTCTAATCTGAGGAGGAGATGGAGGAGGAGAAGAGGATGTATCGGCCACTATTAGATGTCAGGGGTAGTAGTCTTAAAGAATGGGCCAGAAAAAAATGGCCAGCATTCCATATTCTTGGCTGGAAGAAAGGGCTGTCTCGTGGGAAAGCTTGTGCGTCTCTCTGGAACACGTTCCCAAATAGTATTTGTTTTATTTTTTATTTTAATTCCATTTATATCCCGCCCTTCTCCGAAGACTCAGGGCGGCTTACAAGCTTAGCAATAGCCTTCATTCTATGTATATGCCTGCTTATTAGGGCTTTCACACACACCCCAAGCGGCATTATTACAAAGTCAGCTTAATTGCCCCCAACAATCTGGGTCCTCATTTTACCTACCTCGGAAGGATGGAAGGCTGAGTCAACCTTGAGCCTGGTGGGACTCGAACCTGCACTGATTGCAGGCAGCTGGTGTTACTTAAGGAGGCATTAGCCCACTGCTCCACCAAGGCTCTATAGTAATAGTATAGTAATGTCCTGCTGCATAAATACAGTAATGTCCTGCTGCATAAATACAGGCAAAATTAAACCAGACATTCTGGTTTAAACCCGTTTCGATATCTCTCAGGCTTCTTCGCTTGTCTTTTTTCCCCCCCTCATTAAAATTAAAAGTAGGCTTTTAATCAAATGCTGATCTGCATTTTAAAAATGCATTATTAGTTAACATCATTCCTTTCTTCTCCTGGTAGTTATGCTCCATCTTTTCATCTTTTTTGCTTTATTTACCCAGTCAAGCATGTCAAGGATACATAATAATAAATGTTACTGATAATAATAATAAAAAATGTTACCCTACACCAGGGGTAGGCAACCTCGGCTCTTTTATGACTCATGGACTTCAACTCCCAGAATTCCTGAGTCAGCTGACTCAGGAATTCTGGGAGTTGAAGTCCATGAGTCATAAAAGAGCCGAGGTTGCCTACCCCTGCCCTACACAATAGTATATTTATTTGAACACCCAACCCATATCTTTCTTCATTACAGGTAAACATGTGCATGCACTGATAAAAAAAATAAAAATAGAGTTCTTCTGTGCCAGGGGTAGGCAACCTTGGCTCTTTTATGACTCATAGACTTCAACTCCCAGAATTCCTGAGCCAGCTATGACTCCATGAGTCATAAAAGAGCCATTTTCATTCTGACTACCTCTCCTTTGAAACCATCCCCACTTGAACCAAGGGATGCTACCATTAATTTATGTTTGTTTCGATTACTTTCAGGGCGTGATAACTGCAGAAGATGAACAAGCATGGATGGCTTCTTATAAATATGTAGGTGCCACAACTAATATACACCCGTACTTGTCAACATTAATCAACTACGCCCAGCCTGTTAAATTTCAAGGTTTCAGTGTAGCAGAAGGTAACTTTAAAAGATTTTTAAAAATTGTGTTGTTTTTTTTTTCTTATTGCTGTGGCCGTAGTTATTTTTACAGGTAGTCCTTAACTTAATGATCCCAGCTGAGCCCAAAATTTCTGTTGCTAAGGGAAACATCTTTTAAGTGAGTTTTGCCCCATTTTACAATCTTTCTTGCCACCGTTGTTAAGCAAATCACTGTAGTTGTGATTGTTAAGCGAATCTGGCATTCCCATTGACTTTGCTGGTCAGGAGGTCACAAAAGGATCACATGACCTTGGGACACTGCAATTGCCATAATTACGAGTCAGTTGCCAAGCATCTGAATTTTGATCACAAGGATGCTGCAACGGTCGTAAGTGTGAAAAATGGTCATAAGTCACTTTTTTCAGTGCTGTTGTAACTTCGAACGGTCATTAAATGAACTGTTGTAAGTCGAGGACTACCTGTATTCTCATTACTGTATATATTGTGCATGGCTTGTAAGGCAACGCTTTTCCTAATGTTTAGTGTTATACTTTCTCCACTAGGGGGCAGCAGATTACAAAGAGAAATTTAACTAGCATTGGCGCCCATCTGAGTTTGCTCAGAACAGATTACTTTATTCTTTTGGCTTGATTTTGATTTTCTGCTTATCTCTCTTCCACTAAATATCCTAGGTATCTGAAGTTTACTTGTAATGTTTATTCTTTTTCTGACTTAAAAACATTTTTTTTTAATTTCATGCTATTCTACTTCTTGAGCTTAATTAATAATTTCTACCTCATTTCTTGTCCCAATTAATCTGGCTGTCAGTTCTAGGAGATCAATATTGTTATTCCATATTTATACTTTTTGTGGATTTCTGTAATTTCTTTGTCGGGCATATCTTTATCCTGAAGCTCAATTTCATTTTTGTAATAAATATATTTTTATACGTAATACTCTCCTAATCAACTTTTCATTCTGAAAATTTTACAAAACAGATTTTATGGTTTTCTTTCTAGAACGCAACATTCACTACAACATGTCTTCTTTTAATGAGTCTGTCGGGTTGGGCTATTTGAAGACCCACGCAATTGAATTTGTGAAGTATCCTTGCACTGAGGCAGTTATAATGAGGCTATTTAGTCTTAAGAAGCAAGGTGCCAATTCTGCAACTAACAACACGCAGTACTTAATAAAACACAGTACAGTATGTACTTTGTGAAAAATGCCTCATGAATTAAAACATTTAAAAAATTAAGATGTGAAGATAGGATCATTCTACCTCTTGTTTGTTTGGTTATTCCAATTTTCTTGACTAATAATACAGCTACAATAAGCGGCAAATGAGTCGGATATACCCAAAGGGAGGCAGAGTGGATTCCAGCAATTACATGCCGCAAATTTTCTGGAACGCTGGATGCCAGATGGTCTCCCTTAACTATCAGACCCCAGGTAAGCAGACCTACCCACTGACTCTAAATCTCAGAGAATGGCAGCTTTAGTAGGAGCTTTCTGCCAGATGCTGTAACTTTTGCTTCTGGCATTGCTGGAGGATTCATTCACATGGTTAAATATAAGAATCTACATCCAGCCAGGCAGACAATTAGATTGAAAGCAGTAAAACATATATGCACCCTTTTTCAGCATGTCTTCATACATCAGCATAAAACTGATAGATAGATAGATAGATAGATGATAGATAGATAGATAGATAGATAGATAGATAGATAGATAGATAGATAGATAGATGATAGATAGATAGATAGATAGATAGATAGATAGATAGATAGATAGATAGATAGATAGATAGATAGATACAGGGCTTTTTTCTCATAGAACGCTCAGAATGGAGTTCCGGCACCTTTTTTGGATGGAACCTTGTAGGGTAGGCAAGGCAGGTTGTATGACATGTGTGAGTTCTGGCACCTTTTTCTTTTACAAAAAAAGCACTGGATAGATAGATAGATAGATAGATAGATAGATAGATTAGATAGATAGATAGATAGATAGATAGATAGATAGATAGATAGATAGATAGATGATAGATAGATAGATAGATAGATAGTGGATGGATTGGAGAGAGGGAGGGAGAGATGGATGGATGGATGGATGGATGGATGGATGGATGGATGGAATTTCTATGAACCATTAGTAGGAATCATTTCTGAGTAAAAACATAAGGGACAATACTAGGAACTACAATTAAAACGTTATGTTATGTTGAGCCAGAGAACTTGTTTCTTTTCTTTGTAGTGAGTGAAATAATGGTGATTAACTGGCTAGTATTGAAGCCAGTTGCTTCTCCAAAAAGCAGAAATCATCATATTATTAGGTGTCACTTTCTTTAGTGTTTAAAGGTGTGCTCTTGCTTGTTGTTTGTCATGAAGGGCAATAGAAAATAGATCCTCTTGACTTGGTTCCACCAAAACATCTGTGGATTGATATTTAGAATCCACTGAAGAATCAACAAAGTAGCCATGTTAACCATCACCATATGAAAGATGTTTTGAAGTCTGTCAAGTTCTATCACTGAACAATGTTGCATAACGGAAGGGCTCCTTATTCTTATTGGAAAATAATTATCAGATGTGTAAGGATTGCTAATCCAATATTGTAGTCCATTATGACTAACCATGTCCAATATTGACCATTGTCCTAGTCTATAGAATGTTCCTGTTCACTTAATAAATCCATATCTTCAGAGTGGAGAGATAGAGATGATAGAAAAGAGGATGCAGTCTTTTAATTACACCCTTTTAGAATTTCATATTTCACAAAAAAATTGAAGGAACAGCAACTTAAGAATATATATTTTTAAGAATATATAAAAATGAATATATTTTGCATTTTTCTACCGAAGTAGGATAATATGTCCTTTGCTTTCAAGGAATGTGTGGAATTAGCATTTTAACTAAACTGGCTATCCAGGATAAATTGTGTTTTTTAGTTTAAAAAGACTGTCCAGATAGGTTTTGCTCAGTAATAAAATTTAAACTATTTTTACCTCTTCACAGATCTAGCAATGCAGTTGAATCAGGGGAAATTTGAGTATAACGGGTCTTGTGGGTAAGTAACAATGTTCAACAGCTGCCATTATATAGAACAATGTCACTTTTAATTATGTGCTGTAAATGAAAGACAGGCCGTAGAAATTCAGTCTGGTGTTATATTTTATGAAAAGAATCTGGAAGATCTGTCCCTGAAGGGGAGGAGAGGGTGAGGAGCAAAAAAGGAACCACATTTTGCAAATAAAGCGGTAAGGTACAAGGTACAGTAGTAGAGTTTTATGTCCACATTCCCAAATGCCCAAATTTAAATTTCTAAATCTAAATTTGCTAGGCGGCTTTGATTTTTTTTTTTTACTCATGAATAGATTAAATGTTATGAGTAGAAAATCAGAGCTGCCTAGCAAATTTAGATTTAGAAACCTAAATTCGGGCAATTTGGAATATGGAGGCTTTTCCTGTTACTAGTAATTAAATTTCCCTTCTGCTTAAGCAGGCAAACTCTCCCCCTTATTTGGCTAATAGTCCCCATTGTTCCTAGCTGAAGATGATCACCTAAAGTGCAAGGGTTTGGCATTTGCAGTACAGATCAGTTTTCCTTGAGATTTTTTTTTATTATTATTATTAAGCAGCTTTTGTCTTCAAGATGTATCTGCTATCAATTGCAGTACAAAAGTTGAACTAGTTTTGACCTAAACTCCCAACTGAACGCTGGCAGAACAATTTGTATAATGCCATTTGGGCACACAGATATTCAATTCCCCCCAAACATGTGCAACTTCTCTCAAAGACCAAGATCTTTATCATATCACTGTACTTTCTGCAGAGATGTACATTTTAAAAATCCTAAATATTTTCTTGCATACAGGGCATTTCAGGTTACCTCTTGTATCTTCTCTGCTAGTTTGTTTATTTAACTGAAACTTGTTGAAATTGTGATCTAAGAGGTTTGTGGTATATAGAATATTTTTAAAAACCTTTCACAAGAAATACAAGATGTAATGTAACTATTTCCTTTGTGTCTTTTGGAAAGGGATCCCAAGCCTGGAATATAACAAAGTGCGAAAGGCAGATCTATTAACGCAGATAATAATTTGAGCAACAGATTTTTTTTAAAAAAATGTTAATCCCCACCAGTAAATTAAAGAAGGCAACATAGAAGCTTCCAGGTTTTTTGAAAGTTTAGCAGAGCTGCTCCGAGAGTGATATAGTAATATACTGATATAACTGCTCTCTATAAGTTTGATAAATAACTACGAATAATTAGAAAATTCTGTGTGTATCACTTTGTGGGTATATACTCTATTTTCCAAAGGGAGAGATGGTATATCTTTACATGCGAATGTGGGAAAGAATGTGTGGGGATTGGAAATAATTGAATTTGTGAAAAACTATGGAAATGATCTGGAAAAGAAACTGAACTATGAAGTGGGATTCGTATTCTTGGCTTGGGATTTTCAGACTGAGTTTAGTATGCATAGAATAAATGCATTTTATACACTGTGGGAGAAAAAGGAAAAAAGGAAGTAGGAAAAGAATGACTGTAAACTAACCAGACCCAAAACTAACCCTGTCCTTCCCACAGATTCATGGCCTTGTTATTTGCAGTTTCATAATTTATGATTTTATACTGGAACAGAACCACTATGAATATTAAGGATCTACCTTTATTTCCTTTTGATGCAGCTGCTTGGGTTTGTTTTTGTTTTTTGTTTTGTCATTTGCTATTCAGCAGAATTCAATACAATCAGAAGTTTGCACTGAACCTTTGAATCAGAACAGGGCAGGTTAGTCTCACCCACCTTGTCTAGGCCGAAGAAAAAAAATTAGGCCTTGGACAAAATGGCTGGGCTTCATTTCAACAAAGTCCTTTGTGCCTCAAAGGCTATATGATTATCGTTGCCATGGTGATTAGAATTTTCACCAAGTTTGGGTTCTCATCACCACAAAAGACTCAGTTGGCAGTTCCAGTGGCTGGAAAAAGTTTTTATGGATACATTTTTCATGTCAAAAAAGGGAGGGGAAAACCAGCTGATACTGAAATGGATTCTAGCTTTAAAATTCTTTAGCCCAGAAGATAGCCACATGTCTTATGGATGTACTGTGGAAGTCCCAGCCCAACCAAAGGATGTGCAGCAAGAAAAAAATCTATACCATATTGAAGTGGTTAAATTATTCAGCTAATCGTAGGGTAGAAAATCCTGTCACATACTTGTCTAGTTACCTAAATTAGTGTAATTTTGAATGTGTACGTTAAATTTAATTTCTTAAAGGAAATGTTTCAGGTGGGATGAATTCATACAATGTATTATCTCATTCTGGTTACTGTAGGTTTTTTTCACCATTCAGTGAGTAAAATTTAGTTTCTCTCTCTTGGATATGCATTCTAAAAACAATACTCTTCCATGATTTGTTTTCAGCTGATTATATGCTTTCTACATATGACTTGAAGACAACTAATAACAATAATGGCATTTAATTTAAAAGGGATTAAAAGGGAAACATAAGTAGTTTTATCTAAACATGTGCGTTTTGATTTTTTTTTTAAAGTTATCTTCTTAAACCAGATTTCATGCGGCGTCCTGATCGGACATTTGACCCTTTTTCTGAGACTCCTGTGGACGGTGTTATTGCAGCGACTTGTTCAGTGCAGGTAGGAATCTGTGCAGTGTAGAAAAAAATGCTTGAAATATGCTACTTGACCTCAGATACCTGAAGCTGTTTTAAAATATAAAGAAAGGGCCACAGGTCATAAATAAATTGAAATAAGTATGAGACTATACATATACATACACACACACACACACACACACAGAGACATATACACACACAGTGCTTTTTTAAAAAAAAGTGCTGGCACTCTCATCTTGGCGGGCGCAGGAGGTGGGGGGGCAGTGCTGCTGCGGTCATGGCTACGAGGGGTGTTGGTGGCGGGCTGCCCCCCAGAGCCGGTGCAGCTGGTGCTGTGGGAGCAGCGGGGCCCACTCTATATGGTGGGGCTGCACGGAGCGGGAGGCGGGGTGGGCCAGGCGATGCAGAGCGGCCACTTAGGTATGCAGGGCGAGGCGACGGTGGCACAGGGCCAGCACCAGGTAGGCCAGCAGCCTGGCTGACACGGGTGAGCACAAGGAAGGAGTGCACATGGACTCCACAGAACCCACCTCCCACTCCTTGTCCTCTCTTACTTACCTAGCTGAGATGGTGTAGTTGGGCAGCAGGGAGGGATGCAAAGTTCCTGCCAACTTGCCTTCGCTGCAGACAACTTGCTGGTGCAACGTTTGCCGGCCATGTCTTTTGGCACGCTCAGCAGCAATTCCTATTGGCTTTCAAAAGCCAATAGGCTTTTGAAAGCCAATAGAGGGAGTAGCATAGCTTGTGCAAAAGCTTTTTTAGTGTGTGTGCAAAAAAGGGTGCCGGAACGCCATTCTGAGCATTCTATGAGGAAAAAAAGCCCTGCTTTTATTTTAGTGTGTGTGCAAAAAAGGGTGCCGGAACGCCATTCTGAGCGTTCTATGAGAAAAAAAGCCCTGCTTTTATGTTTTAATCTTATGATTTTAAAAATATTGTAAGTTGGCCCAAACCTCGCCATGTGGATTGCATACAAATATTATATAATCGGTAAATAAAGGTAAAACATATGTTAAATATACATCAAATGATAATATGCTTCCCTACAAATTCAATTCTTGCTCAATGACAGACCAAGGAGTTAACTCAGAAAGGTAAGAGGAAAATCTAGAAGAGGTCTGTGCAACTTGTAGAAGGGAAAGGCCTACACTGATAAATTAAAAATCTTTGTGGTCTGCAAAGGAATACTGGTGGGCTAATCAATGATTTGGTGACTAGAGGAGCATCTACAGTGTTGGACTTCGTGGTCATGGTAAGCCATGGAGGCACTAGGCAACATGACTTTCAGGGCAGTGGTGGTGATTTTATTACTTTTTTTTAAAAAAAAAAAGTCTGTGCTCTGTCCAAGGGTGCTTGGTAGGCTGCATGTACAGGCCTGGTCTAGAATTTATTTTGGAGCATTCAACTATCTAGAGCAGGCATGTCAAACTCATTTTGTTTGAGGCAACTTCTTATAAAAGAATTGCCATTAATTTGTTTTAATAAAATAATTTAAATCAATTTTTCACTTGATTTCAAATTAAATGAATTATATTGGTTGACAATGAGATTTTTTTAGTACAATTGCCAAATGCAATAAACTGGTTTTAGGTATATGTGTGCACTAATTATTTCAATACCGATACATTTTAACAACATATTCTATTTGAAAATGAATGCAAATGCAAATTATATAATTTTTTTGTGCAAAAATAAAACAAAATAACAGATTTTTTAAATTAAATTTATATGCCGCCCTTCTCCCTAAGGACTCAGGGCGGCTCACAACAATAAAAAGTAAGAGATATAAAATACAAAACTTTTAAAAAGAATTAAACAATGAATATAAGAAATATGGGACAATTTAGCAAAATAAAACCCAAATTAAAAACCATGGTCAGTCCAGGCCCGCTTGTTGGAATAACCATGTCTTTAGGTCACGGCGGAAGGATCGAAGGTCAGGGGCCGTCCGCAGCTCCAGAGGCAGTTCATTCCAGAGGGTTGGCGCGCCCACAGAGAAGGCTCTCCCCCTGGGGGTTGCCAGCCGGCATTGCCTGGCCAACGGAACCCTGAGGAGGCTGACACTCTGGGAGCGAACTGGGCGATGGGAGGTTGACATTGGCAGCAGGTGGTCTCGCAAGTACCCCGGGCCTAAGCCATGTAGGGCTTTAAAGGTAATTACCAGCACCTTGAATCACACCCGGAGGGCAACCGGAAGCCAATGCAGCTCGTGCAGGAGAGGTGTAACATGGGAGTATCGAGATACTCCCATAAGCACCCGTGCGGCCTCATTTTGCAGCAGCTGAAGCCTCCGGGTGCATTTCAAGGGCAGCCCCATGTAGAGAGCATTGCAGTAATCCAGGCGAGAAGTGACAAGGGTGTGGGTGACCGTGCATAGGGCATCTCGGTCCAAAAAGAGGCGCAACTGGCGCACCAGGCGAACCTGTGCAAAGGCCCCCCTGGTCACGACGGTTAGATGATCTTCCAGGTTAAGCCGTGAATCCAGGAGGACACCCAAGTTGCGGGCCCTTTCTCAGGG
The DNA here is from genome assembly GCF_964194415.1 of Vipera berus. Classification (NCBI taxonomy): domain Eukaryota; kingdom Metazoa; phylum Chordata; class Lepidosauria; order Squamata; family Viperidae; genus Vipera; species Vipera berus. The sequence continues at coordinate 203,621,053 of NC_138202.1, read as the reverse complement.
GGGCAATAACTCTCCCCCCCATCAAATGTTATCATTAGTTATCCTTAGATAAAAAATAATTCTATCATCCAAAACTGTAAATTAGCCTGTACGGATCGCATTTCCTTCAATTTGAGCCATCTGAAGGCCTGTCGCTGCGATGCATTCTGCTGCTATGCAACCTGGCTGCCTGAGGAGAATTTGGCTCTCCGGAACAGTTTCCTTCAGCTTTTGTGTGTTTGTGTGTGTGTGTGTGTGTGTGTGTGTGTGTGTGTGTGTGTGTGTGTAAAAAAAGGTGCCGTAAAGCCGTTCTGAGTGTTCTATGGGAAAAAAAGCCCTGGATATATCACATATAATTGAAGATTGTAATTAGTTGCGTGTGCACGTTCGGCAAGTGTGATGTATTTGTGCTGGCATTTCTAGGCCTCTTTCCAACCACATCCAGAAAAATTTGTAACAAACATTGGAATTCTTAAGGCCATGTTTGGTATTTCCCAGCAATCTGTTACTGGAAGGAAAAAGCAATCCCTGCTGCGTTACTGATCCCAGAGAATCATTTGCATGTGTGCAGGTATCCTTAGGGTGCCATAGTTATGGATGAGAAATATTGGTTGCAAAGTTGGCATTTCTGGATGTAATACAGATATTTTGGACTTATTTTTGTTTCTTTGCATGTTTGATATTTTTAAAAAGGCATATGCTACTGACTATGCTTATGCACATATGTAACATCTTTTGCTAGGATACATGACCACTGCTTTTCCAGAATGTGAAAAGTGAAAGATTGTGACTAAACAAAATTTTAATGTACAGATAATACCACCAGAAATTATTTTAGCCTTTTAATAAATGTTGTTATTGATGTTAAGCTCACCATGGAAAACATCATATATTGTTATGTATATACTAGGTTAATTATTTAAAGACTGAAGTGCAACATAACTAGATTCTAAATAATCTATTTGTCAAAACACACAACAGTCCAAACAGTAAAAGTAAAGCCCAAATTAAGAATATTTCATTCTTAAGAATTTTTTAATTTAAAGTGGTTTAGTTGAAATAGATGGTTAGATTCAAAATAGTTTTCAAGAGTATGTACAAAAGATACTATTTTTTTTCTAGCATCAGCTAAATTAGACATATTACACTGAGAAAAATGTTTCTCGTTTCTTTCCTGTTACCTTTATTGATTTCATTGCAGAGATGTTAACATAGGAAATAGATTATTTTGTTATCTAATTTTACCTTCCAAAAGACAGAAACAGATGAAAAATGTGAGGTTCTTTCCTGTTGGTTTTTTTGAATTAGCTGTTTTAGATTCTAAAAGTTTAGTTCCTAAAGAAGTAACCCTGTAAATAATTTTAATGTCCTCCTCTAGTGCACACTCTTTTATAACTCAAGGACTTCAACTCCCAGAATTCCTGAGCCAGCATGGCTCAGCTTGGAAACCTCTCCCTTTCCCCTCAGCATGGCTGGGAGTATATATATATTAAAGAGGGAGTCAGGCTATTCTCCAAAGCACCTGAAGGCAGGACAAGAAGCAACGGATGGAAACTAATCAAGGAGAAAAGCAATCTAGAACTAAGGAGAGATTTCCTGACAGTTTAGAACAATTAACCAGTGGAAAAACCTACCTCCAGAAGCTGTGAATGCTCCAACACTGGAATTTTTTAAGAAGAGACTGGACAGGGTTTCCTGCCTGAGAAAGGGGTTGGACTAGAAGACCTCCAAGGTCCCTTCCAACTCTATTATTTATATATTAATATATATATATTTATATATGTGAATAACACTAAACATTGATATATGCTTGACTATATTAAATTTCTCATTGGACTGAACATTTTTATGCTTCCATTTCAAGGTCATATCTGGTCAATTTTTATCAGACAAAAAAATTGGTACTTACGTAGAGGTGGATATGTATGGCCTTCCTACTGATACAATACGTAAGGAATTCCGAACACGGATGGTGATGAACAATGGCTTAAATCCTGTTTACAATGAAGAATGCTTTGTGTTCCGAAAGGTATGTATTTCAGTAATGCCTTTGAGATTTTATGAATAACACTTTGCCTCAACATTTTTCCTGAATAAGGAACTTTTAGGAAAAGATCCACCAATCTGATGTCCCCTCAACAGCGTTGAGTTGACCAGTCCCCAAATGCTCAGCTGAAATTTCAGTTCTGGGCATTGCAGGCACATCACTTCAGTAAAAGAATGGTTTGGGGAAGGCTGATTTAGGAGAGCAGGTCTTGCTAGCGCTTTCCCTTCATCTACCATGACACACTTTTTGTCATGGGATAGAGTTAACTAAATCTGGATTATTTTTTTTAAACGGAAACTTGTAGCTATCACATGATTTTTATTTTTCTGTTTGGCTTTTCCCTCTTCTTGCTTCCTCCTCCTCCTCCTCCTCCTCTTCTTCTTCCTCCCTCTTGGAGGAACAGCCTCGTTCGTGGCTATGGCTATGCCTGTGTTCCAGGTATGCAGTCTGCTCAGAATGAGCTCCAGCTGGGGGAACCTCTGCCTTCCTTGGAGAATACAACTTCTTCCCTGCCCTGGCAGTGCCCTGGCTATCTTGCACTGTTCCTTCAGCCAAGAGGGCAGGTGAGACCCGGCATCCAAAGCTAAGGTCAATGTCATTACGTGGATTCAGTCAGGGGCTGCTGCCTCTGCATCTGAGGCTGGCTCCCTCGTCCTGTCTGCGTCGTGTATATCTCTTCTCTCTTCCACACACAAACGTTCTAGACACCATTTGGAGAAAAGTAGTTTTTAAAATATATATGTATACGTATATGTATATGGGTGAGTTTACTTGTGCCATTTTACAAAACATTCCCATCACCATAGTTGCAAAGGGCAGTGTTTCAGGAGGAACATTGCGTATTCTTGGCCCGGCTTTAAGACTGCGCCAGAACAAGGTGGTACCATGTGGGAAGCTCACGTGAACATTTTGGCTTACATGAAAGTGGCAAAATCTGTGTTTGGAATCAGGAAAACAGGACTTGAAAATAATACCATCCCTGTACTGATCTGTAGTGCAACCAAATTTGGAAGTCATGCATCATTCTGAAAACTAGAGAACCAAAAAAGGGCTGCCCAAATGACAATGGAGAGAGTCTTCCTCTCTCTGAAGAGAGGTTTCAGCATTAGGGAGGTCTTAAAGTTTAGAAATAAGGCAAGTCAGAGGCGACAGAAGTGCAGAATTCTGCCCGGCGCAGAGAAAGTGGATAGAGATAGTTTTTCTCCTTTACTCAGTGCTACCCTTAGGGTCATCTAATGATAATATGTGATAGGAGGTTCATAAGGAATTTGAGATTTTTCCACACAATGCTTAATTGAACTGTAATCTGCTGTCATAAGATGTAGTGATGGCCAATAAATTAAATAGTTTTAAAAGGAAATCAAGCAAAATTCATGGCGGACAAAGTTATTGACAGCTAGTAACCGTGTGGCCTGTATATCTTTGGTAGACAGCAAGCCTCTCAATGTCATTGGCAGTCTTCTGGCTCCCCTGTAGACATCAACAGGAAAAGCAAATATTGAACTAAGAAGAGTTTGGGCCTGATTCAGTGGACCTTCTCTTACTTCCATTCCTATACGGCATGTGTACTCTTTCTGTACCACCTTGTGATAAAATTGTTGAGGTGCTAATTGTGGATATTACTTTTGTAGAAGAGCTTCCTGCAAATGAAAATAACTAGGAGGAAAACCTCTCGTCTAATTTTGTTAATAAGCCAGCAAGGGATCTTTTTTTTTGAATAAGGGGACTTTTCAGATGGGTACATTCCATGCAAGCATGCAGATCTCATTTCATTCTGAAGAAATGCCAAGTTCAGTAAAACATGGTTAAGCTGCACCATGTTGCTTGCATATCCACAATCATTAGCCCCTGAAACTTACAGTATGTATAAAGATTTGTCAAAATGCACATGCAGATTCACTCTTAAGGGCAATCCCTGGTGTCTAGTTTTTTTTTTCCCTATACCATTCTACTTTAAAAAAAAATTTTTTTTTGTCAAGTAAAGTTTATCCAAAAGTGTGTACGTTAATGGTGCCGTCATTTACAGTGTCTTCTATTCTTTTTTACCTGTTCTGTTGTCTAGAATGCAGAACAATTTGCCTGCTTTTTTTTCTTTTCTTTGTGATGTATTTTTCTGGCTAGTATCATGCCTAATTTAGGTATGGTTGGGAGCTAAGGCCAAATGTAAAGCATCAGAGTAGCATGACCCAGGTTTTTATGCAGCTGATAGCTAACCTAATAACATTTCGACTATATCAGAGAAATTGCATAGACCAAGGGAGAATTGTGTAATACGGTAGAGTTAGGGTTGCTTATTACCTACTTAGGTAGCATGAATCTCATGCAAATACTTAGCAGGCGCAGGTAGTCCTGGACTTACAACAGTTCATTTAGTGACCAAAGTTTCAACATCCACTGAAAAAGGTGACTTGGGACCATTTTTCACACTTACAAATGTTGCAGCATCCCCGTGGTCACGTGATCAAAATAGAGGCTTGGCAATTGACCCGTATTTATGACGGTTGCAGTGTCCTGGGGTCATGGGATCCCTGTTTGTGACCTTCTGAGCCTGGGGAAGCCAGGCTCGCTTATCGACTGTGTTATTAACTTAACAGCTGCAGTGATTCATTTAACAACTGTGGCAAGAAAGGTAAAATGGGACAAAATTCACTTAACGACCGTCTCAGCAATATAAATTTTGGGCTCAAGTGCGGTCGTAAGTCGAGGACTACGTATGTGTCAATTGTGTTTTATTGTCAACCTGTTTTTTTTTAAAAAAAATAAAACTACTGCTGTTGTAATACATATTCTGTGTCGTTATTCTTCTGTGAGCTATCACTCAACTGTGATAATGATATTTTGATATTTGTGTTGGGTCAGTCTTGCTATATTTAACCATGTATGCTAGTTGATATATTTCTCATTAGTTGCCAAATAATAGCCTAATTCTTTGGGGCCCTTTGTAATTGCAGAACTCAAAAACTGGACAAGGCTACCTTAAATACCATTGAATCTTTCCTTTTAACAGGTTGCCAGGAGAAGGGATTGCTTATATTCTGGAAATGTATATATCAAAAAATAAGTGTAGAAAATAGCACCTTCTAAGGAAAAAAGTTTTAAAGAGCCTTGTAGGAAATATTTTTAATATAACATTTAATATTTGTATCTTTAGAAATCTTTTTAACCCTTTAAGATATTTTATCTGCAGTTTGAGATTATTATTCAATCCAGTCTTGACAGAGGCTACTGCCATTTTTTCCTCCTTCAGACAATTTTGCATTTGCTCTAACTAAACTATTTTGAGATGTCTTATTCTTGCTATGGAATGATGCCAGAAGGGACCCAGGCAACGATTACAATGCCAGCACTAATTATCTCCATTAGCTAGAAAAAAATGAGTTTCTTGTGTTCCATTGATGGAATCCTGGTGCTACAATGTGTTAAGCAATGGTCTTTTTTATTTTCATACTTTGTTCGGCAAGTAAGCAACGGTTCTGTTAGTAGAATCCATCGGAGGAAAGAAGATTAACTTGTTTGCATTGTCCTCTGCACTTTGAGAAATAGAAAAGACCTACATCCACTTAGTTTCTTTACAATCACTATTGTTGCAGCTTGGACAAATGCTGTGAAACTACATGTTACCTTTTATAAAATCACATACAGAAGAGCACTTTTAGCTGTTAGTTTAGATGAAGTCACACAATGTTTAGAAGGAAATTCCTCCTAATTCTTTCCCCTTATTTGGGAACAAAAGTTGAGGATCACCTTATCTTTATAACTTTATCTTAAATCTTTTTTGGATTAGAGAGTTTAGAACGTCGGCTGTAAATATTTTGGGAGGAAAGAAGGATTGCAATTCCATCTAAAAAGTACTACCCTTTAGTATAGTACTATGAGGAGCTTTATACACTGTTTTCCCACCAATCACATGTCTGAGTCTCCCTGTGAGTGGGTAGCTAAATTTGATAAATAAGGTCCAATTCTTTATGTGGACAATATTTGATAGTTAGAAACATTATCCCTCATGGGGTCCTTGGTGCTCCATGAGCTTGAGTGGTTTTTTGTTTTTTTTAATCCCATTTATATCCCGCCCTTCTCCGAAGACTCAGGGCGGCTTACAATCTAAAGCACAAATCAATGTGCTTAGCAATAGCCTTCATTCTATGTATATGCCTGCTTATTAGGGCTTTCGGGGGGCCCCAAGCGGCATTATTACAAAGTCAGCTTAATTGCCCCCAACAATCTGGGTCCTCATTTTACCTACCTCGGAAGGATGGAAGGCTGAGTCAACCTTGAGCCTGGTGGGACTCGAACCTGCACTAATTGCAGGCAGCTGGTGTTACTTAAGGAGGCATTAGCCCACTGCTCCACCAAGGCTCTTGTTTGCTTGCAGACTTTTTTATTACCCGCCTAGGTAACTTCATCAGTGCTAGTGAGTATGTAATTTGCTCCTTGTTCATGTGCAGTAGCTTGCCCTGTCATTGTTAGTGGAGGTGTGGTTTTCTGCTTGGTAGTTCCTTGATTAGGGTATTTCTGTTTGATCATTTGCCTGGTGTTATTCCCTGCTTATCTGCATACTGACTACTAGAGGATGTGTTCTGGTCTTTTTGTTTCCTCCTGCTACTATATAAACAAGGAGCGAACCCCACACTCCTAGCATTGATGGTATTACCTAGTTGGGTAATGAAATATCTGCAAGCTAACAACCAAGTTCAGAGAGCACTAAGGACTCCACAGTTCAACCTATTCTCTTTCCTGCGTGAGAATCCTTCAGACTTGTTTTGCCCGCTAAGGAAGAAAATAGTGTTTTCGTCCATCAAAGATTATATTTCTGTCAGGGTGCATGACACAGATGAATTGCATAGCTAATAAAATGTAGATATTTTGGAGAACAGAACGGGGACCTCTTTGGAGAAAGCAACCCTGTGCTACCAGAATAGTACTGAGTACTCATCAGACCAAAGTATCCTCCATCTTTTGAAGATTCATTTACTCTAATCACTTTCTATTTATTTTTATTCATCCAAACTTCTGGAGTTTTCATTTTTAAAAAGAAAAACAAACTTAACAGAATTAAATAACGTTGATTGGCTATTTTTAGAGGCATAAATCAATATCCACTAGTAATACTGTATATTCTGTGTAACATTGACACATAGCGCCACCAAAGTTGTTGTTCAAGAAAGCTTAATGATATTGTAAATATGTAATCAAACATCCCTATGGGGTGATCTGTTAGAACCTGGTTCCAGATGGGGTTGCTGGATTTCTTCAACAATTACAAAGTAGGAATGTGCTCTCTGGTGAACCTAAATAACCACCTTCATTCTGTGGTTTCTTAGGTGATTCTACCAGATCTTGCAGTCTTGAGGATAGCAGTTTATGACGACAACAACCGGTTGATTGGTCAAAGGATATTGCCACTGGATGGGCTTCAGGCAGGCTATCGACACATTTCCCTTCGAAATGAAGGCAACAAACCATTGTCTCTGCCAACGGTTTTCTGCAACATTGTACTTAAAACTTACGTGCCTGATGGTTTTGGAGGTAAATGCTTCAATCATATCTTTTATTTGGAGCAAATTAATTGGGAAGGATTATGGATGGTTTTGCCACACAATTCAAAAACTAGGCCCTATCAGTCCTCAGCCCACTTTCTGTACCTTTCAGCCAGGCTAGCAAAAATGGATAATGCATGTAATGACCTATTGAGGTGGGAAGCTCATGGAAACTTTATGCAAGTATTAAAATCAGCATAACATGCTTTAAAAATTCGTACCCACACATACGTACACTCTGTCATCTTCCCCAACTTTCCAGCAGAGTATCTTAGCTCGGCCTAAGATGCGATATAGTTTCATCTGCTTTATATCTTTCCTGCAGCTACTGTAACCCTTGTCCCCATGACCGTAATTACCTAACCATCCAAGAGTCTTGAATATTTCTTAAGGTGTGCAATGGACCTGAGAACTGATCACATTTTTTTTCAGTCCCATTGCAATGAGTGCAGAGTAATCCTTCTTGCAGGTCGAAGTTGGAAATGAAAGATAGGATCCCTTTCTTAGAGGCATGTTTCCATTTACAGAAGCTTTTTGGCATGTGGGAAATGGAATTTGCCTATATTGCCTGATTGCTACTTGTTTGAGACGGGTGGCCATACAAATTGAATGAATGATGCTCCTAAGCTAAGGAATGCCTTCCTTTGACAGTTATGATTGGTCCCAATTTGATCTGCAATTGGAAAGTTTATCATTGTCAGATGGCATTAAGTCAATTGATAAAATGCTGTTTGGTGATCTCTAACCTCCAGGGCTTCCCCTATTTCATTAAACCAAGGAAGGACATATCCTGCCTTTTTCTTTTCTTTTTTTAAGTAATGGTACGAATGTCACCAATACAGGGAAATCTTGTCCTTGAGAAATTGTTGGGGAATTTTTCATCCCTCTGGAAAAATGAAAATGAATGGTCTATCCCAGGGGTAGGCAACCTTGGCTCTTTTATGACTCATGGACTTGAACTCCCAGAATTCCTGAGCCAGCCAAGCTGGCTCAGGAATTCTGGGAGTTGAAGTCCATGAGTCATAAAAGAGCCGAGGTTGCCTACCCCTGGTCTATCCATTTCTCTGACTCTCAGACATTCTTTTATCTCATTCTTTCTCCAAGTCCAAAGATCCAGGATAGCTTAATATAATAGCCATCAAGGCTCAGTTTGGAAACACTCATTTTACCTTGTCTCTTATAATGGCGAATTTAATGAGGAAAAAACCCTCCACCCCGGTCTGCTCATTGCCTGGTTCTTCCAGGTAGCAATTTTTTTAGCAAGCAAAATGAAAAAGGGGGCTGATGATCTCTTTGGACAAGAACACAATAGGATGGTATTAAACAGAAGGGAGCCTCAGGTTACTATTCTTCTGCCCCCAACAAAATTCAAGTAGATTTGTTTTACTTCTATCTATAACATTGTGATTGTGTGTATTGAAATAAGATTTGAATAGCGTGTAGACTGTTGGGCATATTTCTGGAATTATTGCAAGATGGTGCACGCATTTGTAGTAAGAGGTTTTGTGTGAAGTTTTTGTGACTGTTTTTTTTTTAAAAAAGAGAGCATTTTACAAAGCCTCTAGAGATGAAATGTCAGAGAGAGGTCCAGCAAAGTACACAATTCCCTGATAAATATTCCGACATGGGGAGAAGAATTACTTTATCTTGCAAATGCAGTATTTGGCCTTTCCACATATGAAAAAAGCGAGATCTTGGGGGTGTCTGTACATATATGCTCTCACACATACATACTCACATGCACACCCACAAACACATGTATACAGTATATAGTAGTGCTCAGAACAAATTGTCTCCCTAGCGTAAGGAAGACCTGTGGGAGTGTGTTTGTGTGCAACTTACTTTTTTTCATATTATTTCTCTTAAGCTGATGGAGCCTGTCAGAGGCCCTATGCTTCTGCATCTCTTAGATTTATGAAGACTTTCCCTTTTATCCCTTCTCATGATTAGGGAGACAGTAATGCACGATAAAATTAAGCAGAGCCGTTTGTAGGAATTATGTGATGGGCTTTAAAGGGATCTGAAGTTGAAAATAGCTTTACTTATTTCAATTCCTTTTTAGATATCGTGGATGCCTTGTCAGATCCAAAGAAATTTTTATCTGTCATGGAGAAAAGAGCCGACCAGATGAGAGCTATGGGAATTGAAACGGTAAGGAGTAATTAACCTTGGATATGGAATTGATTTGCATTTTTTTTTCTAGGAGCCTCTTTTAGCAGAATATTTAAAAGATTAGAGTGACAGACAACATTGGTTGGCTTTTCTGTTGCTCCACCATGGCTAAAATTAAAACATTATTTATATTATCAGGAGCTTAGGAGGTAAGTTTCAAAGGAAATGGCTGGAGGCAAACTCTGGTGCTCTTCCTGTAATCTAGTTTATGCCAGTGTGTTCCAGCAATACTGCTCTGGATTCTACATAGGACAAACAGGAGGGACTTTGCATAGAAGAACTAAGAAATGCAAATTTAATATACCAGGACGCAAAACAAGGACAGAGTTATTATAGCAAAGTATTTTAGCTTTCCAGGACATATCTCAAAGTAGCAATTTGGGAATTACCACCACCACCACCACCACCAAATAAAATTCAGGCTTTCAGATGTTTAGAACAAACACATTTTTACACATTAGAAGCGTTAACTGATAAGGCGCTTGTAATCTGTCCCCCACAGAACCTTCACCTGCATTATTACCATGTCTTCCCCTCTCGCTACTCCTGTCCATCCCTATGTAATTTAATCCTATTTCAGCAAGGCCACTCTGATGAAGGGAGCTTGTACCTCAAAATAAAAATACTGTAGTTTTCAGAAATGCTACCAAATAATTTCCAATCTCTCCTTTTACAGTCATTTAGGGTGTTGGAGCCCTTTATTGGGTACAGGATGCTTTCTTATTGATGACCAGATCTGTCATCTTGTTATTGTTTTGTGCTTTATCTTTTACATATATATTTGTCATTTTGCTTTTATATTGTGAACCACCCAGAATCAGTTGGAATCGGGAAGCATCTAGGTCTAAATAAATAGGTTTTGCCTCTTAAGGTGAAATGGTAAGTTTGTGATCCAGGGTTTAGGCTTGAAAAGGGGAACATCTGGGGCACTGCCTATTAAGCAGCCTGGAAAAACCCTTATGACCCCAAAGTCTCTCACAAAATTGTACCACCAAAATTGGCAGCAAAATTTGATGCGCTTTTCCAAGAAGAAATTAAGCACAGCAAACATGTTAAGCCACTAAGAGGCTTAACACTCTTATTAGTAATACATCTAACCCTTCCCCAAAACTGCATTATTGCATTAGTATCATGATCATGGCTGCCAAAATATTAACTTAGAAGTAGTAAAGCCACTAAATATGAAAAGTTATCTAGCTCTGTGCTAAGCAGTATGAGTCATTTCAGAGTCTTTGAATATTAAGTCCATAAGTTTTTGAATTGAAATGGAGAGCATACTAGTAATAAAGGTGAACAATGAAAGTGGTCACACTTCTTTTAGTATGCAATGTTTCTGTTATTGTTGATTGCCCTTCTTCAGGTTACTGCAGCTTGTGTGTGTGTGTGTGTGTGTGTGTATGTGTGTGTGTTTCTGGCATAGGCAATGCTAATTTTAAATACATGAGGACCCGTTTCAAACTCCTGAGAATTCCTTTAATATAATATTATACCTTGAACTTTAGCAATAGCTTGCTCTTTATTTGCCTATTGTTTGCCTGCTAATAATTTCTTCAGCCACTCTTTAAGTGATCTATTTGAGGGAGGTGGGCAATTTGAAAATGTGAATACACACGCTCACACACTCACACACTCACATTCTGTTTGATAGTGGGTGCCCTCTAGTTAGCTTAAGTTGTCTGTTATTACCAATAGTCAGTGCTTTTTTTGTAAAAGAAAAAGGTGCCGGAACTCACACATGTCATACAACCTGCCTTGCCTACCCTACAAGGTTCCATCCAAAAAAGGTACCGGAACTCCGTTCTGAGCGTTCTATGAGAAAAAAAGCCCTGCCAATAGTAGCAAGGATTCTTGGATAATGCCTCGATTGGTGTTAAGCATCCCCTACACAAGACATGCAGCATCCCGGCTCTTTGATGTGCAGGTTCTGAGGTTTTGCTTGGTAAAAAAATACAGGAAACCAGAAGTTGCCTTCAAGCTTTACGCTTTTATTCTGAACAAAGACGGGCTTCTCTAAAAAGAGTAGAAGCCCCAAATATTAGAAAAGCCTTTTTTTTAATACCTTCTTTGATTACATCAGCAATTCACCCAGCAAAGCTGACACACAGAAGATAAAGACTTTGCCCTTTAAGGCTGACACACTGTAGATAAGAAGGAAGAAAGAAGTAGTAGCTAAAAATGTTCCCTTTTGGGTGTTCCCCCAGGACACCATATGTTCCCTTTTGGGTGGCTTAGGTGTTTTCCCTAAAGACACCATATGTTCCCGGGTGGGTTAGGATATTGGGTGTTTCCTTTGCTGTCCTTTTATGACCTTGCATTCATGGTTCTGCAAGTGGCCAGAGATAGCGGGGCATGTATTCACAATTGATACTGTCCCCTAAGTCCGGGTCAACACCTTGGTGGACTGAGCCTTGTAATCGGCACAGAAAATATAGCAGGAATCTTTAGGCTCAAGATCAAATGATCCCATGATTCCTTGCCAGCAGGATACCTACTTCAGAACCTGTTGGCTGGTGATGTTGTAATCCTGGACTCAGGATAAGGTAGTCCTCTCCCTCTGGCTGATTCTCACCACTGAGTTTCCCACCTGATCATGGCAACCACCATCTGCTCTTCTTGGGCTGCCTCAACTTCTCTAATCACAGTACTAGTTGGTAGACTATAGTTACTACAGGAAGAGAACACACTTCAAAAAGTCAAGCCTTTGTGCTATTGTTAGCCCCCCCCCCTGTGCTTTAGTAAGAGGCCTTGTCCAGCTGTTCCTCTGATTAGTCTCTTTTATTCTAATTGCTGGTCTACCTTTCCCAGCTGTGCTCTTCTTAAGTGGAATTTTATGTGGGGGGAGAAAGAAGAGGTAGCCAGTTAGCGCAAACAAGAGGGAAACACATAACATTGCTTGACTGTCCTTTGCACAGCATTAATGGCACAAAGGGAATAAGATGGCCCAGTGATTATGATTGCCAAGATGTATCAATGACAGCCATGTGCTATGACACTGGACTTCTTGCACCCTGCCCTTAGACACCTGGTTTATGTTTCAGTTTCACTGGCTGCTTGCAGTCTTTCGTCCTGGTCCTTCCAGATTTGTCCATGGTATGTTTTTTTTTAAAAAAGGCCTTATTTCTTGCAGAGTGACATAGCTGATGTTCCAAATGACACATCGAAGAATGATAAGAAGGGGAAAACTAATAATGCTAAAGCCAACGTTACTCCTCAGACCAGCTCTGAAGTCAGATCAAATCCCATTTCCAGTACAGGACCTGGTACAGAAATTAAGAAAGGTAAGCCAACATCTAGAGGACCACGGCATTCAGATTTCTCGCTGTAGATAGTTAAGAGTATCTATGAAGCGTTAAGGGAAAATATTTATTTTCCTTTGTAATAATCTGGATATCTTTTCAGCAAGTGTATATATAATTCAATGAAATGACATTAAAGTAAGAATACTGACAATACGCTCATTCTCTTGTTTTTTCCTCTCCATTTTTAAGGTATAGATCTTATTCCTCAAATCAAGATAGAAGACTTAAAACAGATGAAGGTAAAATCTTACGTTTCATTTTAGCAGTCTCTTTTTTGAGAATGACTTGTTTTCTGATATTTTCCTGTGCGGTTGAAAATCCAAATGTCCTTATTAAATAATTAAATAAGAATAGGATTTCATTTTTCTTGGCCTTTAATCCAGTAAGGTTTTCATTTTACTCTAGGGAAGCCTTTTAAACTGATAAAGGAAGAAGTGGTTAAGAGCAGTTAGGATCTGGTGCCTGACACTTCGCTTTTCATTTTTTCCCCACATTATAGAGTGAATTCTAGAATGACTGTAAAATAGCAAGGCAGAAAAGAAAGGTTTCCATTATCATTAAGTCTCAGCCCACACGAATTTATATGAAATTTCTGCATATTGCTCAAAGGTAGCAACTTGATTTCCCCTATTTTTCAAAACCTGTTAAAGATGTAATGAATTTTGAATTGCTTTGCACATTATTCAAAGCCAAAATGTGATTTCTTGGTTTTGGTTTCTTTCTTTGTTCATTTATTTAATTTACGTGCTGCCCATCTCACTGTCCTGAGTGACTCTCATATGATTTAACACTTTTTGAAAACCTGGCCACCGTGGCTAAAGGTAAATCATGCTTTCGAAAATTTTGGCTTTATGCATTGTGCAGAGTCAGTTTTGAAATCAAGACAACTGTTTTCTAGACTTTCTGGTTTAAGTGTTTTAAAACATTTTTTTAATGGGGAACAGGCATATATAAAGCATTTGAAAAAACAGCAAAAAGAGCTGACTGCTTTGAAGAAGAGGCATGCCAAGGTAGGATATCTTTTGTTTTCTCTTTCCAGAGCTGGGGTACTTAAAATCTAAAATGGAGTATGAGTCTTTGCAAAAGCATTTAGTAAAATAATGTGTTGTGATTCAGGGTCAGCCTGTGGGTTCGGCAGTTGGGTCGGATGACTCAGAGGAGGAGGGGGGTGTTGAAGAGCTTGCTGAGGGGGTTGGAGAGCTTGCTGAGGGGGTTGGAGAGCTTGCTGAGGGGGTTGGAGAGCTTGCTGATGAGAGCCCTCAGCCAGGCCCCTCCCACCTGGTCACGACGGAGACCCAGCTGTGTGAGCCTGACAGCGTGGATGAAGATGACCCACAGCTGGCCCTGTTCAAGGACGCCCGACGCAGGAGGCAGTCAATCAGGAGTAAACAGAGGAAGGCAATGGGGCACCTCGGAAGGAGGCAGAGAGAAGCCACGCCCTGAACTGTATAAAAGGGGAATGCGTGGGAGGGCTGGTTTGCTGAAGGCAACCGCTTGAATAGTTCCTGTTTCATAGCTCCTGTTTCATGGTTCGTGTCTTGTTTTTCTCTGTTTTATGTTAATAAATTTGGCAGGCTTAGTTCCAGCCTCTTGCCGTTTGTAAAGGGGTTGTCCCTGCCTTTTCTGCAGGGCCGGTAGCAGGCTGGTACAGAACATAATGTGTGCCATTGGTTCTTAAGTATGCTTCGGTTTTCATAGATAGCATCACTATCCAGAAGAAACTTAAGAAGCAGTACATGACTTCTACTTCTCTGACCCTTAGGCTAAGCTAACGATGATTAGATATTTAAACAAAAATATTTGATTTGTAGTTACATAACTTAAGAGCGACCAACTGTAACCTAGTGCAAAAGGCATGCATAACATTTTAAAAGTTCTGAATCAGGGATTCATTTGGAATGCAAGCCCTGAGAGTATATGTATGTAATTCCCTTCAGCATCCGTCAGCACAGAGTAAGATTATTTTATTCTTCCTTTTTCAGAAATAATTAGAAATTAAAACCTGCGCCTAGGAATCTAACCATGCTTTTTAGATATATGAAAGGGGGTGGGGTGGGGAACCATTTTGCTCTAAACTCAGCATTAAAAAGTCCTATTGTGAACATTCTGTTTTGGTAGTATCCCATATTCCAATAGAGCAAAATTCAAAGAGCTTCAAGTGTTCTTGCATTCCAACAGAGCAACAAGTCAACCTGTTTCAAGGATTCTGTGGTTGGGAACTTGAGACCTGCCCTGCCTTTCCTTTCACCTTAGAAACACAGACAGAGCTGGACTAACAGTCCATTCTGGGAGCTGTCTGTCACTCAACTGGGGCAAAGATGCCATCTATTTTTAAAACATTAAAACATATTTTTAAAATCCCTACAGTAGACAATGAAAGCAGCCTTTAACTACCTTTCAGCAGCCTAGTCTGCTGCCACAACCAGTGCTTTTTTTGTAAAAGAAAAAGGTGCCGGAACTCACACATGTCATACAACCCGCCTTGCCTACCCTACAAGGTTCCATCCAAAAAAGGTGCCGGAACTCCGTTCTGAGCGTTCTATGAGAAAAAAAGCCCTGGCCACAACTACTTGGAGCACTGAACTCCACAAATAAACAGTAGCAGTGGATTAAATTTTTGCACTGCCCATGGCCAATTATAAATGTACTTCTATGTCAACAAAATTCCCTAGGTAAACAAAGCAGAGTGGCTAGTGCATTTTCACCTTGAAAGTCTAACCACGAAGCTATACAGGTAGTCTTTGCTGAACAACCATAACTAAGTGAAGTGGTAATTAGGTGACCACGTGACCACACCATCACTTTCTGTAGTCCTGGTGTTGTAGTTGTTAGGCCAGGACCGCACTGTCATTAGGTCAGGTCCTCACACTTCTCCCACCCTGGTATGCTCATCTCCCTTTCAGCTTTCCCACATCTTTGCCTTTTTGGCCACTCTGCACTCTGTTGCCCCTGCTGCCCTGGGAACATTAAAAGCTATATTGAAAACAATATTATTTTGTTTGGAACAGACTTTCAAAACATGCAGCATTTTGTTTCAATCTAGAAAAAGTAAAAATGGCCATTCCGAGCTTTAACTATTTTGCACACCCCTGGTGCTTCAAATCAGAACGCAAGAAAATAATAATACTATCTGAATGTTGGTAATTTAAACAAAAAGTGATCCGTAAGTGATTTCTAGGGGAGTCTCAGCCTGTTTTAAATTCCATTTTAAATTTTACAACTCCCTTTCAAAATTAGAAAACTCATTCCTTTCTATCTGGGTTCTTTGCAGCATCCTTTATTCAGCCCCATCCTATGCATGTTTATTCAAGAGTTTGGAACAAATAGTTGGGCATATGGCTACCATTGTCCTGCAGCAATGTTTAAATTTCTGAAATGTCAAAAGGAAGGGGTATAAAGAGGTTTTATTGGAATGGTGGTGTATTTCCCAGGCAATAAAAACAACTTAGGGGTTGAAAAAGAAAACACTTATTTTGCATTTACTATTTACACAATAGTCTTGGTTGCTTAGCAACAGTTGTGAGTTCTGAAAGTTGCAAATACCCAGGTAGTGGAAGAGAAGGAAGGGAGGGTATGCCAAGGCAGATAAGGAAAGAAGTTGCTTCAGATAACAGTCCCATTCAGGAGAGTTCGTTGATTTAGGAGCCTGACAGAATAAAAAGGTATTTCTGCCATTTTGAAACTTTTTGAAAGATGCTGTAGTGAGGGTTTGGGGTTGTTTTTTTTTCTCTCTCTCTTTTTCTGTGGAAACACAAATATCTAAATGCCACGCTACTCAGATTGCAGCCTAATGTGCCTTTTTTCTCCCCCCCCCACTGCAGGAGCACAGCGTCATGCAGAAGTTACACTGTACACAAGTTGACAAAATGGTAGCCCAGTATGACAAAGAGAAGCTAGCTTATGAGAAACTCCTTGAGAAGGCAATCAAGAAAAAGGGGTATGGCCCTGTTTAAAAAGCAACATTTTTTTGATGGCAAGAGAGAAGAGTATAGTTCCAGTGATCTACCTTGAGAGATGGATCAAAGTACTGTTGTACTTGAGACGTATTCTAAGTGTGGGGATCCCCAGGGAAGGGAGGGGCTCAAAAAGTCTTGCAGATTCGGTTCAGATTAAAAGATTTAAAAATGACACATTCTTTTAAAGGGAAAAATGGAGGTGGGGAGGTTATTAGTAATTAATCTATAAAATCATTGACCTCAATGGAATATTTAGATCCTCATCATATGAAAGCTAATAAAAAAACCAAGTTACACATAAGAAAAGCAGGTACACATTTGCTCATATGTCTGTCTTCATATGGAAACCAACATCTCAAGTGTCTTTTGGTTCTGACTGTATATATGTTGACGCAAATAGTTCTGATGATGTATTGAAGGCTATGGAATACAGTATGAAGTGTAGTTGCCAATGGATAGTATGTTTTTCTTGTAAGCTTCATTGGTCTATCCAGGTTAACTGATCAGGTCAACATCTGAATGTTAATTGAAAAAACAAAAATCTGCTTGCTATTACAATCAGCACTTTTTTTGTGTGGACACTATAAATGCAATGCTTCCTCTCATCAAAATTAGCATGACTTGCCTGGATTCTTTCTGGTAGATGAAACACCAGACTAATAATATGAGTAAAGCTGTGGTGGGCAGCCAGAAGCTTTAAAATTAAATTGCTGAAATACGACAAAATCAAGATATGATTTTAATATTGCTCCCTGGGATTTTGTAAGATACGAGGTGAGGATGCCAAAATCTTGCAATAGTCAACACGCTTTTAAAGATTTGGATCATACAGCACCATCACTATCATCATCATTGTTGCTACCATACATCTGCATCATATCTCACCGTATAGAATATCTCACAATAAATCTGAAAAGCTGCTGATCCCAGAACTACACATTATGGAGTGAAAGCACCAGACAGGGTTACCTCCATTTGTAGTTCTCTTTATGGGATGAATTAGTAAGATTGTTTAAAGTATTGTGTTAGATGCTCAGGATGTATGTTTTCATATACTCTTATGTGTTAAAATAAATATGGATGCTTATTAATACTTGTACAGATTGCCCTAAACTTACACCCACAACTGGGACCAACCCTCTGACAAAGGCAGGGTTCTCATACTTCTACAGATAAATGCTTGTCCATTCTTTTCTTGAAAACCTTCATAATGGTGGCAGACCCAACTTACATTTATAACCACTTTTCAAACTTTGGCTCATCTTCTGAGGTTTATTTGAAAATTTTAATTTGAAATGCTTACTTGAAATATTTCTGTTTTTATTTTTGTTTAGGGGAAATAATTGTCTTGAGATGAAAAAAGAAACAGAATGTAAAGTTCAGATGTTAACATCTGATCATAAATCAAAGGTAAGAGCAAAAGTAACCCATTTAACAATGTATTGAAGTACATGACTGTCATATAGTGAGGGAGTCGTTTCTAGAAGTCAGAAATATGTTTTGTTCTCCAGGAAATAAGAACAAAGACTGCAGGTTCTTAGGACTACTTTGGAAAACAAAGCAAGGCAGCAGATAAAAATATGGGGTTTTTTTTACCCTGGAGTAAAAATATTTAACCCCACACAGCTGGAATTCCTTACTGTTAGATCTGACAGCACACATTCATACTATCCTGGTCAAGCACCTGCGAGTAAATAAAGTATTTTCTTTATACTCTTAGATTTCTTTACTTAAAATTGGAATTATTCATACCACAGTCTAAAACAGTGTTTTTCAAACTTGCTGGCTGGGGAATTCCAGGAGTTGAAATCCACCCATCTTAAAGTTAATACTGGTCTAAATTATTCCACATTCCATTGAAAGGGCCACCATGACAGGTTCTACTTTAACGTTTCCCCAATTTTTTTCTATCTATACTTGTGTACATTTACTCTACTTTTAATTTGGGGGAGGGGGCAGGGACATACAAAAGAAGGATTCAGGTTAAGAGCTGTGGTGGCGCAGTGGTTAGAATGCAGTATTGCAGGCTAATTCTGCCGACTGCCGATTCTTACCAGCTCAAGATTGACCCAGCCTTCCATCCTTTCTAGGTTGGTAAAATGGGGACCCAGATTGTTGGAGACCAATAGGCTGACACTGTAAACCGCTTAAAGAGGGCTGTAAATCACCGTGAAGCTTGTATATAAGTCTATTGCTATTAAAAACAGAAACAAAATCAGGTGGAAATGCCCTGAGGGACTGCTTAGAAAAGATCTGGGTGAACACAGCGGTTAAGTGGCATAAACTGAGAAGAGATAAATCAATAGAAAGAACTTGGCACAACAAGAGAAATATCAAAAGAAGTTATTGCTGGAAGGGAGATAAAAGAAATATAAAAGCAAGGAGAAGGGTGGGGGGAAACCCAATCTTCTGAAAAAGAAATGGCAGTTAAAGGGAAGCCGACAGAATCAAGCAAAGTCCCAAGGGAAGGCTTGTATACTGTGGTGGAGAAGAACAGAGCAGCCACATGGGGTGGTACATTGCATGGCAAACTGGTTAAGGATCCACATTTAAAAGCATGTAAAAAGCAGGATAAGGAAAGGCAATAGAGGCAGAAGGTATCCCAAGTCCAAGCAGAACAGGGGGCCAGCAACTGCATTGGAGGGTTCCTGTTGTCAGACTTCCTACGTGGTGAGAGACTGAAACACAAACCAGAAGGCAGGAGCTATGATAGAAACAGATGACTGTTCTTGTCATTAGAACTGCAATTGCTGCCTTCGCTACAGCCACAACCGTTGCCATTAAAGAGAAATGGTTTGTTGACACGCTGGGAGAAGAATTGATGGGAGTGTAATAGACAAGTCAGTAATGGCTTTGGAACATGTTGCCTAGGGCTGAGTTCCGCTCACCTGTTTTCAGTGCTGCCGTTGCTGTGGATTGGGATGGTTTACGAGATGGATTATAGAAACAATTGAATTGATTCCTAAGGGGTGACAGAAGAGCCATATCGGATGAAAGAACTTTGAATGATAGGCCCAAAGCCAAGAATGACATGTGGTGCTTCTTCCAAGCTGAGGTCTTTATTGTTTCACACCTATAGACAAAATTGTGCCAGATTGAGCACTCTTCTATATGTATCTACAATATATTCTGTAAATTATGAGGGAGGGGCTGCCTTCCCCCTCTTTCCCTTATACATAATAATGGGATTGAGTTGCCTCTTTGGAATGTGTCTCCTCCCTCTGGGAATCCACCTCCATACTATATTCCATCACATCAAACTGGATAATGGACTGCAGTTGGTCTTCTTGTCACTTTCAGGGGAGGGTGAGGAGAAAGCTGTTGGTGGAGGCTGTTGGTACCCACCTTATCCAGACAATAGGTAGTGGGTGCATGCCAATTTATATGCCTCGTGGGCATGGGGTAGAGCTGCCCGACTATAATTTACCCTTCCCCAGGTAAGACATGAGAGAGGGAATGTAGACCTCCACCTTGCTTGGTGGACAGCTAGGGGACAAGATCTCAACTTCAAAGTATTAGTGTGTGGGAGGAGAGAATCTGGGGGAAGGGTTTGTAGTATTCTTTGAGCCCCTATACTAGGAGCTGACTTCCTTATGTCAATGGCCCTTCCTCATTGGCTGAATGTGGGTTGATGCTACAGCCAATCAGTGTTCAGAGGGATATTTCCTATGGTTTGTGCATTCTTAACATGTTTTGTGACATAATGTTTTATTTTTCAGCTACTTATGCTACAGCCACTCTTTTTTTTCCAACAATTGACTCGGCCTTGGGTGTCTATTAGTCAGAAGTGACTACTGTTTTGGGATTCCCACAACACGGGCAAACAGGGAAAAGCTCTTTAACGATCAGTTGATTCAGGGAACACTGGGATTAGTATAGTCTCAGGTTTCTGGTTTGACATAAAACATGGATCTAGCAATGACTCTTTAACAGCGCCTCCTATATTGTCCACTTTAAAAGTCATGAAGAGAAAATACTGATCAAACTTTTCTTCTTCAAAGGTGAAGGAAATTGTGGCACAGCACACCAAAGAGTGGTCCGAGATGATCAACACCCACGGCGCAGAAGAGCAAGAAATGCGTGATCTGCACCTTAGCCAGCAGTGTGAGCTACTGAAGAAGCTGTTAATTAATGTGCATGAACAGCAGACACAACAACTGAAGCTTTCCCATGACAGGTCAGTATAATAGTATAAAGGTAAAGGTAAAGGTTCCCCCGCACATGCGTGCTAGTCGTTTCCGACTCTAGGGGCCGGTGCTCATCTCCGTTTCAAAGCCCAAGAGACAGCGCTTGCCCGAGGACGTCTCCGTGGTCATGTGGCCGGCATGACTAGGTGCCAAAGGCGCACAGAACACTGTTACCTTCCCACCCTATTTTTCTACTTGCATTTTTACGTGCTTTCGAACTGCTAGGTTGGCAGAAGCTGGGACGAGTAACAGGTGCTCACTCTGTTACGCACTCTGTTTGACCTGCCAAACTGCCAACCATCTGATCAACAAGCTCAGCGTCCTAACCCACTGAGCCACCGCATCCCCTCATAATAGTATACTATTATTCTATTATTTGTTCACTTGGAAATGGTTGAATTTAGTTCAGTGTGGGAATGTAGGAGATGAAAGCTTTTCTCATCACCATCCAGGCTCACCTAATAAAAAAATCCTTGTCAGCTGACCATTGCTTTAAAAAAGGTGCAGCCATTTCTCTGCTAGTGCTGAGAATAATCTGATGTCAGTTGTATAAACATAATGACTGGCAGATCAAAACAAAGGGAATATAATCCTCAGTCTAGAATGTTTAAAATTAAAATTTAAATGCCAGAATTTCTCTTTTCTTTTTTTAGAGAAAGTAAAGAAATGCGTGCCAACCAAGCAAAAATTTCAATGGAAAACAGTAAAGCCATAAGCCAAGATAAATCTATCAAAAACAAAGCCGAAAGAGAAAGGTACAAATTACTTTGCTGATTATAGAATAAATTTTCATAGGGAAGATTCACGGGCTACTTTGTTTAATTTGAGTAGAGAAAATTGCCTTCCCAATAAATTATTATTGCTTTATACAGTTGGAACCCACCTCAAAAATGTAATGTGAATTCCGTTATATTCAAGTAACATTCCAATAAATAATTGGCTGAA
The DNA here is from genome assembly GCF_964194415.1 of Vipera berus. Lineage (NCBI taxonomy): Eukaryota > Metazoa > Chordata > Lepidosauria > Squamata > Viperidae > Vipera > Vipera berus. The sequence continues at coordinate 203,598,931 of NC_138202.1, read as the reverse complement.
GGATTTAGGGGTTATTTTGTCCTAGGGAGAGAGGAGCATTCCTGTATTTCTAAAGTTTATGTACTTTTGCAAATATTGGAATTCTTCCAAGTGAAAATACAGGAGGAGGCATTCAAGATACATGGGCTCTTGAGATGAACGAAAGGTTTTTAAATAAAGATACAATACCAGAATGAAATCAGAGGCCCAACAAAGCTTTATTAATTTCCTTAAACATAGCTATCTCCATTTCCATATGCATCACTTGAACCCACTCAACTAGATCTAGCCAAAGTCCTAGCTAAGGTGATGAGAGAAATGTGGTCCAGACACAGAAGCAACTGCTTTCTTTGCTTCACTCAATTTTATACAATGACTTGTTGCTAGGCAGATTCATAGATAGGTATTTTGTGCTCTGAGTTTAGGTACTGGAGAAATGAGCTGTTTCTCCGATTATCAGAATCTTTCAGCGTACTATTACACAAGCATGCTTTGCAAAACCCAGGTTTCTAAAGAAAGGGGGCTTTTTAGAAACCTGGATTTTGCAAAGCATGCTTGTGTAATGGGTACTGCTGAAGGTTTAGCCTCTTTAACTTTGCATAAGCAATATTACTCCAACACTTCACTGGAATACAAACTGTGACCTATCTACATCTCATACGGCATTCTTTCGAGATGCAAAAGCCAAAGAACCATTAAAATACTGTGGGATATTAATAAACAGATAGGCTTTAGCAGAATCACTCGCTCACTCAATCTTTTTATGGTCGCAGACCAGCAAATAAAAGCATTAAAACAATAATAATTGTAAGAAATAAAAATAAAAGACGGACTTAATAATATATTGCTATTGGTGGTGGATTTACCATGGGCAATTAAAGTTTGTCTAATTTCACATAACAGCATAGCAGAATCACCACTGTTGTGCAGTTGGAAATCCAACTTAAAAAAATCTTTTTAATAACCAGTATACCTTCTTTTGGTTCATTTAAATATCATATGCCCTCTTGAATAATGTAAGGTAAATTCACTGGTGCCCTAAATATCTATATCCATACTTTTTGGGATCTTTTGAGCTATTGGCACACGTTCTTTCTATAGTACCCAAACTTTATTCATAACATCTTTCCATACCTTTCATATCAACTTCCCTTTTATCAGCTTTAAACCCAGTTAACACATACAAGGTGAGGTGACAACATTTGTCTCTGAGACTGGGCCTGTCAGGAATAAAGGTTGGCTTGTATGCATTGATTCAACTTTGCCAGTGCTGTCTATATTTCAGCCTTGGATTCTTGTTCATTTCATTGCTTGCTATTTAGGTCTGTTGGGTGTTTTTTCCTCTCTTCTACATGATTAATTTCAGATCTAACTAAAGAAACCAAATCTACAGCTTAATACTAATGATATAAATGATTGGTTTATTCCCCTTGGTCAGGGGTAGGCAACCTCGGCTCTTTTATGACTCATGGACTTCAACTCCCAGAATTCCTGAGTCAGCATAGCTGACTCAGGAATTCTGGGAGTTGAAGTCCATGAGTCATAAAAGAGCCGAGGTTGCCTGCCCCTGCCCTTGGTAGACTAGATAGTTTGGTCTGCTATTTTTAATCTATTTGTTTTATTTCACTTATTTGATACCGTTGTTTTATCTTCTGTACTATATTGCCATATCTGGTACTTATAGCTGTAATACTAATAAAGCTATAATTCTTATTGTTAGATCTTAGGGTTAGAAAGCATTTCGGTTTTCTGTGAATAATACCTATATTTTTGTTATCGGTCACTTATTGTAAACTTTAAGCTTTTATTTCTGGAATGAGTGTAATTTGATATATTTTATATTGGTCTACAACTGAAGTCCAGGAGGAGGAGGAGGAGAGCTCTTAGCCCTTTTCTCAATGACATTTTGATATGTAATACAACTAGTATTACATGTAATACTAGTAGTAAATATATCGTTCATAGGCGGGTGAGGGAGCTGAATAGCAGTAACACAAAGAAGTTTCTGGAAGAAAGAAAACGGGTGAGTAGTTAATCATCTGGAATATTATAAACTTTTTTTAAAAAAAATTGAATTGTTTTCCAGGAAGTGATGAAACTGAGTAGATTGAAAGACGGAAGGTAGAATGGAAATAGGAACTACTCATCAAATAAATACAATAAAGTATTTTTAGAAGTCGTGACTTGAAAAAAAGAATATTTGAGGGCTTTGGGTCCAGTCTAATGTATTCACACAGAAAAGGTTATCTGTGACTTAACTAAAGTCTGAAGGGAGATAATCTGTCTTTTTTTTCCTGTCCTGGTTCTGTTGGATATTCATGTGCCTTTTATCAGATATCTGTTTTTCTCTAAGTGCTTTCCTAATTTAGAAATCCACCCCCCCCCCCGAATATAATATGTGTTCTATATTTCATATTCTTCATTAGGTAATTTTAAATTTCACATTGTGAAATACAGAAATATACAAGTCTCAACTTGAATTTTGATTCATGGATGTGTTCAGAAAATGCACATTGGTTAAATTTGTATCAAGAGAGGAACAGAATGGACTTCTCCCCACCCTTTGTTGTTGTTGATTTCCCTGAGAACACTGAAAGTACCTGAATAGGAATGTCTCAGAAGGAAGGCTGAAATAAGTGAACATGCTGGCTGAGGAATTCTGGGAGTTGAAGTCCACAAGTCATAAAAGGGCCAAGTTTGAAGACCTCTGTTGTAGACAATTGCATGTGAAATATGTTGTGACTCAGGGCCAGCCTGTGGGTCCGACAGCCGGCTCCGATGTATCGGATGACTCAGATGAGGGGGAGGAGGGAGACGAACCGGCTGATGATGGCTTGGAGGCTTTGCAGAGCCCTCAGCCGGGGACCTCTTCTCAGCTGCGTGAGCCCGATAGTGCGGAGGATGATGACCCACAGCTGGCCCTGTTCAAGGACGCCCGACGCAGGAGGCAGTCGAGCAGGAACAAACAAAGAAAGGCTGTGGGACTCCTCGGGAGGAGGCACAGGGAGACCACGCCCTGAGCTCTCAATAAAAGGAGTGTTTGGGGAGGGGCTGGTTGCTGAAAGCAACCCTTCTGCTTGAGGATTCAAGTTCCGGAGTTTTGGTTTCTTGTTTTGTTAATTGACTATTAAATCTTGGCAAACGCTTTTCAGCCTTGGACGCTCTCCAGTCTCTTCTGTTTAAATAGGGGTTTGCCTTTCTACAAGGCCGGAAGAGGGCTGGTTCAGAACAGAATAGCAGCTTTGGTTTGAATCCAGCCCCGGCAATCTCATCTGTATGCATCCTGTTTTGAGGCATATTCTAAATATTTTTGTAATAAAACTTGAAATTTGTACCGATTAAAAAGCTGAAGACACCAAATTCAGTACAAGGGTCTCGCGGCTATTGCTCTTTTTGTTTCACAAATATTTTTAGAAATTGGAAGAGACTAGTTAATGTAGAAAATACTGCTCCTTATCCAATAAGTAAGTGATGAATCTAGTTACACTGTTTGAATTTATCAGACAGGTGGTCAGTTTATGACGCTTAATTCTTACCATGAAAATTATTGATACAAAAATAAAGATATGCAAACTCACAATCCTCCTCCCCACCACCCCAAAGTTCAGCCGTCATTTTCTTATTATTATCCCATTCCGGCTTTGGAATGTTAGTTGTGCTGAGATATAACACAGCACCCTGCACGAACTTAACCTGTTTGCTTGGTTTATGATTGGGTATTGTGAGGACATAAACAAATGGTTCGTCAAATAATTGCATTGAACTTATTCTGTGTTCCATGGCACTGGGTGTCATGTATATAACGATGTGGAACATTTGTAGCCCTTGCAGTGACATGACCAAGCCCTTTTAGTGCCTTTGTCAGAAGGCTGCATAAGCCTAATGGGGTGCACAGTTTAGCTACGTTGAGCCCCGTACTGAGCTAATTTCCAAGAGAGATACCTCTTAGAGGAACATTAAAATCCTCATAAGAACCAGAGTTTTCCTTTGGATCATTCTATCTGTCTGAAGAATTAAAATGTTCTATAGAATTGAATGGATGCTAATATACACACCCCATATAGGTGTCTCACTCGAATTTTCTTGGGAATGTTCTCTCTAGCAAAATAGCAATTTTTATATACAGTAAAGTAGAGCTAAAAACATAGAGTACCTCAAATGAAAGAGTCATCTCTTAATGCATTTCCTCAAGATGAAGATCAACTTTATTTAATTGTAGAATGCTCACATCACATGAAGGAGAGCACAGGAAATTCCTTATTATCCCTTTTTTTCTTTTTCTCTTTTTGGCATTATGTCCCCTTATTCCTAAGCAACATTTTGGTGAGAACTACTTTTAAAAACCCATATAACCCAAAAGCATGTGGTTATTTCATTTTCACCTTTTCTGGTTTTGCTTACAGTTGGCAATGAAGCAATCAAAGGAAATGGATCAGTTGAAGAAAGTCCAACTGGAGCATGTAGAAATTTTGGAGAAACAAAATGAGCAGGTAATCAACACCTGGCTGTAAAAGGAAAGGGAATCTGGGAGCCATGACCTATTATCTGGTTATTGATTTATTTGGGGCAAGGAACTTAGGACTGATTTGGATATGAATATCAGACTGGAGACTGCCCTGTGCATCACTTATAATTTATAGACCATGCCAATGTATGAACCAGTACTAAGAATGCAAGTCTGTGAATTCCAAATATGATTCTAAAGCAATATGTTATCTGTAGCCTAAAAGTGAAGTTTTGACCTGTGCCTGTGAGGATGTCATTTTCTGACCCAAGAAAGGATCCCAGTAGCTGCTTGCTGAACGAAAAGAGACTTGCTATATCATTGGAAGCTAATTTGTGCAAAGCAGACATTTAGATAGAACTGAAATTGTATCCCCACAATTTTTTTCAATATCCACTCTGACGTATGCGATACTTCCTTAGTAGAAGCAAAGCCAATCTACAAGAATCTTCACTGCTGCTTCTAGTATTGCTACTGTCATAGACAAAGGAGAAGCAGCCTGCTGCTCTTCAGACATTATGGATTTCAGAGTCCCAGCTAATATGAACAATGGCTAGGAATGATCAGAATTTTAGTCTGGAACATCTGGGACATGGCAGATTGCCTACTTAAATTTAAATGTACAGTAGTTACTGGTAAGTTTTGTTATAGAAAAATGGTATTTGTCAGTTCAGTTACTGTGAAAACCATGCTAAGTGATCAAGGAAAGATAAAAGGTCAGTTTTAACCTGTTTTGCTGAATTGTCTACGGTGTAAATAAATTACATTAAATTCTTTAAGTTAGGACATAAAAACACTGTAGGTTTGTCTAAAATCAGAATCTCTAGAAACTACTATAGGTTCGATGTAAATTGTTCATTGAGCAATGTCATATTTTCTGTTATATTCCATTATAAGTAGGGGCGCAGTGAGTGAGCATCTGCTAGTTTGATCTAATGGTTATGGGATTGGCCTAGCAACAGGGAAACCTGAATTCTAGTCCTAACTCAGGAACGAAAACCTCTGGGTGGCCTTAGGCCCACCACTCTCAATTTTACGAAGAAGGAAATGGCAAACCTTTTTTCAAAAATGTTGCCTATAAAACTGCATAACTGCATAAAGTTCTTAGGAGTTAACTGGGACTCAAAGATGATATATCACAGGTGTCAAACTCGTTCACGTCACGTGACATATTGTGATGTTTTTTGCCTTTACGGAGCTGGGGTGGGCATGGCCTGTGCATGACACATCCGGCCCACAGGCCGCCAGTTTAACACCCCTGTGATATAGATAAATAGATGGGTATAATGCATTAACTTACGGGAGCACCTGCTGCCGGCATCAACTTCCCTTCGTCCAGTGCGCTCCCACAGAGAGGGCCTCCTCAGGGTGCCGTCGGTCAGAGAGTGTCGACTGGCAGCCCCCAGGGGGAGGGCGTTCTCTGTGGGCGCGCCAGACCTTTGGAACCGTTTACCGGTTGAGCTCCGGATGGCTCCTGACCTTCGCTCCTTCCGCCGTGACCTAAAAACTTACTTATTTGAACAAGCCAGCCTGGTCTGATGGGTTTGGGGTATTTTAATATTAATTTTATTATTTTTACTGTAATTGGGCTACAATTTTTAATTCTTTTTTAACTTTTGTTCATTGTATTTTTATTGTATTTATTGCCCTGTACACCGCCCTGAGTCCTTCTGGAGAAGGGCGGTATAGAAATTAAATTATTATTATTATTAACTGCTTTTCATAACTCTATCATTTCTGCTATAATTTTGAAACTTACTTCTCCATCATTACTGACACACTCAAAAACTATTTACTGGTTTGATTTTTTTCCCCTCTCATTTAACTCAGCTTTATCAAGCACAGTAAAATTAGTGAATAGCACTAGAAATCTGTACCTTGATTAATTAATAATGAAGGAAAGAAAAATGCATCAAATCTTTAATGGGTATACCTGTTACTCATTAAAGATTTGATGCGTTTCTCTTTCTTTCATTTTGAAAACAAGAGGAAACTAGACCCAGACTAGACTAGAGTAGAAGAGACTAACACGTTTTCTTGCATTTATACGTTGTCATCATCTCACTTTTCATTCAGTTTATTTGCTTCATTGTGTTGCTGAATTTTGACGTTATTATTTTTATACAAACAGCTTTTGAAATCCTGCCATGCAGTCTCTCAAATTCAAGGTAGGATTTATGTATTCTGAGCAAGCTACTACTACTTTATTGATACCAATTAATGACTGATCCATATTGGCTTGATTTAGAATCAGTTTGGTACTTGCAAAGGATCCCACTTTCCAAGAATTCTGTTGTCGTGCATTGTGTTGCCCCATGTACACACTACTGGAGGCCCCCAAAAGCTGGAATTTGTAGACTTCAGGTTTCACAGATAGCTAGTTTCTTATAAAATACATCTCTTAGTTTTTTTGTGTGTGGAGTCTTATTCACGTCTAGGTTTCATACAAAACAATTTTGGCCATAATTACGAATCCTCTAAACATAGGCATCATATTTGACTGACAGTTCCTTATACTGAGTAACTGTGTGCATTGTAATTGGTCAAATTCTGCATAAAATTGGACTGTCAGTTCATTCAAAGCAGGCAAATCTCACTTTTTGTTGAAAAAACAAATTAAATATATTGGAGGAGGTAGGGGGAGACCGTCTAGCTGCAGAAGTTCAAGTTTTTCAGGGACCCTTCAGTCATCACATTTTGGGGGAAATGTGTTGACATTTTTGCTTGCAAATGTCATCCAGTTTCATCAACAATTTCATTTGCCCATATTTCACATCTGATTTGAGTCCAGGCCAAAATGAGCAATTTCTGATTTAGACCTAGCAGAAAAGGCTACTTTTTGAAGCCTGAACTAAAACATTAAAACGGGTAAGTAGTTAAGAACATTGTAGAGTCAGTTTTGGTGCAGCAGTTCCAGGCTACAAACTGGGAGACTTGAGTTTTACTACCATGTTAACACAAAGCCAGCTGGTTGACCATGGGCCAGTCAGTCTCTCTCTCTCTCAATATCTCTCAGCCCTAGGAAGGAGGCAAGGACAAATCACTTCCGAAAAAACTTTGCCAAGGAAACTGTAGGAACTTGTACGGGTTGTTGCCAGGAGTCAATGCTAATTTGAAAGGACAAAAAAAAACCATTTTGTATGCCCAGCACTAGTGAATGTTATAACATTGGTACAAAAACATTTGCCCCATTGAGATTTCTCTGGTTTTGTTGTCATAATTTCCAGCATATTTTTATTGTACCTGAAGCACGTGATCAAATTATAAATGATTTATGTAAGTAGTAATTGCCCCTTTTTTGGAGCCATTGTTTAAAACAGTGTGCAATCTGTCTTATAATAGGGCTCCGAGAAATTAAGGGGGAGCTCCTTTTTTTCAAATCAGAGCAGTCTGGTTTAGACAACAGGGATGAACAGATGAACAAAGCAAAGTGAAAATCATTGTAATATAGAGACTTAACTCTCAGGAGCTGTCAATTGTTCATGGAAAAAATGCTACCAGATACATCGTGTGACTGAAATAGTTTCGAGGCAGGCAGGTAATATCACCCTTACTAATTTTATTAACATTATTAATACAGTAAAAAGGGAAATTTGTGTGTGTGTGGGAAAACAGAATAACCTTAGCACTGTCTGGTTCATGCTTTCCCAGAAATCAAGTTAGCGGACTAAACTGCTAAACATATTCTTTCCAACATAATAATAATAATAATAATAATAATAATAATAATAATAATAATAATAATAATAATAATAATAATAATAATAATAATAATAATAATAATATCTTTAAGATCTTTGTGATACTTGAAAAAATAGATTGTAGCACAGTCAATTCCAAAGTGTGTTGGTAGGTATAAGATCCCTACATTTCTTTCCTCAAAAATAATGTTTCCAATGGAGAAGAGTTGTCAAGATCCTGGCTCATTTTGAGCTGTGCCATGTCAGTTTTGTATCTACTGATTGTTTTCTGAAAGGAGACCAAAACTGCAATATGCTGGCAAAAGGGAAAAGGGCATGGGGAAAATTATGAAATAACATTCCTGAACACACACAAAAAAGGAACATGAAACTTGCCATTGGACTTGGACATAGACAGTGAGGTTCAAAACAAATATTCAGATAGGTGAACTAGGAGAAATTCATGGATTATTCTGCCAAGGGTGGGACACTTTCACTACTTGCTTACCTATGCCACCTCGACAAAGCCAGTGGCCAGCTGGGTCTGCAAGTTAATGTGATTTCTCCTGATGATGTCATGAAACTGTGGACTATCAGAGCCTGTAAAGTGTACCTGGCAATGTCATAGAATAATTGGGCTGCCCACTGCAAGAAATGATGCTTGCATCCTGCCTAATGTGTTAGCTTTAATGTGGACTGCAATTAAATAATACTTTTGGATGCTAAACCATTGTGTGCCCTTTCCATCTCTATTTTATCTAATGTGGTGAAAATCATGCCCACAAGAAACTCCCATCTTCAAGCAATTCCTGAAGCCCTGGTTTACTTAGTCATTGAATGGCTTTTAGATGGAGGATCTCTGAATTCATTTGGAAAAATTCAGCTGTTGAATTATGCCATAATGGCCAGTGTTTCAAAGGAGGCTGTACTTTTTTTGTCAATGCGTTATGCTCCAGCTTTGAGCTTTTTCGATTATGTTTTGACTTGAAATGGCATTCATTTGCCCTTTCTGGTTGTTTTCCAGAAAGAACCATATTAATAGCATCCGCTCTAAATACTTACAATTTGTATTTGAGCAGTGAAGAATTATATTTGCCTAGTATAAATAAATAGTCCAGACTTGGTTTATCCAGCATCTCTTTGCCCATTCTGAAGCTGCGGGAACCACCACAGAATACCGTATGGCTCCCTTATGTTTCCCCTTTGATTGGTGGGGTGATTCTGAACGTCAGTCCTTTTTTCACTCCGTAACACAGAAGTGCAGCTCCAATAACCTAGACTCGGATGTACCGTCTCATTCTTCTCCCACATCCACATTCAGTCATGCTAACAACCCAATTTTCCTGCTTTGCAGGCCAAGGAGATGCAGCAGATGGTGAAGCTAGAGGCAGAGATGGACCGCAGGCCTGCAACAGTGGTATAAAGCTCCAATGCACAAACTGAAGTCTGAGGCCATCTGATATATACATATATATATTGTCTTTGCAATGATAATAAACTGAAGTTTGGAAGATGGGATCTTTTCTGCTTAGTGTCATGTAGCAAATCTCTGCTGAAGAGCTTGGATTTTGGGGGGCGTGGGCCGGGGAAGTAGGGGAAATACTTTTCTTTATTTTTCCAAATAAGACTCTCCTTCTCAGAAGAAAGCGTATGATTTTGAAATCCGAGAGTACAGCCCTTAACATGATGGCAGTCTTTATCTGAATTATAAACGCAACACTTATTTTTGTTCTTGAAATGTTTAGTCGTGTTTGACTTGCCTTCGTATTTTATATTACTTTTTGCCTGGGCTTCCTTGACTTTGGAAAGACCACTAACTCTCCTATAATTTCCCAGAATCAATCTGCCTCCTGAAGCAAGAACCTCTGAAGAACATTTCATAAGATTTCCCCTGCCCTCCAAAAGAAAACTACCTTGTAATGCATTTGATAGCGTCAGTGGCTATCTTTCTATGAAATTTTGATTTTGCCCTGAGTATTGCTTGGACTAAAATGTTACCAAATGAAGTGTTGCAATGTAGAGTCCATCTTTTCTAGAAGTTGTTTCTCCATTCTGTTCCATTCCTCTGTCCTCTAGTTCTTCATGTTTTCCTTCCAATGATGGGTCTGCATTATATGGACATTTGTTATGCCCAGTCCTAATAGGGCTGTTTTAGAAGATATCCTTTCCCTTTGTCTGTATCTGTGGGTTTTTTTCCCCTCCAAAAATATTTTATACTCTATAAACCTTGACAATGTATAATGCCATTTTGGCTGCATAGAAACAGGCTCCGTAGAGATATAACTTGTATCAGAAGACGATATTGGGAAACTCTCATCTATAAACTTTGTAGACTAGATAAACGTTCATTAGTAAAGCTGTGCGGGTTATTTCTGTGTTCAGAATTTCATCATCAGCAAGTGCCATGCTGGACTGGATACGTCTGAATTTGAAGTGGTATTTTTGTAAAATCCTGTTGAAAGGATTGCAAGGTAACAAAAGACTGTTCCTGTGCCATATTGATTTATGATGCTGTAGTTAAAACAAAAAAATGAAGGAATTGTATTTTAGGCATTCTAACCAGAGTTTACAGACTACCTAAAGGTTGCATTTCAATTAACTTGTCACCAGTCCCAAATACTACTGTTTTTGTGTTCTAAAATTTGAATAGATTTTGGGGGGAGGGTGTTCTGTGATAATGTAAAGTATTTATACAGATTCAGTCACAATCTTGTGGAAAAGTCACATTCCTGTAGCAGCATTAACAGTAGTGAACAAAACCTCTGCTTGCATGTGGAAACAAACACCAGTTCTAACCAGTTGAATATTGTCATTCTCTTACTGGTAAATAAATAAATACAGAAATAATGTACAAAACAGAATATTTGACTAACAAAATATCAGTATAAATAATATATATATATATATTTGTGTATATGAATTATGTGGGCATTCTTACAGGTCGAGTTGAAAAAAATTATGTTAATTTAATTTTACACACTATATTTATGCAGATTTTCAGAATTTCATATGAGGAAATGATCCTTTTTATGTCTATTAGATATCCAAATAATTTGCTACAGTATTAATGTGCACATTCTCAAAGCCCACTGTAGTTACAATGCAGAACAGTGCACGTCAACCTTCTGCTTGGAAGTCTCCATGTTACCAACATAAGCAAGACTACGGGAAACGGGTAGTTTAGAACAAAATCAGATAACTGATTTCAGTAATAGTACTGATCATATTGTTATATATGCGTGTATAAACTGATTCAAAATATTCCTTAAAATGGCATTTGGAGATAATTATGTAATTGTTCTGAGATACAACTTTCAGATTCTCTAATAAAAATCCCTAAAACAAAGTTAGTATCTATTCTTGTAGATCAAATTATTATGGTGTGTGTGTCTCTGTGTCTGTCTGTCTCTCTCTGTGTGTGTGTGTGTGTGTGTGTGTGTGTGTGTGTGTGTGTGTGAATGTGCGTGTTAAAACATCTTCCTCACGCAAAGTTTTAATTTTTTCAGCCTAATCTACTTTGCCATCCTTATGGTTTTAAAACTATATTCTTTTTTTCTTTTTTTATTAAAATTTTTATAAAAGTTGCAATATAAACCCACCCCACCCCACTATATTCTTTTATCATGTTACAGATGTCTCACTAAAGAAAAATAGCTGGTTTTACCTATTTTTTATGGAAAACCTATTAATTCTGCTGAATCCTATTTGAAAAATAAAATAAAAACAAATTTTATACTCAATTACACCAGTAACATCCATTTCTTGATGTTAACTCTGCATCCACAAGTACTTACTATGTGGCACATACATGGATCATTTTCCTTCCTTAATTTCTTCAGCCTTTTCTCAATCTTCATTTCTGTTGTGTTACACAGCAGTTGTCCTTGTGACAATTAACACTGCTCTGGTCAAGCTTTAACAATTCTGAAACAAGTGACACTTTCTGACTCCCATTGTGAGATCACTGTCAACATGTTTTATATTGTATTTTTATGTGAGTCATTAAAAGTCATTCTTTATTATGGCAGCATAAAAATATGCTTAATAAATGTTTCCTCTGTATGATTGCCACACACATTTGATTAAGGGACTGAAGTTCTCATATTCTACAATAATGGTGTGATCAGCAAGAGTTTTCTCTCTTCCAGACATAATTCAAATTTAGTTCCTGTTTTTAATAGGCTATATTTTCTTATGCCAAGGATCAAATCCTCAAATTGTACATTCTTCAAGTACCTCTTCCAGAAATAAAATTCAGTATATTTTATAAGCATGGTTTCATGATGTTCACATGTATATATTCATTTTACAATGCAGGAATTTTCTGTTTAGATCAGCGGTCCCCAACCTTTGTGGCTTGGCGGCCCAGCTGGAGGGGCAGAGGGGATCCAGGCTACATGAACAGCGGTCCAGCAAGCAAATGCACATGCAGTTTGATTGCAAATTGAGATGCACATGCATGCATGTGCATGCTGGTCTGCCACTCGCACAAGAGCTATGCGCACACATGCGCTGATCCGCCGCTTGCTCAAGTTGAGCTACACAGGCACGCGTGTGTGTCGGCCCATGGCCCAATTGCGAATAGGCTGCGGCCCAATTACGGGCTACAGCCCGGGGGTCGGGGACCCCTGGTTTAGATGAAGCCCAATTAAGGCTGTTGTCCTAGTGCACAGCTCTTCCACTGAGATTTTTTAAGAATTGGATCTGAGAAGCTATTCTTTCTTCTGTCTGTTCCTGGGGAGTTGGGAAGGCCTGCCAAGAATAGGCTGTGGCATTAACTGCTGAGGGACCCAGGAATATTAGTCACATCTGCAATCTTCCACTTTTCTTCTGACTCCAAGTTCTCACCTCATCTCATCCAGCAACATTTCTGCTCCTTACATTCAGTAGGTGGGGTTGTTATGTGCAGAACTCAAATGGAAATGAAATATTTGAAAATTAGCTTCTGCCTTCCCCTTTATGCAGCTCCACATTTGGAGAGATTAAATGATGTTTACTAGCATTCCCATATCTCCCATATCATCACAACAGTTAATATCCTAATCTTAGATAACGCTTCAACTGCAAATGTTATTGAATGGTTTAGATATTAACTATTATCTGCATGTTAAGACAAGCCACATAGTTTCCCAATGTTCCATCTGCATATTAACACCAAAATTTTAGCCCACTTAATTATACATTCTTTCACTTTTTCTTTCAAATTTCAATAAATTTATACAATGTAGCAACTGAATGTTTATCTGTACACAATTTCAAACTCAGACTTACAATGTTCAAAAACATTATTTTGTCTACTTTAAATAAGTTAACCATTTGTATTTGCCCATTACTTCTAAACTATAAAATGATTCTTGTGCTAAGATCCACAAAGGTGTTTTTGGACAGAACCTGGGTTTATAGCTATTCCATATTCTCAATATGGCATGTCTAAAATAGTGATTTTTTAAAATCGTCATTAACCTTGACTTTATCATACCACAAATATCCATGCCACCCAAATTTCAAGTTGTATCATGAGTCAAAAGCCAAATGGTGGACAATTTAGGGCTGGTTGAGATATGGAGATAGAAAAATGGCAATTCTAGAAAGTACACCTATTTTTCTGAAAGGCATAATCGTTTTCAAGAATATGCATGATCTGAACTTCAAATAATTTAGCTGCTACTGTTACTAAAGTGGCAATATTACCAAAGACAAATTAATAATCCACTGAGTTTGGTTTATAAATGCAAACCTCTCAGATGGAGATAAAGCAGTCCTGTGAGCGTACAGACCAGGTACTTAATATTTTAAACGTATTACCATTTCCCAAAGTTGCCAGTTTCTGATCTAATATGATAGAGATACATTGCTTTTTCATCCATCATTGTAGAGACATCGTCCACAAAACATCCTGCACTAACTGGGAATGCCAGTTAGACTTGCCTTTTCACTCCCATATTGAATCAATCCAATTTGTTGCTCCTTCCCAAACCAGCTTGATTATATTGTTCTTTCTTTTGTTAGAGAGACCCTGTTTGATCTGGTGGCTAAGGCACCAAGGTAGAAACCAGGAGAATGTGAATTCCAGTCCTGCCTTCTCATGAAAGCCAGCTGGGTGACTTTGCCATTCTCATTCTCTTTCAACCCAATCCAATTCAGAGTGGGGTTGTGGGGAAAATAGGAGGAAGGAGTTAACAGCTAATGTTCACTACCTTGGGTTTTTTTTAATATAAAAATAATAAAGGTGAGATATAAATAAAATAAAAAATAAATAATAGGCATGCTGTAGTGAAGATGTGTGATTCTTACTACTGTCACCATAACCCAATATAGCGATACTTTCATCTGGCAAAATGATCTAATGCCCAGTGCTTCCAAAGAAACTTAAAAACTACTTGCATCATTGCAGTTTTGCTTGCAATCATGGTAAAACCCCATTCTTTTTGCCACCCTCTGTCTAGAGAAGACACGGAGACTTCCGTTCCACCCTATCAGTTTTGGAAATTACATTGTAAATCACTGCTACCTTTCAGTCAATAGAAGCCAATAACCTCATAAGGGCTGTGAGCTGTATTCAGGAGCTCCGAATGGAGAGACAAAATTACAGCAGCTGCTCTTTCTTTTCACGAGCCCAAACCTTTTCCTGGAACCAACTACCTAATTCAGAAGTTACCCACTACAAAAAGCGTAGTGTCTCTCCCTAGTATGTCAGTTGTCTGAATGCAGTATCCTAGCAAGGACAGTTGAAGTGGATGCTTTGAAAAATGTAGTATTATCCAGAGAAATCACACAAGAACTTGGAACAATGAGTCCACGATGGCTTAAGCTTTGGAGAAGTGACAGGCTTCACGTTCATTCTACAACTGTAGAAGGCATGAACAAAGGAATTTGCTACTTCTGATGGCATGTTGGGGGAAAAGAAATCTGGTTAGTCATTTGAATCAGAGGGAGAAAATTCACCTGATCAAGAACTGAGAAAAATGTCCTATTTCCCAGCCCTCAGGAATATATATATATTCTAGCTAATAAAAGAGAGAAAGAACCTGTGGCTCAGGAAGTTAAAACAACTGCCTAATATATAATCAGCCCAGGTTCGAATCTCAGATAAAGGGTATGACTGACTGATGAGAGCATAATAAGTTTGAAATGATCATCTCAGCCTCCCAAATTCTTTATTAGCAATTTGAAAAATTTACACAAATAATGAGCTGTCATAAGTTGACTATATCCTGTGGATAAGCCTTGAGTCAGGCCAAAGCAGGAAAGAAAGAGTTAATTAGCAAGGTGCATTCAAAAAGCCTTGACAAATTCTTAACACACACACACATATATGTGTGTGTGTGTGTGTGTGTGTGTTTTCTGAGGTTTTCGTGGGTGTTTGTATGTGGATCTTTGGTCATTTGGGTTTTTCCCCGTGTAGAATTGAAGGAAATCATATATATATGATTACCTTCAATTCTACGCGGGGAAAAACCCGAATGACCAAATATATATACAGTATATATATATATATATATATATATATATATATATATATATATATATATATATATATATATATATATATATATATATATATATATATATATATATATATATATATATATATATATATATATATATATATATATATATATATATATATATATATATATATATACATATATATATATATACATATATATATATATGTACATATATATATATATGTACATATATATATATGTACATATATATATATATATATATATATATATATATATATATATATATATATATATATATATATATATATATATATATATACATACTCTTTCGGGTCTTCTAAAATATTTGGTTGAAGATAGTGTAGTTTGGCAGCTGAGTGAATTCCTGATTATTTGGCATCTGCTATTGCTTAGAAAGCATTTTGACAACAATGAACAAGCTACTTTCAACCTTTGGCAGATCTCTTAAAAGACAACTCTTTTTTCCCCCCAACGAACTGGTTTAAAAATTTAACGACTAAAGTTTTTTCACATAGTCATTGGAAATCTCAGGTGTATAATATTATATATATATATATTGTAATCTCTTATTGTCCCATTTAAAATAATCTTGCTATTGATTTACTGATGTTTCCCCTCCTCCCCCTTGTTTTTCTTACAGAGCTCTTAATCAATTTAACTTGCTGGGCTTTAAAGGGAAGTGTTTAAAAAAGGAGGAAAAGAAGAGACGCTTCCTCCATTCCTGCCATAACTGAAGTGGCAGGAGTTTGGAAGTGATGGAATGTCTGCTAATTAAAATTGTTCTCTTAATTAAGTTTGAGGGAGATCGGCGGTCTAGAAACACAACACAAACAAACAAATAAGATCTCTATATCTGATACAAATAAACCTCACGTTTGTAAAATCAATAAATAGTGCAAACTCAATTGATCATCAGCCAGGACCCTGAGACTGTGGGTAGAGGAAACTGAGAAAGTATGGTGGCCTTGAAACAAATAAAAGAGAGTGGGAGCATAATCAAGAACAAACAACATTTTCCACTTTTATTAAAGAAAAACTCTTCCTAGCTGTCTACTGAGAGAACAGAGTTAAGAGATAGAATGTACCCCCAGCGCAGAGGTAAATGACGACGATCAGCAATGAAAATCTGATGAAGAATCCTGGTCTGAATTTGATTAGTAGTTTGAAACAAACTTGGAAGTATATAGGAAGTATCTTGTTTATACATCCTGAATTAGCAAAAGAATCCATGACCGCCTTGCTTCACAGCACACCTGACTTAATTGAATACACAAAGATCAAAACAGCCAGGATTATGGATCTCATAAACCTCTGCTTAACTATATACTTCCAATTTGATGGCCAAATTTACCAACAAATTAAAGGGACACCTATGGCAGGGGTTCCCAACCCCCAGTTCGTGGACCAGTACCAGGTTGTGGCATGCCAGCAACCGATCTGCACAAACAAGCAAAGTCCCATCCACGGGATGCAGGCAGCACACAAAACCACACAACCTCCACTCTGTGTAAAAACATTTGTCCACAAAACCGGTCCCTGGTGCCCAAAAGGTTGGAGACCTCTGACCTATGGGATCACCACTTTCAGGACTTATAGTGGAGGTAATCATGCAATGACTAGAAGCTATAACACCTCCACAAATACAACTGAAAACATGGATCAGATACACACAACACCACTATAATAAGAAAGGACCACCCACACAACCATCAATAACAGTTTTAAAGGAACCCAGTTTACTAGAGAAGAAGAAAACAACAACTCTCTACCTTTCCTGGACATCCTCATCAGCAAAGACCACAATGTCAAACTAGAAAGACAAGTCTACAGAAAACCCACCCATACTAACCAGGTGCTCCACTACTAAAGCAACAACCCAACTTCCCACAAGAGAAGCTGTGTAAGGACTTTATTTAAACGAGCCCAAACACTCTGCAGCAACTCAAAAAAGCAGAAAAAGGAAATGGAGCATCTATATAACACATTCCAACAAAATGGATACCCACACAACTTTACCCCTGACTACTCAACCCAATACAGCACAACCAACACAAACCCTAAACAGAATTACACTGCCATACATCAAGAATATCTCAGAAACCACAAATAGACTACTACAACCACATGAAATCAGTGTAGCACATATGCCAATTAAAGCCCTTCAAAACATCCTAAGCAAACCCAAAGACCCAGCAACCCCAGAAGAAAAAGCAGGAGTCATCTACAACATAGAACGTAAGAACTGCAACAACCACTGTTTAGGACACACAGGCAGAAGACCGGCAGAACACATCCATGAACACCAACTGGCAGTCAGAAGACATGATGAAAATTCTTTAATTTCACAACATATAGACAGATTTAACCATAGTTTCAATTGGGAAAATGTGACAATCCTAGACAGGGAATTGCCAGGGAATTTCTAGAAGCCTGACACTCTGACAAATCAGCCATCAATAGACACACAGACATCAACAGCATCTATAGACTACGCAAAAGAGACAACCAGCCCAAAAGGGACCAAAAAGACCTAAGCACCTCTGCACCAGCAAGCAGCACCCAGATCAGCATAGATCAAGGTCACCTTCAGACCAACAATCAAGTAAGCAATACTCCAATCAAGAAACTGCCACAGAGCCATTAGTAAACAGCCCAACCAAAGAATCCCTAAGACCGCCCCACCCACCCACCCTGACAGGCAAGACACCAGAATATAAACAGACAGCAAACAGCACTCCTTACTAGCCCTGATGATGTTACCTAGTTAGGGTAATGAAAAGTCTGCAAGAAAACAAGCAAGCTCAGAGGGAACCAAGGACCCCTCATGTTCAACCCTGAGCTACAAATATTCTCCTTTTTATTGGTAACTGATTGATCATACCAAAATGAGGAATTCTAAGGGATTTGACAATAGTAATATCAACCCAGAGGTATTTTAAAACTATTGATTTTTCTTCGATCATAATGTATTTTGGTATGAGAAAACCAGGAAGCTTTTTTACATGTGTCTTTAATGTATAACTTTCCATGTAGGTTTGCTCCATAGAGAGATTTGAGATGGACTGAATCATAGGCGTATTATAATGGCTGGGTGTTGGACTATGGTACTCATTACACCAACTGAAATTAATCATATTCTTTTGGTCAAATCCTGTTTACAGTGGAGGAGAGAAGCATGCATCTCTTGAAGACTCAATGACTGGATTTAAAAGAAACATGACAATATTTCTTGGGTGTCCAAAACAATCTGAATGCTCATTAGTGAACATAAATTTTAATATTTTTTTTGAAGAAAATAGAGCTGCTTTGCTTGTTCTTTTCCCTCTGTCATTCCTTTCTTCCCTTCAAAGAAAGGAATTGGCTGAGTCACCCAATTCCAACAAGGGACTGAAAATCACTAAAGGGTTATGATATAATAATGGTTGTCATTCACAATAGGGTGTGAAAGTACTGGTGCTCAGATGTGCTTCTCCATGGTTAATTTCCTTCTGTCCCATTTGCAGTACAAATTGGCACAGCTTGGAACATCTCTGTCCAGTTCTCTCAGCTATGAGAGCATTCTGACTTTAATAATTAAGAAGCCTGGATTTGGCCACCCCAGTCCCAAATAGTAACAATGGTAGTATTCATTTACAGCCATTGACCAGTCAACAATAATGTATACAAATCAATAATAATACAAGTGACAATATTCTCAGGAAATTTCTGGTTGCTTAATACATTTTGCTGATTTACATTTTTTTATTTTTCAAGCATTGATTTTCTTTAAATTTTAAAGCTATTTATTTCTAGAGAACTACGAGCAAAGGGGAAAATCACATTTTAAGCAAAATAAAACCCTAGATTTAGTTCCATGTCAACTCTGTGCAATCCAGATGTTTAAGCAGTCTCCCAAATGGAATTCATGGAGTCAGAATACTCACAAATTCGAAAGAGAAGCAAAGTCTTTAGACTATCGTATCAATTTCTTTGCAGTCATAAAAATATTCCTTTGTTACTTACATTGTTGATTTCAAACTGCAGGTGGATTTAAGAAACATCTACAAGATCAATAAAAGTTCCAAAATAAAATTACTATGTAACATAATTTTAAAAAAACCCAGTCTAACGGAGTATTTCACCACATCATATGGATTAATATGGCATTTCAAGCACTATACTGCTAATAACCTGCCAATTTCTTTCATAAAAGATGCATAGGCTTGCAATATGCACAAAATGATAATTGTTAACTGTAATTTTATCTTATCAAAATATGAAATATAGATGGTCAAATAATTGTTAAAATTAGGATATTGGACATTCCAGTTTTTGTTCTTTAAAATTTAATTTGCTATAGTTCAACTGTGTGTAAATGTTTTTATAAGACTTTTCAAGAACATATTAAATATGCTAGTATATATCTTTGCAAACATTTTTGATGCATTTCTGCTAAATTATTCATTTTAAATGCTGGGAAATCTTTCAGATAGAACTATTAGGGGGGGAAATTATCTGCTCAAAGATTTAATGCATGGAAAAATGGAAATAAAGAAAATGCATGTGTCCTAGACACGTGTACCACGTCAGCTGGCTCCTTTCACTGTTTTTTTTAATCATTTGGAATATCTTAATTCAGGACGAAGGGGGGGTATGTTCTTAGATACAAAATATCATAAGGTGATAATTATATCCCCAGGATGATTTCTCATTTATTGTGACACTAACTAATTCTAACCCATTATATATTTAGGATCAATGAACTTCAAAATTAATTGAACTGGATTGTTTTCCTGCAGCTTTGGCTGCAGCAGACTTTAGCTTCCTAATGTCTGCTGCAGAAACACTCAAGTGGTGAAACATAGAGGTGGGTAGAGGGAAATCTGGTGTTTTTTTAATAAAATATTATCTTAATTTAAAAATCTGGGCTTATTTTGGATTTTCACTATGTGCTAAATGTGATATTTATGAAGTGCTTGATTTGATTTGATGCCCTGATGTAATTTTAGGCCTTACATCAATTGCTTTCTTTCAGTGGTGAGTGCTCAGAGAGAGCAAAGAACAATTTATTACACTCCAAAATTAAATATAACATTTTATATTTCCCAGTGCAATTGTATCCATAAAATGAATTCCACTGAGTTTAGTGGCATTTCCTCCCATGTAGAAGCACAGCATAACTACTTACAGTACCTATGCACTGTGTATTTGGTTAATTGGGATGCTTCCTAGTCAGATATACATAGAAATATAGCTTTAGAGAATTACATTTTCAAAAGCTATGTGCCTTTTTAAAATTCAAGCAAGTGCCCTACTTGGAGTGGAAGAAATTATTTGGAGGCCAAATTATATACCTCTAATATATATTTATTATTTATTATTTATTTATTATTGGGACTCAGGGTAGCTAACAACAATAAAATACAACGATACAAAAGTTAAAAAGAATTAAATTAACAGCCCCAATAAAAAATAAATAAAATTGAAGTTAAAAATTAAAAAAACATATATGCTTTAGAAGAGTGGATATATTGCAATAGAAATTTAAAAGAATTAAGAAATGATAAATTTAATACTGAGCATGTCAAAATAATAGTAATGACTAGAATAGTACTTTGATTCTATGGACATGAATACCTACAGTTTATACCCAGAGAAGGCTGGGACATGAGTCGATTTAGGGAGTGGTCATTGTGGGAAGGAGGAGACACTCTACTGAGCAAGGCTATCTGTTGTGGCTTACTGTGCTTCCCTGTGCGGCTGGTTAGTTTCTACAGTCATATTAGCTCCATCAGAAAAATCTATGGAGGCAAATCTCAAAAGTAGTGATCAGACTAATGCAGCAACTCCTATAAGTGCAAAGGCTGGCCTGGGGATGATTTTATTGTATTAATCATATTTATAGTAGCCTTTCTGCTAAGGACTACAAGGTGATTTTATATCACATCACCCTATCACTGCAACAATACTGTAAGAAAGATTGTGAGGCTGTGATGGGCCCAAAGACCCAGTGAGCACCATACTCAATTGGAAAGTTGGACCTGGGTTTGCTGGGTTCTAGTTCAAACCTCAGTCATGAGGTAGCTATGTCTATCCATGTTCCTTTTTATAATAGATCAGAAATGGATCATAGCTGGAAGCATATATGCAGTCTTCTGGCAATAAGCCTTATTGAGCTTATGCTCATATACTGTGGGTAAATTCAGAGCCAATCTGACACTTTAACAGAATGAATGAATAGATCCCAAAACATTATGTTATATCTTTGGAGCAATGTTTAAAGACTACAGTCTCCATTTAAATCAATCATTTCCGCTGTCTTCTGAGCTTACCTCCTTTGTTTCTCTCTAGACCAAATATATCTGACTATGTGGTGTGTATAAGAGAGATAGATTCGGAAGGGCACCATAGCCCATTTGGTTTCGGATAAGTGAGTATCTCCTTCACCCCTTCCCCCCCCAGTACACATTATTTCCCTTTGTGTGCACCTTTGCTGATCTTTCGGTTTCTTCCTGTCTCACTAATATAAACTTTCTGCATTACTGGAGAATTTCATAAGCACATTATAAGGTTATGTTTAAGGTACACAGCTTCAAAACTGGGCTAAAGAAGCAGCATTTTAACAGGCTTTTTTGCTGGCTAGGAAGAGGGGCACCGTCTTAAATAGGATCCTGAAAGAATACTTTAAACTTCACTACTATCTTGTGACGTTAATCAAAGAGGCGTCCTCTGGAAGAAGGATGGAGGGAGAAGGAACGCGCGGTTGGACTTCTTCAAGACAATTGGAGCCGCCGGGTGAAGACAACGATCTGGGGGGAGTGGGTGGGGAAGGGAAGCAAAAGACACAAGACTGGCTGAGGTTTTAACCTGAAGCAGATGCTTTGCCAGCCATCTCTAGCATTGGCCTTTTGAAGTTCCACTTTCGGTTGCGCGAGTTGCGGCAAGTCACCAGCTGTGGGACGGTAGCCTGGACAGTTCTCTCTTAGGAGCCAGCTGGGGGGACGTTGGAGGAACACGGCGGAGTTCAGAACCTCGGACAGCTCCCGCCGGCCCGCCACGTACACCCCGCCTCCCCACCACTTACCAGAGCTCCGAAAACTAACCGAGGCGCATTCGCCTCCGCCCAGCGACGCTGCAGCAGCGGGAGCGGGCGAGGGAAGCCCATCCACGCGGCTTCCCGCCTCTTGTCTTCTTTCTTGCGGGCTTGGCTTGGCAAAGCATGGAGCGGAGAAGGCGCGAAACCTCGGGAGCCATCCCGCGACTGCAGGGACTGCTTTTGCTTTTCCGTGAGTACAGGCTTTCCCCAACTTTAGCGGGAACTCTCCTCTCATTCCGCCCGTCCCGATCCGCCTAATTCGCCTTTAAATCAGCTCGGTTTGAGGAAAGGGGGGGGGGGGAGAGGAAAATAGCCAGGAAAGACCGCTTGACGTGTCCTGGGTGTAAGATAAATAGATGCGACTAAATAGCTTCCCTCCTCCAGTCCACACCGCCCCGGGGAAGGTAGATCGCTGGAGTTCTCTGGCGAAATTCTAACTTCGTGCCCAAAGCAGGCAGGAGCTGCCTGGAAAGAGAAACCCCCCCACCCCGCTTCTCAGCAACCTTTATCGGAATCCTCTTATTCTCTTTCCCTATTTTTGTTTTCTCCCAACAGATGCACTAACTGGTGGGCTGGCAGAACAAGAAGTGGAAAACCTTTCGGGGTTATCTCCAAATCCCGAAAAGGCTATTTTTGTAGTTCGGGAAAACGGAACGACCTGCCTCATGGCGGAATTCGCTGCGAAATTAGTCGTGCCCTACGAGATCTGGGCCACCAATTTTGTTGATGTAAGATTCTCTTTTAATTGGAATATCATCTATTAAAAGCGTGAGAAGAATGGATTTCAATATTTGGGGGGGGAGGATATCTGTGGCTTAGGTTTGTGTGCGTGTGCGCGGGGGGGGAAAGAGAGAGAAGAGGGGAGGATTCGAATTAATCTTAAATCTAAACGCAGCCTTTTTTAAAAAAACGGCATGTTGCTAAGGAAATGCAACTTCGCTTTCTCCCTCTCCCTGTCACTCACATGGGGGAACTGCTAAACTAAAGCATCCCCATCCCCCAGGTACATACAGTTTGTCCTGCCCCCGTTCCCGTAGCTCCCGACCCAAATCTTCCCGGGAATAAAAGCCGTTGCCTTTCGCTGCAGAAATGATTTTTTAATTTTAAATCGTGGAAAGTGCACAAAGTTTACTGCAATCCTTTTCTTGTTCATATCGGAGGGTGAAAGGGAGTGACAGTATATAATTACTCACCTCGATTCCCTGGGGCGCGGAGGGGGTGGGGAAGTTGGTCTATTACGAGTAATTATTATTACATCTCGGGCGTTACAGTAAATAAGGTTACGCGTCCTTCTAACCCGTTGCGGGGAGCTGAAGCTAGCCTTATTTACGATTGTATTAGGCAGCGGGAGATGGAGGGGGGGAACCTCCCATCTTTTCGCTGATGCTCCCGCAGCAGCTCTTTGTGGAAGTGTTTGGGGTCGGAAACTAACGCGCCGGTGTGTGTGTGTGTGTGTTTGTGTTGTCTTGTGGCGCGCATTCAGATGATCACCGAGCAAGCCTACATCCCGCTTTCCCGCGGAGCCGAGGAGCGAGGCAAATGCAGCAGCAACGAATCCGAGCTCCACATTTCGTGGCTCAGCAGAGCTTACACCCTCAGCCTTTATTTTCTCAAGGTATCGGAAGAGAAGACCACCAAAGGTCCGCCTCGAAGGCGCCCTGCTTTGGACAATAAAATAAAATAAAATAAAATAACGGGAAGGGGAGGGAGGGAGGGAGGGAGGGGCAGAATCACCCCGCAGGACCCGAGGAAATCAAAAGTTAAAGGAATCAGCCCAAGGTTGGAAGGCGGCGGGGGGGAGGGAAGGGCAGGGGGGAAAAAATCGGTATTTGGAGAGAGAAATAAAACGAAGACGGAGCCTTTTTATTTATTTTTTTTCCACCGTACGCCGTCGCTAAAAGGCGCCGAAGAAGGCAGCCGACGGCTCAGATCAATTGCCCCTTCCTTCTGCCCCGAGAAATCTACCGGGAGGGCGGCCGAGGTGAGAAAGCTGCGAGCGCGGGCAAATGTTTCCTTTGGCCTGCCTCGACCTTTTGGGTCTTTTCTTGCCCCTCTCTGCGCCCCCCCTCCCCATTTCTTCTTCTTCTTCTTCCCTCTCTCTCTCTCTTCCCCCCCCCCCCCCAATTCTCTCCCGCCTTCCCGGGCTCGACAGGAGACTCGCAACACAAATTCTGGGCCCGAGGCCTGGTGGAAAATGAGCAAAGTCCAGTTCGTTTACGACAGCAACGAGAGCACCTACTTCAAAGGCGCCGTGAACCGTAAGTGCGGCGCGGCGGAAGCCAGGCCTGAGGGTCGCGGGTCGGGTGTGTGTGTGTGTGTGTGTGTGTGTATGTATGTGTGTGTATATATATATATATATATATATATGTATGTATGTGTGTATATATGTATGTATGTGTGTATATATGTATGTGTATATATGTATGTATATATATATATAGAGAGAGAGAGAGAGAGAGAGAGAGAAAAAGAAAGAAAGAAAGAAAGAAAGAAAGAAAGAAAGAAAGAAAGAAAGAAAGAAAGAAAGAAAGAAGGGAATTGCTCCTTGGGGTGTGGCCGGTTAAGGGGAAAAAACAAAAAACACCCGGGGCTCTC
This sequence comes from Vipera berus, assembly GCF_964194415.1. Lineage (NCBI taxonomy): Eukaryota > Metazoa > Chordata > Lepidosauria > Squamata > Viperidae > Vipera > Vipera berus. The sequence continues at coordinate 203,573,605 of NC_138202.1, read as the reverse complement.
GTTCCGACCCGAGGGCCGTGGGCATGGTGAGGTAGGGGAGGGCAAAGGAGAGGGCCGCCGAGGCCGTGCCGTTCTCAAGCGACTTCGCCTCCTCGCTTGCGACCTCAACGTGTCTGCAAGCGCTGCGGCGGCGGCGGGAGGGAGCCTGGTGAATTTTCAGCCCGTCCTCTCCCCCCCCCCCACCCTTCTCCCTCCAAACGGGTCTGCTCATGGCCTAAGGCCGGTCCCGCCCTCCGGCCCGCACTGCGGATAAAGCGGGCACCCGCATTTCCCCCGACGGCTGCTACTCCTCCTCCTCCTCCACCCCTTACCCCCTTCTCTATACCAGGGTCAGCCCTGCGCCAGCCGACTCGGGCCTGGGTTCTCTTCTGGCCGGGCTGGGGGGAGAAATGATCCCGCCTGCAGCGGAGCCCGGCCTGGCCTTTAGACTCTTTCCGAAGCCGCCCGCCGGTTTCGAGAATACGCGGATGGCCTTGAGCTCTCTTTCCCCAAGAGCGGGAAAAGAAGGGCAGCCCTGCCGTCAGCCAGCCAGCCAACCCAGGCCAGGCCAAGGCGCAGATTTGTGCGCATTTAAACACACGGATGACTGGTCCAACGATAAGCCTGGATCCCCAGCAAAAAAGAAAAAGAAAAAAAAAGAGCTCCCGTACTAATAGTCTCGTGCTTAGGTTAAAATAAAGCTGATAGGAGTTAGTTCAATTAAGCGGTGTCAAGGCAAGCTTTGCCCTTTTGACATATTAAGATGGAAGGGAGCAATTCAGGTTACCTATTAGAAAGTCCCTTTTCTATTGAAGAAAGCCTACAGAATTGTAAAAGAATAAAACCGCTCAGTTGTCAGGAGGAAAAAAAAGGGCTACCTTTTTCATTTTCTAATCGGTATTAAGCAAATAAATCAGGACTAAAACAAAACCTTAAAAAAGAAAACCTGGGCAAGGATTGTTTAAAGTAAAAAAAGAAAGCAAACCAAAACACCTCTTCGTCCAAATTATGTAACAGTTATACTGCTTGTTAGGAGATGGCGTCTGGAAATTATTTCTTGATTATTGTATTGTAAACCTATTTGTAATGAAGATTTTCTGCTCTAATCTTGGGCCCAGCACTTTTTAGTGCAGTGTCAGATTTTGACAATTATAGAAGGAAGTGTTGTGTAAGTGCAATTAGAAGAAAATGAATTTATTTTAGGGTTGCCTTTACTTGGATTATGGAGTTGGCATTTTTGGGTGTGTGTGTGTGTGTGTGAAAATTCATATGGAATGGTTAGTAGATGCTGCACAATTCACATGCAGTTACTGTGCTCTAAAATATTCTCTGGTCAGTATTTCCATTGCATTTCTTTTGTGTTTCTTATGGGCATCCGGTGACTGTGTTTGTCACTGGGCACCTCTGCAGTGCAGAATGTTCTAGGGTATTATTTTTTCCCCCCGTTGGTGCATTGAAGCATGGCCAAGGCATACCCATCTGTATTTTATCTGTTCCTGAGTAATTTGGATCATTAAACATTTGTCTATTTCCAAGTATTAATTAGATAGAAAAGTCTATTTTACATTAAAATAATGTATAAAAATGTGATGGTATCTTTTCAGAGTGGCTTGAAATACACCATCTCTTTCACATATAATCCAGTAGTATTGGTCATTATATGTGAATGTACGTATAGCTTAGCTAGGCTGGATATGCAACAAAAATCAGGATTTTTTTAAGCCGTTCAGGGTAAGTAATTCTTTACATTTATATTCCAAAATAAATCCTGTTGAATGAATTGGGTTTACTCATAGATGAGTGGTTGTACAAGTGCAGTCTTGTTTAACAAACAGGATATTTTTTTTAACCCTTTCTGATTCTAACGTTATTAAGATTTTCACATTTCTTTTCATCATCATGCGGGTTGTTTATATTTTGAAAATTTGCCCCCCTTTTCAATTTTAAATATTTACATTATGCTTATTTATCCATTCTGTCCATTTTTCCTATACTTTGGAAAGCTGACAGTTTTTGTGAGAGGCTATTGGACAATACAGACTTTCACAAATGTTTTCCCTTCTGATGAATCACTCTACAATTCCATTCATCCCCACAAGCATACACATCTGACAAGTTGTGAGTTGTGATTTGCAATGTTCAGAGGTCATTCCAATAGGACTTGCCATCTGTTTTTTTTAGGTCCAATTCTGCCCCATCAGCAGTGCTTATGGAGCTACTTTGCGTCATCCAGCCACTAAGCATCACCATTTGTGATGCTGCTCTGAAGGGGTTACATGTGACTGTACATGAATGGTGGAGCGTGATTCCCTGAGAATGTTATCTGCAAAAGGGTGGGGTTATTTCTTTCAAACGATCTAGTCATAGAAAGCTAATAATAGCACTGCTGGTAATGATGAATTTCTAGTTAGGACTTGCTATTCCTTGTGGGATCATCATAGCTATTGTCATCAGCATAAGCCATTAGGTATTGAACTGTGAGCATCATTTTAGGATCCTAATGGGAAATAGTGTCTTTTCCTTGCGTATGCAATGATTGTCATCACATTATGCTGTGTAGTTGTGAATACAAGGACTGGAGGAATGCCATGAAAACAGATGCTAATGTTTTATGCTTCTAATCATGTACAATAGTATGAATGTTTCCTTACACGTATGAGAGAATATATGCCTGTTCATCTGCATATTGTTCAGCTCTCTCTTGCTATCAGGTTTCTTCCAATATCTGTCTATTAGAATTACAGCCAAATTTGTAGGAACACATCTTAAATCTCTAAACATATTAGAAAAACTGTCTTGCTTGCAAACCCAGAAGACTGGGCAAATTCTTAATGTCAATCTGTATCTGATTTGCAAAAACAGACACTTCATATTTTTCTTAACTAAATATATGTATATTAAAAAGAATATACAAAATTAAAAGAAAAAAGTGGAAAAAGATTAAAAACATACAAATGTACAAAATGCATACATTTTTGTCTCTTAACAAAGGTAAAGGATTTTTTGAGCAATTTAATCAAATTTCTTGTGTTCTTTAGACATTTTCTGAAGTCTTAATATTAATGTTATTATTACCAACATCATATATATATGTGTGTGTGTGTATGTATATGTGTGTGTGTGTGTGTGTGTGTGTGTGTGTGTATATATATATATATGGTTTTCGCAGGTGTTTGTATGTAGATCTTTGGTCATTCGGGTTTTTCCCCACGTAGAATTGGAGGTATCAGGGCAACGTTTCGACAAAATCTCATCCGTCATCCTCAGGCTGGTGACTTCAGCTTTGTTCTTCTGGGAGAAGAACGAAGCTGAAGTCACCAGCCTGAGGATGACGGATGAGATTTCGTCAAAACGTTGCCCTGATACCTCCAATTCTACGTGGGAAAAAACCCGAATGACCAAAGATCTACATGTATACATATACATATACATATGCTGTACATATATATATATGTAGATTTTTTGGCTTGCTAACAAAGAATAAAGGGAGACAGATATGATCATTTCAAACTTATTTGTTCTCATCAGTCAGCCATACCCTTCTGAGATTCGAACCTGGGCCAACTGCGTCTTAAGCAGTTGTTTTAACCCCTAGGCCACAGGTTCGAAGACGCAGGTTTTAAGACACAGTCGGCCCAGGTTCGAATCTCAGAAGGATATGGCTGACTGATGAGAACAAATAAGTTTGAAATGATCATATCTGTCTCCCTTTATTCTTTGTTAGCAAGCCAAAAAAAATTTACACAAATATGAGCTGCCACTGCTGTGGCTACTGCCTGTAGATGGCCTTGGGCTAGGCTGAAACAGGAAATAAGATTTGTCCCATGTTTGGGGCCTAAGCAAGTGCATTCTAAATACTTAAACATTTAATATAATACTGAATTAGTTATTTGGTCTAAAAAAGTATGATAATCATCCAATAATAATATTTTCCTCTTGACAGCGGGGAAACACACAGTCACAACACGTCACCTCTCTGCTTTAGTCACCCCAGCTGGGAAATCTTATGACTGTCAAGCTCAGCAGACAATCACCTTAAACTCCGGCGACCACCAAAAATCAGTTGTTCTCTTGCTGTCAGAGGTCCGCCTGCAGCCTTTTGACATCAGCTCTGATTTTGTTTTCAGTGAAGGTAAGGGACGCTGGGCAATTTATAGAGGCAGTTTGGAAAGTTAATGGAGACTCTGTTGACTAAGGAAACAAGCAGTTTTTGTGGAAGGTTGGGGTGGATAAACAGCATTTTGTATCTTAGATGAATACTTTCTTCAACAGGGGAGGCTCCTTTTAATTTTTTTTTTAAAAGTGTGTATCTAGCGCACTCACTGGGAAATTTGATGTAAGATTAGTGACTTCAGCAAGGCTTTGCCTTGAAAGAAAGCATGGGGCAGAGGCTTGCCGCAGTTTTACGGCGGGGGCAAAATGTGAGTGATATGAGCAGACCCAAGGAAACGCGGCACCGAATGATGACCAAGCTATCTCCAATGGCATTCATTCCACAATGCCTTCTTTCAAGGTTTGTTTTTTGGGATGTTTGGCTTACTGGTAGCGGGAGGTTTTATTTCTCAGTAGGTATAAATTCATCATTATTCTGGCAAAACGTTTATGATCCTGAAGTGAAAATTTCCATTCTCTTTTTAATATAATGCATACTTTATTCCTCTGGCTCAAGGATTTTTTTTGCAAACCATAGCGGATTTATTAAATGTTTGTCGTGTGTGTGTGTGTGTGTGTGTGTGCGTGTGTGTGAGAGAGAGTAACAGTGCATGGATGTTATTATAATCTAGTGGTGTATAAATAAGGATCAAGAATGTGAAGTTGTAAGAAAATCCCTGATAGATTTGGCTAAGTATCCAAAGAGTCAAGCATGCATGCTTCTTGCTATTCTAAGTCCAATGCATGAAGCTAACAATCCTGCCTGTTTTTTTGCTTTACTTCCAGTGATAGCTGTCCAGAGATACTTTCCTTTTGAATAGGAAGAGCCTGACCCTCTATAAAATAGACAGTTTAAGAATGAGGCAGATATTCCCTGTATTTCTAAAGAGCAGGATAGAATCAGTGGGGAGAAAGGGCAGGAATGCAGATTTCAATGAAACCTTAAAATCCCTTCAGTAGTGAAATGCTGAAGGAGATGGGGATTTCTCTTGACAATGGAAGCGATAGGATTCTTCAGAACTACGATTCGACCAAGACTAACAATAATTAGCCCATCTAATCTTCTGTCAAGGGATCTATAAATTCCTAATCCTAAATAACGTACACAAAAACATACAGTTTGTACACTGTGAGTCTGTTGTGTATGCTCTTTAGTAGATAAGCAGAAGCATTGAGTAGGGATTTGCTCTCCCATTACATCTTTACACTTACTATCCAGGGTTTATGAATTGTTAGTATTAGTAAAGTCTGATCAACTTGCTTGGTCTTTCCTCCTTCCCCCCCCCCCCCCCGATTTTCAAAATCATTCATTTGTGAGGTTTATGAAATTTCACATGTCCAGTAGCTGCCCTGGTGGTTTTCATTTTTGTAATATTCTCTAGTATGCAGCCTTGGTGGAGCAGTGGGCTAATGCCTCCTTAAGTAACACCAGCTGCCTGCAATTAGTGCAGATTCGAGTCCCACCAGGCTCAAGGTTGACTCAGCCTTCCATCCTTCCGAGGTAGGTAAAATGAGGACCCAGATTGTTGGGGGCAATAAGCTGACTTTGTAATAATGCCGCTTGGGGGGGGGGAAAGCCCTTATAAGCAGGCATATACATAGAATGAAGGCTACTGCTAAGCACATTGGTTTGTGCTTAAATTGTAAGCCGCCCTGAGTCTTCGGAGAAGGGCGGGATATAAATGGGATTAAAATAAAAATAAAAAATAGTATGGGTTCTGCATTTTTATTACTGGAATGCATTGTTGAGGGCACTGGAATTCCCCTCGTAACCCCTCGATGACTATTCAGAAGGCAAAGTTGAGTTTTAAGAAAGGTAAACAGGGACATAACAGTGGGAGTAGGGAAGGAATGAAAAAGGAATAGGTCATATGAGTAAAAGGGAAGGAAGCTGGTCATAACAGAAGTAAAAATCTGGAGCAGGAAAATGCAGATGACGAGCAACAGAATGACTATTTATTTATTTATTTATTTATTTATTTATTTATTTATTTATTTATTTATTTATTTATTTGCATTTATATACCGCCCTTTCCCGAAGGACTCAGGGCGGTTTACAGGATATTTAAAAGAAAATCAATACAAAAGTTAAAACAAAGTTAAAGTCACAGAGCTAGTTATCACTACGGTAAGGAGGCTAGTAACCATTTTGAAAATGCTCTCAGGTTCAGGCTGCATGACTTCTCAAAAAAAAAAAAAGAGGAAGGCCTCCTCTCTTGCATCAAAAGAGTGTGTGAAGGAAAACAAGAATCTGAGTGCTTTGATTTGCCAAGATAGCGATTCTGATATGAAAGCAAAGTGCGCTTGCTGTAATTTCTGTTATTATTAAAGCAGGTTTTCCACATTAATCTTGCTAATCTGAGCTTGAAGAAGTTAGTTCCTTGGATTAATTGTCTTCAGTATTTTTTGTTGCTAGAGAAATCAGAAATTTGGCACCATAATCAACTGTTTGATCAAAGGCTGCAAGTTGGTTATGCTAAAATTGTTTCCCTGATTAATAATTGATATCCATGATCATCCCCACCTTAGTCCATCTTTTCTCATTGTTCCAATATTTTGTATTGGATTTTATATTACAGTTGATGTTTCTTCAAATTTTGGTGGTGGACTGCACTACTCTTGCATCAATTTATGATAAAGGTTTTTTAACAGGAAAAATTGATTCTTTTGTGACTTTCCCTTTTTTCCTTTCCTTTCCCTTTCCTTTCCTTTCCTTTCCTTTCCTTTCCTTTCCTTTCCTTTCCTTTCCTTTCCTTTCCTTTCCTTTCCTTTCCTTTCCCTTCCCTTCCCTTCCCTTCCCTTCCCTTCCCTTTCCGTGTGCAACATTGGCTTGTATAGTGGGATTGACTCCTAATTGAAATTTCCACATATGATTTCATGTCCCGTAGGCAAATTCTCTATTGCTTATTGATCCAACTAAAAAAAATATTATCCTTATAGTTTTTACTCTAATACAAGAATAGCATCTAAGGATATCTAGCCTGGCAATTTTAGCTGACATGTCAAGTTATTCAGAATGTATCCTTTTTTTTCTATTTTGTAATTCCAGAAATTCAAGGATGGGATAGCATGTCTTCTTACATTAAAAAAACAGTCTGGAAAAAAGAGTGCATTTTGGAAAGTTTTGAGGGATGTTTACTGTCTTAGTATTCTAATTTAAGTAAAGTATGCATTTTAAGCAGGTAGCTTTTGCAGATATGGTGGAAGATATTTTTATACTAAAGGTAAAATATGATATTTTTCTCTCTTTTTCCTGAATCTTTCATCAAGGCTGCAACAGACCATAGTGGTACTTGAAGACAACAGGTTATTTTAACAGCTTAGGTGGCACACAGCTCTGTCTTCTTTACCAGCAGTTTTTTAGTCTCTGCTCCTGAGGCAACTGCCTTAAGTTGTCTGGTGGTAGGCCTGGCCCTGAACTTCGGGCAAAAAAGCCTACTACTTCTAAAATGTCTTGATTGCTGGGCTACAAATCCACAAACACAACTTTGAGGGGGGGAAAAGTGTGGTTCTCTTTCTATTTAGCAACACAAGCAGTGTTTGTGGACAGTTGTAGCCCAGCAATTTGACTGCGTTCCAGGGCGGGATTTATCTGTAAATCTTAATTTTATTTCTGAAAGTCAAACATTTTAAATGGCCCTAGTCAAATCTCTCCTGCCAGGCTTTCTAACCCAGTTGGCTATTTGAGAATTAACAAGCTGAATCAAAACAGACAATAGGGAAGGTGGGGGGGGGGGGGAGAGGATTGCACCAGATCAGATTAAAACTTTTACCACACAAAGTCAAAGAGGAGCATATAGGATCCAGCAGATTAAAAGATAACAGGAGAGACTAGATATTGTCTGCAAACTGATAGTTTGTACTGTTTGTAGTAAACTGATACTGTTCCTCCAAATGGCTTTCCGACCTGAAGGTTTTTAAAACCAACTTCTTTCTCAAGTGCTCTCCTCATGACCAGAGTTCTCTTCTAGTTTGTTTTCTTATTCTCAAGTACAGCCATAGTTTTTTCTGCGAAGATGTTTGGTCATCAAATAGGCCTGTTTTCTCTGCTCCCTGCAGTCCCTCACACTGGATGGTCACATAGCTCCTATTTATTTATTTACCATATTTGCATATATAGCTGCCTATTTCATAAAATGTGATTTGGGGCTGCATACAGCATAACAGTAAAAAATCCATAACTATCTAAAAACATCAAAATTAAATACAGTGGTTAAAACCCAAGACCGTGGGAGAACTAACATTGCTTAATCTCACCCAACCACTTTGTAGACTCTCCCTGGGATCCCTGAGGCTGGTGAAAACAAACAAACAAACATGTTTTAAGTGCAAATTAACAGAGATGAGTCTAACCTCACCTTGGGGTAAATGATATCCCAGATGCTGGGCCCACAGCACAAAAGACATGTCACCTGGGGTCTCACGAGATACAGCTCCTTGGAGATGGGATCCTCAGCATAAACCTCCTGCCTGACCTGGTGGAATGGATAAATTAATTGGCAAGAGGTGTTTCCCTCAAATAACCTATCCCCATGACATATAGGTCAAAGGTCAAAACCAGCACCTTGAATTGCACCCAGAAGCAACCAAGCAACCAATGCAGCTCGCAGAACAAAGGACCGACGTGCATCCTTCTAGATGCATGCACAGCTGTCCACGCAGCTGCATCCTGCATCAGCTGACACTTCCTTGAATGGTCTTCAAGGACAGCCCCATGCAGTTTTGGTAATTTTTGGAATGAGATGTAGCTTTCTGAGCAATTCAAGGGAAATGGATTCAAGGCACATTCCAGTACTTTAAAGTTCAAGAATCCAGTGTGGGGAAAGGGGGTATAATAAGATGAGCTGAATCCTCTCAAAGTCAGCAGCTATGTGCTTTGCTGAGTTTAGGCATTTGCAAACCATCGGCAGGTTGAGGGACAAGAGAGTCCAGTCAAAAAGACTCAGTCCCTTTTATTCTCATAGGGAGATATTTATTTATAGATTATGTATAAATCACATTTATATACCTGCCGTCTCACAGATCTGTGACTCTAGATGGCATATGATTAAAAAAATTTTTTAAAAAATTAAAGCACAAAAGTTATTAATGAAGAAGCAGAGAGAGTTATGTTAAGGGCATTAATATTCTTCCATATCCATCAGAACTGCTTTATTGCTAAGGCTGTGCTAACAACACCATCAGCATCGGTCCTATCCTTTTTACTGGTGGTCATTGGCACATGTAATAAGCAGTGACCCATCGTCTCGAACAGTAGGAAAGGGGTAGGACAAGACTTGCATTGACTTAATGATTTGCTTGAAGAACAACCGATTTGGATTGCGTGCTTGGATTCCTGTCAGTCCTAAGACGACACAGTGAGATTCAATCAAATGCAGTTCCTTATTTGCTTACACCTAATAGACAGAATCTATCTGTCTAAAGCTACAGCCCTCTAACCTAATAGTTACGCTCTGAGAGATTCTAAAGTGTGGCTACTCAAAATGTTTTTCTCCCTCCCCCCATCCAGTTCAGGACTGTGTAGTTTATTGTCTTGAGTCCCACTCAGGGATGCCTCCTCCCTGGGAAGCTGTGGGTGCGACTGCTGACATTTTCCTTCACTTTTTCTTCACCTGCACATTCTTACCACACCCAATCAGTGTGCATCTCAGGACTTTCAAGGGCATATAAGGGGCTTGTGTTCCATTAAAATTACGTTACTGCTTGGTTTCATGCAGCTCAACAGTGGACGAAATTTCAACTTAGGACTGAAATCTAGATTGAACTCCTACATAGCGAGGGACCTGAAGCCCATCAGTTTTCTACTATTCAGCTTAATTTACCTCTCAGAATAGTGGAGAGGGTATGTACTGTACTGTATGTTGGTGAGGCATCTGTATATGTTGATTGTCATGAAGCCTTCCGAGGAAAATGAAAGTAATCCTTTGTTTTGCAGGAAAAATACTTGTATGCAGAATAATGCTTCTCTCTCCCCATTCTTCTCTTTTCTCTGTGCTGCAGAACATAAATGTCCAGTGGATCAGAGAGAACAATTAGAAGAAACGCTTCCTCTCATATTGGGCTTGATCTTGGGCTTGGTGATCGTGGTAACCCTTGGCGTTTATCACATCCATCTCAAAATGACAGCCAACCAAGTCCAAATTCCACCAGACAGATCTGAATATAAACATATGGGATAGCTGGCAAAGGAAAAGATCAGCTGAAGCAAAAGCACTTTTTTTCCCTGTAGGTCAGTCAGGGCCTCTTATATACAATGACAGACGGAAGGGGGGATGGGAGGAGGGATGCAGTGGGAGGTTGGGGTGGGAAGGGAGGGTACGGAAGAACAGCCATTTCTCAACGCTTAAAACAGGGAAATAACTTTTGTCTTCTCTGGAGAACTGACCCAACAGGCAGTGTTCCCTACATTGGCCAAGCATCGTTTCCATTCATGTGGTGGTAGAGGTGAGAATGGAAATGTATGTTTTGCTCTGAAAATGTATTTACCTCAACGGTGAGGGGAATGACAATGACAGATAAGCACGTGGAACCTTCCATTTCCACATTTGCTGGACTGCAGTTCTCACCATTTCTATCTTTGCCTTGCTAGCTGCGGCTGATGAAACTGGCATACAGTGACATTCTCCATCCATAATGTAAGCCCATAGCTTGGATCAAGGGGTCCGGGAACAGAGTTCCTGTTATGGGTCTTCACAGCACACAGGAGAGAATTCTGGTATTTCTCTTTCCTTCTGCTACCTTTAGCATCCCTTGAAAATCTGCATGGAATATTTTGGGAACTTTGCACAATAGGACGAAAGCAGAAGTTCAGGGGAAAAGGGGAACTGACTAAAATTCCACCTTGGGCCTTCCATCAGATTTCATCTATTCCTCCACCAGCACTCCTTCGGTTTATGGAGTTGCTATTATCAGTCTTGTGTTCCCAAAGTTCTAGGAATGGTAGAATTCTCTACTAAATCTCATATATTCCCAGAGGAATAATGCCACTTGGGTAAATTAAACAACTCCCTCAGGACTCGCTCATAGGATCGTCATCTCATTTCCACTTCATCTCAATTTAAAATATATTTCAAAACAGAGCCAAGAATAAGATTCTATGATTTTAGAGCTTGGAAAAATTTATTTTACATTTTTATTGCTTATTGAAATGCTTTGGCACCCAAACAGTTTTATGAACGTTGCTGCTCAAATCACAAGAGCGTTAAGCTCTGGTGTGAGAAATGCTTACGGGCTGTACACTTTGCATGTACTGTGACTGAAAAATGCCTACTGCAATGTAATGATTATATAAGAACACCAACAAGAAATGTTCATCTTACTATGCAGAAACCTTCAGGTGTTATAAATAACGGATGTGTAAATATAGATATGGAAGCAAACAGCAAAAACCAATAAATCCTAAACTATGTTGCTTAATGTGGAGTATTCTTAATATGGAGCATTTAGACTAAGTATTTTATTGACACTCTTAGGCAAGGAAGAAAAAATGAGAGGCAATAAAATGCTAGAGGATTAAGGAAAAAGGTTTCTGTATGAGAGATGCCTCCAGCTAAGGGATAGTTTTGGGAGGTCACAACCCTGATCACAGTCACAACCCTGATCACAATCACTGATTTGTGGGATGATTCTTCAGAGAAAGAGGTTCAGTTTTATCCATGGCTTTCCACCCATCCATTGGATTCAATATCCCCAGACTAACGTGTGCAGATGTTTATTGGTGGCTCAGGGTGGTTTAACCTTGGGCCAGGGTGCTGATTCATGCGCTGCCCTAAGCCATAAACTGGTTTGTTTGGCTTGGATTTAACAATATATGGGGAATTAGCCAATTTTGCTTTATTCCACAGACAAAACAAATCTGATTTAGTGCAATGCAAGCATCCAAGAGAGTGTTTATGGTGCATAAATACAGGAGTCCAGTGGAATGCTTAAGGCTGACTGCATTTATTCCTTAATGGAAAGCTAATTGTTTCAACCTCTGAAGTTCTGGTTACCCTAGGACTGGTCAGACTTTAGGAAGGAAGATGCTCCCCATCTTTTCACTGCTTCCCTCAAGAGCCCAAGAATTATCAGTTTGCTAGAAAAGGTGAAACCGTAGCATGCTGAACATAAGAACTGGTTAGATGAATGGAGCTTACGGTTCTTATTATATCATTCATTTCAGCGTTACAATTTAGGGAAGCTAGCAATAGGGCCCAGTTTATTGGACTGTATTAAACAAGTGGGCCTCAGTGTAACTAGAAATCCAGATCTGATGGCTGCCTTCTCTACTGAGGGGTTGGATATAATGGTATGCTGTCCAGAGTCACTCCTGGCGAGATGGGTGGCCATATAAATCAGAAAGTAGGTAAATAAATACATGTCACATTATTGCAGCAGTACACAGGTCAATTCAAATGCTTATACTAATTTTTCTCTCCAAAGACCAAGGACAAAATACCAAAAGGATTTAAAACAGGGTTTCATGGAAACAATTTTTTTATAAAACAATACAACAGTGTCATCATCATCATTACACACAACACATATACACTCGCACGCAAAACTATCCTGGATGGGACACTGCTTCATCAAAAGAGTTTCAAAGGAGTCTTTCCCATGGAATTTCTCCAAGAGAGGCTTTCAAGCTTTGCAGAGAGAAAGTCAGAGTCTTCCTTATAGGCTTTTCACTCTGCAAAAAATAAAAATAAAAATAAAAAATGATGTGGGTCCATGATTGCTTAAGAGTATGGATTTCTATACATGGATTATCCTGGCAGGATTTATAGTTGTAATTGTCAAAGCTATTTCATACGTTCTTTTTCTGCCATGATAAAAGTTTATTTGTTCTTTCTGGTATCAGGTATTTGGAGTATACTTTCTTCCTTGAAGTAGCTCAGAGCAGCATTAAAAGGCCCAGCTCCACCTGCCCTAGGAAAATCCCTATTTGAAATCTTGTAAGGAAGTTACCAGACAATAGTATGGCTCACCTTGAGTCTCTTGATTTAAGACATAGAGCCTTCATGCTTAGTTGGTTTAGTACTATGAGTGAATCTGCCACTGTAGTTTGTCCATCACTGTAACTGGCCTGTAAAGCTTTGAATGACCAGTAGATATCAGCCAAGTCTTTGTTTTCTTTAGGCCTTTGCTGCCATCTTGTGGACATTTTAACATTTGCATCCCAGTAATGGTATCTATAAGCTTAGCATATGGATGCATAATCCATGGCTCAAATACCCTATGTCGTGCTCAACCTGGGCACCAGAAGTCCAGAGCCCTTCTAGATTTCCAGCAAATATATGAACAGAAAATTATACCAAATAATTGAGAAACAATTAACTGTATTTAACATCACATTAAATTACTTAGCATCTGACTTAAGCGTGCATTGATTTGGGGGTGTGCCTTCCCTAGTGAACCATTCAGAGAAAATGTAGTCTATAGCCTGAAAAAGGTGGTGTTCTAATACTAGATGTGAAAATGAGTATGGCTTGTTTAACAGACCATGGTCAGAAATTTTGACTTATCACAGTGTGCAAGCTGTCCATGTAAACAATCTGAATGATTAGTAAGATGCAATTTATTATGAATTTACAGCAAAGCATATATATTTAAATCTTATTTCAACACTGGCAATGAGACATCATCACCTGCCATATTTGGGACATTAATCTGAGGAAAGTTGAACAGTGGGTGGAGTGATGCATACACTTGTAACCTCCACCCCTTCACTATTGCTTCTAGCCAATCCCAGCATCATCTATATGGGGTTATCATTCCTGAATATAAATTATATTCACCAGAATAGAGTTTTGAGAATTACCTAAAATAAAGATGGGCAACATAAAATTCCAGGACCTTATGAAGCACCTATTGTTTATGAGATCCTAGTATAACAACCAAAATTAGTTGGAAGTCGGGTAACCTGTACATTGTATGTAAAGGTAAAGGTAAAGGTTCCCCCGCACATGCGTGCTAGTCGTTTCCAACTCTAGGGGCCGGTGCTCATCTCCGTTTCAAAGCCGAAGAGCCAGCGCTTGTCTGAGGACGTCTCCGTGGTCATGTGGCCGGCATGACTAGACGCCAAAGGCGCACGGAACGCTGTTACCTTCCCACCGTAGTGGTCCCTATTTTTCTACTTGCATTTTTACGTGCTTTCGAACTGCTAGGTTGGCAGAAGCTGGGACGAGTAACAGGCGCTCACTCTGTTACGCGGCACTCGGGATTCGACCCGCCAAACTGCCGACCTTCTGATCGACAAGCTCAGCGTCCTAACCCACTGAGCCACCGCGTCCCTTCTTTGTATGTATGTATGTATAAATAAATGGATTAGCAATAGCACTTGAACTTATATACCACATCATCATAATGCTTTACAGCTCTCTTAAGCGTTTTACAGAGTCAGCATATTGCCCCCAACAATTTGGATCCTCATTTTACTGACCTTGGAAGGATGGAAGGCTTAGTCAACCTTGAGCCGGTCAGGATCGAACTGCTGGCAGCTGGCAGAATTAGCCTGCAATACTGCATTCTAACACTGCACCATCACATGTTCACACCATTTTTAATGGGAATTGATACTTGTGTAAATCTTAAAATGGCTTCTCTTAAAACAGACCCCACCCCACCCACAGAAGGGAGCCCCAATCCTGTCTATTGTACTATGCAATACTATTCCCTTTTGCATTACAACCATCTCATTTCTTTGCCTCCTCTCATCAAAAGATGACTGTTAAAATATTTTGTACTCCCAATCCTAGATGTACTAGTGCCTTAATTCTATGCATCTCTAATGAAAGAGCTTGGGACCGAATGCATGTAAGGATGTATAATCCATGGCTCAAATACCGTATGTTGTGCTCAACCTGGGCACCAGAAATCCAGAGCCTTTCTAGATTTCCAGCAAATATATGAACAGAATTTTTAAAAAAGCTACGGTATATACAGAATGGAAAACAATATATCTTCTTCATTAACAACTCATTCACAAATCAGCAACTTTCTAACTTTTGGGTTGGCTTCTCTTTTATTACAATAGGTATCAACCAACTTACTGATAAAATGAAAGCCCCCCCACAATCCAAAATGCTCTGTCCAGAGACATTAGAGCTAGGATCAGACAATTTTCTTCAAGTGAAATCAGGTGAAAATAACCCAAAAGAAAAAGCAAAATCGAAGTTAGAAAAGACATGGCTTTCAAGTTATACATAATGAATAAATAACCCCCCCCCCCAAATGACTGAAATAATTATGGAGCACTTAAAAAAGGCAAATCCCTCTAGGTCTATGTTAAACATGCAAGCCTACCAAACAAGCAACGTAAGATTAATTGTAGTTGCCATTGCTGAATTAACATTTCAAAGGGGTTTAGGCAGCTTTTTCTCCTGTATGGCAAAACACATTTAACCAAATTTTACAACACTTTGATTTAAACTCAGAAAACACCCACTTAGTGGTTGACTTCTAAAGCCTGAATAAAAATAATGAAGACAAAATGGGAGGCATTGGAATTGGCACGGAGTCAAATGAAGCAATGTCCATGTTGCTAGGACTAAGCAGAAATTCTCTTGCCCGCAGGTGCCCTGAGTGGGTGTCTGTCACATATGAAGCTAGAAAAGAACTCAAAAGCTGGCATTATTGTGTGTGCAACTCCAACTGTCTGCTGCAACTATGGCTGCTGCTAAACTCCAGCTTATGCAGTTACAACTTGTGGGCAGTTCAGTGTTAGGCAGTGTGAGTGATGCAAAGTGAAGATGAAAGTCTGCTGTGTGCTGTACAGCTTTTTCATTGGGTAGCCT
This sequence comes from Vipera berus, assembly GCF_964194415.1. Taxonomy (NCBI): domain Eukaryota; kingdom Metazoa; phylum Chordata; class Lepidosauria; order Squamata; family Viperidae; genus Vipera; species Vipera berus. The sequence continues at coordinate 203,557,700 of NC_138202.1, read as the reverse complement.
AAACTTGGGAAGTGTGCAGACTCCAAGGATGTGTGAATGTGGGTCAGGCCCTTGGTCTGCCTAGCTTAAGACTAGCTACAATGACAGGTGGCAGCAGCTCCTTCGAATGTCTCACTTTTAAGAGATTCCAGCCCTATCCAGAGATGGAATGAAGATACTGGTTCTCGGTACAGTATGCAATGGCGGCTGCATTTGCTTTGATTACCTTACGTCACAGAACATGATGTTAGTCCACTAGGACAAAGGATGGAAGAGAATTTAGGGAGAGGGAAAGAAAGACTAGTAGTTCCAGGCACTCCACTTGGGTGGTGTGACGGCACAATGAAGTACTGGTAATGAAGCCACTGTTTGCGGACAGCAGGGATGATGCTTTGTCCTCTGCTCCAGCTTCAGGGTGGGCACCCAGACACATGGTGAATCATGGTGGCAACTCATAAACACAGGACAAGGAAGGGCTGCTGGAATTCAGATGGAGGCCTAACCACTCAGCTAAAGTCATATGGACTGGGCGACCGAATCCAGCGCCATTTAGACATTGGCCTGCTTTGTAAACTGGTCTCATTTTCGATCTGGCACCATCCAATATTAGCTCTGGCTGGATCCATTGCTGGAATACAAGTCCCATAAGTTTTCAGCCAGATCAGATAGGCCCCTATGGGACACGTCACTCAGTATAGGCTGTACTAACACAATACATGTAATCTGGTTCGTGAACTAACCCCTACACGGTATATGGATCCATAATCTAACCAAGTGGGTTGGTGTCATATAACTAACTAATTCACAAAGAAACTAAACAAAGGGCAACGTCAGGAAGCTTAACGTGTGAATATGACTGCTAGATCTTTCACTGTCCTGGTTAAGCATGTTGTGATTTCAAGCCCAATGTACACAGCCAGAAATGTCATAGTTATTGGTGGCCAGCCAAATTTCTTCTTGATCAGCAGATTTCTCCTCTGCTCTTCTTAACTGATCATATGCTTACCACCACAAGAGAGGTGATGCTTTCATCCGATTAATACAGAATTGTGACACCACCTTTTCCATAAGCATGAATAGATTTTTCCAAGTGCTTATCACTTCAAAACAACACTGAAATCTTGAAATTTGTGTCGACAAATGGAGGATGAATACAGCATTGGCCAGCAATTTGAACATTTGCAAAACGAAGCCATGTTTGCCTGGCACAGATAAAAATATCTAATCAACATTCCGAGCTGCACATGTGTGCTTGTGCATGTATGTTTGCTTCTCTTCAAAAGAGATAAAAAAGTAGGAAAGCTTTCGTTCTAATACCTGCTAAGTAATACCATTCACCTCCACTAGCAACTATAACACCAAAGTACATAAATTATCAAAAGCAATGTACAGAAAATTACAAATTCATTTCAAAATACATCACATTGCTATAACCGAGATAAAAAGTGCTTCTTGGGTTGTTTTTCGGGTTGTTGTTTTTTTTTAAATTCAGGGGGGGAAAAAAGTCTTTTGAAGCAGAAGTGTTGTTCTACTTTGATCTGCAATAAAAGTTTGGCCTTCCATTGGGGTAATGCTGAAAGTTCCCCCTGCCTCACCCCAAACAGGATGGTTTAAAATCAAAACCTCTTGCTCTGACTCAGGCCAAAAATATCCAGCCATGGTGCATTTCAGCCAGGATTACTAACTGCTGACAGGTCAGGCATTAGCCAAGTTACATCTTCACTGTGACTCCTTCACGGTATGCTGAGCCAAGTCAGCAGTGGCGTATTTCTCACTGGATCACTGCTGCTTGCTGCTGATTTTGGCAGCACCTGACCTCATCGCTTCACTTGTTTCCTGGAAAACAGACAAAACAGATAAACAAAAGCAGCTGAATTTAGTGGTGCCGATACTGCCTCATGAGAGGCACTATGCAAGATGGAGGCCCAGCCAGTTTCAGAAATGGGTGTCTCAGGAGTTCTTCTGCTGATCCTCTCTGCGAAGGTTCCCTCACCAGCATCAAGTCTAAAAATCCACGGAGAACTGATGAAACCTAGGAAAGACCAAAGGACACTGTGAGGCCACTGAGGTCCTAAACCACACATCAGAAGATTGGGGCTTGCAGACCAAAAGCAAATTTCAAAGTTCTTTCATTTAACACATATTCACTGGCTCTCAATCGTACCATGGCAATGATTTAGCTGCCCCAGTAGGAGACCCATCTGTTTCCCCAAGCTTTGAGTTAAACCTATGCTGCATTATGAATAATGTGTGTTTTTCTACTGTAGTTGCTGCTGCTGTTGCATGTGATTGATATTTCTGAAATGTTTCACTTTCACTCTGAATTTTTGCATGGTTTTTATTATTTAACTGTACCCTCTTGGGGATTTGCTATTAATTGAAAGGAAGCTATGGGGCGAGGGGCTCCTATTCATGTACACACTCTTATTGGGGATGATAGTGTTGTGATTCAGGGTCAGCCTGTGGGTTCGGCAGTTGGGTCGGACGATTCAGAGGAGGAGGAGGGGGGTGTTGGAGAGCCTGCAGAGGACAGCCCTGAGGCTTCGCAGAGCCCTCAGCCAGGCCCCTCTCATCTGGTCACTACGCAGACCCAGCTGTGTGAGCCTGACAGCGTGGATGAAGATGACCCACAGCTGGCCCTGTTCATGGACACCTGATGCAGGAGGCAGTCAATCAGGAATAAACAGAGGAAGGCAATGGGGCACCTTGGAAGGAGGCAGAGAGAAGCCACGCCTTGAACTGTTTAAAAGGGGAATGCATGGGAGGGCTGGTTTGCTGAAGGCAACCGTTTGAATAGCTCCTGTTTCATGGTTCGTGTTTTGGTTTTGCTCTGTTTGCTCTGTTTTGTGTCAATAAATTTGGCAGGCTTAGTTCCAGCCTCTTGCGTTTTTGTAAAGGGGTTGTCCCTGCCTTTTCTGCAGGGCCGGTAGTAGGCTGGTACAGAACAGATAGTTCTATGTGTAAAAAGTATTTGTTTTCTTTATCAATAAACAATAGGACAACTGAGAATATAAGGTATAACTACAGTGTATCAGTGCAAAACCCTAAATATTTATCTTCTCTTTTGCATGGTTAACAGAATTGAATGCTACATATAGCTCATCTTTTTTAGAACATATTGAGGAAGAGTGATGGCTAAATGGAAGGAGAAAGGCAGGTATATAAACTGTTTCTGCTTAGAAAATTCTATATAAATATCCCACTGAAACATAAATTAATGCAGAGATTAAAATGAGTTTAAGCCTACACTCAGACAGCTAAATGGGCTCACATAAACTTGTGTATGGGCAGAAAGGAAACTTGCACCATCTCATCCTGTTTGCTTGAAACAGTCTTCTTGGTTGTCTACATGTTGAGGTACTTCTGGGAACATAAACAGTGAGTTTGGGGTTAGGCGCTGTTCTGGGGCCCCACCTACTTCAGCTAAGATGCTGCAGAAGAAGGATAAACACAGGATTCAAAGGAAAGGTGAGCATTCCCACCTTGTGTAGGTCCTTCACTCTTGGTGGTACATTGTCTCGGATTCTACGCATGGCCTGGAGGGGGGGCTCATTGAAGTAAGGCGGTTCCCCATCTATCATTTCTATCACCATGATGCCAAGAGACCAGATGTCCACCTGCAACACAGAACCAATTACACGGCAAATAAGCTGCATTAACCATAACCTTATACAGATGTTTAATCCTCATCATTTTACCCTATTATTTTTTTTTAAAAAAAGTCATTAGTGGTTGGCATTGCAGGACTCTGTCTTAAGATGCTGGTGACACACAGATCTGATTTCAGGCTGGCCATACATTTAACTTCAGTAGCTAACACTGCCTTGTTGTTCTCACCTGAAAGCATTTTCTATGAAAATGTTACCTTAAAAATTCTGTTTGGGCGAGTTTAACTATGAAAATAAACTTAATCCATTACTAATTGTCCTCACATCTCAAAAGTTCACATGATTGGTGTTGGAAAGTCCTCCTATGGTAACAAAGACCAGCACCAATTTTGATGGAGCATAAGAGCCGTGGTGGAGCAGTGGTTAGAATGCAGTATTGCAGGCTACTTCTGCTGACTGACAGCTACCTGCAGTTTGGCAGTTCGATTCTGAACGGCTCAAGGTTGACTCAGCCTTCCATCCTTCCGTGGTTGGTAAAATGAGGAGCCAAATTGTTGGGGGCAATAAACTGACTCTGTAAACTGCTTAGAGAGGGCTGTAAAGCACTGTGAAGCGGTATATAAGCGGTATACACTACACACACACACACACACACACACACACACACACACACACATATTACTATTACCGTATCTAGCAGGACCCTCAGATTTCAGCTGCAAAGGTCCTGGCAAGCACCAGCTACAGAAAATACTAGGTCCTTGCTGCTGCCTATAAGTTTGCAGTTCAAGTCAGAGAGTCCTACTAATTAGAATATTTCATTTGCTGCTCATCTTAGGGTAGTCTGGCTGTTCTAAAGAATAAATGCCTCACCATAATGGATTTAGAAGAATTTTTCAGATTATGTTCTGCCTAATAATACTTTACTGGGATCTTCGTAAGATAATCACGTCAACAAAGGAATTCAGGAACTCACCCCTGCCCAGCAAATCAAACTACCACTGCAAATTATTTAATAAGAACAGCAGTGACGGACAACTCTAATTGAACCAGATAATACGATTAATTAATTGCTTCTTGTATGCTGCTCTTACTGACAGTGGGTCAGATCTAGAGTTAGTTGCAAGTAAGATACCACCTTGAAACTAGTAAAGCTGAAGTTAATTATAAGCCCTTGCAATTTCTGTTTTTTTTTTTACGCAGGCTCTGTTCCCAGGGAATATGGAGTAAGATACAATGGAAAATAGTAATCTATGAGTCTTTTTTTCAGGGATTGTCATGCATCAGGGATAGCAGTTGTGAGACACTGAAGTGATAACACAGATCATGAGTTCACACAATACTCCCTTTGTGGCAAGATTGAAATGTGTCCCGTTATGCTCAATATATATGATTAGATTCAGAATGGGCCCAAAAATGCAGCACAGAAAGAGATGAAAAAGGGCTCACTACAACTACAACTCTTCTTATAATGTTCTCTACCAGATCCTGCACTTCTTCAACAATCACCTGAAAACAACCGTTACATCAGGTTGCAACAGACAGGTACTTCCTATCTTAGCAAACCAGGATATTCAACTTTTCTTTCTCCCAAGAGTTATTATTTTAGCTGTTCATTTTAAGAATGACTATGCAATTTTGAGGGCTGTTTGCTTGATTCAGTGCTTCTCTCGTGCTGCCCTTTTTTCTGTTGTGTGATGTTGTTCAGGCAGTGACTGTGTTCATGCAACATGCAGACCTTGGTCACATAAAGACCTAGCAGATGCATTCATATAACACGCTAAGTAAATCTGGTGAGTCTTAACCTTGTTCAGGGTTTGTGTGCATGGATGTGTGTATGCAATTCCAGCCCAATTGTTTCTTTATGGGTTAATGTATTGTATGAAGCCAGAAAATGATTAATGCAGTAACCAAGTTAAACACATTGTGTAAACAGAAAGGCAATCTTATTTTTATCAATGTTATGGGAATTGCTCAAAAAGACTTTTTCTTATTTGTTTTTTATCTATTAATAGCATTTATATGGCTGTTTGGTTCAAACAATATGACTCCGGATGATGTACAATAAACCGAAAAACATTGTTAACAACTACTAGCAAAAAACAAGAAACTATCATTGTCAGTCAGGAGCACAAATTTGTAGTGCTCTTCTGGACAGGAACTCCAATCATCCTGACTCAGGTGCCCAAGGAAAGAATCAGGTTTTCGTTGCTCTTCTTGTGGAATATTTATTTATTTATTTATTTTTGGGACTTATATGCCACCCTATCTCCCGAAGGACTCAGGGTGGCTAACAACAATAAAAGACAATAATACAAATGTTAAAAAAAATAAATTAAAGCCCCAATGATAAAATATTAAAAATTTTTTAAAAAATCCCTATTGTCAGTCCAGGTCAGCCTGATGGAAAAGAAATGTTTTAAGGCTGCGACGAAAGGACCAAAGGTCTGGGGCCATCCGGAGCTCAAGGGGAAGTTGATTCCACAGGGCAGGCGCTCCCACAGAGAAGGCCCTCCCCCTGGGGGTCGCCAGCCGACATTGTCTAGCCGACGGCACCCTGAGGAGGCCCTCCCTGTGTGAGCGCACTGGGTGATGGGAAGTCGATGTATCAAATAATTATCCCTGTTGCTGCATTCTAGATTAAGTCCAAATGGTCCAGTTCCAGTTCTAGACCCATCCCACCCAACCAAAACAGTCTGGAACCAAGCCGGGAGGGAGGGAGGGAGGAAGGGAAGTTCTGTTAACACCATCCTGCTACTCATAACTCCCTGAACCAACCCAGAAAGATACCATGGTTGAAGATATTGTAAGTCACCAACAGGTCAAAGAGAGGCCAGGAAGGATGCATTACCTGCATCTTGAGTCCACCAAAGGTCATTGTGTAATCAAATCCATCTCAGTAATATATCTCAGTCTGGATTCAGACTGGAAGAAATATGTTCAGGCTGAATTGCTTTAAATAAATAAATATTTTAAAAAAGGAGATTATTGTTTTCCAAAGATAATCTATGTTGCTGAATGGAGTAAGATTGCCATTTTTCCTCACCTCAGTTCCATAAGGCAATCTTGAAATCACTTCGGGTGCCATCCAGTATGGGGTTCCGACAAGTGATTTTCTTTTTGGAACGTCTTTTGAAACTTGGGCACAGAATCCGAAATCTGACAGCTTTATCTGAACAATAATTAATATTTATTTATTTATTTTTATTTATTTTATTTTATTTGTTTTTATAAACCGCCCTTCTCCCGAGGGACTCGGGGCGGTGTACAGAATAAGGTAGGCATACAGAATGAACAATAGTGAAAACAAACAATAGTAAAATACAAACTGGGACCCCAGATTAGAGCTATCAGGCCAGGCCGGACTGCTGGAACAGATAAGTTTTTAATTCGCGCCGGAAGGTGCGGAGGTCGGGGGCCATCCGGATTTCGGTTGGTAAGCTGTTCCAGAGGGCTGGCGCACCCACTGAGAATGCCCTCCCCCTGGGGGCCACCAGCCGACATTCCTTGAGCGGTGGCACCCGGAGGAGGCCCTCTCTGTGGGAGCGCACAGGACGGTGGGGTGCTGACATTGGCAGAAGGTGCTCCCGTAGGTAGTCCGGACCCATGCCATGTAGGGCTTTGTAAGTCATTGTTAGCACCTTGAACTTCACACGGAAGGCAACTGGAAGCCAGTGCAGTGCACGGAGGAGAGGTGTGATATGGGAGTATCGGGAGGCTCCCAAGAGTGTCCGTGCCGCTGCACTTTGCACCAGTTGAAGCTTCCGAGTGGATCTCAAGGGCAGCCCCAAGTAGAGAGCGTTACAGTAGTCTAGGCGAGAGGTCACAAGAGCATGGGTGACTGTACGTAAGGCATCCAGGTCCAGATAAGGCCGTAATTGGCGAACTAGTCGAACCCGGGAGAAGGCCCCCTTGGTCACAGCTCCTATGTGATCTTCCAGGGAGAGCTGCAAGTCAAGGAGGACACCCAGGTTGCGGGCCCTATCAACAGGGGGTAGTAACTTGTCCCCGATGTTAAGGGATGGGATGTTCTGAGTATCCTGGCTTGCTGGTACGTACAGCCATTCAGTCTTGTCCGGGTTCAGTTGAAGCCTGTTCCTCCCCATCCATTCCCGGACCGCTTTCAGGCAGCGAGACATCACGTCGAGGGCATCACTGATGTTGTTTGGAGTTGAGATGAAAAGCTGGGTGTCATCAGCATACTGATGGTACCCTACTCCAAAGCTGCGAATGATCTCGCCCAGCGGTTTCATGTAGATGTTGAACAGGAGAGGCGAGAGGACCGACCCCTGAGGGACTCCGCAAGCGAGAGGCCTCGGGGTCGACCTCTGTCCCCCTGCCAACACCGACTGCGAGCGACCCTGGAGAAAGGAGGAGAACCAACGCAGAACCGTGCCTCCCACTCCCAGTCCCCTGAGGCGTCGCAGCAAGATACCATGGTCGATGGTATCGAAAGCCGCCGAGAGGTCTAATAAGACTAGGACAGAGGAATGGCCCCTGTCCCGGGCTCTCCAGAGATCATTTATCAGAGCGACCAATGCCGTCTCCGTGCTGTAGCCCGGCCTGAAGCCCGATTGGTACGGGTCTAGATAAACCGCTTCATCCAGGATCTGAGGGAGTTGGTGCGCCACCACGCTCTCAACAACCTTCGCAAGGAAGCGAAGATTGGAGACTGGACGAAAGTTATTCAATGAGGATGGGTCCAAGGTGGGCTTCTTGAGGAGAGGCCTCACCACCGCCTCCTTCAAGGCGGTGGGGAAGTGACCCTCACTCAGAGAAGCGGAGATGACCGCCAGGAACCAGCCTCGTGTCCCCTCTCGAGCTGCATATGCCAGCCAGGAAGGGCACGGGTCCAGTAAGCATGTGGAGGAGCTCAACCTCCTCATAATCCTGTCCACTTCCTTAGGAGTCACAGGATCAAATTCCTCCCAGATGACGTCGACAAGACTGTCCATGCCTTGTTCTTCCAACTCAGCCCAGTTGGAGTCCAGGCCGTTTCGGATCCGAGCAATTTTATCCAGCAGATATTGACCGAATTCCTCGGCTCGACCCTGCAAGGGTTCCTCCCTCACCTCTTGGTTCAGTAGGGAGCGAGTCACCCTGAACAAGGCAGCCGGGCGATTATCTGCGGATGCGATGAGGGTGGAAAAGTAGTTGGATTTTGCCACCCTTATCGCAGCGAGATAAGACCTGGTGAGGATTCTTAATCGCAATCGGTCGGATTCGGATCGACTGGATCTCCAACGGCTCTCTAGGCCCCGTCTCCGACGCTTCATTTCCCGGAGCTCCGCGGTGAACCATGGGGCTCGCTGGGATCTGCGCCGGGTCAGAGGCCGCAAGGGTACAACTCGGTCCAGAGCCTCCGTGGCTGCCTTCTCCCAGGCTTCCACTAAGGCATCCGCCGAGCTGTGAGCAGGGAGTGCATGTGCGTCCCCAAGCGCTGCCTGGAACCTATCAGGGTCCATTAGGCGCCTAGGGCGGTACCATCTGGTTGGCACCGCGCACCCACGGCGGGGGGTGGCAAAGGGGAAGTCTAGCCGCACGAGGTGATGATCGGTCCATGACAGGGGCATAATAGTCGTGGCACCCCCACCGATATCATCGCGCCACCGTCCAGACAAGAACACCAAGTCTGGGGTGTGGCCTCTCTCATGAGTCGGTCCAGAAATTATTTGCGACAGGTCCATGGCCGCCATGGAAGCCATGAACTCCCGAGCCAGATCGGACGATCCTCCCAGGGACGGTAGGTTAAAGTCGCCCAAGACCATGAGTCTTGGGAATTCAACCACCAACCCTGAGAGGACATCGAGTAGCTCGGGCAGGGCTGCCGCTGCACGATTAGGTGGTAGGTATGCCAGCAGCAGGCCCAACTGCGCCCCCGGGCCGTATCTCAGTAGGAGAGACTCACACCCGACCATCTGAGGGACGGTGATCTCTCGCGGGCTAAGGGATTCCCTGATGATAAATAATATACACCATGCAGTACAAAATTAAACAAGTGGGCAGTGAATATTAACTACATTTTTTTGAGCAGATCCATAATTTTGATTGTTCAACATAATCAGATGGGGAACCTTTTTCCAATGTAGGAAAAGAAACTTTGTGTCAGTTGGAATCCTTGACCATTGCTAGATGCATATACAACTAGTAATCAATGGAAGAAAAGGGTCACTTGGAGAAATTTTCAGTGCCGAAAAGGATATTCTTTCTTCCCCTCTCTATGCTACCTCCACCAAGTAGAATAGGAAGCACTTGCCAGAACAATATTTCAGGGACCAATAAGGTAAAAGGTAAAGGTTCCCCCGCACATGCGTGCTAGTCGTTTCCGACTCTAGGGGCCGGTGTTCATCTCCATTTCAAAGCCGAAGAGCCAGCGCCTGTCCAAGGACATCTCCGTGGTCATGTTGTTGTGACTCAGGGCCAGCCGGTGGGCCCGGCAGCCGGCTCAGATGTATCGGATGACTCAGATGAGGGGGAGGAGGAGGGTGTGGAAGACGAACCGGCTGATGATGGCTTGCAGGCTTGGCAGAGCCCTCAGCCGGGGCCCTCTTCTCAGCTGCGTGAGCCCGATAGTGCGGAGGATGATGACCCACAGCTGGCCCTGTTCAAGGATGCCCGACGCAGGAGGCAGTCGAGCAGGACTAAGCAGAAAAAGGCTGCGGGTCTCCTCGGGAGGAGGCACAGGGAGACCACGCCCTGAACTCTAAATAAAAGGAGTGTTTGGGGAGGGGCTGGTTGCTGAAAGCAACCCTTTCGCTTGTGGATTCAAGTTCCTGTGCTTTTGGTTTCTTGTTCTGTTGTTTTGCTTGTGAATTAAACTTGGCAGACGCTTTGCAGCCTCAGACGCTCTCCAGTCTCTACTGCTTGAACAGGGGTTTGCCTTATTACAAGGCCGGTAGTTGGCTGGTTCAGAACACATGTGGCCGGCATGACTAGACGCCAAAGGCGCACGGAACGCTGTTACCTTCCCACTGTAGTGGTCCCTATTTTTCTACTTGCCTTTTTACGTGCTTTCGAACTGCTAGGTTGGCAGAAGCTGGGACGAGTAACAGGCGCTCACTCTGCTACGCGGCACTCGGGATTCGACCCGCCAAACTGCCGATCTTCTGATCGACAAGCTCAGCGTCCTAACCCACTGAGCCACCACGTCAGGGACCAATAGTAGTCAGATATTCAGAGAGCAGTTCACTAAGGGCCAAATGGAATTAGGTGAAGATGATAAAGGTTATTAGGCTGCAGGTTCCCCATCCAATTAACCACAAGTCTCTACTTGAAATTATATCAATGGCTCATTTTCTATGATTTCAATACTTTCTGCCCAATGATAAACTGTTTTTCAGCTGATCACAACGAAAGCATTGTCTTGCATACCTCTCATTTTCTCTCATTAAGGGAACTTTTTCTCTAGTTTATGGAAAGAATTATTTTGACAAGGATGTTTCCTGCTGCTCCTCTTCATGCACAATTTAGAAGTTTTAAATTGCATGTAGTTCTAACAGTAGAACTGTCCCACAAAACTCAGGGAAATGCAAATGTTTTATAACCGCCTTTTGGTTTGCAAATTGATTCGCAAAAGATAAACTGAGTAATGCAAACATAAATTAGAATGCAAACTGAATAAAGTATTTCTTGTTTATTGGTATTAACTGCTACTAGCTTCAACCAACTTTCAAGAGTTTATAGCAATCAAATCAAGAGGATAAAACTCAACTGTCTCTAAGTAGCAGTGTAAACGTACATGGGGGACTTCTTCAATTTTCAATACAATTCAATAAATTTCTTGTATTCTTCATTTGAGCAGAGATGATGACTTTAAATAGCATCAATTAATGTTACACCTATATAAAAGTTTGCTTGGTTCATACTTGAAACAAACAAAAAAGGTTGCCTTTATCAACTCATGGCAAAAACAATCAAGGCCCCCTTCCTGTGCCTGAAGCAGAATAATGATTGAGCCTTGAGTCTTGGGACTAAAGTGGATTAGATTAGATTAGTAGCTCATTTATCATGTCAGGATGCAGTCTGAGATCAGAACAGGGAGCTATCAAAATAATTAATAAGGAAGCTCTCTAAATGTTTGTATGATGGTGCCTCACATTTTATTTGTGGCACTGTTTATCTTATTTTGGCATTACTTTTCATGCCTGTTTTCTGCTTCTTAATTCAACATCAATCAAATAAAAATTAGAAATGATTGTTACTATTTATAAAACCATAGCCCAGCCATACGTGGCATAAAAGGTTCTTTTTATACCATGAAAGGGAGACAAAACAATGGATATTTTTGAATGCTAGATCAATTTCCCTTTATCGAGGAGTAGAGGAAGCTTTTGCCCATCTTCTGCATCTTGAAATATAGAAAAGATGGTTTTAAAGTGGAGGGGGCGGTGGAATCAGATGATTATACAACTGTTCATGACAAAATGTGCATCGCAGACAATGAGCATAATGAGGCATTGTGTGCATATTATTAAGCAAAGATCAGGGGAAAAGAGCCAAAAAGCATTCAAAATGGTATTCTCTTCTTTTTTTACAATATCCTCCCTGAATATATACAATTTGCAAGTCAGGATAGATGAATCTGTCCACTTTGATTTTACTCAATTTTTATTTTAATGTATTTATTTTATTTGGTGGGGCATATGTGTCAGTGCATTGCTGCAACACTTTGCAAATGTTGCAAAAATAATGAAATCGTTATGAAAATATGCATGCATGTTTGTCAGCAAATCTCTCCACTACACAAAATAATAATAATAATAAAGCAAGACTCTTAATTTGTGTATCTTTGTCTTGATTCTTCTTGGTTTTTACATGCTCAATGTTTCTAACATCATTTCTGCGATAAGCACATTTGTTTGTTTGTTTTCGTTGAAGTCCCAATGCAACATTCTGAATATTCTGAAAATGTCAGGATTTTGATGCACAGACTGATTTGGCTGGAGGTATGAACCGGGGCAGTTCACGTATAAATTCAGGCTGAGCAAATTTTCCCACATCTCTTGGTAAATGATGAAAAAGCTTCAGGCAAGCAATGTAAATTTTATGGACAGGTTGCTAACATGTTACTGAAGTAATCTGAAGTTTAACAAAGCTGTAAGTTATATCATTGTGTTCAGAAAAAGAATCATTTCATGAGAATTGCACTGTACTGAAGGCTAGAGCCATTGCTGCATCTTGAGCATTAGGATGCAACAATTAGATATTGGGAATTTTCCTAGAGCAAACCATCAGAGAAGGACCATTTGGCTAGCCTCCCATGCTAAAAAAAGAAGAACTCAATTACCCAAATTTAAATTGATATCAAGGAAATTCTGCGTTTATTTAATATATTTGGATTCTGTAAAGTTTAGATTTTTGTAGCACCTTAAGAGGCTATTAGGCAATATTTAATCATTTTAATTAGGCAATAATCATTTTAACCAGTAAGCAAATAAGTGTTTAAAATATCAGAAATACCTGCAGAATCTTGTGTTGTTGTGTAGCGCTACGAGCAAATTTCACTTTTCCTGAATTACTTATGAGTCTAGCCTAGTATTCCAAACTGCTCCTCTACACAAACACTGAAATGTATCTGTTTGCTTATGTGTTAGACATATCATTGTCTACATTTATTTTTACATGCTTCAAATTAAGATCAAGTGAAATATGTTTGCTCTAGATTGTGTTGATCTAATCCTCCCATAAAAACATAATTTTGCATTGTTTACATGGATAATTGCCTGAAGATGGTAACAGAGCCAATGGGAAAAAAATCTTTATGATGATCTCATGATTCATTTCCTAAGTCTAGGAAGTTTAGTGACCCAATTCACAAACTCATACCCATAAAAGCTAATTTACAGCTAGGGTTAACTTTGTGAATAACTTCAACGTTGACAGAAGTTTCTTGCGTCTATTTTGCAGTTTTATATTTTCTTCTAAAACTTGTTAACTTTTCTCCAGCAATCAGTAGAGGAGGCTTAAGACAAACTGTTGCAGGTGATGTTCTGTTCTGCATCTGCTTTTCAGATAGATGTCTTTTATCAGCCCTAACCCTTCACAAAAGCCACAGTGCCAACCCTGTAAGTGAACACAATCAACTGCTTCAGAATAGCATGGGATCAGGGTAATGGGATCAACACATGGGATCAGGGTAAATTCTGACTGATATTTTGAGAGATGATTTTCACCCAGCAACTTGCAGTCATGTCAAGTTTCTTCATTATCTATTTTTTCTGATCCTAATTAAAATCCCAATCCATTTTTGATGATTCCAGTTTTAAAAAAAGCCAGAAAAAAATGAAAAAAATACTTACTCGCCCATCACTAGTGAGAAGTATAGAGTCACTCTTTATATCCCTGTGAATAACGCCTTGATTGTGAAGATAGGCCAATGCTCTTAGAACAGATAGACAAACAGTAGCAATCTGTTCTTCATTCATTCTGGAATTTGGCAGGCAATATAGGAAAAGAAGTGTTGTCAAATGTTTAGTGCTGGGATATGTTTTCCCAAAAACGTCATTACAAAAGATAACATTAACAAAATATTTCTAATGTTTCACAATAAACAATGAAAAAACCTCAGCCTTTTTCCTGAGGGATCTCTCATAAACTAGAAAGTAGATTATTGCTGATTTCAAGAAGTCCATATGTCTAGTAGAGCAGCATTACTTTGGCTGGCACAGATTTTCCCAGTGTTGGGAAAGGTCTTGTCCATTACCATGCTATCATAAAAGAAACTGAATTTGGTACCTTCTAAATCCACTCTACCTCTTCTGTAACAAATTCTTTAGATGGTCTCCTGAGAAGTTGTGTATTTTTCCTCCTCCCACCTGCACATGCCAAGTTTTTGAGATGAATGACTGAAGGGCACCTATGGAGACAAAGCTGGTCTGGCAGATGCAGCAACGATAGCTTGAGGTCACAAGGCCATTGCACCCATAAAAATGGGATGGGTAGTAGACAATGTCCACTTGGAGCATACGCAGGTAGAAGCTCACAATGGCACCCAAGTGGTAATGGCTAATTGTCTACTGCAGTTCAGGTCATGAATAGCTCACTCAATAGGATTAACATTTCATAGCAACATGATGCTTATGTAAAAGTTGCAGATACTTTGATCAGATCTTCTAGGAAGCTCCTGTAATGTTCAAACAGCAATTAAGGAGTGCATCTAATGAATCTAATCCTAATGACAGCATTTAAGGAAGAGTTTTCTGCAAACATCTGTTTGCAATTATACGCCTGCCAAAATATTGGCCTGGTGAGTAATATTTCAGAAAATAGCCCTTAGTGAAAGCAATGGGAATTTTTAATATGTGGGCTGAAACCAATCTTAAAAATAACCCTGGTTCTGCAAATAAAAGTCATAAAGCAAATGAGAAAAATGCCCCCATTTTTAGAACAAAACAATTTGCTATTCAAAACTTGATATGAAAGCTTCCAAATTAAACAAAACTAACAAAAGAGACTATTTGTAGCTCAGAGTTGAGCTGTGAATGCTTGGTGCTCTCTGAGCTTGGATGGCTATTTGCAGATATTTTGTTAACAGACTAGGTAGCATCTCCATAGCTAGAAGGGAATGGAGAGACCTAGAAGCTCTCTTAAACAATTAACATTAAACAAAACCGTGCAACCGATTGCCTAATAGCATGAATCCTAAAAGCAGGGTTAATTTTTACTTTGTCATATCACCGATAGACATGCCACCCAAATCTCAAATCAAAACCTTCGAGGTCTAACAGCCTGGAATTTTTTAAAGTTATCCAATTGATTGCACGTATATGGTGGAAGTATAAAAGGAGATTAGCTGATAAAGTACCACTTTGGCTATCACCTCATGAAGCATTACATAAAACAGAGATGATATGGAATGTAAATGGATGACATTATCAAGACTTATTGATATTTGAAAAAGATCAAGAGAACAATTAGTAAGTGAAGGATTTGCTTGTGATTGGTTTAATTATTACAGAATTTTTTGAAAGATTTAAATTTGATTAAAAAAAAAGTTTTGCTTTCACAGGAACTAAATCTGAACTGGATGTTAAATTTATGTTCTGGAGATGACCACTTGATTTCTAAAATATAAAATGTTACTCGAGATGTACCTACTGTGTTTCCCCAAAAGAAAGATCTACCCAGAAAATAAGCCCTAGCTTGATTTTGGGGGTGGGCCTAATACAAGTCTACCCAAAAATAAGCCCTAGTTTTAGGGCAAGGCAGATGCCTAAAAATCAAACTAGGGCTTACTGTTGCAGCCAGGCCTCCCATGGATTGACACTTGCTTCGCTGGCCCACTTCTTCTGAGGCCAAAGGAGCAGCTTCATTCTGCAGCTGGCAATGGAGCTCCAGCCTACATTTCAGAGTCCGAGGCCTTTCCGGAAGACCTCTGCAGTCGAGAACCAAGCTATGGATTCAATCTGTAGCTTGGCTCTCGGCTGCAGAGGCCTTCCGGAAATACAGGCCGGAGCTCCATTCTCAGCTGCAGAATGAAGCTGCTCCTTTGGCCTCAGAAGAAGTGGGCCAGCTTGTTGGGGGGAGACTATTGGTGCCACTGCTGCAAGGTGAGTGGAAGACACACACCCCAAAAAAATAAGACCTGGTGCCTCTTTTGGAGGCAAAAAATAATAATATTGGGTCTTATTTTGGGGACAATATAGTAGAAGATGAGTATGTTAAAGAGTGTATGGTAAAATTGGCAAAAAATATGGGTATAATATAATGCTAGATAAATGGGAGAGTGTATGGACGAATGGACTACTGTAAAATTTACATTAAATTACAGTTTGAAAGAAAACTTTTATAAAGATAGGAGAATGTCTCACAACCCATACTTTTTCCAGGTAGTCCTTGACTTACGATCACAATTGAGCCCAAAATTTCTATTGCGAAGTAAGACAGCTGTTAGGTGAGTTTTGCCCCATTTTACGACCTTCCTTGCCACAGTTGTTAAGTAAATCAGTGCAGTTATTAAGTCAGTAACACGGATGTTAAGGGAATCTGGCTTCTCCATTGACTCTGCTTATCAGAAGGTCGCAAAAGATGATCGCGTGACCCTGGGACACTGCAACTGTCATAAATGTGACCCAGTTGACAAGCGTCCTTGATCATGGGATGTTGCAACGGTTGTAACTGTGAAAACGATCATAAGTCACTTTTTTCAGTGCTGTTGTAACTTAGGTCACTAAATTAATGGTTGTAAATTGAGGACTACCTGTACGTGTATACTCCAAACACTGTATATTGAGAGGAACCGATAAACATCTCTTCTATCCCCACTTCCCATTCAGACATAGGATTTATATCTCTCCATGGAGAGGAGGAGGGAGAGGGGGAGAGAGAGGGGGGAAAGAGGGAGGGGGGGGGAGAGGGAGGGAGGGAGGGAAGCTAGCTTGCTTTACACTACACACTCACATGTATATCTGCGAAACCCTGTTGGGCTTTCCTATTTCTGTCTGGCCTTTCTTAGCCTGCTGAGACTTGTAGGATGGTTTTAGAATAGGATTGATTTCAAAATGGAAAATATAAGGCAAGTTCAAGCTGAACTACAATGACCAAATGTAAAGGGCAGTCCTCTGTTTCAGAAAGCTGCCCTTTAGATTTATTTACTTTATTGCCTTGGTTTAGCTCTTGAGTTTTTCTTTGTAAAGCAAAGTCGTGAGCATAAACATATTTTTTTTTTTATTATCCTTATGAAGCTCTTTTAGATTAGCTGCTGTTTCAGGTTTTGTCCTCTATATTGTCCTCACTGGAAGCTAGACAGTATTTTGTTAGGAAAAGAAAGAGACCACTTTAACTACTGGAAAATGTTTTAACTAATTACTGGGATAGAGATACGTTATGAAACGTACAAGAAGTATTCAACTAAATTATGCCTTTATCCTCTAAAGCAGGGCTTCCCAAAGTTCTTCCTTCATCATTCAAAATCACTTATCAGAAAGTTTTATCGAACTTCGAGGACCAGCAATAGGTTCCTTCTTTCAGCATCGTCATAACTTTGAACGGTGACTGAATGAATGTTCACGAGTCAAGGACTACTTATATTTATGTTGAATTTTAACTATTCTTGCCTCTATTTTAAATTTTTATGTTCAGTTTTTATGTTTTTAACATTTTATTTGTATGCCGCCCAGACTCCCTCTATGAGGAGATGAGCTGTTTCTAAATTTAATAAATAAAATACAAACCGTATAATTGAATGATCTTTATGTCATTTCAACAAATTACCACTGGTAATTTTATCAGTTTTGTTTTAATAGGAAAACTCTGGGAGATTTTCAAATATATTTTAGTATCTGTAGCAATGTTTAAAGTCAATTTAAATTTCCCTAGTGTGATGGGTAACAAGTTCATGTGTTGTTACCCAAAGAAAAAAAAACACTACATTTTTTTGGTAATTTGCCCAAATTTGAGAAGAACTGCTCTAAAGCATACCAAAGAGCTTCATTTATGCATTTAACAGCATATTATTATCCTTCAACAGAGAAAAGGTCAGACTTGAGAAAGATTTGGGATAGTTTTCGGCAGCAGAAGAATGCATCCAGTTTGGAAATTAAACCTGTCAGATCACCGCTTTATCTGTTGATACGGTCACAAAACATATTTAGTAACTTCCAACGTTGCTATAGAAACAGTCGAGGGGATCAGTGCGAATAACCAAAATGGGAGATGCCCAAGTCTGCACTTCTCCCTCTTCCTCCTCCTTCGTTCCTGTTGTTTCAAAGGGCGAAAGAATGAATGAAAGAGGCGCGTTCTGCCCTGCCTTCAGAGAATCCCCTTTACATGAGAGGTCAGTGTGGGGATTCAGGCCCTCAGGCAAGGCTCTGCCTGGGGGAGTTTCACTCATTTCAGCAGAGAGACCTCATCTGCTTCGGCTCCCTCATCTTACAGACAAGGCCCTTGGCAGTGCTCCCTTGGCAGTGGTTTTCTGCAAAGGATCAAATGGCCAGAAGGCAAAAGAACAAGCTTACCGTGTGTGAGTCACTATATCTGTCAGAGCACCACCTTCCAGAAACTCCATCACAACCCAAAGCTCGTCTCCCACCAGGTAACTGTTGTACATGTCGACCACATTTTCATGGTGATAATCTCTCATGATAACAACCTGGAAGAAGAGCAAAGGCTGACAGTGCAACACAGGCCAGGGGTTTCTCTACTTTCCTGCTCATTTGCGCCAAATGGGAGAGAATGTTCAGTCCTGTCATTCATATATGGATGCTAATTCTCAGTAGAATAATGTTGAACGCAGACTGGCCAGAAATGAGAGCCCGACGTGGAAAGGAGCTTGGGTAGAATTGTTGTTGGATCCTTCCCTTCCTTCATAAATAGAAATGAAGATAAATCCGGTTTAAAAAAATGGTGCAGGGGTTCTCTTATATGTACCAGGTGTGTAAAACTGGAATTTAGGACAGGCGTGATCACTCATGCAGGAAAAGGGAAAACAGCCTTGTCAAGAGCTATGGACTAAATGATCAGCAGTAGCTTGCTGCACCTGATCCTTCTGCATTTGAACTAACAGGCTTTGGGGAAAAGGTTGGCTTACACTGGTCTTTGGAAGTGCACAGCACTATTTTTGCTGAATCAAATGATCTTATCTAAGCAACACACTACAAGCATGCTAATCCTGTGGTCTGATGCCATCAGTGGTCTTCTGTTAATCCTGTCGCGCACATGTGCATTTGGAAGAGCAAACTATTCACCTGCAAAAGGACCCACTGAGGCACAGATATCTTTGGCATCTTTCAGGAAGGTCTGAAACCCTAGAGAGTTCAGAACAGCAATTCGCCAATGATGACCTCACCAAGCAGTTCACTGCATAGGACCTCTCCAAGGGAACAAACTGGAGGGGGGAAAGGGCACAGCTGTTGCAAGTTTTCAGCTCTGAAAATGGCAGCTACAGCCTAAGCCAGATTTATGTGTTAAGAGGCATCAGGGTTGGGCAGATCTTTGAGGGAGTGTTTTTGTGTCATCAAACAGCTGCTGCCAACTAAAATTTGAATCCCAAATTTAATTCTGTTTTTTAAAAAAATAATGTAAATCATGGTTAGTTGTAATTACATTTTGTCAGTTTGGACATCATGCAAACTGTTGTTACTTTCAACCAGAAGCAAGAAGGGAACATAGGCATATTTCAGAAGGAGGATGTATTCCATAGTTAGAACTAGCAAAATTATGTTCATTGGCATATTCCAAGCTCCAAATAGCCATTTCAAGTGTTCCAACAATGTTGTCCCTACCTCGAAAAAAAGTACAAAGAAACAAAGCCTCTTTTGAATGTTCCAAGTCACATAAATGGCATGTGGCTGTCTGGCGCAGCTCCTTTTCAAATTCTTCCAATTTTTAAAAACATGTTCTTCGGCTGCTACTGCTGGTACCGCATTTGTTTCTTGAACATTGCTGTCTGAGAAACTGCCAAATGCAGACTTGCCTTTATGCATTAGAAAGGAAAAAGTCACAACTTTGTGACCGTATTAACGGTGTTATATTGTTCATGGGTTGTATTTGAAACACCTCCTCTCTTCCTCTCCATTCAGAAGACTCTAGGACTGATGCTATTGTTGTGCTATTGGATTGTTATGAATGGTACTGACAACTGCTTTCTATGAACTTTTTGTAAAAGCTGTAGTTGTATCTATATCTGATTCTTTATCAGTTTTGAAAAGCTGGGCCTAAATTTGTACAATAACAAATCACATATTCCAGTTGGCCAAACCAAGACATGTTGGTTTCTATATATGTGATCATCCTTTCTTTCCAGCCCCACAGTATAATGTTTGCTCTGATATTGTGTGAAGATAAAATATCCTGGATACTATTAATTAGTGTTCATGTTTATTCTTCTCTGCTCAGCCAACAGGAAAAACAAAAACGAAGCAGAGTAATTACTGTTCTAGAAATCCTAAATATTCAGATGCCTGCTAAAACTATGGTGAGAAATGAAACGCTATCCATATCTGAGCAGAAACTGATACTTTAACTTATTTGACTTATTTCATTAATTTAAATCAATGTCATAAAGCTAATTAATCCTTCTCTATCGAATAAGATTTTATTCTGCCACACAGAGAATTTCCCTTTGAAGGCAAGTTATGGGACTTCTCATTTTAAACTATATTTATCAAGGTTACAGTTTGCTCTAGATATTAGAAGAAATGGATGGTGTCTGCTCAGAAAGTGGGGCTCAGTTTAAAACAAGATAAACATATAACTTTATTTACACTTTTAATGTATCTTAAGTGAGAATATGTCCATCTTCTGGGATATTTGAACGTCTCAAATTTTATTTTATGACTGTTTTTCAAAACAAATAACACGATTCTCCCCATTCCCATTTTATTCTCACAGGGTTTACCTAAATCAGAAATATTAAAAGCAAGCTGCTGACCCCACTCTTCATCACGTAGGAAATTTGACTGGATGGTCTGCTGAATTTTAGTTTACTAATTGTGGGCCAATGTTGTGAATTGAACCTGAAAGTAGTAGACTGGTTTAAAGATGCTGGCTTCAAAAAGTTATTTTTCCCCAGTTTCCCACACCTACCTACCGCCAACTGTTCATTCTTCCCCTAGCAACTTACAGCATCTTCTTGAGTCATACGGTCACTGTGCTAACAGTAAGGAGGACAGCTTTTATACTGCATCAGTGATGGCTGGGTGATGCTACAAGATGTTTTATGTCATTGGTGGGTGAAAAGGCCCAGAGTCTGCATCACTCTGACCATATAAGAGCTGGCCTGTTTCCTAAAACTTTGCAAGGAAAGTGAGGCTGAGAGACACATGACTGACCAGGAAATTCTGAAGTTGAGTGAAAAACAAAACCAGGTTTTCCTGGTTTATGGTTAATAGTCTAAACAGTATATGGCATTAACATCTCTGCACTGAGAGCCTTCAGATTAAGATATACAGGTAGTCCTCGACTTACGACCATAATTGAGCCCAAAATTTCTGTTGTTAAGTGAGACATTTGTTAAGTGAGTTTTCTCCCATTTTACCTTTCTTGACACAGTCGCTAAGTCAATCACTGCAGTTCATAAGTTAGTAACCAGGTTGTTAAGTGAATCCGGCTTCCCCATTGACTTTGCCCATCAGAAGGTCGCAAAAGGGGATCACGTGAGTGTGGGACACAGCAACGGTCATAAATATGAGCCAGTTGCCAAGCATCTGACTTTTGATCAGGTGATCATGGGGGATGCTGCAAAGGTGGCAACTGTGAAAATTGGTCGTAAGCCACACTTTCCAGTGCTGGTGTAACTTTGAACGGTCAATAAATGAACTGTTGTAAGTTGAGGACTACCTGTACTGTATGGAAAGAAATTAAGGTCGTGAAAGAATCTCCTTATGGTTCCAAAAGTACCTACCTCATTGAAGAGCAATTCCCTTCTCTGCTGTTTCCTGAGATCCATTTTTTTCACAGCCACTTGCCTTCCCGTGTGCTTCTCTGTGGCGATGCAAACGATACCAGTGGAGCCTTCCCCGATCTTGATAAAGTTGTCCAGGTATTCCCGTGGATCCCCTGGGCTCACCACCAGTTGCAAAGCTGCTCGGAACTGCTCGTGCGAGACCCTTGAGGGTTGTTGATCTGAGGTGGAACCCCAGCTCGGCGGAGGGTAAGAACTTGAAGTGATGCTGGGGGAGCTTGGGTAAGAAGCTGTGGAAGTATAATGTGAGCTCGGCTGCAGAGAAGGCTGGTGGTGAAAGTGAGAGAATTTGTGATAGATAGCTGAGTACTGATAGCCACTACCTGAATAGGTGGCTTTGCACTGACTCTGAGGTAGCTTTGTTGGGCCTCGTGGGTATGTGTCTGATCCAGAAAGGGGTGGACTTACTACTATCTGTGCTCGATCATAATCCAGCTGTGGAAAAAGGCACATCAAAAAGTTAACGTTTGCTCTTTTTAACTTTCCTCTCCAGGTGGGTGGCCATCAGACTGTCTTACTAGTTGCTTAGATGCCTTTGGAAACACATGTTCTAAAGGTATCCTGTTCAATTAGTACACTGTTGCCCCTTTATCAAAGGCTTACTTGTCTTCTCAAGCAGGGCAGAAGACATTGTTCAAGGGTAGGGGAGAAGCAAGTGACACCTCCCCCCCACCAGAACTGGCTTTCAAAGCATGGATCTAAACCTTCTGGTGGCCCAAACTAGGCAGCCTACAAGCAATCGTCTTTTAGGAACAGGGTATCATGGCCCACCAATTTGTTACAATGAACCAATGGTTTGATTGAAAAAGATTCCAGGTTCTAAATCCAGTCTTTCTAATCAATGGGATATTGGTTAACAGGAGGAAAATCCCTAGCCTCAGTCTTTGGAGAGCTGCTGACAGAGCAGACAGCTTTGATCTGATTTTCAACAGAGCTGATTCATGTGGAAGTCATGGCTGGTTTTTTTTTAAGATGTATAACCTCAGACTCCAGTCAAGTCAAAGAGACTTTCTAACCAGAGCAGAAGATAAATGCTCCTGAGCTAAAGAGGTAGGAGGTGTTTGAGGGCAGACTCAAAGAAGGGAACAAGAGGCAGGATTAAATATCTATGGAGTCATCATCCAGGCAAAAACCTTTTTTTTTGGAGGTTGAATGTAATGACACTGTCATGAAATGCTTAGATTTCATTGTATGAAATACATTCTTAGCTTTAAAATAACCTGCGACCCCTTTGTCTCCAGTTCTGCTTGCTGATGAAGCCCTTTTAAGTTCATGTTTCCAAAGTCTAGCAGGAAAATTCAGATTTGGGGTAGCCTTGTAATTCTTTTTACTTCCCCATTCCTGAAGGTGCTACTGACACTAAGTGTCCTTAGCTTCTTTATGTTCTGCTATGCTATGGCACCCATCCCCAGACTTGATAAGTAGCAACAAAGACAGACAGACAGACAGACAGACACATAGCATCACTAATGATCCAAAACATTTTCTGAATGTTTTTGAATTTGGATAATAAATGGCATCACTGGGTTTCAGTAGCCTGGGGGGATGAGCTCCAGAGGCCTCATGACCTTGGCATGAGGGTAACATGAGTTGCCTACTAGTCTCTTCCACAGATAGTTTTTAGAATACAGGTCCCACCCAACTGCAAGGTATTCTGCAGAAGCGAGGGTGCAGGGTCTGTCAAATGGACTTGACCTGGGTTTCAATTCCCTTTTCTGTAGGCACAATGTTGAAAAACATTGCCATAGATCAGGTTGGGGCAACCCAATCAGGGGCCACAGATGGTTCCTCTCCTTCATTTATTTATATAAAAATATGTGCACCACCTATTTCATAGGCTTCAAGGCAGCTTACAGAAAACAACATAGCAATGCCCATGGAAATAAATATGGAGGGTACCCCAAATTAAAAACCAAAGTTAAGGCAGCTCCTGTCATCATTAGTATTGGTACAGCCGCTGAAATACCGTAAGACTGTCAGTGCTTTTGTAAAGGGCGAGCAGTTAAAGAGTATCATATACTTCCAAGGGCAAGATGTTGCAAAGGGTGGAGACAGCACTGAAGAAGTATCAGCAGGCTACTGACTCCTTCACCACTTCTCCACCACCAATTCTCAGCATTCTCTTGTTGAAGAGATGGAAAAAAATTGGACTGGGAGAAAAGATCCTATAAATGTCTGGAAACCCAAGCCCGAATTGAGGGCTTTATAGGCGATGTGAAACAGCACTTTGAATTGAAGCTGGAAGCAAATTGCCAGCCAGGCCAGTGACCACTACTTTGGATAACACTTCCAGATCTTCTACCACTGGCTGGCAAGTAGGCCACCGTATTTTAGAACACTTTTAACTTCAAAGTCAGCCTGGTATAGAACGTCGCGGTGGTCTTTCTGTAAAGTGATGAGGGCATGGATTATGATCTACAGGGCCTCCTGGTCCCAAAAGTTCCACAACTGGTGTACAAAGCTAGGCAAAGGTCTTGGGGCTCTGGCCAATATCTTCTACTATAAAAGCCACAAGTCCAGTACTACCCCATGGATAGGTGGTCATGTAGCTATAGATCAGGTATAGTTTCTTCTCCATTGTTTAAGGCCAATCACTTTCAGCCCACTCACCTCACAAAATTGCTTGGGGAAAAGAGGGAGCATTATACATGCTGTCTTCAGCTGTGCAAAAATAAAGGCAGGCACATCCTGCTATGATATCTTTTTAACACCATGACACACAACATTTGCATATCCTATGTCCTTGGGAAGGACTCGGTAAGTTGGAAAAAATTCCAAATCCATAATAATACAGGTAATACTCAGGTTACAACCATTTGTTCAGTGACTGTTCAAAGTTACAACTGTGTTGAATAAATGGTACTTATGACTGGTCCACTGAGATTTGGCCAATGTAGCATCCCCACAGTCACTGAACTGCAATCTGGGTGCTTGGTACTTGGCTTGCAATACCTTGCAGTGAGATGCAGTCATGTGATCACAATTTCCAATGTTCCCTGCTAGTTTCACACTACCAAAATCAATGGGGAAGCCAGCAGGAAATTGGAGGTTGCAATCACATAAGGTTCTTAATAATGGCAACTGGAATTGCCAGAATTGCCATTGTACATTACATGGTCACATGATGTGATGCTTTATGACTGTATTGCTTAGTGATATAAATTCTGATCCCAATTACTGTCATGCGAGAACTATCAATAATAATAATAATAATAATAATAATAATAATAATAATAATAATAATAATAATAATAATAATAATAATAATAGATCTTTGGGAAGGACCTTTATAGGTGATAGAACTGCCAAGTCCAGTCTAAACATCTGGGTGACTATGCGATGAACCATAATAATGCTACAATAAGCAGAAACTTTCAAGCATATTTTGTATGCTTTAAAGGACTGAGAGGTATCTGGCTGGTCACTTTTAGCAAGTGAATTTTAGATTAGAAAAGAATTGTCTGATCCAGCTGGGCTACTCTTACAGCTGTCACAGTTGGAGCAGAGCAGCAGTTGCCATGCCTGAGGCAACCTGAAGACCAATTAAGACAAGGGTCTATGCAATGTATACCTCTAATATATATATATATACACCCTGTTTTCTTCCATGTCTGGTCACAGGGACATCAGTTTCTTGCTAAGGGGACAGGAGAGAGGATTTTGTGTTATCTCTCTTGATTGGCTGTGATCTGAGGTAACCAAACAATTCAGTAGTGGAGGTGGTTGTTCTCCCAACTGTTTGTCTGCTTGCTTTTGCACAGTGGGTACCTAGGTCTTACAGCAAAGCTATCCATATGCAATGCCACAAAGGGTTTTGTTTATCTGCGGACTTGATGCTGATCAGGGTTGAGAGGGAGTGATTTCCCGAAGGTCATCCAGCTGGCTTCTGTGTGTGGGAAGACTGGAACTTCTCTTTCTCTGCTTCCGGTCCAGGACCTTAGCCACTGCACCATACCGGCTTTCTTAGCCAACCAGTTCAAACAAAAATCCACCCTTGTCAGAAATAATTATCCTTAGCCAAAGGATAATTGACTTCTAAACCTTGAGTTCTCTTGAATTTCCATCATCCTTGGTTTAATTTTGGAAGAGGGGAGGAGATTAAGAAGAATTATGGGGGAAAAAACCTAACAGGATCGTGTAGAATGCCCACAGAACACAAAACAGAACAAGTTATCTTTTTTTTAAAAAAAATCCACTCTCCCAGCTATTAGTATACTAGTGTGCAGGAACGTGCACCTGCCTTTTCATGTCAGAACCGATTCCTGGCGACTGCCTGTTTTAGTCCTACAATCTGCTAATATTTATAACAATATTTAATTAAGCATTGGTGACAAAACCAAAACCACAGTGCACTGGGATCCGGCTTCAGTAGCATTCAGAGAATTGAACCAATACATGAAAGAGAGCCCTACAAATGGATCATACTCCTAATGGTGGTAGAAAAACTCAGATTCAGTGCTGTCACTCAATGCTAGTTGTTTGCAGACAAAAGCTAGGGTGTAGTATTAGCTACTATGGAAGGAGAATGGTGAACCACATGGCTCTTTGGTGAAATGCAGCAAGACTGTACAAAGGATCCAGAGGACAATGAATTGCATTTTTTTCTTCTTCTTAGCTTTTTTGGATCATCTGAATATGGATCCGTTGGTTGTGACAGGAGTTAACTGACCACCTTGTCATCTGAGCCTGATGTCATGGACTAAAAAAGAACAACTGTCCCAAAGTCAATCAGATGGTGGGGGTAGAATTCACAGTTTCCTAGCTTCTAGCCTGAAGCCTTAATCACTGGACCAGGGGTAGGCAACCTTGGCTCTTTTATGACTCGTGGACTTCAACTCCCAGAATTCCTGAGCCAGCTGGCTCAGGAATTCTGGGAGTTGAAGTCCACGAGTCATAAAAGAGCCAAGGTTGCCTACCCCTGCACTAGACCAAACTGGCTCTCAAAACTGAATCTGCAGTACTTCACTGAAATCCGTGCAATACAATATGTTCTTTCAATTTGAATATTAATTAATTATATTAAAGAATTTCTCAACTCTAGGAAAGCATGAATTACATTTTTCAACAACGGATTTACAGCTTCATAAATGTTATCTAGTGTCACAAATACACTTTCTCACGGATCTGCGTATTTGCCTTTATGGGTAGTCCTCGACTTATGACCACAATTGAGCCCAAAATTTCTGTTGCTAAGTGAAACACTGGTTAAGTGAGTTTGCCCCATTTTGTGACCTTTCTTGCCACCGTTCTTAAGTGAATCACTATGGTTGTTAAAATAGTCAAACTGTTGTTAAGTGAATCTGGCTTCCCCATTGGCTTTGCTTGCAAGATGGTTGCAAAAGGGGATCACGTGACCCCCAGGATCCTGCAACCGTCATAAATATGAGTCAGTTGCCAAGCGTCTGAATTTTGATCACGTGACCATGGGAACGCTAAAACAGTTGTAAGTGCGAAAACTGGTCATAAGTCAGTTTTTTCAGTGCCGTTGTAACTTTGAACGATCACAAAATGAACTGTTGTAAGTTGAGAACTACTTGTCCTGAGTTTGACTACTGAACCATTTAGTTCCACCTCTCCAGTTTTATTATAACTGATTTTTTTAGTGCCTAAGCCTTCTCTCACCGACCTTTTATCGAATAGAATAAAAAAGTGGCTTTGACATGGATCCAGGATTCTGCACAAGCCACTTTTCCTGCAGTTTCACAATATTTTTTAAATTTAGGCATCTGAATTGAGGGCACTAGCATTGAGAAATAAGTAAAAGGCTTAAAATATGGGCCAACTCTGCGAAAGATCACCTCAAGTAAAGAGGATGGAAACTGGAGTTTATATATAACTGGAAGAAGTCAAAATCAAGAGAAATCAGATCTCAGAGATGCTAACGTAAAGGGAGGTAGAGCTAGTTGTTCCTGATAGACAGCTTGGAATCAGCAAAGAAAATCAGAATTAGGGACTCCAGCGAGACACGAGTATCTGTCTGAAAGAATACAAAGGGAAGAAATGGAAGTAATATCTGAATAACGTTAGGAAATATGTGAAAAATATGTGGAGAAGTTTATTCTGGGGAGCAATGGCAAGAGGAAAAAAAAGGAAAAGCTTACACTTAAATTGGACAGGAGAGAGAGAGAGAGAGAGAGAGAGAGAGAGAGAGAGAGAGAGAGAGAGAGAGAGAGAGAGAGAGAGAGAGAGAGAGAGAGAGAGAGAGAGAGAGAGAGAGAGAGCGCAAACAAGAGACGAGCCTCAAGTGAGAAAGAAAAACTACTTATGAGTACAATAAAAAGTAAAAACACAAGGCTTTTGGCCCTGCAGCTACCAGAGTTAGGGTTAGCTTCGAGAGATGAAGGATTCAGGAGTATTGTTTGGCCACTTGGCCAAGGCGAAGTAAGGGAGAGCATCAGCAATGAGGGAAATTGCACAATAGATCTGACTGGAGAAGTTCCTACAAAGAGTCAGGAGCAGACGGGTACAGAAGTTCCAACCAGAAGGGATTAAGCTATCCAGGGAAAGAATGAAATGGCTACGTGGGACTTTTGCAGAGACTGCTGTGGACATTTTTTTGCAAGGAAGGAGAAGAGAGGTGGATTGTTTACATATGTTCTGTTCTTCTGGAATGTTCTGCGCAGTACTTTTAAGGGGATTGTTGTGGGCAAATTGCTATCTGGGCAGGTCTGTCTGCGGAGCATAAGTCAATTAACTCATGGAGTTCAACAACTTGTCTTTTCTTGTACCTGCATGATACTGTCTGTATATCTGGACTGGTGTTGTTTTCCTAAGGCAAGTGGTAAAGTTGTTTTTGCTTGTTTAGAACCAGGGCTTAAATATTTTTTTTCTTAGTGGATAACTAGGAGGGAGTCTTATGCTGTTTATAGCAGACCCCACCTCGGCCCCAGAAATCTGGCAATAGGTTTTGTTTAAAGTAAAAGTCATCGGAATGAGAGGTTTCTGCTTGGAAGATCTCTGAGAGAGCCCTTTATCAAACCTTTGCAGTTGCTGGCTTAAATACAGTAGGAGCTACATTTATTTACAGATGGGTTTTAAAAAATCTTTAATTGGTCAATAATATTACTAGTCTTAATGTTAGTCTAGTAATAATACCTTAATATCACTTGATAAACATACAGTAGATTGCCATGAAAGTTGGACCATAAGAAAGGCCAGTCCTAGAGGAGATCAACCCTGACTGCTCTTTAGAAGGCCAGATCCTGAAGCTAAAACTCAAATACTTTGGCCACCTAATGAGAAGGAAGGACTCACTGGAGAAGAGCCTAATGCTGGGAAAGGTTGAGGGCAAGAGAAGAATGGGACGACAGAGAATGAGGTGGCTGGATGGAGTCACTGAAGCAGTAGGCGTGAGCCTAAATGGACTCCAGAAGATGGTAGAGGACAGGAAGGCCTGGAGGAACGTTGTCCATGGGGATGGGAATATCTGCAAAAAAAATTACAATATGGGAATAGAAAGTAGAAGCTCACCATCTCCAGTTCTTACACAGCAGCATTATTTTAGAAAGATATAAAATAAGATGCTGCCATTTCCTAAATGATCTTCTAAAGCGATTATCCAGTTAACTTTAAATTTCCCAAATTGATTATTTCTAATCTACATCAGAACCAGTCCTGGGAGAAAAAAGTATGAGTCATACTCTTCAAAGCAAGCATCAGAGCAATATTTACACAGTTTTTAATCCAATTTGCTTCTGAACTTTCAGAATTCAGTAAACAGCAGTCTTTATGTCTCTCTCCCCCCCTTTTTTAAAAGTCTTGTCTCATTTTTTATCCGCTAATACTTGACATTCTCAAATATGTACCTATGTAGATGAATGATTCAAAAAAAGAAAGCAGGGGAAAAAAAGAATAATAAGTCTTTTCTGAAAAGAGTAATTTTCAGCACTGTGCTGAAGCAAGCAAGCTCATAATAACTCCACTGTGGGTGGGAGTTTAGAAACAGACTCATGATGTAGCACAATTACAAATAATTATAGCAGTGAATCTATTTAATCAATCAATTTCAGTGGTAAAGCACGGGGCAGGGGTGGACAAAGCAGAAGCTCCATTCAGCGTTGAGTTACTAGTTTCACTGCTGGCTGCCAGCCAGAAGTCCTCTGATCCATGTTAGTTAAATGCACATTAATCTGAATTTGGCAGTGTAATCAAGGACCCAACTGAACTGTGAAATTGAATTCTGCAGTGGAACTTCATTTGACCATTTTATGCTAAGGCTGTAGGGAGGAGCGATGGGGGAAGCCTGCTGCAGCATCAATTTATCTCCGTAGGTTGCTGCACCGTGAGGGAACAACCGACTTCTATCCAGCACAGGAAGAGAGATGCACAGCAAGAATCAGATCTGTTTAACCACCTCTGGAGATTCCTTCACTGGCCCTTCTTTTTCTTTTTTTTTAAATCTCTTGGGAAGTTTTGACGAGAAAATGGATTTCCCTGGCTCTTGAAAGCTGTTCTGAAGGCTAAAACCAGTGGGTGTGTTGGCCAGTTTGTTTTAAAGACTGCTCATTCATTAGTTCCAAAACAAATATGCCAATTATCCTCTAACTATATTCTGGAGCATCGAATTCTGAGGCATAAATAAATTGGGAGTGAACAACAGACGCATATGATAATTGTATGTCAATTCAACCTCCTAGGAAGAGCTCAGAATATTTTGTGAAAGGATAATAATAAAGAGAATGTTTAAGACAGTCCAAGAATTTTATCTGGACTGGAAGAAATGGAAGCTGACAACCAGAGGCAGTGAAGTCTCAATGGCTGTTCTGCTGAAACCCCTTCAGAACTATATTCCATCTCTACATTTCCAAACGTCAGAATGTCTTGGTTGCATAAACGTTTATTTACGATGCCTTTTTGATCCCATATTTCATCACCATCACTGAAAAGTAAGCAATGTCAGTTTGCTTGCATCATTCTGCTCTGGGTTGGAGAGAAATACTACAATAAGGTTTCGATTGTTTTTAACAAAGCTCCAAGTTTGAGGCATCATCGAGATAGATTACCTAGGCATTACTTTCTAAACTACTCTCTGTGACCATACCTGGAAATCTGGAAGCTACAAAATGAAGAAAATAAATTCCTGAACCTGCCTTGCATAGTCCTGACCAAATATGATGGAATCTATCTATATATATCACACAGCAAGACACTACAACTTTTGTTGCAGTGGGAAAGGAGAGCTTATCAAAAGGAAATTCTATATTTATGCTGTGGCTTCTGCAGGATTGCTGTGTCATGTGATTTTGGACTAAACCTTCAGATGCTATTACAATATTTTTCTTTTGTGGTGATTTATACATTTATTTTTGGAGGAAATAAAGCAGTTGTCTGCTTTTTTTCCAACCTTGCTCCTGGCATTATATGCAGTTCTGCATCTTCTTCAAGTAAGCTTTTTTTTTTAATTAATGGTTGCGCAGCTTGAGAAAACTGTAATATAGGAAATAGTCTGGATTGTATTCTGCTTCCTCTATAAAAGTCTTAACTCTTGGATCATGATATAGACTGATCAGGTCAATCCCTCTGCCCATTAGTGATCTGACATGTAGTTTAAAAATATCAGAATTATTTTGCATGAAAGTCTGCAGGAGAAAATAAAAAGCTGCTGTTAAAATACTCTCGTTCATATATTTTACACATATGCTATTTCCTGTAATGTATGCAGGAAGAAAACTGTAAACAACCTAACATGGTCCAGGCACAGATATCTGTAACACTGCAAAGTCAATAACGTGTGCTATATTTATTGAATTGATATCCCATTGAGAGTGATGAGATTGTGACGAGAAAGAAATCAGGCAAACACATAAAATTATATACCTTTCCAAGTATAAAATATGAATCGAGATCAATGAAACCACCCTAAGGAAAAGATACAAAAAATGAAAAAGAATCACTTCCTCAAATCCAGGTCAATGAAGCAGATTAAATTCTGACAAGACATCCATCAAAGTTGCAGCAGTGAGACAGAACACACTGCTGCAGAAGGTAACAGGAGCTCAAATGCATCTGCTATTGTCCTTGGCACAGTTGCAATTCTACATAAGCTGACCTCAAAGTAAGCCTCATAGAATTCAGTAGCACGTTCTTGTGAACAGAGGTGTACAGATTGGGTCTATTTAGTTGGCTATGCGGTGGCTATGTCCCTGGTGCTTGAATAATTCAGGGTTTTTTGGACAGGTAGGGAAAAATATGGATAGGAAAGCAGCAAGAAAACCAACACATTAAGAGACCTCAAAGAAATAGGATGTGGGAGATACCAGCAGAGGAACATGAGCCATGGCAGATCCTCATCCAGAAATTTAACCAGTATAAATTACATTTCCTTACCCTGGACTGAAAAATGGACAATGGATGTCAACTCCACACAGAGCTGACTTGTTCAATTAAACAAAATTAACTGCTGTTTTATTCCTCCATTGTGGGTTCACACAACTTCTTCTGTGGCTTGAAAGAAAAGGAGCGTGTTCTTTTTGACATGCTGTTCTGTCTATGATAAAACATATATACGTCTCTATACTGTACTTCATTGAAGGCTCAGCTGAAACACGAACCCGACTTAAAACAACTAAAAAAACCCTAATACTCTGTACAAGGTATAACAAAGGTCTGGGATTTGCTGCCCGATGATGTGGGACTTGCTGTGGGCTTAGACAGCTTTAAAAAGGGATTCGTCAAATGCCTCAAGAGTGAATGTGTCTGGTGCTATCAGGAGATTAGCCATGGCAGCCAGATACATAGGTTGAGTTTTGACAAGAAAGTACTTCCCTCCAATTCCCCATCAGAAAAGTAAATTTGCCAGCTTTGTGCTCTTATTAAGCATTTTCTGAAGGTATAAGTGTAGTCATGTTGGAAACAGGTTGGCAACCGTATCATAGCTGCGCCATGTAGGACTGCAGGCCGTAGGTAGTGATTGACCAAATACTTTAGAAACAATTCCGCAGAGCCCTCCAAAATGTTTCCACCAAACACACTTTTTGTGAGATGGAAGGGGAAATTATTAGACATATAGGAGTGGGGGTAAAATGCCTTAACTGTCTTTAATTTTGGAGTCTAGTTCTGGCCCAACAGAATTAATGTAGCCTTTGACTTGAAAACAGTTAACCAGCTCTAGACTGTGTGGATTTTTGCTCTGAAGGTGAGGTTTCTTTTATTATTATTATTTTTGGGGGTGGTGGTGGTGGTATTCAGTTCACAATGCCCTAGACTGAATCAGATAAATCAACTCTTGCTCTGGAAAGATTCCACTGAGTTCAACAGTACTAACTCAAATGACATGAGATAACATGAAAAGTTTCTTCCATGGTTTTATCTGCCTGGCTTACAGGGATCCAACGATAATTATACGATCAGGTATAGCAATCACCAGCAACAAATGTTTGTGCTAGGAAGTAAGTATTCTGTCAAATTGTCTGTGCCTGTTCCAATATTTTATGAGGATTAGTTTCAAAATAGAAAACTGTCAGTATGATGATGATGATCTATTGGAAAATGTAGGGGTAGATTTATTGATGAGGGGTGTAGAATTGTTGAATCTTTTTGGGAAGGAGAAATCCAAAATGAGTAGGACAAGTAAAGCTTAACTAATGAGCTGAAGAAGTACAGGACTTGTCTGCTGTTTAATAGCACACAAAATATCATCACCAGCTTAATTTCATTTCAACCTTCATTCATGGTTCATGCCTGCATGCATCTTTGTGTGCGAGTAGAAACCTAACCAAAGATTGTCAAACAAGGCTGATTCAGAAGCAGGTAATTTATAAAATGATATCCCAATATGAGATTTATTTGGGGAAAAGATTGTGCCCTGAAGCTTTCCTCTTTTTCTTTGTTGAACAATGCCTCATAAAAAGCAGGATATTTACCATATTTAGCTTCTACAAGCTAAACTAAACAATTCAGCCTATTTAGCTATAGTAGTTGGGAGCTTACTATAACAAGGGGTGTTATGGGAATCAGGTAGTTTTGCATTTACAGTTCCCCTAAATTACTCACCTTCTTTCTGATTTTATCCAGATTATTTTCTGCCAAGAAAATGATTTTATGTATGATTGCTTGGGCAAATGCTTTCATGAATTAAGTATGAGGCAAACAAGAGAAGTAGTCACCAGTTGAACATTTCAACTCTTTACGAAACATATATTATGTATTATCTGCATCTTAAACCTCATCCAAACATAAACTAAGATACACAACTAAGCCTGCAGCAATCTGAAAACTAGGTAGCTTAAAAAGTATTTATCCCTCATGTACATATTAACATGTATGATTGATACCAAAATACAAGCATAGTTGAGGTACCCATGAAATATTAACCCACAAAGAAGGAATATGAGAAAATTCCTAGAAATGGACTAGTTCCTTCCATTTCTATTGACCTTAAGACAATTTTCATCTAGATTTATCTACTTAGTGCTAATATTAATCTTATTTGACTTCTGTCCCATATTTAGAAGAAGCAGGAATACTGCATTCAAGATGTTCATTATATCACAATGACAAAGATTTAAAATGAAAAAACCTTCATGCTAATTCATGTCAATTTTCTGGAGCATAAACCCCTCTTTAGACCTGAGGCACTGAGACATTACTAAAGGGAAACATAGTGTTTAAATTCTGAAATGATAGTAAGGTTAAAAATGTGGACCTATACAAATTTACCTTTTGAATGCCTGCTGTTGTTTCTGACAATCGAGGATAGGTGTAGGAACTATATGAATACCCTTGCTGATTGGACTTAAAAGCACTTGCTCCATAGGGCATGATTGGCTCTTGAAGGCCAGACCCTGATCTTGACCTTTGCCTCATGGCTGGTTGAGGACTTGCCTGGTTCACATAGGATGATTTTGGTCTTTTGTCGTAATCATCCTTGGACCACTCGCTGTCACTGTATTCTAGTCCTTCTCTGGAGTATTGACTGTGAAGAGAAGTTCTAGAGAGAGCATAATGAAAAGGCTCTTTATAATCCAGAGAAGAGTGACTAGGTACCCTCCGATATTCCAGCTTCAGGCCACCATAGTCATTCAGTTTACTTTTTGTTTCCAAGGGAGTGCGATAATCTGGTAAGAATCTAGAGATGTCAGACTTCAGAGGCTTGGCTTCAGAAAAATACATCTCACTTGGTTTCAGCTTGGCCATGTGTCCATTTTGCTTTGCAGCATAGCTCCCTTGGGAATATCTGTCTGCTTCTTCCCCACGAAGGCACCTGTCTCTGTATTTTTCAACAAAGAAGTCAGTCCCTGTATCTGACTCGCTAGAATACTGTGAATAGGTGACAAAGCCATTTTCTTGCTGGTGGATTTCTATATGGTTGGAGGATCTTAGGTGAGAAGTGGGAGGACTCTCCTTCCGAAGTGAGTTGGAACGGGTCACGGAGATATTGTCAAATTCTTCCAGCAAGCCATTGATTGAAGCATCCTTGCAAGGTTTATTTCCTCTAACGATGGTCTGGGAAGAGAAGATAGCTTTTGATTAAAGGCTGCCTTTGATTTAATGCCATAGCAATAAAACCACTCAGCAGTGTCATTTCAGCAATATTGCAAAGAACATAGGGACAGTCCACTATATCCTTTTATCAGGTAGAAAATTTGGGGACAAAATGTCATTTTCCCCCAAGGTGCATCACTGCATACTCTTGCTAACTCTATCCATAATAATAATAATAATAATAATAATAATAATAATAATAATAATAAGAAGAAGAAGAAGAAGAAGAAGAAGAAGAAGAAGAAGAAGAAGTTGGAAGGGACCTTGGAGGTCATCTAGTCCAACCCCCTGCTCAGGCAGGAAACCCTATACCATTTCAGACAAATGGCTGTCCAGTCTCTTCTTAAAAACTTCCAGTGTTGGAGCATTCACCACTTCTGGAGGCAGGTGGTTCCACTGGTTAGTTGTTCTAACTGTCAGTATTATACTGCCAAGAAAAAAAAACTTAAAAGGTTGGAAATTTACCATGATTTTCTAGATATTCTTGATTTCAACAGCTTTCTGCCCACCTTGCATATGGAAAAGTCAGGAATGATGGGATCAGGGATGTCTGCAGAGGAGTTCAACAATATCAAAATGGCAGGTGTGACCAGAGAATGAAAGCCTCATCCCTTTTTATGTGATGCATGACATCCACATTTCAAAGGATTGGGTTTTGATTGCAAGTCGTGTCCACCACACTGATGTTCTTGACTTTCCCTGTGGACACTCCTGGATGGAAGTTACCCTTTAATAATAATTAGAGCCACATAGTTACTGCACATCTGACCCAAAATACTGATAATAAGACTTTTATCCAAGACCTCAGCTAACTGGCTAATTAGAGCAGCGATCTGATTCAGTATATTTATTTTATTAATTTGTAAAATTTATTAGGTGCCCATGTTGTCTCATGGTAACTCTGGGTGGCTTTACAATATTAAAAATCAAATTATATAAATTACTAGTTATATATATATATATATATATATATATATATATATATATATATATATATATATATATATATATATATATATATATATATATATATATATATATATATATATCCCCTTCATGGATTACTGCCTTGTCGTGGCGAAGGGGCTTGCGTAATTCAATGAAGCTATGAGCTATGCCGTGCAGGGCCACCCAAGACGGACAGGTCATAGCAGAGAGTTCTGACAAAACGTGATCCACTGGAGAAGGAAATGGCAACCCACTCCAGTATCTTTGCCATGAAAACCCTATGGACAGTACCAAAAGGCAAAACGATATGACGCTGGAAGATGAGCCCCTCAGGTCGGAAGGTGTCCAATATGCTACTGGGGAAGAGCAGAGGGCTAGTACTAGTAGCGCCAGAAAGAATGAAGCGACTGGGCCAAAGCCGAAAGGACGCTCAGCTGTGGATATGTCTGGTGGTGAAAGGAAAGTCCGATGCTGTAAAGATTTTTTCTCCATAGGAACCTGGAATGTAAGATCCATGAATCAAGGAAAACTGGACGTGGTCAAACAAGAGATGACAAGACTGAACATTGACATCTTAGGTATCAGCGAACTAAAATGGACAGGAATGGGTGAATTTAATTCAGATGACCATCAGGTATACTACTGTGGGCAAGAATCCTTCAGAAGAAATGGAGTAGCCTTCATAGTCAATAAAAGAGTAGGAAAAGCAATACTGGGATACAATCCTCAAAATGACAGAATGATCTCAGTTCGAATCCAAGGCAAACCATTCAATATCACAGTAGTCCAGGTCTATGCCCCAACCACCAGTGCTGAAGAGGATGAAATTGACCAGTTCTATGAAGCACTACAGCACCTTATAGAACTAACACCCAAAAATGATGTTCTTATCATCATGGGGGATTGGAATGCTAAAGTAGGAAGCCAAAAGATAACTGGAATAACAGGCAAGTTTGGCCTTGGAGTGCAAAATGAAGCAGGGCACAGGCTGATAGAATTCTGTCAAGAGAATACAATGGTCATAGCAAACACTCTTTTCCAACAACCCAAGAGACGGCTCTACACATGGACATCACCAGACGGTCAACACAGAAATCAGATTGACTATATGCTCTGCAGCCAAAGATGGAGAAGCTCTATACAGTCAGTAAAAACAAGACCAGGAGCTGACTGTGGCTCAGACCATGAGCTTCTCCTTGCAAAGTTTAGGCTTAAACTGAAGAAAGTAGGGAAAAGCACTAGGCCACTCAGGTATGAATTAAATCATATCCCTGTTGAATATACAGTAGAGGTGACAAATAGATTTAAGGAATTAGATCTGATAGACAGAGTGCCTGAAGAACTATGGACAGAGGTTCGCGACATTGTACAACAGGTAGCAACCAAAACCATCCCAAAGAAAAAGAAATGCAAGAAAGCAAAATGGCTGTCTGAGGAAGCTTTGCAAATAGCTGAGGAAAGGAGGGAAGCGAAAGGCAAGGGAGAAAAAGAAAGATACACCCAATTGAATGCAGAATTCCAGAGAATAGCTAGAAGAGATAAGAATGCCTTCTTAAATGAACAGTGCAAAGAAATAGAAGAAAATAATAGAATAGGGAGGACCAGAGATCTTTTCAA
Organism: Vipera berus; assembly: GCF_964194415.1. Lineage (NCBI taxonomy): Eukaryota > Metazoa > Chordata > Lepidosauria > Squamata > Viperidae > Vipera > Vipera berus. The sequence continues at coordinate 203,519,666 of NC_138202.1, read as the reverse complement.
GAAAATTGGAGAAATGAAGGGAACGTTTAATGCAAAAATGGGCATGATAAAGGACCAAAATGGCAGGGACCTAACAGAGGCAGAAGAGATTAAGAAGAGGTGGCAAAATTACACAGAAGAACTATACAAGAATGAGCTTAACGTCCCTGATAATCACAATGAGGTGGTCACTGACCTCGAGCCAGACATCCTAGAATGTGAAGTGAAGTGGGCCTTAGAAAAGCTGAGCAACAACAAAGCTAGTGGAAGTGACAGTATTCCAGCTGAGCTATTCAAAATCTTAAAAGACAATGCAGTAAAAGTGCTACACTCAATTTGCCAACAAATTTGGAAAACTCAACAGTGGCCACAGGATTGGAAAAGATCAGTTTACATTCCAATTCCAAAGAAAGGCAGTGCCAAAGAATGTTCAAACTATCGCACCATTGCACTCATTTCTCATGCTAGTAAAGTCATGCTTAAAATCCTACAAGCTAGACTTCAGCAGTATGTGGATTGAGAACTACCAGAAGTGCAGGCAGGATTTCGAAGAGGCAGAGGAACTAGAGATCAAATTGCCAACATACGCTGGATCATGGAGAAAGCTAGGGAGTTCCAGAAAAACATCTACTTCTGCTTCATTGACTATGCTAAAGCCTTTGATTGTGTGATTCATAACAAACTGTGGCAAGTTCTTAAAGAGATGGGCATACCAGACCATCTTATTTGTCTCTTGAGAAACCTATATGCGGGTCAAGAAGCAACAGTGAGAACTGGACACGGAACCACTGATTGGTTCAAAATTGGGAAAGGAGTCCGGCAAGGCTGTATACTGTCGCCCTGCCTATTTAACTTATATGCAGAGCACATCATGAGAAAGGCAGGGCTAGATGAATCAAAAGTTGGAATTAAGATTGCCGGAAGAAATATCAACAACCTAAGATACACAGATGATACCACTCTAATGGCAGAAAGTGAAGAAGAACTAAAGAGCCTCTTGTTGCAGGTGAAGAAGGAGAGTGCAAAACTTGGGTTGAAACTTAACATTAAGAAAACCAAGATCATGGCATCTGGCCCTCTCAATTCCTGGCAAATAGATGGGGAAGAAATGGAGGTAGTGACAGATTTTATTTTCCTGGGCTCCAAGATCACTGCAGATGGGGACTGTAGCCAAGAAATTAAAAGACGCTTGCTCCTGGGGAGGAAAGCCATGGCAAATCTAGACAGCACACTAAAAACCAGAGACATCACCCTGTCAACAAAAGTGCGTATAGTCAAGGCTATGGTCTTCCCAGTTGCAACGTATGGCAGTGAAAGTTGGACCATAAGAAAGGCTGAGCGCCAAAGAATTGAGGCCTTTGAACTGTGGTGCTGGAGAAGACTCCTGCGAGTCCCTTGGACCGCAAGGCGATCAAACCGGTCAGTCCTAGAGGAGATCAATCCTGACTGCTCTTTAGAAGGCCAGATCCTGAAGCTAAAACTCAAGTACTTTGGCCACCTAATGAGAAGGAAGGACTCACTGGAGAAGAGCCTAATGCTGGGAAAGATCGAGGGCAATAGAAGAAGGGGACGACAGAGAATGAGGTGGCTGGATGGAGTCACTGAAGCAGTAGGCGTGAGCTTAAATGGACTCCAGAAGATGGTAGAGGACAGGAAGGCCTGGAGGAATGTTGTCCATAGGGTCGCGATGGGTCGGACACGACTTCGCAGCTAACAACAACATATATATATATATATATATATATATATATATATATATATATATATATATATATATATATATATATATATATATATATATATATATATATATATATATATATATAGGGACGCGGTGGCTCAGTGGGTTAGGACGCTGAGCTTGTCGATCGGAAGGTCGGCAGTTTGGCGGGTTGAATCCCGAGCGCTGCGTAACAGAGTGAGCGCCTGTTACTCGTCCCAGCTTCTGCCAACCTAGCAGTTCGAAAGCATGTAAAAATGCAAGTAGAAAAATAGGGACCACTACAGTGGGAAGGTAACAGTGTTCCGTACGCCTTTGGCGTCTAGTCATGCCGGCCACATGACCACGGAGACGTCCTCGGACAAGCGCTGGCTCTTCGGCTTTGAAACGGAGATGAGCACCGGCCCCTAGAGTCGGAAACGACTAGCACGCATGTGCGGGGGAACCTTTACCTTTATATATATATATATATATATATATATATATATATATATATATATATATATATATATATATATATATATATATATATATATATCCGTCATCATCAGGCCGGAGTATTCCTCCTGCTGCTTTCAGGAGCAATGCGTGGTCTGTCTGTTCCTTTCCTTCCAACTCGAAACGTCGCCACAACTTTCTGAAGATGAAAGGAACGCGGGAAGAAACCCGAGACTCTAGACCTACACATACAGACACCCGCGAGAATCTAAGAAAATATATATATATATATATAAAGTATTTGTCAAGGCTTTGTGAAAGCACCTTGCTAATTAACTCTTTCATTCCTGCTTTGGCCTGTCTCAAGGCTTATCCACAGGATATAGTCAACTATGACAGCTCATTATTTGTGCAAATTATTCAAATTGCTAATAAAGAATTTTGGGAGGCTGAGATGGCCATTTCGAACTCTTTATGTTCTCATCAGTCAGTCATACCCTTTATCTGAGATTCGAACCTGGGCTGATTGTATATTAGGCAGTTGTTTTAACTTGCTGAGCCACAGGTTCTTTCTCTCTTTTTATCAGCTAGAAGGCAAGGCTAAATATATGTTAAGTATTTGTCAAGGCTTTGTGAAAGCACCTTGCTAATTAATTCTTTATTAGCAATTTGAATAATTTGCACACACACACACACACACACACACACACACACACACACACACACACACATATATATATATATATATATATATATATATATATATATATATATATATATATATATATATAATCAACCTAGCTAAAAGATAGGGGGAGGGAATATGATGGAAGGAGAGGGTGGGATCTGTGCTTAATCAATCCATGATTCATATCAATTCATTCATGTGAAAATGTAACTCTGTTTGGAGACTCAGTTTATAGTTAAACAGGATTCCAGCCAACCATTCTTGGAGCAAGCAAACTTCAATGAACTTCATGGCTCCCCTGACTTTCAGTAAGAATGGGGGTGACACAACAATGATCGTGGGGCTAGAATTTCCAACCTTCTAAGTTTTTTTTTCTTGGCAGTATAATTTTTCAACCAGCCATTTTTTTTAGAAAATATGAAATTAGCAATTTTTTCCTGAATTTCAGGAACATGATCTTGGAGCATGGACTTCAAAGGGATGTAGATGGTTTAATAGGGCATACGGACTGCAGATTACCTGCCCTGATATAAGATAAGCAATAGCTAATGCACAACACATAGTTTATTTTCCTGCAATCCAAATCCAGGCATAGCTTCTTAGACTTAATTACTACTGAGTTGAATGGGATTTATTCCATAAGTGGCACTCAGAAAAGTAGTCTCAAAATCTTGACATATTTCACTGCATTTATAGTTTGAATAATAATCTCCTTAACATCAATATCTTTCCCAGAAAGAATCTGCCTATCTAACCTGGATGGCCAGAAACCATCTACTCATGGGGCCCACCTAGGAGGAGCTGTTCCTATAACACAGCACCTCTCCTATGGAACAGCCTACTTCCCTAAGCAAGAATGCATTCCCATGGTTCTCAGAAGATGGTAAACACCTTGTTCTTCTAGTACAGGGCTTTTCAACCTTTTCACCCATTGTACCACCTTTAGGATATGGCAACATCCGAGTACCACCAGTCGCCCAGCAAGGTGTCAAAAACTTGATGACCCCCCCCAAAAGGAAAAAAAGTGATGAAGTACAGGTAGTCCTCGACTTACAACATTTCGCTTAGTGACTGTTCAAAGTTACAATGGCACTGATAAAAGTGCCCCCAAGCCACAGCCAAGCAAGATACGTGCCTGCCTGCCCGGCAGCGCTCTTCCTCCTGTCTGAGGTTTTCATTCTTGTGAGCATTTCTGTTGAGGATTGGCAGTGGGGGTGGGATGGGAGGGTGTTTCGTTTTTATTTCCCCCCCCCCATCTGCTGGGTGGTTGCAGCAGGTTTTGGTCACTTCACATACCCTGGGACACTGTGGCCGTCATAAATATGAATCAGTTGCCAAGCATCTGAATGTAAATCACAAGACTCTGGAGATGCTGCAACATTCCAGCTGATCGGCGCTTCTTCTGGGCTCAGCAGAAGCGCCAGGATCAGCGCCGAGCTCCAGCTGGAGCCTGGCGCTGATCCTGACATTTCCACTGAGCCCTGACAGCCCTACAGCTCCAGCTGTCTCTCGCTCAGGCTTGTGGGGTGCTGCCACTGGTTCAGCTCATTCCCCTCCCCCGCTACCACTTTTCTAGGATGGTCGTGTACCACTTGCCAGGTGCCAATGTACCACAGGTGGTACCAGTACCACTGGCTGAAAAGCCCTGTTCTAGTAGGTTATGTATACTTTGGGAGAGGGGCGTTGCCTTTGAATCAGTCTTGACTCCTGGAACTACCAGAGGACTGGAAGAGAGCTGATGTAGTTCCCAACTTCAAAAAAGGGAAAAAATAGATCCAGGAAACTACAAACCTATCAGACTGACCTCAATACCTGGGAAGATTCTGGAAAAGATAATCAAACAACAAATCAGCGAACACCTTGATGTGAACAAAGTTATCACTAAAAGCCAACATGGGTTTGTCAAAAACAGATCGTGCCAGACAAACCTTATTGCATTCTTTGACCAAGTGACAAAACTAGTGGACCAGAGGAATGCTGTAGATATAATTTACTTGGATTTCAGTAAGGCATTTGATAAAATAGATCACAACCTACTACTTGATAAGATAGAAAAATGTGGATTAGACAGCATCACCACCAGATGGATTCGTAGCTGGCTGACAGGCCATACTCAGCGTGTGGTCCTCAATGGAACTGCATCTACATGGAAGGAAGTGTGTAGTGGGGTGCCCCAGGGCTCTGTTCTGGGCCCAGTGCTCCTCAACATCTTCATCAACGATTTGGATGAGGGGATAGATGGGGAACTCATCAAATTTGCAGATGACACCAAGCTGGCAGGAATAGCCAATACTCCAGAAGACAGGCTTAAGATACAGGAGGATCTGGACAGACTCGAACACTGGGCACTATCTAACAAAATGAAATTCAATTGTGAAAAAAGTAAGGTTCTGCATTTAGGCAGGAAAAATCAAATGCACAGGTATAGTATAGGTGGTACCTTGCTCGATAGTAGTAACTGTGAGAGGGATCTCGGAGTCCTTAGTGGACTTAAATATGAGCCAGCAGTGTGCTGCAGCTGCCAAAAAAGCCAACACAGTGCTAGGCTGCATTAACAGAGGGATAGAATCAAGATCGCGTGAAGTACTAATACCACTTTACAATGCCTTGGTAAGGCCACACCTGGAATACTGCATCCAGTTTTGGTCACCACGATGTAAAAAAGATGTCGAGACTCTAGAAAGAGTACAGAGAGGAGCAACAAAGATGATTGGGGGACTGGAGGCTAAAACATATAGGGAACGGTTGCTGGAATTGGGTATGTGTGGTTTAATGAAGAGAAGGGTGAGGGGTGGCATGATAGCAGTGTTCCAATATCTCAGGGGCTGCCACAAAGAAGAGGGAGTCAAGCTATTCTCCAAAGCACCTGAAAGCAGGACAAGAAGCAACGGATGGAAACTAGTCAAGGAGAGAAGCAAACTAGAACTAAGTATAGTATAGTATAGTATAGTATAGTATAGTATAGTATAGTATGTATAGTATAGTATAGTATAGTATAGTATAGTATAGTATAGTATAGTATAGTATAGTATAGTATAGTATAGTATAGTATAGTATAGTATAGTAACATAGCAAATGTATCACAGCAGTTTTTTCAGATGCATTTCATGCCCACCTCCCATGTTAGATCATTATTACTCTTTTTCAGTAATTTACATTAAAAACTGCATTTGATTGGAGAACCAAAACATAGCATTTTTTAAAAATATGCCTATTCAAACATAAATATGCTGGTTCAAAGAAACAAGAATTTGCTACATTGCATACAGCGCAATCTGAATGACTTTCCTCTCCCGTCCCTTGCAGTCTAAAGATGGAAACTGCTACAAACCCCTGGGGCATACTTAAAGCGAAGGAGGGAAGCCCATTCCTAACACAATGAATGTGTTTCTGATTAAACAAAGCAATGGACGGAAACAGCATGAAAAATATCTACATCGTCTACAGTGGAGAGTAAAGAAGGTGACCTTGATGGAGATGTGCAGAAACCATTACCTAAGCAAAAGGACGATGAAACATTTTTTAAGTTTAGTTTAGTTTAGTTTATTAATATTTCTATACCGCCTTCTCCCGAAGGACTCAGGGCGGTGCACAGGGCAAGAATAAAATACAAAGTTACAAATATTAAAAGAAGATTAAATAGTTGCCCATTAAAACAATTAATACATTACATTTATAAAAACCCCAAAAATACAGCAATAAAAATACAAAAATAAAAACCCCACCAATCCCCCATCAGGCCAGGCCAGCTTGTTCGAACAAAAACGTCTTCAGATCGCGGCGAAAGGAGCGAAGATCGGGCGCCGTCCGGAGCTCTACCGGTAACTGATTCCATAGTTCCGGAGCGCCCACAGAGAAGGATCTCCCCCTGGGGGCCACCAATCGACATTCTCTGATCGGTGGCACCCTGAGGAGACCCTCTCTGTGGGAACGCACAGGGCGCAGGGAGGTTGATGCCGGCAGCAGGTGTTCCCTGAGGTACTCCGGACCCCTGCCATGTAGGGCTTTAAACACCATTACTAGTACCTTGAATCTCACCCGGAAGACAACTGGTAACCAATGCAGCTCACGGAGCAGAGGTGTAACATGGGAGTATCAGGAGACTCCCAACACAACTCTCGCGGCTGCATTCTGTACCAGTTGGAGCCTCCGGGTGGTCCTCAAGGGCAGCCCCATGTAGAGAGCGTTGCAGTAGTCTAGACGAGAGGTCACGAGCGCATGAGTGACCGTGCATAAATCATCCCGGCTTAGATAGGGCCGCAACTGGCGCACCAGGCGAACCTGGGCGAAAGCCCCCCTAGTCACAGCCACTATGTGGTCTTCCAAAGTGAGCCGTGAATCTAGGAGGACTCCCAAGTTGCGAGCCCTATCAACAGGGGGTAATAATTCACCCCCCATAGAAAGAGATGGAATATCCGAATAGACCCGGGATGAAGGTATGCAAAGCCACTCAGTCTTGTCGGGGTTGAGTTGAAGTCTGTTCCTCCCCATCCAGACCCGAACCGCCACCAGGCAACGGGACATCACGTTGAGGGCATCACTGGGGTGGTTTGGGGTCGAAAGAAAAAGCTGGGTATCATCAGCGTACTGATGATAGCCAACTCCAAAACCACGAATGATCTCACCCAGCGGTTTCATATAGATGTTGAACAGGAGAGGCGAGAGGACCGACCCCTGAGGAACTCCACAAACGAGAGACCTCGCGGTCGACCTCTGTCCTCCTGTCAACACCGACTGCGAACGTCCCTGGAGATAGGAGGAGAACCACTGTAAAACCGTGCCTCCCACTCCCAATCCCCTGAGACGCCGCAGCAAGATACCATGGTCGATGGTATCAAAAGCCGCTGAGAGGTCTAATAGGACTAGAACAGAGGAATGTCCCCTGTCCCGAGCCCTCCAGAGATCATTCAGCAGCGCGACCAATGCAGTCTCCGTGCTGTACCCGGGCCTGAAACCCGATTGGTATGGGTCTAGATAATCCGCTTCATCCAGGACCAGAGGGAGCTGATGCGCCACCACACTCTCAACAACCTTCGCAAGGAAGCGAAGGTTGGAGACCGGACGAAAGTTGTTCAATACAGCTGGGTCCAAGGCAGGCTTCTTGAGGAGAGGCCTCCCCACCGCCTCTTTCAAGACGGCAGGGAAGCTACCCTCACTCAAAGAAGCCGATATAACTGCCTGGAACCAGCTGCGCGTCCTCTCCCGGGCTGCATAAACCAGCCAGGAAGGGCACGGGTCCAATAAACATGTGGTGGAGCTCAGCCTCCCCATAATCCTGTCCACTTCCTCCGGAGTCACAGAATCAAACTCCTCCCAGGTAATATTGACAAGACCGCCCGTGTCCTGATCGTCAGACTCTGCCCAGTCAGAGTCCAAACCGGTCCAAATCCGAGCGATTCTGTCCGACAGATGTTGGTTAAACTCCTCGGCACGACCCTGCAAGGGTTCTTCCCTCACCTCTTGATTCAGGAGGGAGCGAGTCACCCTAAACAGGGCGGCCGGGCGATTATCTGCGGACGCGATAAGGGTAGCGAAGTGGTTAGACCTCGCCTCCTTCAGAACAACCAAATAGTATTTGGAAGATGTTCAGGCAGACATATCCCTAATTCGCTTAACTATAAGAGGAAGAAGGTACAGTACAATCAGACTTGCAAGATTCAGTTAATACAGCCCATCTCAATCAAAATAGTTTTAACCTTCCTCTGGAATTGATTTTCTAATCTGGTTTACCTGGGGGTGGGGAGGCTGACATATTTACATAGCACATAGTGATTATGCCTGAGGTATTGGCATCACCAGTAGGTCATTACTTATTGTCAAAGAATATAACATAACTAAAAAGCTAAAATAGTTTGGGTGGCCATTTATGCATCAATAGGAAAAGCACTCGACAATTCCGATTACTTTAATACCTGCATATCCGCAGCGATATAGGTGCATATTTCTTACTTCTCTAGGTTATAGCAATACAATTCATCTGCTTGTAATAAAACCAACTGCAAATGGGTGATCTTCTAAGGCTACTTAGTTTGTTCTCCAGAACTATTGGCTTGATGCCCTTCCACGTGACCCCTAGACCTGGCTAAGTTTGGGTTAAGCAAACTACAGTAAAGAGGATCCTGGAGGAACGTTGTCCATGGGGTTGCGATGGGTCTAACACGACTTCGCAACTAACAACAACAAATGAGGAAGACCTGGTCTTAGCTGGTGATCTTCCAGTGTTTGGCTCAAACTATGAAATAAGTCAGCACAAGCAAAGCCAAAACCCTTTGACCTCTCCACCTTTTGTACCAATTACTATCTGCCATTTGGAATCCATGTCATTATTTTGTGCAAGCAAACTCTAAAACAATAGAGAAAGTCATAAATATGCTTCCATTTGTCTTGGAAACAGACATCCAGTGATATGAATATGCTTAATTCTATACTTGTCTCCCCTTAACGGGTCTGTTCTGGGTCACTCATATTTACCACAGCATGGAACAGCATGATTGACAATGAAGTGCTTCATAATTTAATGAGCCCCTGAAGCACCCAGGAGGCATCTGTCTTCCAAGTGCAAATGTGTGGCTCAAATCCAAGTGCTGCTTTAATATTCTCTCTCTCCTGTGGCAGATCCTCACTTTTTTTTAGCTTGGAGTTCCCCTCTGGTTGTTTGAGCAAAGATCATCCTTTGGTGACATGTGAAGTGGCTCTGCATACAAAACCATAGTTTTTCTCTAAGGCACGATTGTTCTTCATGTGTTACAAAACCAGTATCTTAACCTCCTCACATTCCTAATGCTCCAGGCTCTTTCCTTCCTTCGTGAGCCAAAATTGATATGTAAAAGCCTTTTGGTAGGTGGACTTTTGTTGATACTCATTCAGGCCAGCTGTTAGAGACCTCTATGTAAGGGCAGAGTAAGAGCAGAGTAAATCTTGTCCTCCACTTTTTAACACTTTGGCAGATAATTGGCAATTTCCAAAAATATGCAAGTCACATTCGGCTTATTATTCATAAAGAAAAATGGAGATATCAGGGCCCAGATGAAAATTACAAGATATTTCTCCTCGAAGAAGAAACCAAGTCTAGGAACGGCTTTCCCTGAAACATCAAGAAGTAGTCAATGTATAATTAGAAACTAAAAGTACAGGCAATTATCACAGCATACTCAAAAGGTTAAACGATTCTCATTCCAAAAACAATAAGAATTTTTGTAGTATTTGAGGTATTTAAAAATGTATTATTAAAGCACAGGTAGAGATAGAAGATGCACAGTTACAGACCTCTATGTACTAAAAGGCAACTAATTTGTTATCTATTATGGAAGGATACTGTACTACAAGCTACATCTTCTGCTATTCTTACAAGTTCATCCTTACTAACAGAATGCTTAATCATTTTCTTAAGGCTATAAGACCCTTTTTTTAAAAAAAATCATATTCCCAAGAGACTTTTATAGAATCTCTAATTTCTCTGCATGGATATTGGATTGGTTGGATACTGACATGTCCAGCCATCCCTTGTACGAAAATATTAAGGGTTTCATCAGTACAAGCAAAGTTAGCTGCACAATCTTTACTTTGGCCTCATAGGCAAGAACAGGGATCTTCAAAGTTGGCCCTTTTATGACTTGTGGACTTCAACTCCCAGAATTCCTCAGCCAGCATGCCTGGCTGAGGAATTCTGGGAGTTGAAGTCCACAAGTCATAAAAGGGCCAGGTTTGAAGACCCCTGGGCAAGAATGTCACTATGTTTGGAAGCAGACGGCTCATCGTAGCCACTTTATTGATCTGGGACTGCAAATAAATAATAATCATATCCATATCCCCTGACAACATCAGCATTATTTCCCAATGAAGGCTCAGGGGATACGGATTCTAAAAATATATACTGATTCTAAAAAATATAATCGTATTTCCTTAAGTAGTGACTTTGAAAAGTAGCCTTTTCATAGGGCAAAGGAAAACCAGAAATGACTTTGATCATTCAAATCCTTCCTGCCTTGATGCTAACTGCATACATTAATGCAAAAGAGGGGGTACCTGGGAGAAATCCATATTACTGCTGGGAGTTATGGCTTGCCTTTGTGTCATAGTAATTCCTCGTACATTAAAATCAATGAAGCCAATCTATTTGAGTTAATGTCCACTTCTCTCCAAAAGCAGATCTTTTCCTTTCCGAGGAGTTCCAGCATTTGTTCTGGCTGGTGGTGACAAGAGGCATACTTCATGGTGTCATGTTCCTGGTCTGTCCTCTGGTGATAAGCTATAATGGATCTGCCGTAGGAACAGCTGTCTCATTGTGTAACAAAGAGGAGATGAAAAACAGCTTCTCCTCTAAAACCACTGTATTTCCATAGACTGTAATGAAGTAGGTAATTAACTGCTTTGCCCCAGAAAGACCCGGCATTAAACAAATCTGTATTTTATGTCTTTCTTGAGGATGTGCTTTTTTTCCTCTTAAAACAGAAGTCTACTTTCAAATGCTTATTTAAATACTATGTAGTAATAGCTGAGAATACATTTTAATAGTCTAGCTAAGATTAAACCATACATCAGACTAATGTATTTCTCATTTTAATGAAAAGGTTTTTTTGGGGGAAAAATCAATGAGAAGAAAGAATTTTTTTAAAAAAATTAAGTATATACAAGTATCTCACCATTCATCCTCACAGATATTTTTTTTAAAAAAATCCACCACCCATTAATATAGAAAGTGTGCTAACAAGATGCTTTATGATAAAAAAAACATATTGCAGACATAGTCATTATTGTTTTGCAGATGAAAATCATTGTCCTTAATCCATGTTTGATTTTATACAATGTCCATGTTATTAATGGGCACAAGTTACAGTTGAGTATCCCAAATGATTGAGAATCTCCATAGATTTATAGCTGGGTACACAAATTAATTGCAAGTAAGGAGGAATTTTAAAACTATACAGCCTATTGAAAGCAATGGACAGCTTCAACCTTAGGCCGGAATTCTGATCTATCTCCAGTACATAGTCATGGTTTCAACATGAAAGATGATAGATAGATAGATAGATAGATAGATAGATAGATAGATAGATAGATAGATAGATGATAGATAGATAGATAGATAGATAGGCAGGCAGGCAGGCAGGCAGGCAGGCAGGCAGGCAGGCAGACAGACAGATGGTTTCTATAACAGAGACTTTCAGAAACATCAGTAAAAAAGTAATCATTAAAGAAGTGTTGCAAAGATGAAATATTGTATTTTCAAAAATGCTCTATGAACATGTTTCTGCCTAGTGGCATTTGTGTGTATGTGTGTATGTGTGTGTGTGTGTAGGAAGTTAGGTATCTTGCTGCTAGGTTTTGCTATAAGCTTTAATTATTTGTATATGTTGTGATGTCATATGCATATACCATACAAAAGCACTTGCCTTACAATAGCCCAACATTGCTTTTATCATTTCCATGAAAGCTGTGGTTGCCGCAGTGCCTCTGTTCCATTTGCTTTGAATGTGATCCCTTGGTTTTTTTTTTATCTTTTTAGGATTTGTGGGTTTTTCCCCCTCAAGATTGCTTCTCAGAAGCAGTAGGGTGACAGGTAGGCCAAGAAGAGAGGGGAAAATAGACCCATTTCAGTTAGTTGCACTTGCCTTCCAGCTTCGAATATGTCTGTTTGACCAAAACTATCTTTTTATAACAGGGACGCGGTGGCTCAGTGGGTTAGGACGCTGAGCTTGTCGATCGGAAGGTCGGCAGTTTGGCGGGTCGAATCCCGAGTGCCGTGTAACAGAGTGAGCGCCTGTTACTCGTCCCAGCTTCTGCCAACCTAGCAGTTCGAAAGCACGTAAAAATGCAAGTAGAAAAATAGGGACCACTCCCGTGGGAAGGTAACAGCGTTCTGTGCGCCTTTGGCGTCTAGTCATGCCGGCCACATGACCACGGAGATGTCCTCGGACAAGCGCTGGCTCTTCGGCTTTGAAACGGAGATGAGCACCGGCCCCTAGAGTCGGAAACGACTAGCACGCATGTGCGGGGGAACCTTTACCTTTTACCTTTATCTTTTTATACTGAAAGATCAGTTTTACTGCAGACAATGGAGGAGGTGCAAAGAATGCAGTGATGAGGTTATATAATCCTAGATTGAGTCAGCGGTGAGCTCTTCTTAAGACAATTTTGTAATTCAGTAGTTTTGGAAATCTTGTAGCCCTCCTTCAAATTCTAAGTAAATCCCCAAATGTCAGTTCCAGAGGCTTACACTGACAGCAATCCTCAGTGTATAAAAACATATAGATGAGATTACCCTATACAGGCCTTTTTAAAAATTATGATTCTGACACTGCCTGGCCCTGATTTCTCTTCTTAAGCTAAACCTGTGTTTCCACCCAAAGGAGAGTCAAATAAACAGAAAATTCACATCAAAATTAGAGCATCATTAACTTACTTATTAAACCAGCAGCCCTCCCCCAACCAGGCAGCCAAATTGGATGTCTGATGAAACTGGTTTTGCTTGGGACTGAAAGGAAAAACTGGGAGGGAGCCAATTAGCTGAATTGTAATCAATTATTTTCTCTGCAGATTCAATTTGCGTACCTTTTCTTTAGGTTGCACTCAGAGGTTTTATTCTGTTTTTTAAAAAGCCCTTTCATACCCAGAGAAGTTAATCTTAGCTAACAATTTTTGTTAGCTCCTACAATTTCTGAAAAGTTGTCCCAAAGGGTTTGGTGACCTTCTAGAAAAACATGGAAGGACTAGGAAAAATTCCGTAAAGTACTGAATCTTCTCAACTACGGTACATTGTGAAGAGGAGCAAAATGGTGCTTTTGTTCAGTTTGACTTCTTTTGCTATAGCAATTAGAAATTTTTGGGAGAAATTGTTTGCCGAGAGGATTACATTATTTCCCACTGCAAACGCTCTGTGTTAAGCAGTGCAGTCTAACATATTCCTTTTTGCAACTTACTCTATGTAATTTATGAGGATTTTGCCTACAGCAAAAAAGTGGTTTGGTTCAGTACAAAAGGTAGCACAGGGGAAATTATGGGAAAATGCTAGGATTGTGTGTGTGTGTGTGTGTGTGTGTGTATGTATGTGTGTGTATGTAGATGTATATATGTATATGTGTGTGTGTGCCCTCTCTTGTGCACTGCTGCAATTTTATTCATTTGATTTATATAGATGCCCATCTCAAATACATGACTCAGACCACATTACAATAATTAAAAATTACGTACAAATCATGTATGTTAACAATAGAACACAACAGTCAGCCAAGACAGAATAGCCAACGGCAACAATCAGCACAGCCACTGTACCACATACACAGAACCCAAGTCCAATGGCAAACCCACATCTTTAAGACCTTATGAAAGGACAGTAGGGTTTGAGCCAATCTGGTCTCTGGGAGGGATAATAATGTTCTGAAGGGCAGGTACCATAAAAAAAGGGGGGGGGATGTTTCCTGGTTCTCTCCATATGGCATTTGCTCAACAGATGGGATCTACAACGTGCCTCTCCTGTCTCGTCTGATAATGTTAATATTATTGTAGTCCTACATCTTGAGTCCTAACCTCGCTGTTGTCCATCCCCTGCAGCAAGACTAATTCTAATACCACAATAGAAGGAGGAAGTCTGGATCCTGGAATGGGGAAGGAGGGAAGGGAAGAAGGCAGCTGGATCTTGGAGAGGAGGCTAGGGTGATGAGGGGGATAGTCCTGGGCAAGCAAGCAGTCTGGGCATGAAGAAGTGTGAGAGATGGCAAAGGCGGAAGACATTGAATGGATTAGAGAGAAAAAGCAGTGAAGAGCAGAGAAACTAAATGGGGGGAGTGTATGGGGGAATGAGAAAGGTAGTCAGAAAAAAAAAAGATAGGGAACTAGGGCAAGCAAGCAAGGCTACTCCAATGCCACTTGACCTTCTTAAAAAAACCAAGTAATCTCAAATATTTTAGCTCTCTTCTCTGATGGATGGGTATTCAGAATCTAGAAACTGGACTTGACTGGCAAATACCAATTATGTAGCAATATTTTGCTGAACCAAAAGCCCTTCTCAGATGGAATGGCACAATGGAATTCAAAACTTTGTTTTTGGATGTGGCACAGAGTATCTTAGGACATAATCAGAGAATCTTTTTTTTCCTATTGAGAGAAGACACCTTCAATTTGTTAAAAATATATGTTTCTGGGTGTACTCTTTGTTCAAAAAGAGAAGTAGAATGACTGTGGCAAAAGAAAGCAAAGATTGTACCAATAGTAATAGGCACCTTAGGTGCAATCCAAAAGCATCTAGAGCACCATTTGAACACTGTTGGGATCGACAAAATCACCATCAGTCAATTGCAAAAGGTAGCTTTACCTAGTACAGCTTATATATTTGAAAGATTCCATCAAACAACATCTGCCTATTTCAGGTCCTTAGGAAGGATCCAATAGATGCAGAAAAATGCCGAATGTCATGGCTGACTGTTCGACAAACCATAATAATAATAATAATTATATCAGTATACATTACATCCCCATCATGATACTGATAAGATTATAAATGCCACACAGAAATGGAGGCAGAGGTTTGCTGCAGGTCAAACTAACTGTCAAAGAAGAAAAGTGTGCATTAGCTGATTATATAAAAAATAGTCAAGAAGAAGCCTTGATGGCAAGTTAAAAATTGGAACTTACAGGAAGCAAAAAACAAATATTGAAACAATGTAATAAAAATACAAACAGAATGCTTGCAAGGAAGAATATTACATGGTCAATTTCTATAAAAGATGGAGGGGGACCTGGATAAAGATAAAACCTGACAGTGAGTTATAACTGGAACATTGAAAAAGAAACTGAAGGTTTGATTTTGGCTGAGGAAAAGCAAACTACCGTATATACTTGAATATAAGCCGACTCGAATATAAGCCGAGACCCCTAATTTTACCCCCCCAAAAATGGAAAAAGTTGGTGACTCGAGTATAAGCCGAGGCTGGGAAATGCAGCAGCTCACCTTATGCTCCTCTCCAGAGATCTTCCCTCAGCAGCGGCCGGCAAAGTAGCTCGCACGCGAAACAAGCCCGGCAGAGGAGCCGGAGCGGCGAGCAGAGGCGCCCGGCCCAGATCCTGCAAGGCCCGGCCGAGACGCGCCCCCAGCAGCGGAGCTGCTCCGGCTCCTCTGCCGGGCTTGTTTTGCATGTGAGCTACTTTGCCTGATGCTGAGAAGACCCGCTTGGGCACTCGGGTTGGTGTCAGTCTCCGCAGGCCCTTCTCGTTTCCAGGAACGTCAAGCGCGCTTGGCTCTCCACCCCCACGGCAGGGCAGGGCAGGGCAGAGACTTGCTCGCCCTTCTGACGGCCCTGAAGAGAAACGAAGGGCTTGCAAACTCCCCGCGAGAAGCTGGGCGAAGCACGCGGCTGGGCGAGTGTGTGCCTGCGCGCGTATTTACGAAAGAAACGCTCCGAGAGTTCTTCTTTCTCCGCCCCCTTGGGGGGAACTCTAGCGACTGCTGTAGCCGCGCTTCTCTTCTCGGCTCCGAAAATAGGGATTTCTACTCTCTCTCTCTCTCTCTCTCCCCTCCCCACCCCGCATTCTCCTGCCTCTTCGATTGCGACAATAAAAGGGCGAAGGGTGCGCTGGTTTCTTCCTCCTTCCTCCCCCCCTCCCCTCCCCTCCCCGATTGTCAGGTGAGGCAGCTGGAGGTCTGGCCGGGAGATTGTAGCTGTTTTGAAACGCCGCGTCTTGAAACGCCCGATCAGCTGATTTTCGGGTGGAAGAGCCGCGGCTTGAATCTGTTTGCATCTGCCTGAATTAGACCGAAACGGCCTGAATTTGACCAGAGTTGCTTTGTAATGGCTGGAGGAACTGCAGAGGAGGTCTTGCCGGGAGATTGTGGCCGTTTTGAAACGCCGCGGCTTGAAACGCCCGATCAGCTGATTTTCGGGGCGGAAAGAGCCACGGCTTGAATCTGCTTGTATTTGTTTGAACTTAACCAGAAACGGCTCGTAATGGCTGGAGGAACTGCGGAGGGAGTGAATGCTCCAGCCTGGAATATTTGGAAAGGCTGGGGGAACCGGATGAACTGCAGCTTAAGCGACTGTTGCCGGAGGAGCCATGGCTTGAAACGCCCCAGTTTTGGGGCAGCGTTTGCTTGTTCCCTCCCTCCCTCCCTCCCTCCCTCCCTCCCTCCCCTTTCCCTCCTCTCTAAATCCTTCCTTCCTTCCTTCCTTCCTTCCTTCCTTCCTTCCTTCCTTCCTTCCTCCCTCCCTCCCTCCCCTTTCCCTCCTCTCTAAATCCTTCCTTCCTTCCTTCCTTCCTTCCTTCCTTCCTTCCTTCCTTCCTTCCTTCCTTCCTTCCTTCCTTCCTTCCTTCCCCAGCCCTAATCCGGAAAGTGGAAGGAAAGAAGAGTAAAGGCTGGGCGGAGGAGGAGGGGAAGTTTAAAAAGGGGGCGGCGTTCCCTTTAAAAAGCCGCCCGCCACGCCGCGCTCCCTCGCAGCACACGCGGCGGCTGGCTTCTTGGCTCCCGGTCTCCCCCAGGCTTCCCGGCTGTGATTGGCGAGCGAGCCTCCCGAGCTCCGGCGGCCGTGACATCAGCAGAAGCGGAGCAAGCAAAAGCGAAGGGGGAAGGAAGTTCACCAGCAGCACCTCGAGCCCGCTCCGAGCGCTGGCGGACGCGGAGCCGAAAGAGAAGCAGCATCTCTGCGCGCCCGGGCTGCTGGGGTGAAGTTGCTCAGTGAAGTCACGCTTGGTTAAAAAACAGATTTAATAATAATAATAAGAAGAAGAAGAAGTTGGGCTGATCAAATGTTTCAATAATGACTGAAGGAGGGCTGCTTGTACCTTGGTCTTTGTGCTGGTGTCTTGACATGCCAATACACTAGTACGGAAAGCTGCCGTTCACTTTCGGGGGGAGGAAAAAAAACACAACACCGCACGCTTTCCGCCCCGAAAATCAGCTGATCGGGCGTTTCAAGCCGTTTCAAGCGTGACTTCACTGAGCTGAATAGTGCAGGGTTGCCTGCGTGTTTGCTTGTTCCGGGTAGAAAAAACGCTGTCAACCCCGGCATCTTTTGCGGGGAGGGGTGAGGTGGGGTGGGGTGGGGTGGAGGAAGCAGTTTGCGAAGCAGCCGAAATGGGGGTGTCAAGCCGACCAGGAGGAGGAAGAAGAAGAAGAGGAGGAGGAGGAGGAGGAGGAGTGGGGGGCACGCGGCGATCCCGCTTCGCTGCTTTCGCCCGGTGCCCTTTTCCGACGTCCGCATCACTCCAGGCTCAAAGGGCGCCGTCTGAACGGAGAGTGCGGGGAAAGTGGACGTGCCGCCGGCGCCCTGCTCCCAGGCCCGGATTGGCTGGAAAACATGCCTGCTCGCGAGTAGGCAGGCGAAGATCTGGAAGGCTCGGGATGTAGGGAGGGTGGGGGGTGGGGGGAAGCGAGAGTCTCCCGGGACGAGGGGAGGTCAGGCTGCGTCCCGGATCAAGGCCGACGAAGCACCGACAGCCGCTTTTCTCTCGGATGGGTGGCTGTAAATAGGAGCCCTTCGCCTTCTCGGGGATGGCAGCGGCGAAGAAACGTTGAATGCCGGGCTAGCTCGCCACTTTGCCCTTTTTCCTGCACTTTCCTTCCCGGGTGCAAACAGCAGCCTTCGAGGAAACCCAGCCTCGGCAGCGGCGGCGACTTCCTTCTCTTGCTTCTCCTCGGCTGGTTGGTGCGGCGGCTGCAACTTCACCCCAGCAGCCCGGGTGCGCAGAGATGCTGCTTCTCTTTCGGCTCCGCGTCCGCCAGCGCTCGGAGCGGGCTCGAGGTGCTGCTGGTGAACTTCCTTCCCCCTTCGCTTTTGCTTGCTCCGCTTCTGCTGATGTCACGGCCGCCGGAGCTCGGGAGGCTCGCTCGCCAATCACAGCCGGGAAGCCTGGGGGAGACCGGGAGCCAAGAAGCCAGCCGCCGCGAGTGCTGCGAGGGAGCGCGGCGTGGCGGGCGGCTTTTTAAAGGGAACGCCGCCCCCTTTTTAAACTTCCCCTCCTCCTCCGCCCAGCCTTTACTCTTCTTTCCTTCCACTTTCCGGATTAGGGCTGGGGAAGGAAGGAAGGAAGGAAGGAAGGAAGGAAGGAAGGAAGGAAGGAAGGAAGGAAGGAAGGATTTAGAGAGGAGGGAAAGGGGAGGGAGGGAGGGAGGGAGGGAGGAAGGAAGGAAGGAAGGAAGGAAGGAAGGATTTAGAGAGGAGGGAAAGGGGAGGGAGGGAGGGAGGGAGGGAGGGAGGGAACAAGCAAACGCTGCCCCAAAACTGGGGCGTTTCAAGCCATGGCTCCTCCGGCAACAGTCGCTTAAGCTGCAGTTCATCCGGTTCCCCCAGCCTTTCCAAATATTCCAGGCTGGAGCATTCACTCCCTCCGCAGTTCCTCCAGCCATTACGAGCCGTTTCTGGTTAAGTTCAAACAAATACAAGCAGATTCAAGCCGTGGCTCTTTCCGCCCCGAAAATCAGCTGATCGGGCGTTTCAAGCCGCGGCGTTTCAAAACGGCCACAATCTCCCGGCAAGACCTCCTCTGCAGTTCCTCCAGCCATTACAAAGCAACTCTGGTCAAATTCAGGCCGTTTCGGTCTAATTCAGGCAGATGCAAACAGATTCAAGCCGCGGCTCTTCCACCCGAAAATCAGCTGATCGGGCGTTTCAAGACGCGGCGTTTCAAAACGGCTACAATCTCCCGGCCAGACCTCCAGCTGCCTCACCTGACAATCGGGGAGGGGAGGGGAGGGGGGGAGGAAGGAGGAAGAAACCAGCGCACCCTTCGCCCTTTTATTGTCGCAATCGAAGAGGCAGGAGAATGCGGGGTGGGGAGGGGAGAGAGAGAGAGAGAGAGAGAGAGAGTAGAAATCCCTATTTTCGGAGCCGAGAAGAGAAGCGCGGCTACAGCAGTCGCTAGAGTTCCCCCCAAGGGGGCGGAGAAAGAAGAACTCTCGGAGCGTTTCTTTCGTAAATACGCGCGCAGGCACACACTCGCCCAGCCGCGCGCTTCGCCCAGCTTCTCGCGGGGAGTTTGCAAGCCCTTCGTTTCTCTTCAGGGCCGTCAGAAGGGCGAGCAAGTCTCTGCCCTGCCCTGCCCTGCCGTGGGGGTGGAGAGCCAAGCGCGCTTGACGTTCCTGGAAACGAGAAGGGCCTGCGGAGACTGACACCAACCCGAGTGCCCAAGCGGGTCTTCTCAGCATCAGGCAAAGTAGCTCACATGCAAAACAAGCCCGGCAGAGGAGCCGGAGCAGCTCCGCTGCTGGGGGCGCGTCTCGGCCGGGCCTTGCAGGATCTGGGCCGGGCGCCTCTGCTCGCCGCTCCGGCTCCTCTGCCGGGCTTGTTTCGCATGTGATTCCGGGCCAGGTGCTGCTGAGGGCGAGCAGAGGCGCCCGGGCGACCCCAGCAGCGTCAGGCAAAGTAGCTCGGCCGCGCGCAAGTCCTCGGTAAGTTCTTTTTTTTTGTTGACTGGAGTATAAGCCGAAGTGGATTTTTTCAGCCCAAAAAGTGGGCTGAAAAATTCGGCTTATACTCAAGTATATACGGTATTCAAAGTAATGCAATCAAGATCAGAACTGAAAAATCATCAAATGATTCAAAGTGTAATTTGTGCAAAAAAGCAGAAGAAACAGTAGATCACATACTCAGCTCGTGCAAAAAGATCACACGAACTAATTATGAACAACGTAAAACAATCAGCAAAATGATTCGCTGGAACATCCATACAAATTATTATGTTGCAGTAATATAAAAATTGGTGGGAACTTAATAGTTTTAAAAAATAGTTGACAATGAGCAGGTTAAAATATTGTGGAATTTCCAAATATAGACTTGGTTCATAACATATCAGTTATAATTGTGTTTGAAAATAAAGTGTGAATAATTGATGTGACGATATCAGGGGATAGTAGAATAGAAGACAAAGAATTAGAGAAGATCACAAAGTATCAAGATCTGAAAATCGAAATTGAAAGATTATGACATAAACCAGCTGTGGTGGTCCCAGTAGTTTTTAACACATTGGGTGCCATTCCAAAAAATTATTGGATGACACTAAAAAAAATCTGTGCATTGACAACATTTCCACCTGTCAATTGAAAAATCCCATATTACTGCTTGGATGCACAGTGGTAGCTCAGTACTTGTCCTTAATTGGTTCTGGGAAATGCGACGAGTACTAAAAAGGACAAGTACCCATAACCCATGTAGCGTACCACCTACTCCTTTGTTTTGGCTAGGAAGGACTTCCTATCTTTTCCTTTTTCCTATGTTAATGACCTTCCCAGCATGGCTGACTTCCTGTCCACCCTCTGCAGTTGTCCTATTTCCTTTTGCAAGTGACCTGCCCAGCATGGCTGACTTCCTGTCTGCCCTCTGGGGCTGTCCCCTACTTCCTTCTGCAGTGCATTGAGTACCAAACAAACGATGAGTACCAGGACATTTTTGCATCAAAATACATCTAATACCAAATTCGACAAGTTTTGAAGTAGTCAAGTACCAAGGTACTATTGTAAGCCAATATTGTACAACATCCTGGGCTTTGGAATGTGATGTATATGAAGGCCAACACTAGCTAAACAACTAGCAGCTGTAACTTCACATTGTTGTTAACAGATAATAAATATTGACCTACATGCAATTAAACATTGGCAACAACATAAGAGTATTCCAGCTACTTAAAAAGCTGAGGATGTTATACATGCTTCTTTAGCTGTAATAATTTATTTAAAATGCAATGGAATTTGCTTTTTAGATAATTATTTTCAGAAAGCCAAAGATAGGAGTTTGTAGGATGATAACACGACTGTATTATTTGTCAAACTTCACCGAAATTTCTGTAGTCAGTTGTCATAACAACAGGAACAATAACTTATTATAATCACTTTTGTTCTCATCCTTTTGACTTCCTTAAATATAGTAACAATAAACAAAATATCAGCTTTGAAAATTGAAGTCAGGCACTTCAACCTAATTGAATGCATATGCCTTAAAATTAGTAGTTTTCCAATACTTAGAATTTACTCATCTACTTTTATTTACCGGTAGTTCCATCAACAAATGATGATCTTTCTTTTTAAAACAAACATTTGGAGGGTGGAGGGTGTGTTTTTATACTACTTTTTAAAAGGTTTTATTATTCTTTTTTCCCCAACATCTCTTTTAGATACATAAAATAGAGTAGGATGGATGGATGGAAGATTGGTTTGGAGGAAAAGAAATTTTGTAAATTTACTCCCCTCCGAAGGATTTGTCAATCTCTTTAAAAAAATGCTACACACCTTGTGCAATTCTGAAATTAGATTCATTCCCTAATAGAGTGAGAGGACAGCAGGACAAGACCTGACTTCTGTGTGCAAAATTCCCCAAGCTCAATTCCCACTCCAAAGGTTCCTTGAAAGGTGAACTAAAGCTTCGTCCATAGGACTACAGAGGTTTGTGTGCATGCAAGCACAAAATTATACTGGGTGAGGTATGCTGATATACATACATTCTTTGGCCAAAACTCTTCTTTTATCTAGAAAGATTGCTTCAATTCCTTTTCACAAAAAAAGCATGGTGAATAGAAAATTGTCCTTCAAGGACTTACGGTAATTCTGTCAAGAGTTATGGCCTCTCCTCTCCTTTCATCCCCTTCTCAAACTCCCATCTAGGAAAACAGGAAGGAGGGGAGCATTTTCCTGCCACTGGATGACTTAGTGTTGGAAAAGATTCCTGACCAAACTATGGACATCCATGAAAGCAAACAAATGGATCATCCAACAAATCAATCCAGTGTTCCCACTTGAGGCACAAATGAAAAGGCTCAAATTATCCCATTTATGACACATCATGTGAATGTCTAGCTTTCTAGAGAAGGCTCTAGTGCTGAGATAGGTGGAGGGAAAGAGAAGAGGAGGGAGAAGCAGCCAGAGAGAAGGACACAGCTATAGCAGTGGTGAATACACTATTGGAAGACCTGAAGGGCAGGTTGGGGACGCGGTGGCTCAGTGGGTTAGGACGCTGAGCTTGTCGATCAGATGGTCGGCAGTTTGGCGGGTCGAATCCCGAGTGCCGCGTAACAGAGTGAGCGCCTGTTACTCGTCCCAGCTTCTGCCAACCTAGCAGTTCGAAAGCACATAAAAATGCAAGTAGAAAAATAGGGACCACTACGGTGGGAAGGTAACAGCGTTCCATGCGCCTTTGGCGTCTAGTCATGCCGGCCACATGACCACGGAGACGTCCTCGGACAAGCGCTGGCTCTTCGACTTTGAAACGGAGATGAGCATCGGCCCCTAGAGTCGGAAACGACTAGCACGCATGTGCGGGGGAACTTTTACCTTTATAGCAGTGGTGAATACACTATTGGAAGACCCGAAGGGCAGGTTGGGGACAGATTGTTATAGAGAAAGCCAACCTATGGGGGCACTAAGGGTCAACACCAACTTGATGGCAACTCGAAAGAGGAGCACGGTTGGATCACAACTGCTAAAATCTCCTGCCAATTTGGTTAATTATCAAGAGAAATAGGAATTATTATCAAACAAAATGAGGGTGTGAGAACAGTTAAAAGGTACTGAATAGTGGCGAGAAATTAAAAGAAGTTGGCAACTTCTCTGAATTTAATAAGACCTTTTTAATACACTAATCTTATTGCTAGATTTCTGCAGCAAACAGGTTTCTTAATTTGGATCAAAACTCATTTTCTCTCCTAAGTAAAACAACAGACCTGATAAATAAAGGCAACCCTTCCTTTAGGGGATGGGGAGGCAGGAGAGAAGGGCAGCCTTTGAAATATTTCTTAATGAGGTGAGCCA
This sequence comes from Vipera berus, assembly GCF_964194415.1. Lineage (NCBI taxonomy): Eukaryota > Metazoa > Chordata > Lepidosauria > Squamata > Viperidae > Vipera > Vipera berus. Next base: position 203,496,116 of record NC_138202.1, on the reverse strand, counting down.
TTAATTGCTAACGTAGTTTGTTCTCCAGTGGGGCTTTTAACTCAGTCCCCTTGTGGGTTAGTCAAGCACAGAATCTAAAACAGGATAGGCATCTTTTATGATTGGAAGTGCATAATTTAGGGATTTTTTAAAAAATGAGTGATATATAATTGCGTAGCTTTATCCAATGGCAGGTTTTATGATTTAATACAGGGGTCTTCAAACTTGGCCCTTTTATGATTTGTGGACTTCAATTCCCAGAGTGCCTGGCTGAGGAATTCTGGGAGTTGAAGTCCACAAATCATAAAAGGGCCAAGTTTGAAGACCCCTGGTTTAATAAATCTGAGACTGCTTCAGAGTAAAAGAAGTATGTAGCATAGTGGCCCTTTACCAACATAGATACAAAATCTAATTGGTTAGGTGCTGACCTTAACAGTCAAGACAGATGTAAGAGCTGTTAGGGAAGGAGAACAAAAGGGAGGCAAATCTCTCCCAGGTCAATGATGAATTATTTTTGGCTAGGAAAACACCCCAGAAATTTTCTTAGTAAACAAAATGCATCTCACTTCAAACATTCTAAAGTACGTATATCAGAAAAACTCAAACACAGTTAAGTTTTCTTTTATAATTGTAGGTATCCTCAGTTTATGCCATGGATGAAAGGAGCATAGTCCTTCTCAACAAATTTCCCTGGTTCTAGCAAAACCTCCTTAGGAGGCACTCTAAGGACAAATCTACAAATAAATCATAAAGCCTACCTACAGCTTTACATGGATGCTTAAATTTAGAGGGAACAAATGCTGTGAAGTGAGCTGTAAGTTCCTTGATTTATGTCTGGTGTGAGATATGTGTATTAGCTGAAAATAATCCTGTTTCTGAAAAAAACAAGCATCTTTTCTGAGCTATTGACAAGGGCACAAAATAAGTTTCTTTCCTATTTTTAAAGAAAATCCCCATTATAATAAATATCTGAGGCTGCTTTAATGCAATTGTTGGGGGTTTTTCCCCCTTCAGGGTGTTTATTTTACTGAATGTGATTTTGTTGTAAGTGGAAGTCTCAGTGATTTGACAGCAGACAAATATAACTGATAACAACTCTAACAATCTAAACTGGTACCTGTTGTATTGGGGGAACTACATACTGTGTATTGTGTTGCCATTCTGAGATAAAGTTATTTTTTATATCTTATATAGTATGGAAATCGTGAAAATATTAACTCCAACACAATGACCTTCTTTCAAAAACTGCTAGGTAGATTAATCAGAGGGGTAAAGCTTTATCATCTCATGTTTTTTCCAACTTGACAACATTAAAATGTGTGATCTTCAACTCTCAGATTAAGGCAGGCATGTCAAACTGCCAGCCCACGGGCCGGATGCATCACAACGAAACTGCGCCCTCCCCACTGCCGGCAATGGGGAAAAAGTCGCGACACATCCCGTGACGTCGCAAGTTTGACATGCCTGGATTAAGGGGTTGAAATTCACATATCTTAAATTTGCCATCAGAAGCACTGATCTAAATGCTGAAATATTCCTTACTGCCACCTTGTGTTGGGTCCTTCCATTCTACTTTCTGATAAAAGATGAAGTTAACACAGGATATTATTCTCTCTCTAACCTGTTTTCTGGAAAAAGAAGACTTATCAGTTGCAGCCCCTGCAAATTACAGGCACAGCTCCCAGAGCATCAGTTAAAGTTGCCAGCAAACTTCATTTTTAATGGAGTGGCAAAAGAAAATTACTAAAAATATGCTTTGTCCTGGAGTTTCCTTTTTGGGGAATGCAGCCTCTGTAAGCCACATCAACTGCAGCTGTGAGGTAAAAATACGTTTTATACATCTGACTTGTACTATTAGACCAATTTATAGCAGAGCTAATCACTATTAACCATCATTAGCAAAAATGGAACGAAGAACATTTTAGGAGCACAATAAAAACAATAACAAAAAGCAGACTTCCGGTTTGCCACAGCTGCCATGGACGCCTGGGAGATGAGCTTCGTCTCCCTTGTCCAGTTTCACATCACTGGGGGCCTCTGAAAAGGGTCGAAAATCATCCCGTAGAGGCGACCAGCAAGGAGGGACCCTCGCTGGATCGCAGGAGAGCAGTAGCTCTTCTGCTAGAGCCGGTGAATCCCTCCAAACCAGCAGACGAAAAACCAGCCATAGAAATACGGCTCGTCACTAGGCTGTAGACAGCTGAAGTCACACCACCTGGCAACTTCAAAGCAGTGTGGAAAGGACTGGGTGAGATCTACCTCTCTTGAATCCTAATTACTTTTTTGTACCTATTCAAGCTGCTAAAGTACTTTCCTACCTGTGGAGAGGGAAGGGGGGTTTCAGCCCTCCCTCCAGACACAGCGGCGACTGACTACCCAGGGGTGTTTAAAATGTTGAAAAAAAATAACTGGATCCTAATTGGGAATCTATTTTCTAAAATTGGTGGATTAAAAGACTCTTTATTCTCTATTTCCTATTTTTCTTCAATTTTTCTTCTCTATTTTTATTGAAAATCTGGGTTTTTTCTTTTAAAATAGAAGAAAAAACTGAAAAGTTCAAAATAACTTTGGAGAGACATCTTGTGGCCAAACCTGATATTGCAATCTGTTATTGTGCAAGAGACCTGGCTGACAGCCCAGAAAAAAGATAAGACAATGTAACCTTCAGAAACTCAACTGCACTTTTTATTTAGTGGATTTTTTTTATTGTAAAGCCTTTTAGTTTAAATATACTATTATGGAAGAAGTTCAGGAATGGATTTTCCTTACGGAAGGAGAGCAGGATCAAACTCTTTGTTTGTTGAAAGAGATTATTCAAACCTTACTCAAAGCTGGTGATAAAATAAGAAGCTACAGAAAAAAACCAGAGACAGCCCAGATATGCATAAGCAAACTATGACTACAATTATAGAAAAATCTATGCAGGATACTACAGAAAAAATGGAACAATTAAATATCAAGACAGAAGACTCAACTGCTCAACAAATACAGACAATCGAAAATACAGAAAAGAAACTGATAAAAAGGAAAGAGGTAAAGATTTCCTATATACAGAAGGAGCCCGAGGATATAAAAGGAAAATGGATGGAAGAGAAGATAAACAGGTCAAGACAAATAGGTCTAAATAAAAAATCAAGGAGAAGACCTGCTGGATCTGCTAGTCCTCTTAACAAAATGGTGACTGGATGGTTTTCTCAATGCCAAATAATAGATACAACAATTCAAGGAGATCTGCTTGATGACCCAAAAGCAAAACATGGAAGATGATTTGGCAAAGAAAGAAAGCCAGAATAAGATTGAAAAAGAATGGGGTTTTGATTTATAGATGAGATTTAAAATGGAATATACTGAAATAGATAAGATGGTTATTATGAGAACTTAAAATAGAATATACTTAAGCAGATAAGATGTGTACTTTGAATTCAAGATATTGTTATGGGCTGAGATAAAGAAAACTTTGATTAAGTAAAACTTGGAAGTATAAACACTAACAATTAAATTGAATATTGATCTGTGTATAAAGGTGCTGTAAAGGTGATTAAGACACATATAAGCTAAAACCTTATTGATGAAAGCAATAAATATGTTTTATGTCTTAAAATAGAATATACTTAAATGGATAAGATGTGTACTTTGAATATAAGATGCTGTTATGAGTTGAGACAAAGAAAATTTTGGTTATGTAAAAGTCAGAAGCTAAAATATTAATAGGCTAACTGGAATATTGATTTGTGCTTAAGGATTATGTAAAGATGATCTAGATATATATAAATTAAAACTTTATTGATGAAAGTAATAAATATCTCTTTATGTAGTAGTAAGGGAAAAATATTAGTTTTAAATATGAGATAGTAGATATAAAGAGGAAGAGAGAGGAAGTTTTAAATGTGGAAAAAAAGAAAATTTGGTTATTAAATTTAAGATTTTAAGATACTTGAGAATTATTAGAAAATAAGAATATTACATTGCATTACTAACTAGTTGATGTAGATGGTAAGAACTTCTATAGATAAGATGTGTATCCTGAATATCAAACTTTGGGAGGAATTATGATAAAGGAGTTGGGGTCATTTAAAACTTGGAAATGATAAGTATTAAATGTTAAATTCAAATATTAATGGAAAATTTAAAATGAGAAAAATTGATTAGGTCATTGATTGTCCAAAAGATTGAAAGTTAAAGCAATTAAGATATATATAAACTAAAAATTACTGATAAATGTTAGAAAGTTATTTTCCATTTGATTGATAGAAGAAGAATTGTATTAGTTAAATAAAAGACAGTAGATATTAAGGGAGAAAGAGAGGGAATGGTGATTGTAGTAATTTGAAATCTGTATTAATATCTATGTGTAATAGAATTATTGTACTCAGCCGCCACATTGCTTTTTAAAGATTTAAATGTAATATTAGATTAGAAAATCAATAAAAAAATTACACACACACACACACACACACACACACACACACACACACACATAAAACAATAACAAAAAGCTACCTAGGAGCCTTGTTTGGACATATATCATAGCTCCATTATGGACAGATTTTAAAATATATCAAGACAGCCAAAGCAACAAACCAAAATCCAGAATTTTAGAAAGTCACTTTAAACACAGAATTTAAAACACACTGGAGTCAGTTTCTGAACACTTTACCTCCTGATTTTATGTATGTTTATTTGAAGCAAGCAAACCCCCTATTCGCTCTATTCAATGCAGATTAGTATTTGAGTGCAGGTAATCTCAAACTTATAACCATAACTGAGCCATAATTTCTCTTGCTAAGTGAGACATTTGCTGCCCTTGAGGACCACTCGAAGGCTTCAGCTGGTGCAGAATGCAGCCGCGCGAGTTGTGATGGGGGTTTCCCGATACTCCCATGTAACACCTCTACTCCGCGAGCTGCATTGGCTTCCGGTTGCCCTCCGAGTGAGATTCAAGGTGCTGGTGATGACCTATAAAGCCCTAAATGGCTTGGGTCCGGGTTATTTGAGGGAACACCTGCTGCCAGCATCAAGTTCCCTTCGTCCAGTGCGCTCACACAGGGAGGGTCTTCTCAGGGTGCCGCCGGTAAAAGATTGCCGGCGGGTAACACCCAGGGGGAGGGCCTTCTCTGTGGGTGCGCCTGCCCTCTGGAACCAGCTGCCCATGGAGCTGAGGACTGCCCCTGACCTCCGTTCATTCCGCCGGGACCTGAAGACCTGGCTCTTCGAGCTCTCTGGCCCAGGCTGAGAATTTTAATTCTAATTTTAATTGGGGTTTTTTACTTTTTCAGGGACTGTTATAATCTTTTTAATTGTTTTTAATTTTTGTATTTCTTGTTTTAATTACCCTGTTAACCGCCCTGAGTCCTTCGGGAAAGGGCGGTATACAAATCCAATTAATTAAATAAATAAAATAAAATAAATAAATAAGTGAATTTTGCCCCATTTTATGACCTTTGTTCCCACACTTCTTAAGTGAATTACTGCAGTTGTTAAGTGAAACTGGCTTCCTCGTTGACTTTGCTGGTCAGAAGATTACAAAAAGTGATGCCCTCAACGTGATGTCCCGTTGCCTGGAGGCGGTTCGGGTCTGGATGGGGAGGAACAGACTTCAACTCAACCCCGACAAGACTGAGTGGCTTTGCATACCTTCATCCCGGGTTTATTCGGACATTCCACCTCTGGCTATGGGGGGTGAACTATTACCCCCCGTAGATAGGGCTCGCAACTTGGGAGTCCTCCTAGATTCACAGCTCACCTTGGAAGACCATATAGGAGCTGTGACTAGGGGGGCCTTCGCCCAGGTTCGCCTGGTGCGCCAGTTGCGGCCCTATCTCAGCCGGGATGATTTGTGCACGGTCACTCATGCGCTCGTGTCCTCTCGTCTGGACTACTGCAACGCTCTCTACATGGGGCTGCCCTTGAGGACCACCCGGAAGCTCCAACTGGTACAGAATGCAGCCGCAAGAGTTGTGTTGGGAGTCTCCCGATACTCCCACGTTACACCTCTGCTCCGTGAGCTGCATTGGTTGCCGGTTGTCTTCCGGGTGAGATTCAAGGTACTGGTAACGGTGTTTAAAGCCCTCCATGGCATGGGGCCGGAGTACCTTAGGGAACATCTGCTGCCGGCATCAAGCTCCCTGCGCCCTGTGCGTTCCCACAGAGAGGGCCTCCTCAGGGTGCCACCGATCAGAGAATGTCGATTGGTGGCCCCCAGGGGGAGATCCTTCTCTGTGGGCGCCCCGGAGCTGTGGAATCAGCTACCGGTAGAGCTCCGGATGGCGCCCGATCTTCGCTCCTTTCGTCGCGATCTCAAGACGTTTCTGTTTGTTCAAGCCGGCCTAGCCTGATGGGGATTGGTGGGGTTTTTTATTTTTGGTGTCTTAATTTTAACTTGGTGTTTTAGAATTTTATTCCAATTGTTTTAACTCGGGCAATCATTTAATCTCTTTTTAATGTTTGTATTTAGTATTTTATTCTGCCCTGTGAACCGCCCTGAGTCCTCAGGGAGAAGGGCGGTATACAAATATTATTAAATTAAATTAAATTAAATTAAATCACATGAGCCCAGGACACTGCAACTGTCATAAATATGAGTCAGTTGCCAAGCATCTGAATTTTGATCACATGACCATGGGAATGCTGCAAAGGCCATAAGTGTGAAATTATTTAGTGTATGGCATACAATGTCAGGGAAAGCTACACATACTAGACACAATGCAGTCCTGACAGCCTAGATCAGGGGTCAGCAACATGAAACAGCAAAAGAGCCACTCGGAACTGGTTCCATCACACACACAAAAAAGTGGGAGCCGCAATATGTGTGCACGCATGTGCGCGCGCACGCACATGTGCATAACAAGGCTAAATGTGCACCAGACCTGCCCCCCCATCCACCTCTAGTATGGACAGCTCTGCCGTCCTGGCTTTTCCTCCCTCAGAAAAAACTGCTCTCCCCCACGCCCTGAGCTCTCTCTCTCTCTGACTTTTTTCTTTCGAACTTTTGTGAAGCTTGGGGATCAGCTCCTGCCCTGGATCGCTTGCACTACGCCGATCCTCGGCAGCCCCGACGCTCACGCCACATTCTGAGCCACGTGCACCTGTTGCCGCCCAGTGCCGCCAGCTTACCGGGGGGGGGACTCGCAGGCCGAGCCGCGCAAAGACGAGGAAGGAAACGGGCCCTTCTCCGGCCGAAGGAAGCCTTGTGAGCATCTCCTGCAGCACGGCTCCCCCGAGCCGGGAGGCACCTGCGTGGCGGCGGCGGCAGGTCTCCCTGGCGACGGGCGCTGGGTCGCGGTGCCGCCTTCAGCCCGGGCACCACCGGAGCCACCCGAGCACCCTGCCCCTCCCCCAGGGCCTCCAAACCTCCGCCGCCCCATTTTCTCAATGAGAATGGGGCGGCAGAGGTTTGGAGAGCTGCTGCCTTCGTCCGCATTTCTTTCAGGGCCGAAAGAAACGCAGACGAAGGCAGCAGCTCTCCAAACCTCCGACGCCCCGTTTGGAGAGCTGCTGCCATTGTCAAACACAGACGAAGGCAGCAGCTCTCCAAACGGGGCGGCGGAGGTTTGGATAGCTGCGCGGAAGGCAGCAGCTCTCCAAACCTCCGCCTCCCCATTCTCTCAATGGGACTTTTTTACTCCCACTTTTTTTTCAGAACTGCATATGGCGGAGGAGGACTGGGAGCCGCAGGAGACGGCTTAAAGAGCCGCATGCGGCTCCGGAGCAACGGGTTGCCGACCCGTGGCCTAGATTACTAGTTTATTGTGATTGGCACTTGTGGACCTATCCTTGGTGCACCATGGGGAGCAAACTAGTTTTACACAAATTAGCTAGTAGCTCTTCTGGGCTCCTTCACGAGTCTCTCCTCGCCTTGGGTCACGAGGTCTTGTTTCCAGCTAGGCCCAGCACCAGGTTCTGCTCTCCACACACATGAACACTGCTAGGTTTTTCCCAGCAAAGTGGTACCCATTTATTTATTCACAATATTGCATGAGTTCGAAATGGGTGGGCAGGAGCTAGGGATTGAGCCATGGAGCCAGGCTCAAACCGCTGGAGTGAAGACTATTCCTGGCCTGCATTTTCAGCGTCATTAAGCCACTGCACCACCTTCGTTCTTTGTAAGTGTGAAAAATGGTTATAAGTCCGCTTTCCGTTGCTGTTATAATTTTGAACAGTCACTAAACGAACTGTTGTAAGTCAAGGACTACCTGTAGCTGGAGTCCTCCAGCCCCAACCTGCCACACATTATAGAATAACAGAATAAGATTGGGAACTCAACTTATAATGTCAACTAATGTTGACGGCTTAATCTTAATTGGCTATCTTAGAATGGCTTCTAAAGAAAATCCAGTCTCCTCCTTTAGATCTGGAGCTGCAATCTTATCAGAGACACGTCACTGCAGCCTAGCATTTCTACAGGAAATTCTTCCTTGCCTGAGGGATAAATCCTAAACTCTCAAGAAGCGCCTCTCATTACTGAGCTCCTCCTTCCTATGTAGCAGGGACACTTCCTCTTCGGAGGCAGGGCAGTTTAGGCCAGAGTAGACAGTGTTGGAAGTGGACATTGATATATACATTGCTTGGTCTCTTATTCCCCTGAAATGCTCCTAATTAGGACAGATAGTTATATCAACACTATAATGGTCTTCCATGATTCCATTCTATTATTTTCACTGGGGGAAGGGAGGGAAAGAATTGTTTTGAAGGGTGAAAAAAACCCAACACCTCTACCACTCACCACTTTAAACCCTGAAAACCAATTTTGCTATATTAGATGCTTTCCATATGTTCTTTTCTCCCTAGTTTATCCAAAACATGATCTCATGACTACAAGGGTAAAATAGCAAAAAGTAAGCAAATTTCTTCTCTGCAGCAAGCATATGCACAGACTCTTGTTTAGATGTTTTTACTATAAAATATCCTTTGTGCCTGTGTGTGTATATATACACACGCTCACACACCTCACAACACCTTGTGCATCTCACAACAGGCAGTACTCCATACAAGCAAGCTGGCAAGCTGGCTGAGGAATTCTGGGAGTTGAAGTCCACAAGTCATAAAAGGGCCAAGTCTGAAGACCCCTGTATTACAATGAATCAATCTTAAAGACAGTTGCTTTGCCTCACTTTAATTTTCTGTTAGCCTTAACTTTGGTCACTAGATGGAGCACAAAGTCTATTGCTATATAGCTTAGATTAGAAGAACCAAGATTTCTATGAAGAATATCTGGTGCAGGAGAGGTGGGCATTTCTCCTAGACTTCTTAAGTACCTGCACGGTTCATAGTATGTGGTTAATCAGAATGCATTTTTATTCAATTTATTATCCCCTCAGAGATAAAGTTACTTTTGGTTTCAGTTTTAAAACATTATCATCATGCTATTTCAAAATTTTAGGACAGAGATGGGCAACATTTCCCTATTGCATTTGGGTCTCTCCCCCCCCCCAATTGTTATGGCCTAGTGTGAGTGGGCATAGTGCATACTGAATGGGATTCTGATGCAGAAGTAGGCAGAAAGGATAGAAGTTATTATATATTGCTTGCCTGAGCTCCAAGTATTGAACACAGTGGTGATTAGGGAAGAGCAAAGATCCTTGTGGCCTTTGGTTTACAGTATTCCTACAATTTGTTTTTTGTAAAGTGGATGCTGATCTAATAGGTACAGTAAGTATGTTAAGTTATATTAAGCATGTCTTTGTTTTTCTCACCCTGGGGCTATCTTCTCTTCCTTTTTTTGGGGGGGGGAGCTTAGGAAAACTGTGATTGAAAGTTAATGAACTTCAAAGACTACAAATTCCATGATGTAGTGAACATGCAGATATAAACTTGCCAGGGAGACTAACAACAACATAGCACACTTCCTTTTAACAAAACAAAGACCCAAAAGATAGAGCGCCATTGTACAACAATCAAAACATGCAATCCAAACTAAAAAGAAAGAAAAATACATTGTCATAACACAAGAGGTCCTTTTCAGAGGCAATAGTACCCCTGAGACTTTTTAAAAACAATAGTATCTAAAACTTGCTAAGGGAGACCAACTATTGTTTCACCGTGGTAGAATTTTCTAGTCAGGGGAGAATCGCTGAAAAGTGTCCCGAATCTCTGCCTTATCTGATCTCCCACTAAAAGGGACCAGAAGCAGAGCCTCCCCGGTTGGTTCTCAATGAATCAGTTGACTGAGGTCATGCACCCTAAGTCCTTTGGGGCTTTGTATTTTTATCCTATTTAAACTAGATTCAATAGCTCACACAGACAGCCAGTGGAGCATTGTTGGCCTCAGCATCACATGATGGCCCTTACTGGGCCCAACTTAAATGATTATATGGGTGTATTCTGTACCAGTTATGACTACGGCAAAAGAAAGTCCACGCAGAGGTCATTTCAGGAAAATAATCAAGTGTGGCCACTCCAGTCTAAGTGGGGCTCTCGAGTAGAACCCAGGCATAGGCTCTCCTTCTCACTGAAGCTACCTGTGACTCCAGAAATAGTTTTGAGTCAAGCAGGATCCTTCAACTTATTGCTTTGGAGGCATCACTTGCTTTGGAAGAAATGATGGGTTATGTGATAGTGTTATGATGGGCTGTTAAGGTGGGTTCCCACACTGCAGGAATACTCACTAATGTAATACTATTACATTATCTCAGTGTAATGATAAATAGCTGTCATCATCGTGGTTTGTACTGTAAAGTTACTGCTTTTATTGCACAGTAGTACCTTGGTACTTATGGTTAATTGGTTCTGGGAGGCGCAATGAGTACCAAAAACTACAAGTACCGAACAATTTTTCCCCATAAGGAATAATGTAGTGAGAGACAAGGAGCTGACATCGACAAGTAGCTTGTGCATTGAGTTTCAAATAAACAATGAGTACTGGGACAACTTAAATATGAGCCAGCAGTGTGCTGCAGCTGCCAAAAAAGCCAACACAGTGCTAGGCTGCATTTACAGAGGGATAGAATCAAGATCACGTGAAGTTTTAATATCACTTTACAATGCCTTAGTAAGGCCACACTTGGAATACTACATCCAGTTTTAGTCACCACAATGAAAAAAAGATGTTGAGACTCTAGAACAGGGCTTTTCAACAAGTGGTACGGGTACCACCAGCGGTACATTCGCACCTGGCAGGTGGTATGCGACCATCCTAGAAAAGTGGTAGTGGGAGAGGGGAATGAGCTGAACCAGTGGTAGCACCGCAAAAGCCTGAGCGAGAGATGGCTGGAGCTGCAGGGCTGTCAGGGCTCAGCGGAAGTGCCAGGATCAGCACCAGGCTCCAGCTGGAGCTCGGCGCTGATCCTGGCGCTTCTGCTGAGCCCAGAAGAAGCGCCGATCAGCTGGAATGTTGCAGCATCTCCAGGGTCTTGTGATTTACATTCAGATGCTTGGCAACTGATTCATTATGACGGTCACAGTGTCCCAGGGTCATGTGAAGTGACCAAAACCTGCTGCAAACACCCAGTAGAGGGGGGGAAAATAAAAACCAAAAACCCCCCACCCCACCCCTGCTGCCAATCCTCAACAGAAATGCTCACAACAAAGAAAACCTCGGACAGGAGGAAGAGCGCCGCCGGGTGGGCAGGCAGGTGTCGCTCGGCTGTGGCTTGGGGGCACTTTTATCAGTGCCATTGTAACTTCGAACAGTCACTAAGCAAACTGTTGTAAATCAAGGACTACTTGTACTTCATCATTTTTTTCCTTTTTTTTGGTCATCAGGTTTTTGACACCTTGCTAGGTGACTGGTGGTACTTGGATGTTGGCATATCCTAAAAGTGGTTCAATGGGTGAAAAAGATGAAAAGCCCTGCTCTAGAAAGAGTACAGAGAAGAGCAACAAAAATGATTAGGGGACTGGAGGCTGAAACACATAAGGAATGGTTGCTGGAATTGGGTATATCTAGTTTAATGAACAGAAGGACGAGGGGTGACATGATAGCAGTGTTCCAATATCTCAGGGGCTGCCACAAAGAAAAGGGAGTCAAACTATTCTCCAAAGTACCTGAAGGCAGTACAAGAAGCAACGGATGGAAAGTAACCAAAGAGAGAAGCAATCTAGAAGAGAACAGTTAGAACAATTAATCAGTGGAACAACCTGCCTCCAGAAGCTGTGAATACTCCAACACTGGAAGTTTTTAAGGGACTGGACAGCCATTTGTCTGAAATAGTATAGGGTTTCCTGCCTGACCAGGGGGTTGAACTAGATGATATCCAAGATCCCTTCCAACTTTT